>NC_138884.1:136416767-137016767 GCF_965194825.1 Balaenoptera physalus
TGAACCCAGAGGACAGATACCACACTAGGTGAACCAAGCCCATCATGAAAAGACAAAGTAGGGACTTCCCTGGTGGTCCAGTGGTAAACAATCCGCCTTGCAATTCAGGGGACACAGGTTCAATCCCTGGGCAGGGAACTAAGATGCCACATGCCACCGGGCAACCAAGCCCACATGCCACAACTACTGAGCTCACGCGCCTCAACTAGAGAGCCTGTATGCCTCAAACTACAGAGCCCACGCGTCCTGGAGCCTGTGCACCACAGCTAGAGAAGAGCCACAACTAGAGAGAAGCCCGCACACCACAATGAAGAGCCCGCGTGCTGCAATGAAAGATCCCGCATGCCTCAAGAAAGATTCCGTGTGCCACAAGTAAGACCCGACGCAGTCAAAAATAAATAGTAAATAAATCTTAAAAAAAAAAAAGACAAAGTAGTGCACAATTCCACCCACAGGAGATGCCTAAAGTAGTCAAGCTCATAAAGACAGAAAGTAGAAGAGTGGATGCCAGGGGCTGCAGGAAGGCGTGGGGAATGGAGAGTTGTTTAATGGATACGGCATTTCAGTTTTGCAGGAGGAAGAGTTCTGGAGATTTGGCTGTCCAACAGTGTGAATGTACATAACACTACTGAGCTGTACACTTAAAAATGATTAAGATGGTAAATTTTATATTATGTGTATTTTACCATGATCAAAATTTTAATTAAAACCATTTTTAATTAATTAATTAATTTATTTATATTTCATGCTTTTTTAATATTACTGAACACCCAGTTAATCTCATTCCAGAGAAGGGTGACATTTCTGGGGCACAGAAAGAATGGTATTCACAGCTATTTCCCCAATCACATTTACTACCATGAGCCAAGAACATCCAGTTGATTGCTTAAGGGAATGTATCTCACCTGAAATCCTCTTGGACTGCATGCATAAAATAAAACAGTTTTTAAAAGCTTACCTATAGTGAAGCCAATCAGAGCTTCCAGACCCTCAAAAAGCTTCCAGTGAACTTAATACCTAGTTCTTAAATATGAGGACAGTAAAGCATCACAAGAAATATCTTTGACATAAAGGCAGTCAAAACAAATGAAAAAAGGTGGGCCTGATTTCTTTCACTGAGCATAATGCATTTGAGAGTCATTCATGTTGTCTATATCAGTAGTTCAGTCCTTTTTATTGATGATAGTGTTCCATTGTATGATGATATCACAGTGTTTATCCATTCCCCAACTGAGGGATATTTAGATTTTTTCCAGTTTTCAGTTTTCCTTAGGTTTCGTTGTGTTTTTTTTTTTTTTCAACTTACAAAAGTAATGCATGCATATTGGTTAAAAATAAATGCAAGCATGGTTATTAAAAACAAATGTCCTCCCTCCTCATCCCTCTCCCCCAGTTCCATCCCCAGTTACAACTGCTCTTACAGTTTGGAATATATTCTTCCAGACCCTTTTCTATACACATACATACCCCCATACAAACCAACACATATGTATATACATACATGTATATAATTGGGGGTGCTGTTTTTAACAAGACTTAGATCATAGTGAATATTTTGTTCCACAGCTTGCATTCTTTGCTGAACAATGTATTCTAAAACCTTTTGTGCTTGCTCATATAGATCAACCTTATTTTTTTAAACAGATGTATGATATTCTGTGATGTGAACATAACCTTATTTCCTTAACCATTTTCCATTGTTGAACTTTATCTCCAGTTTTTGCATATTACAAATTCTACTCTTAACTTTTTATACAAACATCTTGAATCTCTTGTTCAAGTATTTCTGTAGATTTCTAAAAGAGGAATTACTCAAAGAGTATGTGTATTTAATTTTTTTTTTTTTACGTACTGCTCAGTTGCCCCCAAATAGGTTGTACCAGTTTGTACTTTCAAAAATAGTATATGGTAATATTGGATACTTTAGGGGATGTCCAGTAGAAGCATTTTGTCTTAGTAGATTTCTTTCAATCCCTCTTGGGGTAAGAAATCTTATGTTCTACTCTTAGATGTCTCTAATCAACATTATCTTACAAGAATCAAAAATAAGATTGTTCTCAGTCAAAAATAAATATATAGGCACCTTATGTCTCACCCTAATAGCCTAATATATTGATTTCTAAAGAAGGCACTATGAAAAGTTCAGTTACTACAAGGACCTGCTGTTCAGGGAACTATATTCAATATCTTGTAATAACCTATAAAGGAAAAGAATCTGAAAAAGAATGTGTGTGTGTGTGTGTGTGTGTGTGTAACTGAATCACCTTGCTGTACAACTGAAACACTGTAAATCAACTATACTTCCATAATAAATAAATAAATACTAAAAGAAGAAGAGACAAGTTACTTAAGAATGTAATTTCCATTTTAACTGTTGTAGCTTAACTAGGATTTTTTTAAATCATAAAAAATATATATATACATATATATAAAATTTTATATATATATAAATCCACTGTGGTTTTTCCCCCAGTCTGAGGATTACTATGACATGAGACGGCTATATACAATTTTGGGCTCTTCTCTATTTTACAAGGTAAGTTGAAGCTTGAATTTTTTATATATGTCGTACTGCTATATGAACAGACCTAAAGTAAATTTTCTCAAATTCTTACAAACATGAAAAATACATTTATCTCTTTTTCTCTGAATGTAGGTACCATAAAATTTAGATCTTAAAACAAGACTTGTACCTACATATTTACAAATACAATAAATATTTCTGGTTTCATTACATTTTAAAGCATTTACAAATGTGTAAGAGAGAAACAGTACTCAAAGAACCAAGTGTATATGAGAGAAGAGCAATACTACTTTGTTGATTTCCTTTTGCAATCATGTGGTTTTTTTCCTTATCTTCAGAAAATAACTATGCATCTTGTAAATTTTCTAACATTAAGTAGTTGACTTCCATGCAAAGCAAGTTAAACATCAAATGAATTTAAGTATTTTAATTTTTAAAAAAGATTTTTAAGCACAATATAAAACATATCTAAAGAAGAATCAAACAATACAGAGCTGTAAGCAGTGAAAAGTAAGTCTCTCCCCACTTCGACTCCTGCTTCTCCACTTTTCATCTTCAGAATTCAGTGCTTTTGTAATTTTGCCAAATTCTCAGGCTAGTGCTACTTAGAGATGATCTTGCTTTATGCTAAAGTGTACCTGTTATAGACTTAAGTTATCCCAAATACTTGATGTCTAGTTGAAAAAAACACCTATTTTTACTATGTCTTCATTTATTCCATTTGAAACTGGAATATTTTAAGCCAACTGAAGAAATACCTATAAAACTCTTAGAACTATATTATAGAATTATTGCTTTATGTCACTAGTTGACTTTTATTCTCTGTGGTTAAATTCAAGGGTTATTTGATATGCAGTCATTTGCCTAAGGATGATCTTATTGATATTGCTGTATACTGTCGCCACTATTGCCTACTGCCTTTAGCAGCAAAACAAAGAATTGGTCAGTTGGTAATATGGAGAGAAGTATTTCCTCGACATCACCTCCAACCTTCTACAGACTCAAACACTGAAGTCTTTCAGGAACCTGAAGGGAGGTATTTTTTGCTAATTGTTGGCTTGGTAAGTTTACCTTAGTTTTTCTTGGGATTTTTTTTTTTTTTTTTTTTTTTTGCCATTTACAGACTAAATAAATACACAAACAAAAATGATAATTTAAAATTATAACCATGTCAAATAGTAGTATTCAAACAAAATGTTATGTGCCCTTATTTCTTTTCGTTTGTATCCATTTAATACTCATAGAGAAATATTAATGAAACTCAAGATTTTAGCAGGTTCTTAAGATCTTTTGTTCCCATTTCTATAAAAACAGAGGTTTTATCTTCTAGTTTGTTTTGGGAAATAGACATGAAAAGAATATAGAACCAGAAACAGAATAAATATGTGATTGTAAATGAAAGGACTACCAATTATTGAGGCTCTTTGAAAGCTACCTTAGGGAATTCCATGTGCCAAAAGTGGCAGTTGATGGTATATCAGGATAAGGCAATGCGAGATTTGTTTTCAAGGGTGATCAAGAAGCATTGAGGATAACTAAGAAGGGGAGGGAGGATTTTTCAATAATCATCACACGATTATGCCCCATGCCCATATCTGTTTAGTATTCATAAATTTATATGTGCATGTTACATACAAATATTTTCATGTAGCTAAACCTATGTTAATTTTTTTTCTTATAGAGACATTATATGTTGTGTGTGCTATTAGAAGCTGGAGGCTGTGCATCCAAAGCTGTTGGGAATCCTGGACCGGACTGTATATATGTGGATCAGGTCAAAACAACTCTTCACCAGCTGGAAGGGGTAGATTCCCGCATAAATGAACGGCTAGCCTCTTCTGCAACCCCCTGTTTGTCTTGTGCTGACTGGTTTCTTGCTGGATCACATGAAAAATTAGATAATTTAACAACCTCCCCTATCCTCAGTAGGCTACAAGGTACTTCCAAAGTAGCAACCTCTCCAACATGCAGAAGAACTCTTTTTGGTGACCATTCCCTAAAGACACGGAAGCCCAGTCCATCCAGAAGTGGAGGATCTGGCAGTGGTTGTGAAGGTGGAGAAGGTGTTGGCCTGAGTCCCCACACTGCAGCATCTCAGGGTTCTGATGGTTCAGAGGAAAGTGGGGCCTTGCTTAAGGTGTGTGTTCATTCAAGTGTGTACATTCTGGGAGCTAAGCTGTCTCCCCAGTCCTTACTTCTAATTGCAAGAGAATTTTTAATGGCAGATACTTCTTTATTTGCACTAGTGGTTTTAGTCACTGTTGGCAAACCAACGATTTAGGACCAAAGAAAGAAGAAAATATCAAGTAATAGAACATTACTAGCCCCTTGACAGCTAGGACATCTACTTGACAGTAATTACAAGTAGGGAAACTCTTTAATCCCGCTTTCCATGTTCAACTCTTTCTTTTCTATTCACAGTGATAACAGAAAACATCCTACTTGTGGGGCATTTGGTGGCTGATCTAATTAAATAGCCAAGAAAGTGTTCAGTAGAAACAAGAGAATCAGAAACTTTAAAAAATTATATAGATAGATAGATAGGTAGATAGATAGATAGATTCGATCTCCTAATTCCAAACAATAGAGCACTCTTGGAGCCCTAAGTGGGTATATTTAGGAAGTACTCACATTGGTGGCACTCATTATCCAAGTCTGTGAAATCGGTAGGAAATATAGTCTAGGAGGATTTGGATAGACTTAAAGAGCCCTGAACAACTCCTAAAAGAAATTGAATTAATCTCTAAGATTCAGCCATTTAACAAATATTGATGGAACGTCTACTATGTGCCAAGGGCTATGCTACACAAAGGAGATAAAAAGATGAGTAAGATGCAGCTGTTGCCTTTGAGGAGTGCAGAGTCTAGAGAGGGGGACGAGTATGCATATATATAAATTGTAACAAAATTTGGTGATGGCTCCATTATGGCTCCAGTAGAAGGTTTACAGGGAGAACTGTCATGTCTTCCCATGACATGGCCCTCGGGTCACTGTTACCGTAGGATAAGCCAAGAGGTACAAATTAGCATCAAAAATATTTAAAAGAAACATTGCAAAATAGTAAGTAGTTCTCTTAGAAGGATTTTTAGTTTTACGTCATTTCTCCTGTTTGATTCCATTCTTAGATATAAACAGATCTACTTAATAATACTTTTTAGGTCACTAAAAAGAAGTCTGCTCTTCCAAATCCATTTCATTTGGGGAACCTGAAAAAGGACCTTTCAGAAAAAGAACTGGATAAATATAACACAATGAAGTAAGAAACTTCCTTGTTTTATTCTTTTTTCCCTTAACTCTGTGTCTTCGAGGAAATGTTACAACGAAGAAGTGCTATTCCATAACATATAGAGATTTTATTCAACCAATGTAATTATGATATCTCTTACATATGAAAGGTAATAGCTATGCTATTTCTTTAATATCTTTCATTATACATATAGGAAACATACTCATGTTATAAGAAACAAAAAGCATACAAAGTAGTACTTCAAAATGTGAAAGTTCCCACTTACGTCTCTTCCACAGGTAACCTCCCTTTTGTGTGTCTAGTTTTTACATTAGCGTTTACTATTTTTAGACGCTGGTGGATGCTGTGTTTTTGCAGGTAGTCCTTAGCCCCGGGCACTCATTGCCAGTGCTTGAGAGTGATGGCTGCTAATGCCTCATGCATGGCTGAGTCCCTCCCCTGGCCTTGTCCTATTTGGAAGTTTACTGACTCCGCCAAGGTTACAACCTCTCTCTAAGAGTAGCCTACATCTAATGACTAATAGATAAGTAAGTACAAAGGCTTGGCCCCTACTTAAATTCAGGACAGCTCTAAAAGGCCATCCAAGCTTCCGCGTTCCCGGTGGTATCTGCTGAGACCTCTGTCTCAACTGCGGCACGGTTCAACTTCTCCCAGTGCTCAGTCCTTCAGTCTTACCCCCACAGGTGTTGTTTCCAAGCATCCCCCCTGATAAACTTCCTCCCTGCATATCTCCTGATCAGAGTCTGGGGCCAGAGAACTGAGCCTATGACACCCTCTTTAGAAAATAGGTGAAACCTCAAATTTACAGTAAGTAGGGAGTTCTCATGTGAAAGGAACTAAGTGAGAGGAGCATGTGTAACAGCTTAATTATTAAAATATGAAATGTTACATATTTACTTCTTGTTGGGCAAGAACAAGAACACTATTATGTGGTGACAAGCTGGTCTTCCTGAGCTTCGTCTGCTATTTAATTACAATGTCATGCATGGTATCAACTTGTGTAACAAACTCAATTGCACACTGGTTTTTTTTTTTTTTTTTTTTGGCCGTACCACGCGGCTCGCGGGATCTTAGTTCCTTAACCAGGGATTGAACCCGCGCCCTCAGCAGTGAAGCGCAGAGTCCTAACCACTGGACCACCAGGGCATTCCCTCAATTGCGCACTTTTATTTGAACAAGTAGACATATACAAATAGAATTCCCATTAAAAAAAAGAAGTTCAGAGCTACCGCCTTCTTGATCGTTGAAACATTTTATAATAAGTTCAAATATATATCTCACAGAGTTGTCAGGAAAAGCCTTTTTCCTGAAGTCAGGGCAAAAGCAAGGTAATTTGTCTACATAAAATAATGCACTGGAAATATTGATATAATGTGTTAAAATTTGGAATTTAATGCCTTCCAATATGATGTTTAACTTTTTAATAGTTAAAAATGTTTTTTAATCAAAGAAATCTAAATCAAACCTTTGTTGGAAGCCTGAAATACCTTCCCCAACCCTAGTCTTCCATTTAACAAAAACTACTGCTCTGAATTTTTATTACCTCCATATCTTATTTTTTAAATATGTATGTGTGTTATTTGGGCTTTATCTCCAGTAAAAAGAAACTCTTTTTCCAAGTTTATAACGTAAGTTTATATTATAACTTAACATAAATTTATAATTATGTTAAATTAAGCATAAAGTAATATGTGATGTAAATCATAGGCTCTCCTATTTAAAAGGATGCTACAGATGCCTATTTATTCTCTTTATTAACATGGAAAGATCTTCAAACTATGTAGTTAATTTTAAAAGTGTGATATAAACCAGTGTGTAATATATTATCCTAATTTCTATGTGTTTTTGTAAAATAAAAATATATAATATACCAAAAACAATAATATACAGAAAACATTTCATTCAGTAACCACGTCCTATCCATCCTGCATGGATCCAATCCCTAATGATCCTACCCTAGATCAAGCTCCTATTCTCTCACCTGGTTGTATTGCGACGGGCTCCCAACTCCCAGCCTACCCTGAATACATTCTCTGCTATAGGAGTGACCTTTCTGAAGAACTAATCTGATTTAATCTGCATTTTTTTGAACAAATATTTGTCTTCCCAGTGAGTAATTGCTTGTTTGATGATTTTTAAACTTTCGGTTTCTACACTGAGTGAGTTAATATACACTGAGTTGATTTATGGTTTTCAAGCACTAGACCTGCTCGTTTTGTCGTGGGGTTGTTTTCAGAGAAAATTAAGGAAGTTAACACAAATGTTAATTCTAAACTTCCCTAAATAGGAATCTTATTAATTAATGATTCCTATTAAGAATCATTTCTGTTCTATACCTTTTCTTGAATTTGGTGACCTCAGGATTAAAATATATGTTTTACATTATTTTCCTTTTTGAATAATTATAATTTTTTTCATTTTGATTATCAAGTAAAGATGGAAAAAATATCAGCCACCAGTGTTAATGAGCCAACCACCCTATGGAAAAGTATGAGAAAAATTTGTAGATGATCTCCTTCCCTGCCTATTCCTGGTCTCTAAAGAGAACCAAGAGCATTAGTTAGTGATCAAAAGTTATTCTGATCTTGCTGCCTAATTAACAATTTAACAGGAATTTGGTTATCATGGATGACTGAGGCAGTATTTAGGCTAAGAGCTGAAATATGCCTTTGCTTTGCCTCTGTGCTATGGCTGGAAGAAAAATCAACTAAATGAATTTTTTTAATAGACATTAGAATGAGAATAGAGCAGCCTGAGTGTTTGAGATGCAGATGGGGAATTGCTGTCCATTTATTTAAAGATTGCCAATCAGGAAAAAGCAAGGTATAGTGGAGTAGAGTCAGTTAAGCTCTGACACTTAGCTACGTGGCCTCCAACAAGTTAATCCAAGTCCTCTGAACATTGATTTCCTCACGGTTGAAATGAGGATAGTAATGTTTAATATCTTACAGGGTCCTTATGAGAATTAAGTCTAAGGTATTTTAAAGCACCTACCCTGGAACATAGAAGACATTCAGTATATGATAACTATTGCCATTATTTCATTGTTGCTGTTATTGTCGCTCTTTAGGTCTTCTTACTGCTGGCAGAAATAAGCAGTATTTATAGGTTCTGCTGGCCTGTCTGAGATCTCAGTAGGGGAAGAAAGGATGGAGAAGAAGAATGGAGAAGTGAAAATAGTAAGAGAACACAGAAGAGAAGGAAGACTGTAATGATAAGAAGTAGTAGAATACTTCTAGCAATTGCCATGGTATTCTAAAATATTAACTCAGCTTTGCAGTTGGTAATAATAATTTTATTTTTCTTCAGGATCATCAGTTTGACTATCGTCGTAAGAGACTTTAATGCTACTAACTGAAAAGCTTAGTTTATTGGAAGGTGTTTTTATTTGTGGTCCACGCTAGACATACCTTGTTTATGGCTTGTAGGTATCTGGGCCAGACATGGGCTGAGTTATTCATTACCAACCATGGAAAAAGAGGAGTTTAGCCAGTTTGGGTTGTTTAGCAAAGGGATGATTAAGTTACTTGCAAACGAATTGGTGTTTATTTATCCTTGCGTGACATGTAGTGTTTGCCTCCATTAAGGGAATTGATAATAGCCCTAGCCTGTATTTCAGATAAGGAGGAAGAGGAAATTCAATGTTTGGCCTAGTTTCCCTTCCCTAATTACACTCCTAATATTCTTTTGTAGTTAAAAGCTTATTAGATGTCTACAACATTCAAAATGAAGCAACATTTTTAAGTTTACTTCTAATATCTTTTTTTTTCTTTTCAAGATTGACGTCTGGTCCTGAGAACACACTTTTCCACTATGTTGCCTTAGAAACAGTGCAAGGGATCTTTATTACTCCTACCCACGAAGAGGTGGCACAGCTAAGTGGCTCTATCCACCCTCAGCTGATAAAAAATTTCCATCAGTGTTGTCTCTCCATTCGTGCAGTTTTCCAACAGACATTGGTTGAAGAGGTAGGGCACTGCTATAAATATAATTTTCTGCCAGTTTATTTCCAGACCTCTAAATATTCTCTGTAAAACTCTTTAATCAATATGTCCAGCAATGACTGTTGTCATTTATTTTTTTTAACAGTCATTCCATCTACCTTGAATGCCAAAGGATTATATTCACTGTACTTAACTTTAAAACTTTGTTTCATAATTCTGAGTTTGATGTCCCAGATTACTATTTCAGGAAACAGTGGACCTGTGTGTTTTCTATAGCAAAGTAGAACATAGTAGTTTGTAATGTAAACTTGCCTCCCATATTTGACCCAACCATTTCTCAGACAGTTATCTCTACCATTTGCTAACTGATAATTCTTTAAGTATTCAACCAGCAGGATAAGATATTTTGGAACAAAATGGAATAAAGTATAGCAGTAGGCGCAATACTGTTATGTTTCAGCCACTTGGTTGGTTGGTTGGTTGCTTGCTTGCTTGCTTTTCAATCCAGGATGAAGTTTCATTTAATATTGTACCTCTGGATAAGTAGTAATGTTGTATACAATTAAAATATCAATTAGATAGTTTTAATAGCAGGGAAACATAAGTGTTGATTTCTTGAAAAGGATAAACATACAGAAGTTTATTTGTGACTGGTCAAACATCATACTGCCAAAAAAAAAAAAAAAATCTCCCTGAAGAATGATTGTAATGTACCTAGCAATACGTGTACTAAGGATGCTAAATTTGTGAAGAATTTAGGCTTAAAGGTAGAAGTAAAGTGGGCTGGGAGTAAGGAATCCTGGACTGAGCCTTATTAACTCTTCCTATTTTCTCAGCTATAAAGTGAGTGAGCTGAATTATATCATCTCTTAGGACTCATTCAGCAGTAAAATTCTTTGTCTTACAGGATTTCTTCTTCGAGCTATCAGAAGTTGGTATTCAACAAAATGTTATGTTTGACTATATATGTCTATGTGCTTTGCATTGTTAGGCTCCTCCTTTCCTGTTTAACATACTGATAGATTCTACAAGGTTTATTTCATTAACTTATTTAGTAATATTTGGTAATATAAATTAGGCTTCCCCATATTATTTAAATATTGAGGTACCTACTACACACCAGATACTACTCAAGATGCTGGGGATACAGCAGTGAACAAAACAAAGTCTCTTTCCTCATGAAGCCTGTATTCTAACAGGGGAGGCTAACGAATTAGCAAGCAGTGTAATATATCAGGTAGGGTAAGTTTCAAGAGGAGTAATAAAACAGAGTAAGGTTAAGAGGTGGGGGTTACTATTTTGAAAGATGCCTCTGATCATGTCAAGTAATATTTGAACAGAGACCTGAGTAAAGTGAGGGACCAAGCCATGTGGCAGATGTGGAGGCACAGCTTCCAGGCAGAAGGAACAGCAAGTACAAAGCCACAGAGGTAGGGTGGCTGAGAGAGCCCTGGAATGGGCTGAGTAGGGAGGAGAGTGGTAGGAGTTGAGATGGCCAAGGTAGCAGGGCCAGGTCATGCATGGCCCAATAGATTAGGGACTCTGGGCTTTGTTTGGAAGAAGACGGGAGGTTCTTGGGCAGTTCTGAGCAGAGCAGGGACGTGATCCTTAGTTTTGAAAGGATCCCTCATGCTACTGTGAATGAGCTTGTAGGGTGGAGAGGGTGGAGGCAGGGACCAGTTAGGAGCTGTGGAAATTCTCAAAGCAAGAAGTCAGTGGCGGGCTTCCCTGGTGGCGCAGTGGTTGAGAATCTGCCTGCCAATGCAGGGGACACGGGTTCGAGCCCTGGTCTGGGAAGATCCCACATGCCGCGGAGCAACTGGGCCCGTGAGCCACAATTACTGAGCCTGCGCGTCTGGAGCCTGTGCTCCGCAAGAAGAGAGGCCGCAGTGGTGAGAGGCCCGCGCACCGCGATGAAGAGTGGTCTCCACTTGCCGCAACTAGAGAAAGCCCTCGCATAGAAACGAAGACTCAACACAGTCATAAATAAATAAATAAATAAATAAAAGAACGTGAATTTCTTTAAAAAAAAAAAAAAAGCAAACTGGGCTATTCATTTCAGTAACAGTCAAGTGGTCTTAGTTTGCATTCAATTTCCAATCAGTTAAAAAAAAAAAAAAAAAAAGAAGTCAGTGGCTTCTGGATCTTGAATATATTTTGGAGGATGAGCCGAAAGGATTTGCTGATGTCTTAAATAAGTATTTTGAGAGAAAGAGCAGAATCAAGGATCACTCCACTGTTTGGCCTGAGCTTTACAAAAAGTCTTTATATTCCAAATGAGTCACTGGTTTGCTAATGATTTAATCAGTGGGAAATTTAGAGTATGCTTCAGAGGAAGAGGCAATACTGCTTTAAGTATATGTGTTTTAAGTATATTACAAAATCATCTATTCATTTAGTAACTCATTAGTAATCTGTTCATTAAGCACCTACTGTGTACCAAGCACAGCTGCTTTCAAAGAATACAAAGATGAATAGCATATTTTGTCTGCCCTGGAAAAGAGATTTTAATGTACTGGGAAAAACAAACCTATAAACTGCTGATATAATATAGCATAAATACTAATAAGGTAGGGCTGTGAACAAAATGTTCCCTTGGAGAGTCAAGAGAGACTTTATCCGTGAAGTCTCTTTTAGGAGGTAGTATTTAAAGTAAGTATGAGGGGACTTCCCTGGTGGCACAGTGGTTAAGAATCGGCCTGCCAATGCAGGGAACACAGGTTCTGAGCCCTGGTCCAAGAAGATCCCACATACCACAGAGCAACTAAGCCCATGCACCACAACTACTGAGCCTGCACTCTAGAGCCCGCGAGCCATAACTACTGAGCCTGTGCACCACAACTACTGAAGCCCATGTGCCTGGAGCCCGTGCTCTGCAACAAGAGAAGCCACAGCAATGAGAAACCCGCACACCGCAACAAAGAGTAGCCCCCGCTCGCTGCGTGCAGCAACAAAGACCCAACACAGCCAAAAATAAATAAATAAACAAACAGATAAATAAATGTATAAAAAGAATAATAAAGTAAGTATGAGGAAGAATAGAAATTTTCCTGCAGGTAAAGAGAAGAATGTCATTGCAGGCACTTAAAGTATTACGATCAACCAATTCAAATCTATATATAAAACGTTTTAAAGTAACACTATTAATACCAGTTAATACTAATAATACCTATTAATTTACAGAAGAAGAAAGCACTAAATGGTGGAGATCATTCAGGTTCTACAAATTCAGTGTCTTCTCTTAACCCTGTGAAAGAACATGGTGTATTGTTTGAATGCTCACCTGAAAACTGGACTGATCAGAGAAAAACACCACCAGTTATGGCTTACTGGGTAGTAGGGTAAGTGGAAAAAAATATTAAAAAGTGACAGAAAAGTGGTAATGGAGATAAACATTTTCAGATATAGGCATGGAATTATTAATCTAACTATAATATTTTAATGTATTTTAGAATTTTATTTTATTTCCTAAGTATCTCCTTTAAATTGCTCCCAACTCTTTTTCTGTTAGAAAAAGAAGAAAACTTATTCAGTTATCTTACAAAATTGTATTAGTCATACACTAAAAGGTAATGAGTCCATACTTTCACTGCTATTTCCTTCTCTCTGTCCCTACTTCTTTTCTTCCCTCTCTCCTCCTTTCTTTCCCTCTTCTCTTCCCCTCCTTCTCCTACCCCCAACCAACTACAAGACCCTGCCCTCCCTGGCCCCTGCCCACCTGTCTGTTTCCACCTCCTGTCACTCTCTTCCTCCGTCCACTGTGCACAGTCACATTGGATGGGGGATGGTCTGCTTCTTCACCTTTGCATATCTGGCTCCTGGATATTCAGACCAGTGCTAGCATGCCATCGCCTGTTAAAGAGACAAGCCATGATCTCTTGCCCACATTAAAGTGGCTACTCGGTTATTCTCTGTTCTACCACCCCTTTATTCTTAATTTTCTTGTTTGTTTATGATCTTTCTCCCCCTCACTAGAATGTCAGCTTTATGAGGTCAGGAATTGATCTGTCTTGTCCACCACTGGCACCTGCAACAGCACCTGGCACACGGTCACTTGATAAATATGTAAGGATTTAGTAAATGGAGCTGTGCTTGGCAAAATGTGGTGGTGGGTAGGTGGACTGAAAAACACAAAGCTAAACACAGTCATTGCATCTGATGGTCTTACATCTAGCAGAAGAAATATGAAACATGCTTAAATACCTATGTATATATGGATGCATATTCTATGGAGATAGAGAGAAAGATAGCTGGCTATATATAGTAAAGTAGGTAATACAACCAAACACTCTGGGAATTCCGAGGAATGGGGGGAATTCTAAGCTGAGATTATAAAGAAAGGTTTAGAGGTTCCATTGATCTGCTTTAGAAAATGAATTGGATTTGGATAGAGCATTCTAGGAAAAGGATGGGATGAATAAAGATCCAAACAAGGGAAATCATAAGGCATGGCAGTGAGTAGACTGGTTTGCTAGGATGGTAGGGGAATGGCATATGGAAAGATGAAGTGAAAGATCAAGCTGGAAAGCTAAGTTAGGACCACTGCAGAGAGCCTTCAATTCCTGACTAAGGAATGGAATTTTGAGGGAAATATTGAGCCACTGACAGTTCTTTGAGTTGCGGTAGAGAATTGGTGGAGGAAGGAGCACAGAGTAAGGTGGGACTAATGTTACTGGACACCTATCATATAGTACTAAGCTGTATGACAAACAGTTTAAAAATGTTATCCAAAGCAGTAATTCCCATGTGCTGGTCCACGGGATTTAGAATCACCTGAGTCACTTATTAAAATCAGAGATGCCTGCATCCCACCCCAGACCTACTGAACCATAATCTATGGGAGTGGGACTCTGTATGTTTAGTAAGCTCACTTGTGATTCTGATGTGTAACCAACCAAGTTTGGGAGCATCAGCATGATCAAAACTCAGTGTAGTGTGATCAGAGCTGTGCTATTGGAAGATCAAGCTGGGAGCATCAAATGAAAACGGTTTGGACACAAGAGAGAATAGAGATAAGAAGACCAGTTAGGCACACATGCAGGTGTACAGTGGAGCCTTAACTACATTCATAATCGGAATTGAAAAAAATCAATAGGTGTTGAATTATGACGAAGCTGATCTATGTAGAACAGAGAAATTTAAGGAAGTCAGGCAGAACTACACCTGATTTAAATGGCTTGATTTGTATACATTAGTATTGATTAAATAGACTAAAATTTTAACTCTTTAAGACAAAGTTTCAATGTTAATCCCAATTCAATGTCTAATAACTATTGTACTTAGAATGATGGTACAACATTGGCTGTATTGTAATAATAATGACTAAATTTAATACTTTAAAACTGAGGGACATGATTATACATGTTGATAAAATAGGCTTTTTACATTCTGGAAAAATAAACATAATTGACCTAAGGCATATATTATTTATTTTATAATAAATCTAGCTGCATTTCCCCCTACTGTAGATTTAGATTAGTGGTTTTGAATTTACTGCTTATTCTTTCAGAAACAAAAAAATTAAGTAAAATAAATTGAAGCGTTGGAGTCTTTTTCCTTTGTTTTTTTGTTTTTGGAATTTCTGAAATGAGTGTGTTCTTTTCCTCTACAGGAGGCTCTTTCTTCATCCCAGACTTCAAGAACTTTACGTCTGTTTTCATGACTCAGTCACAGAAATTGCCATTGAAATGGCTTTTAAATTGTTCTTTGGATTAACCTTGTAGCTGTGTTTTCTTGATGTATAGCAACACTGTGCACAGACCATAAAGTAGTGTTAGAACTGCTGAAATCCATTCACAAAGAGATAAGGTTTAACTTCTTTCCACTATTCAATACTGAACATAAGATTGTTAAAGACTGAGATGATATGCTGCTGGATTTGATGCACTAAATCTTATTGTGAGACTTTTGAAGAAGATACTTGATCAAAATATGAAGAAGGGATTGTTAACTTATTTCCATTTTGGTATATACCATTAATTTATTTACTAGTTTGAAATAATGTGATGTGTTTTATGTAAAATTAATATAGGAATGTTTATCTAGGAAAAATACCCAATTCGTTGTATATTTTTCTCAAGACTAATATTGATATCTGGCGAAACAATCATGAAATTGGGAGGCGGTGACCAGGTTCTGTAACTGATTAGTGCTGTGACCATGAGCAAGTTGTTGTACCTCTGTGAGCTCAGAGTTTTCATGTACAAATGAAATGATTGCTTTGAGGTGTCTAAAGACCCTCTTAAGTATAAAATGTGCAATTTTTTCCCTCTTGCCTATTGTTTGGTACCTAAATTTGTAATGTCCAAGTACTGATTCCTTCTTAGATCAGATACTTTTCTTTAGTTTAGGTGTTTTAGTAGATACCTCACAGTGGGGGAAGAGAGGAGTGAAAACTAAACTTCTTTTTTTATTTATTTGATTTTCTTTACTCTTCCAGGTCAGTTCTATTTTGACTAGGATATATTTTTTTTTAACTATTTGTCCATAAACTTTCATTGTTTTTCTCTTTGTTGAAATACATTCAGGTATACACACATTTTATGCAAGTTCATGAATCTTGGGAAAGTTGTATGTAAATATTTTTTAAAAACCTAATTATGTTGAAAACACTGAAAAAGTTAACTAAAGAAATTCTATGGTCTTCTTTTGTTCAATACAAATTTTTGCCTTACAAATATGGATCATTACGTATTGGGTTTTCCCAAAGGGGGACATTTTAATGAACAATAGTTTACTTGACTTTGAGTAGAGAAAGAAAATTACTAAGGTGAGAATTTTCATTGGCTGTCAGAATTTGGTGGATTGAAAGAAAGGAAGAACATGACAATTCTTAATTGACATTTACCCAGTGGATTCTACTGAAGTCTCAGATGCTCCCAAGACTTTATAATACTGGGTTCTTTCTTCTTCAGGACTTAACTTTGGAAGGCAAATTATGTCAGCACATCTAAAGCCAGTCCCTGCCTTTCCCCTACCTCAAACGTGAGACCTCCAGCTTACTCTGAATTAACTGCAAAATGTAGTGGATGCACCATTTGAAACATCTGGTCTTAGAAGAAACACTATTATCCCTCTGTCATGAGTTTAAGAGATTTTCACCCAGGCGTTTAAGATGCAAACCATTATACTTGTCCCATTAGTGACCTGTGGGCCTTAATTTTGGCATTCAAAACAGGGAAAGAAACTTTGGTTCTTGAAATGTAGAAAATGCCTTGCAATATCCTCCCCCTTAAGATTATAATATTGGTCAAATGGTAGATAGACTCTTTACTACTGTCTTAGGACTGCTTGTGTACATATATAGGTATTGAGGTATTCTTTAAAAGTATTTAGTAAATGTCTTAAATTTCTTGATATGTCCTCCAAAACACCATGAGCTATTTTTAATACTGAGAATTATTCATAAATGCAGCTATTGATCACCTCAGATTTTCAAACAGACTGAACTAAGACTTGGGATTTTACCATCAGGACCTTTTTGTTTCATTTAATGAAATTTTGGTTTGTTGGACTGCTTTCCTGGTGTCAAAGAATCATGAGACCACCATTTAATAACTGAAATAAAAAGACAAAGCAGACTACTGATGGTAATAAGGGCGAAGTCATTTGCAACATTGTAGATGTGCTCTGTAATGACCATGTTGCAGAGACATTGCACTTTTAAGAAATAAAACCAAACATTATCTTGGCTTTTATCTCTAAATGGATATCAAAATAAGCATTATAAGTAAACTTAGCTGCCCATTTTTCCATATATGTTCAGATTTACATCTGAAAGTAGATCAGTCTGATTATTAGACAAGAAGTGCCTATCTGCCATTTTATTAAATAAAGAGGGACAAAGAATACTTTAGCAGATATAGAAACATTCTTAAGTTGGAGTTTATTAGCATCCTGCAAAAGTTATTTTTTACCAAAGACTGTAATGCAAAAGCCTATATAACCAGCATTAAAAAAAAAAAAAAGTGCTGTCTTACCACCATCATATATTTTTTAGCCCCACTAAATTACATTTTAGCTTCTAACCCCTTTCTCTTTCTTTATCGCTCTTTTGTTTGTTTCTTTTGGTCAGGTTAGAGAAGAGAATGTTTCTTATTTGTGCCAAGGGACCCTTGATGGTGATGCATGCTGGGAAGATAGTAAATTTGAAGTGCCTGCTTTTTTATATTTCTAATACAAATGGGAAAAGCTATGAAATCAATTTACTAGGTTCGTCCACTTTGAACATTCTTGAAAATAATATTGTGAATAATCATGTGTTGTCTGTGTGATTTCCTCTAAATAGTGCCTGGCATATGCTATGTGCTATAAAAGTGTTAGCTGCTACTACTACTACTACTACTACTACTACTACTACTACTACTACTACCACCACCATTTATTATTATTATTATTAAATATCCATTGGTTGAAAACCATGGAGTCAGCTAAATCATACCTTCTACTGTACAAAATTTTGGAAAGCTAAGAAAAAGTATTCCACACTAAACACTTTTAAAACAATGACTTATACTTCGGATATTTTAAAATATATTATTGAATGTTACTAAAACTTTAATCTGTATACTAAACTGTGTGGAAATAATTTAATTTTGTAGAGTTGTACTACTATATTCTATATAATTGAAGATATTTTTATACTATATTGATAGTTTTTAATAAAGATGGTTTAGAGGTTTGTTTGCAGTTGTGTTGCCTTTTTGTCCATTCATCCTACAAACATTTATTACATTTCTGCTCTGTACAAAGCACTGTTTTGGATGCCAGAGATACAGCAGTGAACAAAACAGCTAAAAATCCCTACCTTCATAGAGCTTATGTTCCCGTGGGAGAGGTAGGCCACAGATGAGACAAATAAGTAACTATGTTGACAAAAGCTAAGAGAAAAAAAAAAAGTGAAGCAAGAAAATGGGATACGAAGTGTGGGAGACAGGGTGGCCAGGGAAAGTGGTGCTGAGGTGATCCCACATCTCAAGTAAGTGAGGAAACTAACCAAGCTGATTGCCAAGGAAAGAAGAGTGAACAGTGCAAAGGCCCTGAGACTCTATACTTTTAATATCAACATATAAATCACCAGAACTTTTTTCATTCCCCAAATCAGTAAATAAAATACAATGCAGCAAATTAAAATAAACATTTTCAGCTTTATCTATTGAAAAGAGCTGATTCAGAGCTCTTAATAGGGTTAAAAAAAAAAAAAAGCTACACTTCTAAGTACTTTCACTTTTGCTGTCTAACAAAGAATACATGTCAAAAGTAAGCTAGAGGATATCATAAAGGAATATGCTATGAACATGTCAACTACAGGGTCAAATGTCAGGGGAGAGGGGCAAGGGAGTCAAGAAAGGAAGGGACAGAAAATTGCCCTGGGAAGCAGCAGAAGACTTGCTTTTGCGGCCTCCGAGATACTTATGTTCCCTGTGACCAGAGGTGGTTCCGTTGACCTCTCTTGGCACCTTAAAAAGACAGTCTGGCTTGGAGTGTGATTCAGGCAATTCACCCTTTAAATTTCTCCCCAAGTCCTCCGAATTACCTTAAAAGTGAATGAAATGTTTCATTTTTCAGAGTTTTGCAGATAAAATGCCCATCATTTCTTGAATTTGTAATGGGTTTCACAAAGGATTTTGAAGTCAACACAATGAGAAGACTTTAAATATTTCAAGCTAGGAATAATGATTAATGCAATTGCTTCAGAAAGATTAATCTGGCAGCAGCATGTAAAATGTAGAGAGACTCAGGCTGAAAAACCGGTTGAGTCAAATAAGCCACTATGGAAAGGAAGGTAGCACCAAACATGGTACCAGTAGGACTTGCCAACTAGCTTTATGTGAGGTAATCAAAATATTAACAGAATTTCTGCTCTGGAATCCTTCTGGCCTAAATATTTGTTTTTTTATTAGTGACAAGTACTATTAAAAGTGTTCGGACACACTTAAGATAATAAAGAAGCAAATGTAACCTCAAGTTCAAAAAAGCCAGTAACTCATCTCACATTTTATAGATGTTTTAAGACTGCAAGTCCTACAGAGTAAGAGATGATAAGATGGAATCTTCCTTTATTAGAAACCATCAAACAAGCTGTAAAGAATCAGGAATATATTCTTTTATTAATAATACTAAGACATTATTTGCCTCTTTCACTCTCATTAGCGTACAGTGGAGTTCTCCACCAGCTACATGTTGTGTGACATTGCAGCAAATGGAGTGCAAAAGCAGCTATGTAAATCCGGCTGTCTTTATTAAGCCAGACATTTAAAAAGACTTTCAAAAATATAAAACAAGGCTGTTCTCACTACGTTTTTTTGTTTGAAAATAGTTACTTTTTATTTTAAAATGTTTCTTATGTAGGGGTTTATTATTGTTACTTTAAATGAGTTGATTTTTAAATTTTTCTGTTTCAATTTCTGAAATGGTTAATGTCAACACAACACCAAAACAGAAGCTTCTTTGTGGTCTTCAATGTTAAGAGTGAAAAGAGATCCTAAAATCAAAGTTTGTGAACCACCGTTCTCGAACAGGTCATTGATTCTCAACCCTGAACATCAGAATTACCTGGGGAGAACTTCCCTGGTGGCGCAGTGGTTAGGAATCCACCTGCCAATTCAGGAGACACAGGTTCAAGCCCTGGTCTGGGAAGATCCCAGGTGCCGCGGAGCAACTAAGCCTGTGTACCACAACTACTGAGCCTGCGCTCGAGAGCCTGTGAGCTACAACTACTGAGCCCGAGTGCCACAACTACTGAAGCCCAGGTGCCTAGAGCCTGTGCTCTGCAACAAAGGAAGCCCCCACTTGCCGCAACTAGTGGAAGCCCATGGGCAGCAACAAACACCCAACGCAGCCAAAATTTAATTAATTATTTTTTAAAAAGGAAGAAAAGAAAACACAAGGCTTAAAAAAAAAAAAATCTAAAAAAAAAAAAAAGAATTACTTGGGGAATTCAAATTCAAATACAGACACCAGGGCTCACTTCTAGATATCCTGATTTAACAGTCAGGACCTAAGCCAATCATCAGACTAAACACTCCCCCACTCCCCACCTTTGAGTGTGCAGTCTGGCTTGAGCACCACTGCTCTATATAGAAGTACCAATTTAAATAAAATACAGGAGAAAGAGGAACATGTTGTGTTATGGAGTGCAGTCAGTAAAACCAGACAGTGACTAGACAAACGACCCCTGCTAAATTACACGAGCAGAAATTAAAGCAATTTCTAACAGAAGGTGTAAGGCAGCGGTCCTCAACCTTTTTGGCACCAAGGACCAGTTTCATGCAAGACAATTTTTCCGAGGACAGGGAAGCTGGGGATGGTTCAGGCAGTAAGGCCAGCGATGGTTCAGGCGGTACTTCCAGCGATGGGGAGCGGCAGATGAAGCTTCGCTCGATGGCCCGCTGCTCACCCCCTGCTCTGCCGCAGGGTTCCTAACAGGCGGCGTCCCAGTACCTGGCCTAAGGGTTACCCTGGGAACTAAAACTAAACTCGGTTAATCCCACACAGTTGGTTTATTGCTCTGTCCTAGTTTGGGCTACTAAATTTCCTTATACAGAACTGGCTCTCCCGCGACCGTTCCCGCACCTTCCTGGGTCAGAACCCACTAGCCTCCCAGCCCCGCCTGCCGCAAGGACAACCCCGCACCAACACTTGCCAAGACCTTTAAAAGACTTGCACCACGCGGAGGAGCCACGTGTCGGGAGTCACGTGACCGGCGACGGGTGGCGGGAGGCGGTTGGAGGCGCCTGCGCAGCTACGCGCCCCCGGCGCGCTGGTTTCCCGGCGTGCTGAGCGCCGCTTTCCAGACGCGACGACGCTGAAGCAGTTTTTGGCTTCCGTACATCCGTCTCTCC
This sequence comes from Balaenoptera physalus, assembly GCF_965194825.1. Taxonomy (NCBI): domain Eukaryota; kingdom Metazoa; phylum Chordata; class Mammalia; order Artiodactyla; family Balaenopteridae; genus Balaenoptera; species Balaenoptera physalus. The sequence goes on from NC_138884.1 coordinate 136,438,326, forward strand.
CGCTCTCATTTTGAGCTTCTGCTGCCCGATTTTACGTCCATCGTCCCACCATGCAGAGTGTACCTCCGAAGAAGAAGCTGGAGAAGAAGGCGGAGAAGCAGCTCTTTGATGCCGCGTCCTTCGTGAAGGACCTGCTGGCGGGTGGGGTGGCGGCGGCCGTGACCAAGACGACGGTGGCGCCCATCGAGCGGGTAAAGCTGCTGCTGCAGGTGCAGGCGTCGTCCAAGCAGATCAGTCCCGAGGCCCAGTACAAAGGCCTCGTGGACTGCCTGATGAGGATTCCCCGTGAGCAGGGTGTGTACGCGAGGCCGCCGCGCCAGCATCTCCCCGCGCCGGGTCAGCTTGCCAGAAAAGGGGGTGGGTGGGCCGGGCGGGGACGCTTGCGGGCGCCACGGCCGTGTGTGTCGGTGATGAGTTTTTCTTTGCCTTCGAAAATTCAATTTCTTAACCGGTCTAAGAGGCTCTGCTTTCCCAGGGCCAAGAAGGCCTACACGTGACCAGTCCTGGGGCAGGGGAGACCACCACCTTCTCTTTCTCTGAATTTCTCCTTCGGAGGAGGCTCTGCACCTCCGTGCACCTGTGCCTGGCTCAGGAGGAAAATGGTTGACCTCCCCGTATTGGGGTAGATGCCATCAGGCCCTTGGCTGTATGTTGATAGGTGCTTTAAGTTGCTTAAATATTTGTTGAAATAATACGTTTAAGAGAAGTATTCCAAATATGGAAGCATTGGGGCCTCTCAGTATCTAGTACGTATTCAGTGAAAAGAGGTTCTGTTTATTCTCAAGAACTACTGAAGACCAGGGCTGAGACCAAGGAGGCACTCACGTCTGCCCAAATTTTAGGGGGATGCCAAAAAAAACCTCAGTAGTAGAAACAAATAATATTTTAATGCAGTATATTTAAAAATCGAAATTAATGAGAAAAACCCATGATGAGCAAGATATAAAAATTTTAAGGAAAGTCGGGATCAGTATTGATTTTTATTTTTTGGCGTCAGGCTCTGTCTTTACTTAAAGTTTTGATATTTTGGTTCCTTGTGGAGTTTTTTTCCATTAATATTGAAATGATTTCAAGGAATAGATAATGAAAATGCTTTATTAATCATTCAATGCCCTCCTCTTACTGAATGGCTCCTTAAGTTAGCTAAGTGGATAAGAGGATAAATTGATCAGAAATTTTCTGATATAGCTGGATTCAATTGAAACCTCTATATGAACTGTAAAAAGGAAAGAGGTCTATTTATTGTGTATTCTGAACAAGAAGTGAAGTGGCTTCAACTCCAGTGCAGTCCTTTCTTTCACTCCTAAGTCTAGGGCAGGTTACTCTTCCTCCCATGAAAAAGGATTCCTGGGAACTCCCTGGTGGTCCATTGGTTAGGACTCCTCACTTCCACTGCAGGGGGCACGGGTTCAGTCCCTGGTCGGGGAGCTAAGATCCCACAAGCAGAGTATTTCAGGTTGAGGGTAGACTCTTAAGACATCATCTAAACTGTGGATTTAAAGTGCCCATCTGGGAGCTGAGTTTAGATCTTTAATGGTAAGTGAGTGGTTCACATCTTCTCGCTCCCATTTATTTTATCAGAGCAAGCTTCCCATTTCTCTTTGGAGCAGTAGGAGCCTCTTTATTATTTGCTAATCTGCTTTAAATATTTAGTCAGGTAAAGTTAAATATTCTGGATAGATTGTGCTGACCAGTGCTAAGTCATTTTATATTTTAAATGTTTTTTGTAGTATTTAAAGCTAAATATATTCCATATGGCTCTTGTAAATTGAGACCATTATGAATAGTATTCTGGTTCCAGCTTTCTTTAAGCAGAATTTTAAGAAAATGTTTCCTAGTATATACAAGGCCTTGTTATGAGTACACCATGGTATATTCTATGCTAAAAGATTAGTAATTCACAACAGGGATAATATTGCCATCTAGGGGCATTTTTGGAAACTTGTGAGGAATTTTTTGTTTAACACAAAGATAGAGGGGAGTAATCCTTAATTGCAATGATATGAAAGGCAAAATCCAGGGCTGCTAAACATCCTGCTGCTGCTGCTGTACATGGCCAGTCCTACACAACAAAGACTTATCCTGCAACCTCATGACTCAGATCTCCCACTGGACATTCATGTAGCAGTAAAACCTGTTTATGATGATCTAAGCCTAGAAGCTAACTCTTATTTACCTATAAACACAAACTGTCTGGGGCAGAATTCTAGTTCACAGTGATTCCAGTAATGCAGGTATCTTGTTAGTAGAGGAAAGATTGTACTTTGTTTTATTCAGAATTTTACTGAGAGTTGTTCATCATTGTGAAAACTCATGTTAGAAGTTCTGTGTGTGATATTTGGTCACCACTTATATCATCTGCATTTTTATTGAATTCATGATGATTGTATAGATATATTTATTAAGCCCTTTTTTCCAAATGTCAACGTGTGTCTTAAGCACAACTGATTCATTATAAATAGAAGCAAGCAGCAGACTGTCACGTCTGTGGTATGATCACGCCTCACCAATTTACTAAGTAATATATATATTTTACAATAAACTCTTTTATTTTCTTTTTGTATATAGCAGAAAGGGCATTATATTGATTTTTTTGAACTAGTGAAGGGGTCATTGTCTTTGAATTCTATTTCTAGATAGTAAAGGAAGCATTGTAAAATATTTATTATGTATAGAAGACTTGAACGTGGTAGCGCTGAGAATCACTGTGCTAAATCATTACGGAGCTTTACTAGGCAATCATGTTCTGAGGCTGTTATTTTCTGGAATTTACCTTCTGTCTCTTGTGAAAGTCAAGATACATTGCAATCTCAGTGTTCTGAAGTTTCTCTTGTTTTTCCTGTTTGCTCGAGTTTTACTGATAACTTTTCCTTTCTTTAGGCAATATGGAATGAGCATAAGAGGCAGTGAATTCAGAAGGCACAACTAGATGCTCTCTCACTATCTTCTTACCTTATCTCTTTCTTTACACCTCAAGGAGAGAGCTCATTCTTCCTCTGAACATAGCTTTAAACATCTCCTTGGGTGTCTTTGATAACTTTGTATAAGCTTTCCTTGGCTTCTGAAAGCTTCTGGATTTATCCTGACTAATGCTTTTTTTTTTTTTTTTTTTTAAATTTTTTTAAATTTTTATTATTTATGGCTGTGTTGGGTCTTCGTCTCCGTGCGAGGGCTTTCTCCAGTCGTGGCAAGCGGAGGCCACTCCTCATCGCGGTGCACGGGCCTCTCACCATCGCTGCTTCTCTTGTTGCGGAGCACAGGCCCCAGACGCGCAGGCTCGGTAATTGTGGCTCACGGGCCTAGCCGCTCTGCGGCATGTGGGATCTTCCCAGACCAGGGCTCGAACCCGTGTCCCCTGCATTAGCAGGCAGATTCTCAACCACTGCGCCACCAGGGAAGCCCTGACTAATGCTTTTTTTAAAATTTATTCTTTAGTTGGTATTATGACCTTCCAACTTTGTATGCATACTTTTATTTAGTACTTTTTAAACCTTTATTACACAAATAATGCATGTTTACTATAGAAAATAGAAAAACAGAGAGAAACAAAAAGTTAGCACTGCTAACATCACCACAGTTAACATTTTGGTGTCTGTGCTGTGATTTTTTTCACTGAGCAAGCTATGCATCGGTAAATATATTTTAATTAATATAATTGTTTTATTTAATATATTGTAACATAGGCTTTTAAAGATATTATCTCTAAATCTCATTTTTAAGAGCCTACCAGAACTCTTTTCTCTTTTAGGTATTCCTGGCCATGAATTCATCAGCTGTCTTTAATCTGAAGTTTTCCCACCATATTTTCCTGAAGGCTAAAGCAGTGAGGTTTTTATATCTTGAAGATGATATTTTGGGGTATGGAAAGAAAATGTTAAGTAAATGTGTTATCTCAATAAAATGGGAACATAAACTTTACTGATATTTAGTAAATGAATTGGCACTGGCACCTATGGTTGGCCAAATGTCAGTTATATATCACAGGATGCTAAGGTATCCTGAAAAAAAGAGTAGGAGTTACACAGGGTAAAGGGGATAACGGGTACCCTTACTCAATTATTGTATAATGAACATATTATAGTTTATGTTGGCTCAGTTAAATGGATTTATAGAGATAATAAGACTATTTGAATATTTAAAATTGTCAAGAATACTATTTGAAATATAGATTCACATATACTATTTTTAAGAATGAACCTCATCCTAAGGGTGCCTTGAGATAATAGCAGATGATAGTATGAAAACATCATGATTAGCAAGATATCTGAAAATGCTATTTTTTAACTATTAAAACAAATGCTCAGTTGTGCCCTAATATCTAAAAGTTTTCCCCGACCACCCTATCTAAATAGCCCTTCCTCATTCTCCAACTACATATACTATTTTTTTCTGTGGCCACTTAACATGTTTATTTGTTCATTGTCTGTCTTTCTCAAAATGTAAGCTCCATAAGACCAAGAACTTTGTTCCTATGCACTTGGTACCAAATAAAAGGTTTTTAAATGAAGAATCTTTTTTTTTTAATTTTTATTGGAGTATAGTTGATTTACAGTGTTGTGTAAATGAAGAATCTTTATCTCATTCTTTAATTTCTCTTTTGGATGTGTTTTACAAATGTACATAACAGGGTAGTATAGTAGCAAAGGTATATAATTTACTTTTTTAAGTATGTACATATTTGAGAGTCATGATTACGTTTTTTTAACTGATAGGCAGACTGTCAAAGCATGTTGGAGCCTGCTAGTCTAGAATATACAGTTGACCCTTGAACAACACGGGTTTAAACTGTGTGGGTCCACTTACACACAGATTTTTTTTTTTCCCCAGTAGTAAGTACTACAGTACTTGATCCCTGGTTGGTTGAATCCATGGTTGCAGAACCGTGGATATGGAAGAACCACATATAGGGAGGGCTGACTACAAGTTATTACTTGGATTTTTGACTGCATGGATAATCAGCATCCCTAACCCCTACGTTGTTCAAGGGTCAACTGTATACCCAAACATGCCTAGCATTTGCATTCTTGGCTAGAAGTGGACCAATAAATGGCCCAGTAACTTTTTCCCATTTTCCCATCAGTTCTGTATTAATTCTTAATTATTTTCTCAGAATTAAGTTCAGAGTAGGTTTTTCTCACCCTTAAATTTTGAAGAGATTATTTTTACTTAGCAATTAAGTAAAAAAAAAACTTAGATGTTCTGCTATTACCGGAGAAATATACCACAACCCCTATGTTTGTCTCTATCAATTTTGTGATTATATATTAGGAAACTGTCCTTTTGTTCTGTGTGACTAGAGAGTTAAATACTGCTACATTTGCATCACTCTTGCTTTTCCCTTGTTTTATTCTGACCACAAAGTACTACTGTTTTTATCCAAAATGGATTTTTACCTAGAGGCAATAGAGATTTAATAGCTCTAGGCCTGGAGTCAGATAGATCTAGAAAATTCTGGAGTTAAGTCCCAACCTTTCCCTTACCTTGTAACCTTGAACAATTTTTATTTAACCTCTCTCAACCTCAATTTTCTCAGTTCTATACAAGGTCTAATAATATTACCTACCTCATATGGTAGTTGCGGCAGTTAAACAAGATAATGCCTGTAAAATACTCAGCCATGTGTCTATTGCATAGTTAGTGCTCAATAAATTTTAACTCTTTAATCATTTTGAATACATTCCTAAATTTAGAAACATGTATTCCTCATGTTCATTTGTAAATGAATGTATTTGAGATAAATTTGCATTACATATAGAGTAGATTTTTGTAATCTATCTAAAGAGCCTACATAGTACACAGTGTACTTAGAGTACATTTGAATAAAACCTTGAAACCTGGCCCCCAGAAATAATATTTCTATAGAAGATGCATTCAGAGTTCCACTTTGAGGTTCCTCCTCTTTGCCCTCTTACTAAGGACATTGGAGCTCCTAAAAGCATGGTACAGCAGTGAGATGCAAAGAAGGGAATAAGTTTTTTAAGTATGATCTGTGGAAAAAGAGGCTAAAGCAGGGGTTTTTAACCTGATATCTGTAGCTCCAGGGAATCCATGAATCCTGAGAAATACATGCAAAAGTATTTTATGTGTGTGAGATACTTTTTCATATATAACTCATTAAGAGCTGCCAGTTTTCCTGTTATACTTCTAGGGATTTATTTATTTTTAGATTTTTCATTGAGACATTGACAGTTGTTTTGATGAATCCTCTGGGTTTTTTCATGCAAATACAATTTTGCTAAAAGGTATACGTTCTTCTGTCAATGCTAGCAAACCCCTTTAGTGATAAATCTGTCACTGTCATAGTCTCGTTAATTTGCAGATGTCTTTGTCATCAGAATCTACCATTTATATTCAGTACATTAGCCAAAGTTACAAACTTTTATACTACTTTTATATTTATATGACCTTCTTTTTGTGAAATAAATATTAATTCAGTACTGTAATCATAATTATATAATTATAACTAATAACTCATAATCTGAAACCTGTAATATCTCAATACCATCTAGCTGAATCAACCATTTCCAAAATGACTATTAATAAATAAGAGCCATGTATAAAATGGGAATTCTAATACATTTTTGATACATGACACTTTTTTAAACTCAGTTTATTAGTTTTTTTTTTAAACAAATGATGATTTCAACTTAAATCCCATTTGATCAGATCGGCAATTCTTCAGCCAGTATGTTCTTCTTTATCCTTTTAAGATCCTCTGCAAGTAGGCTGTTGTTGTATTACTATAAAACATGGTCTAGAAAATCAAATCTGGGCTTCCCTGTTGGCGCAGTGGTTGAGAATCTGCCTGCCAGTGCAGGGGACATGGGTTCGAGCCCTGGTCTGGGAAGATCCCACATGCCGCGGAGCAACTGGGCCCGTGAGCCACAACTACTGAGCGAGCCTGCGTGTCTGGAGCCTGTGCTCCGCAACAAGAGAGGCCGCAACAGTGAGAGGCCCGCGCACCGTGATGAAGAGTGGCCCCCGCTCGCTGCAACTGGGGAAAGCCCTCACACAGAAACGAAGACCCGACACAGCAATCAATCAATCAATCAATCAGTCTTATTCTTCAGTATCATTTACACAGTCACATTTTACTTTCAACATTTCTCTTCCACAGGTCTGACCTCAGAAAATAAAAATGCTTAACTATGTTATTAAGTGTTTTTTATTAACTAAGAAGAACTTAAAAATCTCTAAAAATACCTCCAAAGGTTAGATTCACCAACTTCCCTCAGTAATTCAACGTGGCCATAACTAGCAAGAAATATTCCTTTATAATTTGCTTATATTTCTAATGTTTTAAGATTTTTATTTTGCTTCCATTAAAGAAAAATTGTTGACCTTTCTTAGTACAGAAAATATTTGTATGATTAAATTATTTATGGAAAAGTATTGTAGTTAAGTGACTGAATTATTGAGCCAGATTGCTTGAGTTTGAATCCAGATCTACAGTTTTCTGACTAAGTGACACTGGGCAAGTTACTTAACTAACTTCTCTCTGCCTTAGAAGTTGTTTTTAACTCATTTCTTCATATTTAAAATGGAGAGACTAATAGTACCTACATCATGGGTGATTATGAGAATTAAATGAATAAAAAACAGTTCCTAGAAATTAGTATTATTGTTTTGTTAATATTGCCTCAAAAATTTTTACAGTAATCATTTTCCATTTTTTAAAAAATAGAGCTTTATTTACCATACTTTAATAATTTTAGGACTTCTCTAAGATTTGTTTCTCCAGAAACCCAAAGCTGAAGTAGAGCTTTGGAGACAGACAGAAGACTTGATTCAAAATCCTGGTTATAGTTTCTAAACTTATAAAAGTTTCAATTTATGCATGTATAAAATAGGTATTACAGGAGAACGTATGTCATAAGCATAGTGTGATGATTAAATGAAATATATAAAGCCTTTGCCAGTGCCTGGCACATATTAAATGCTCAAGAAGTTGTAGCTATTACCATTATGTGTTAAATGCCCTAGTAATTTATGCCTACAACTGAATGCCTTGTAACTGAATCAGCTGTGAGGACTGAGATTTCTTGGCTATTAATATACTTCTTAATTGTCTTTGTGCAACTGCTTTATATTTAGCTTGGGATCACCAATATTCAGTGTTTTATCCCACAAAGTATAGTTATTTAACAAATAAATATCTTTCCCTTTGTGTGTTTATCTAATCTAACTTTCAGTTTCTGAGCACCGGTCCCAGTCAACTGAGATTATCTTCATTTGTATTTTTATCTTTAGAAGACTGATTCTGGGTATTCTATTCTCCCAGCTGGAACTGGAGGTATCCTATTCAGAGTAGCAGGGTCCAACCATCTGTAAAAACAGCTATGGGTCCTGAAGGGCTAGCCTGTTGTATTCCAGGGCAGCTATGGATTATAAAGGCAGTTCTGAATTATCAGGGTAACACAGTGACTGAATTATAAAGATTGGTCATTCCATGGAGATTTGAAGTGGGAAGATTATTGACCTTGAAAGTTTCCTACTATCCATCAAGCCTCTGGAGACTGCCTTGAATTGTAAATTGATTCTTTTTTGGCTAGGTATTAAAATATAAAGATAAGACTCTTTTATCCCTTTCTCATTCTCAGGAGTGTAGATACAAAACAGTTTTGTTCCAACAGCCTTGTCACCATAGGAATTGTATTTTATTATTTGGAAATGAGGCTAAGGGTTACTAGCTTCTCTGACAAATACTAGTAAGCTCTGTTTTTCTACTACTAAAGAGCCCTGTATTCAACTGGTAATGCTTTCCATAGGTTTTTAGGCATTCAAGGCTTCCTGTTGGAAGTTAACAAAATTGAAATGGGGTACGCGGAGTTAACACTGCCTTTTTTCTTCAGTTGGAGACACATGTAAACTTTATTTTTTTTCTCACGAGAAAAGATGTTTTAGATAGTTCGAACAGCTAAGTTTGTTAAAACTATGCAAATTATTTAATAATAATACAATATAAGTTTAGTATATTTTCTTTTATAGGTTTCTTCAGTTATTGGCGTGGCAATTTGGCAAATGTTATCCGGTATTTTCCAACACAAGCTCTAAACTTTGCTTTCAAAGACAAATACAAACAACTGTTCATGTCTGGAGTTAATAAAGAAAAACAGGTAATTATTGTTTATTTTATTTTGTTATTTTTTAATTGAATGAAAGATTCTTTAAATTATATAGTACTTTGCAATTTTCAAAAGTTTTGCACACATGATTTCATATTGTCTCATAGTAACCCCTTTTTTCCACCATCCCTGTCTGCCCTTCCCCCTTCCCTCTCCCCACTGGTAACCACTAGTTTGTTCTCTATATCTGTGAGTTGCTTCTTTTTTGTTTTATTCATTAGTTTGTTGTATTTTATAGATTCCACATATAAGTGATATCATATGGTATTTGTCTTTCTCTTTCTGATTTACTTCACTTAGTATGATGATCTCTAGTCCATCTTTCTGCAAATGGCATTATTTCGTTCTTTTTAATGACTGAATAATATTCCACTGTATGTATGTACCACATCTTCTTTATCCATTCATTACCTGTGAGGTTTTATTTGGAGAGGAGGTGCTCAAATGGTGGAAAAAAATAATAGTTAAAACATAGTAACTGTTAGGGACTTCCCTGGTGGTCCAGTGGTTAAGAATCTGCCTTCCAATGCCGGGGACATGGGTTCGATCCCTGGTTGGGGAACTAAGATCCCACATGCCGCAGGGCAACTAAGCCCGTGCACCACAACTAGAGAGAAGCCCGCACTCCACAACTACTGAGCCCGCCCACTCTGGAGCCCACGCACCACAACTAGAGAGCCCATGCACTGCAGTTGCTGAGCCCGTGCACTCTGGAGCCCGTGTGCCAAAACTAGAGAAGCCCACGAGCTGCAACTACTGAGCTCATGTGCTCTAGAGCCCATGCGCCGCAACTAGAGAAGCCCACACGCTGCAACAAAGAGCCCGTGCACTGCAACGAAGACCCAGTGCAGCCAAAATAAATAAATAGAAATAATAAATAAATAAATACCTTAAAAAAAAAGATTAATAATACCTGAGAAAAAACATAGTAACTGTTAGCATACTATAATATGTATTGTTATAGAAATTACATATGGAAAACATAGAATTGTATTAACTTTTACCAGTTTCTCTAAACCTCTTAACACAGTTTTAATAACTAAGAGATGTTTTGTCTCAACACAATATTTCTCTGAATAAATATTAATTTTAATATAATTTACATTTTATAATCCCTATTCTGCTGCACTAGAAAAATTCAGCATTTAATCTGGTTTTGATAAGCAAAAAAAGCAGTCAACAAACGTGTATTTCCTAATACTGAAGTAGTTTATTTCCTAAAGAAGCAAATTGTTTCTTCTTTATGACTGAGGCTCTATTTGGCTGAGATTAAAGTGTGTAGGAAGATCAAGTCAAATACAGGAAAATGATAAATTTAACTTAGAGAATTCTCTTGTAAGGAACTATATTCCAATAAAAATTAATTTCAAAAAAGAGAACTCTCTTTTTTTATCACAAAGGTGCTTTTTCTTTTCAAGGTAATCACTCCCTTGGTTATAAAATCTCATTTTCAAAATTTCCTACTCGTATGAACTATGTGTCATTTGTCCTGGTCTCCATTTGTTTTGTTACCTCTGTATACACTAGACCACCTACATTACTGTCAAGATCTTCCACTCACCTGCCCTTATAAAGTCTCTCTACCCCCTCATCCTTTGTCTTTTTCTCTTCCTCCAGCCAACCAACCAAGCTGTCCTAGCAGATTCTTTAAAAGCAACTATTTATGGAACATTTCTTTGTCGCTATTTCCGGTAATTTCCTTTTAGACCCTTTATTTCCTTTATTGAGTGCTTTGCGCTGTTATGTAGTTGGAGGTATAAAGGTAACAAAGAAAATTCTTTACGCTTAGATTCAGAAGATCTGGATTTAGGTCCTGGCACTCAGCTTATTTAGCTGTGTGAATTTTTGAATATCACCTCTCTGATCTTTAGTTTCCTCATCTGAAAATTGGACATAAGAATACCTACCTCATGAGGTTTAGATGAGTAAGGTTTAGATGAGACTAAACATGTAAAGACACATAAAGTGCTTGCAGTAGTGCTGTGCTTTTTTTTGGTAAGTAATTGGTATTTTTTTAATATTATTTATTTATTTTTGAATGTGTTGGGTCTTTGTTGCTGCATGCGGGCTTTCTCTAGTTGCGGTGAGTGGGGGCTACTCTTCATTGCGGTGCGCAGGCTTCTCATTGCGGTGGTTTCTCATTGCGGAGCATGGGCTCTAGGTGCGCGGGCTTCAGTAGTTGTGGCACACGGGCTCAGTAGTTGTGGCTCGCGGGCTCTAGAGCGCAGGCTCAGTAGTAGTGGTGCATGGGCTTAGTTGCTCCATGGCATGTGGGATCTTCCCAGACCAGGGCTCGAACCTGTGTTCCCTGCATGGGCAGGCGGATTCTTAACCACTGCACCACCAGGGAAGTCCCAGTGCTGTGCTTTTATGGTAGGCACTCAGAAAAATATTTCTGTCATCTTTAGGTAACAGCTCTAATAATTGGAACTTCTCTTGACTAAGAACCTATGTCAGAGGGTCCTCAAGACCATCTTCATGTTCAGCGATTCACTAGGCCTCAGAGAACTCAGAAAAGCTGTTATACTCATGGTTTATTACAACAAAAGGATATAGATTAAAATCAACAAAGGGAAAAGGCTCATAGGACAAAATCCAGGAGAAACTAGGTGCAAGCTTCTAGCTGTCCTCTCCTCGTAGAGTCACCTGGACAGCACTTAATTCTCCCAGCAATAATGTATGACAGCACATATAATGTGCTGCCAAATAGGGTTGCTCACTTGAGCCATGGTGGCCAGGCTTTCTGGGGAGTCAGTTTCATAGGCATGTGTAATGTGACTGACCTTAGCTACTCAGTCTCCAGCCACTGCCCCCACCCACTCAAGAGGTCAAACTGATATAGTTTAGCTCAAAGCATACAAAGGGGTGTTCACCATAAATCAAGGTTAGTATAAACTATCTGGTGTTACCGAAAGCTTCAGGCATATAAAGACACTCTAATTAGGTAGGATATTCCAAGTGCTCAGACGGTTATCTCAAACGAACCTTCGAGTTTGAGCAAGGGTGGTCCTTAAGATCTTTTCAGTGTGTATAGGGTTTGGGCAACACAGGCCTGCTGAGTTAACTCTTTATTGAACATTTTCCACCCCATCTCCCCCAAAAGATAATTCCTGTAAGACTAAGCCAAATGGAGCAATTAGAATTAACCAGAAATTAACCAGAAAATTTATGTTACTAACATCTGTCCCTAACAGTGTAAATAACATAGCTCTAAAAGTTTTTTGGTTTTTTTTTTAAATTTAATTTTATTTATTTATTTATGGCTGTGTTGGGTCCTCGTTTCTGTGTGAGGGCTTTCTCTAGTTGTGGCAAGCGGGGGCCACTCTTCATCGTGGTGCGCGGGCCTCTCACCACCGCGGCCTCACTTGTTGCGGAGCACAGGCTCCAGACGCACAGGCTCAGTAACTGTGGCTTACGGGCCCAGCTGCTCTGCGGCATGTGGGATCTTCCCAGACCAGGGCTCGAACCCGTGTCCCCTGCATTGGCAGGCAGACTCTCAACCACTGCGCCACCAGCAAAGCCCGGCTCTAAAAGTTTTGAAGTTAACTTTGATCCGTGCTAAAATTCTGTAATAAATTTCAAATTAGTAGAGCCTGAGGTAAAAACATTTTTAGTATACCTATAAAGAGCATGCTATCTTATTTAGAATATAAAGGTATTCAGTCACAAGTAATAGTGTAATGTTTAAATATATATTATTTACTAAATCTGGATACTGATGACCCTTTTATTTCTCCCCTTGGACATCAAAATTGTATCCTATCTCTGCCTCCAACCCCCTGCCATGAAAAGTGGGGAAAAAAAAAAAGAACTTAAAAAGAAAAGTCAATATTTTTGGTTTCTTACCTGGTCTTAAAAGAAGCAGAGAAGATAGAAAAAACAAATACAGTGTATGTGATTTAAAAGTGGTTGATCTACCACAGTGAGATATCTCTACATACTTACCAGAATGGCTAAAATGGTGACAACACCAGATGTTGGCACGGATGCAGGGGAGCTGAATCATTCTTACATGGCTGGTGGGAATGGAAAATGATATTGCCACTCTAGAAAAGAGTATGACAGTTTCTTACCAACTAAACATATGCTTATCATACAATCCAACTCTAGGGCATTTATCCCAGAGAATAAAAACTTCTGTTCACAAAAAAAGCAATGTATACAATGTTCATAGAAGATTGTTTCATTATAGACAAAAATTTGGGAATAACCCAGATTTCCTTCAACAGGTGAATGCTTAAACAATCTATGGTACATCACACCATGGAAGATTACTCAGCAATAAAGAGGAACAACCCTTTGATAAAACAAATACTGTATAATCCCCTTAGGGACCTAGAAAAGGCAAATTCATAGAGACAGAAAGTAGAATAGAGGTTACCAGGAGCTGAAGGGGAGGGAGATTATTTAATAGGTACAGAGTTTGTATTTAGCATGATGAAAAGTTCTGGAAATAGATAGTAATGATGCTTATACAGTATTGTACTTAATGCTGAATTATATACTTAAACATGGCTAAAACAGTAAATTTTACGTATATTTTACCACAGTTTTAAAAAAGAACAGACTTTTGATACAGCAACTTTGAATGCTAAGTGAAAAGCCAATCTCAAAAATTATATTTGCTTTCTGATTTCATGTATATGGCATTATTAAGGTGAGAAGATTATAGAGATGGAAACTATAATAGTGGTTGCTAGGGAGAGGGAGGGGTCTTTATCATGGAACTGTTCACCGTGGTGATTGGTGGTTACGTGAATCTGCACACATGATAAAATGGCATAGAACTAAATATACACACAAATAAGTGTGTGTAACTGGTGAAATATGAATAAGGTAGATATTTATCAGTGTTACTTTCCTCTGCTATAGTTATGCTAGATATTACCATTGGGGGAAATTGGTTGAAAAGTTTATAAACTCTGTATGTATTAGGATGCATGTGAATCTGGAATTATCTCAAAGTAAAAAGTTTTAAAAAAATAACCATGGTAGGCAGGTGTGTGCCTACTATATACTGTTTCACTGAATTTTTTTTTTTAAATGTCAATTTCTTATTAATTTATTTATTTTTATATTAATTTTTGGCTGTGTTGGGTCTTCGTTTCTGTGCAAGGGCTTTCTCTAGTTGTGGCAAGCGGGGGCCACTCTTCATCGCGGTGCGCAGGCCTCTCACTATCGTGGCCTCTCTTGTTGCGGAGCACAGGCTCCAGACGCGCCAGCTCAGTAGTTGTGGCTCACAGGCATAGTTGCTCCGCGGCATGTGGGATCTTCCCAGACCAGGGCTCAAACCCGTGTCCCCTGCATTGGCAGGCAGATTCTCAACCACTGCGCCACCAGGGAAGCCCCTGTTTCACTGAATTTTTACCTCATTCTTTGAGGTAGTTATTTTTATCCCAAATGTACAGATAAGGAAAGCAAGACAGAGCTTAAAGCACTTACCCTAGTCATGTGTTCATGTCTTTCTAACTCCCAAATTTAGTTCTTTCTGCTGCACTCTATTCCTCTCTCAGCTGAGGTGACTAGACTAGATGAGTCTTAGCTGAACTGGGCATAAAATATGCCTCTGCCACTCCTTAGCAGCTACCAGCACAACCCTCAACAGAGAAGACTAGAACTTCCAGCTCTCTTCCATGCCCAGACAAACTGTTAGAAAGAACTTTGGTCACAGGGTATTTGTTCTTGGAGGCATCAAGTCTGTTTATCATCCATTTGTCAACAGTTGAAAATAAACAGGATTATTTTCCTCCAAACCCCCTAGACTCTTTTGTTCTCCTCTCCTTGCCTGATTCTTTTTCATGCCCTCTCCTTTTACAGTATAGTAGTATCTGAAATTACTAACTTATAATTAAAAACTCATTTATGCTGATATACAACCTCTCCTGGGTCTGTTTTATTTTCAAGCTTAATTGTGGAGGGACAGACTTGTTACAGAAACACTTGCAGGATTATCATTCAGCGTAGATTCTTATTTCTTGTCTCCCTCTCCTTCCTCCCTTCCACCCTCCCCCTTCCTCCCTTCCTTCCTTCCTTCCTTCCATTAGTAGTTTGGCCAGACTATTTATACATGTTGTGCCTGCCTGCTTTTTCATAGGCCCCACTTTCACTATCATAGGGGTCCTCGTTTGAATAATAAATTATATGATCATTCACCCAGGAAGTCATGGATCTGTTTTCTTTCTCTTATCTAGGAAGGAAAAAAGAAAGGTTAAATAGAATTTAAGATGCACTTTATAAATCTTTGTGCTGCATATCATATTTGGTTTGGCTTATTTGCTTGTAAGAAACAGAGACTTAAATTACTTCAAGAAAAATGAGTATTTCTTGCAATGATACACTGGCACTGGAATTTGAACCAAGGACAGCTCTAGGGATCAAACTGTATTCTTTATCTTTGTCTCCCAGGTCACTTAGTCTATCTCTGTCTCTAATGATCTGCTTTTTGGGTGTGTTTGCTCTGTGTTTTCTCATTATTGCCCTTTTTTACTTACCTATATTTTCTTTGTTTCTTTTAAGTTCAGTGTTAATATCATAGTGATTCCTTGTAACCTTTCAGATGGTGAGAGGTTCTTTACCTGAGATCCATGCATGCTTGAGGAATAACTTACACTAAAAGTATCTGTTTATATATATGTGATTTTTATTGGAAGAGTATCTATAGGTTTCAACAGTCTCAAAGTAGACTGAAACCTAAAAAAAAATTATTTAATATCTTTTCCATTTCTGTCCTTACTGATAACTGGCATAGAACTTCTGGAGTCAAATTCCTAAGACTTAAACTATGGCCCAGTTCTACTTTTTCTACCGGGTTACAGATCATCTTCTAGACTATGGATTAGCTACCCTGGGGTGAGATTCAACCTTCTGGTCTAATCTCTGTGTGATTATGAACTGTGGCTACCTATACAGTAGAACTTATGAGTTTCACTTAAAAGGCACAATGGGAGTCTGAGTACCCTTCATTAAACAAATATTTATTGAATGCATTACTCTTACTCTGGGCAAGGCCCCATGACTTGCTTTCTGAAATAAGCAAATGAATTAAGAATCTAGGCCTCAAAAAAATGTAGGCAACCTAAATGTCCATGAACTGATGAATGGATAAATAAAATGTGGTCGTGAAATATTATTTGCCAGTGAAACGGAATGAAGTGCTAACACATGCTACAACACGGATGAACCTTGTAAACATGTTATATGAAAGAAGGCAGTCACAAAAGACTGCATATTGTGTTATTTCATGTATAGGAAATGTCCAGAATAGGCAAATCTGTAGAGACAGAAAGTAGCTTAATGGTTATGTAGGGCTCAGGGGGATTGGGAAGATGGGGAGTGACTGCTGGTGGGTACAAGGTTCCTTTCGGGGTGATGGAAATGTTCTGAAACTGGTAATGATCGCACAGCTCTGTGAATATGCCAACAGTCCATTGAATTGAGTACTTTACGTGGGTGAACTGTGGGGTGTGTAAATATATCTCAACAAGTAAAAATAAAAATAATAATTCTGGCCTGAAGAAATTTATAGTCCGTAGAAGATAAGACAAGACAGGTACACAAATAATTATAAATTGAAAGTAGAAAGTTATTGTAAATACTATTTTAAAAAAATTAGAATCTGGAACATGTTGACACATTTTACATATTGATCACATGATTCACCTTTAATTCTCTGAGAGATGAAATATTTATGGGGAGAGGGTATGATTACATACAGTTTTGGGTGGGTTGGAGATCAGAGAATTTGTGGAAGAAATAGAATTTGAGTTAGAGCATAAATTGATAACTTTTTGTTTTAAAAAGATAGGAAGAAAATTTAAAAATAAGAAGGGCATTCGAAGCCAAGAGAAAATTGAGAGTTCCAGAGAATTTGTGGAAGAAATAGAATTTGAGTTAGAGCATAAATTGATAACTTTTTGTTTTAAAAAGATAGGAAGAAAATTTAAAAATAAGAAGGGCATTCCAAGCCAAGAGAAAATTGAGAGTTCCAAAGCATCTGAGACTTAAAATTGTTAGAAATAAGAGCCAGAGAAGCAAGAAACTGAGCTTGACTAGAATGGTTACTGTGGCCTTGTACCCTAGATTTTCTATGACAGTTCCAATTCAAATATTCCTTTCTTCTCCAGTGAGCTCTAGATGTTGAAAAGCAGTTTATTGGACTTAAGCAGGGCACATTTCAAATGTTTATCCAAAAGAACTTCAACAGCCCACGTGAACTAGTAGATCAATAAGGTCTTACATGCCACTCAACCACATTATAATTGATTTCTGCCAATTTACATGTTGGCATTTGAACATAATCTATATTTTTGAGCTACTTAAATTTATTTCTACTAAAACTACAAAGTGAAACTGTGGCATTATGATGTATTACTGTCCCTCTCCCCTGCCGCCAAGAAGGGGAACCACTAAAGCCTCCACAGATGCCTAACATCTTAGTCATAACTAAAATATATTATTAACGAAAAACTTTATACAGTCTAAAGAGCAAAATATCTTATGTGGCCTCTTTTGCTAACTTGGGCTACTTTTGCTGGAGGACATTAAAATATCTTGGAATTTCAGTATGTCAGCATCTAAGCTGTATCTCCCAGACCGCCTGGTAAGAAATAAAGGCTACATGGACATGAAGGGAAGTATTTTGCATGATAATATATGCGTTATTATAGGTGATCACTTTATAAAAGCAGTTTGTAAATCTGGCTTTCTAACCTTATAAAAATAAGGATGTTTAAAAATCAGATTCTATAGTTTAATAACCATGTTTTAATTAATATGTTTCAGTTCTGGAGGTGGTTTTTGGCAAACCTGGCTTCTGGTGGAGCTGCTGGGGCAACATCCTTATGTGTAGTATATCCGTTAGATTTTGCCCGAACCCGATTAGGTGTTGATATTGGAAAAGGTATGGGATTTTTAGAAATACTAACTCTTTCTTCTTTGTGTTTTTGAACACTGTATTATCTGTTTTAGTTATGCTTATAACAACAGTGTTGTGTTCCATCTAAAAATTTTATTCTCAACCAAATGGTAAAGTTATAAAGCCTAAAGATTACTACTTTTTTCTTTTCTCTTAAAAGAGGGAAGGGGAAGGCCAATACTGTAGTAACAAAAAGAGTAAGCACAGAGACTGCTTATAACTTATTTCCAGTTTGTTTGTTTAGAGAGCCATCTTCTAGATCCCTTCATGCACTTAGTTTCCTGTCTTGACTGTGGCTCCTCTCTACATTAGATGTATAACTCTCATCCTAGAGATTCCCTTTTCCTCTGTCCTTACTTATTTATCACATCTTTCTGTGTTTTCGTTACACCCTTGTTTTGGTAGATATGTTGTTTGATAGCTTTCTGAGCTTTCTGAGAAGGGTGGATAGGAGATAAATTGAGATCTTGCATATCTGAAAATGTCTATGTTTCACCCTCTTAATATTTGGCCATATGTAAAATTCTGGATTTAAAATTATTTTCTTTCACAATTTTGAAACCATTAATCTGGATTCTATTTTCTAATACTGCTCCTAAGAAATCATTCTCTTACTGCTGATCCTTTTTATGTGGCTTTTTCTCTTTTTAATTACCTTATATCCCTGATGATATGACATGCACAATGATGTATCTTTGTGTGAGTCACTTTCAGTAATTGTGGAGGTCACTCAGTTGGCCCCATGTGAGTGCAACACAAGTTGGAGCCTTGTGTTCAGTTCTGAGGATGACAGAAGAGTAAGTCACTTGGCTACTCAGGGTGAGGTGGTGGATTTTGAGCATCCAGATGCTAATTTGTTCTCACCACAATAGTACTTAATTCCTCGAATTTTAAGTCTTTCTGTGGTTATTGGAATCAAATGGCTCGCTTCTCAACAATATCTCCCTCTGCAAGAAATGAGGTTTCAGCTTCCTCTGCTCCACTTAGTGAGTTACCATCCTCCACCTCCCTTCCATCTTGCTAAAATTTGTGGATTTTATTCTCATCATGTACTCTTTTTTGCTAATATGGCTTTAAACCTGTTTTTTCTTTATTATTATTTTAATAGAATTTCTTAAGGGATCAGAGAGTCTTTCAATGAGTATTATTGAGTGCCTGAGGTGAACCAGGCCCTGCTTGAGATACAGGTTGTGTATGTGTAATATACACACATATACACACACACCATATTAAACATGGAGCTCCTGGTTCATGTACCTTACAGTCTTGTGGAGATCACGAGTAGTAAAGAAAAAGAATAAATGACTAAAATATACTGTCAGCAAAAAATGCCATGAAAAAAATTTAGGAGAAGAGAGTGACATCAATTTAGATAAGTGATTAGAGAAAATACCTCAGAAGGGGTGGCAGTTTGAACAAAGATGAGAATAGGAGTTTCATCTATGATGTTTAACTGGCATTCCAAATTTTTTTGTTATTGTTAAGAAAGTGAAAATAACATATGTACCTTGGTTTAATTTCAATTCTGTAGTTTTGTTTTCTCTCAAAATTGGAAGAACTTAGTTTATTTTGAAAGATTGTATTCTATATATAATATTTATAAAATATCAAGGAGTTCTAGGTCAAGGGAAAATAAAAACAAAACCAGTAAACACTAGAAAAATATGACACCTCATCTAAAATGTCAGTGATCCTTAAAGTTACTAGTTTTTAGCTTTGTCTTTTTGCTTTATCCGTCCTTTTGCTTTTCAGCTGAAGCAAGTTGTAGAGTTTTGCATGCCTAAGTATTTTCTGAATGCTGACTAGTAACTTCTCATAATTTTATTGAAATGTTTTAAGCCAGTCAGATTGCTTGAATTAGATTGCTTTTATAAGAGATTAATATTTTCAGTTAAAATATCTTAAGATACTACTTGACATCTTAATTATCTTTAAATGAATGGAAAGATTTTGACTTGTGCCTTTTTTTTTGTTATAAAGATTTCTAAATGTTAGTTCCAGATAATTTAAATCTGTAAAATGTTTAATTAATTTACTTTGATTAAAGTGTTTATCTGATATAATGTTGCTAATAAATTTTAAATGGCTTTATTTTAGGTCCTGAAGAGCGACAATTCAAGGGTTTAGGTGACTGTATTATGAAAATAGCAAAATCAGATGGAATTGTTGGTTTATACCAAGGGTTTTGTGTTTCAGTTCAGGGCATCATTGTGTACCGAGCCTCTTATTTTGGAGCTTATGACACAGTTAAGGTAATTTGGTACTTTAACTAGTATATATTAAATAAATTGTTTGTTTCTTTTTATTCTAATGTTCAGCAGGTATGTTTACTTTTAATTATAGAAATCAAAATAAATGATGACATAAGAGATATTATAGCATTCTGTTTAATCATGACTTTGCCATAACCTAATTAAGTTATAACTGTATTATGGATCTGACTTTGGATATAAAGCATAAATATAAACGTTAGGTTTTTGTGCTGTTTGCACTGAAAGACTCAAATAGAAAACATGCTGATTAGGTTATATCATAATTAGATCTTTGGTATATAGGAAGCATAGAGTTTTTCTGATTTTACATTCATTTTATTATCACTTTTTTACATGCATATTATCAGTTTACTATCATCAATGGAAAGCAGGCAAGGTATAATTAATTAGTTAAATATGATAAATGCTACTATAGCTCAGTGATCTATTGGGTACTGTTAGATTTTGTATTGTATTCTCCAGGTTGTTCTGCAATCTGCCTTTTCAGTTCAGATGTAAATAGCACTTCATAAGGTAGGAAAGAGAAAGATCATAATAATGGCTACCATTTTTTGAGCTATCACGTAGTTTTGAGAACTTTTTTAAGTACTTTATATCCTCACAGTGTTCTAGGATAGCTTTTAATATATCCCATTTTAAAGATAACCTAGGAATGGCTAAGTAATTTATTTATGTGGCAAGCACAGGTCCCGTGCTCTTAATCACTACATCATAATGCTTCTAAAAGGAAGCAATGAAATTAATCCCAGTATTATTTACTAAATAAGATTAAAACTTGAGGGAAATTTTATAATAGTTTTATATATTGTCCCTGCCCTCCCTCATTAGTATAAATGTATCGATAGTTGAATGTTATTTTTATTGTGGTCTGGACATAATACTTTTCGTTTGTAGTGTATTTTTTAGACAGATAAATAGATTAATGGAAATTACAGGATCTTATATATATTTATTTAATCACAGAAAAATTTATGTTTAATCACCCTCTGCTTTCCTCTATCACCTGTAGTAGTTGTAAAATTTAGGAATGTTTCTTCACTAGCTTAGAGCTTTAAAGCTGTTTATCACACATCATCTGTTAATAATAACAGGCATTCTTTCATCTTTTCCAACTCTATGAGGAAGAACCATGGAGGAACTTTTTTGGTCACAGGCTGCCATCTCTAGTTTTCAGTGCTATTAATAACAAATCTCCTGTAATAGCAGATATGCTATTCTTTTTCAAATATGCTTTTAAAATATAGCCATGTGTGGGATTCTCATTTCTTATTGATCTCCCGCTGTTATTTTAATCTTTCCACATTAAATCCAACTGTTTTTTTAATTGCATTTTAAGTATAATTGAGCCCTCTTTCATATATTTATAAGAATTACCCTTTGACTTAATGATTTAAGATATTTTGGAAATTTAGATGGTTACTTGATAATTTTTCTTTTCTAGGGCTTATTACCAAAACCAAAGGAAACTCCTTTTCTTGTCTCCTTTTCAATTGCTCAAGTTTTGACTACATGCTCTGGAATACTCTCTTATCCCTTTGACACAGTTAGAAGACGTATGATGATGCAGGTATTTTATATTATTTGTAAGCTTAATTGAGTTTTCCAGTATCTGATATTCAGATGTAATTTATTAAAATTTTAGAGACATTTTGGCTGAAAGGCATAAGCCATTTGTTTTACTTACTAAAATAAATACATGATGTGTTCTGTCTTGTATTCTTTTCTATCCCAAAGCAGCCATCATCCAGCAAAGTTTCTTCCATGTCTGCTCTCAGAACAGAAATGTCTTTTACTCCTGTAGTATGAGTATGTATTATTGTTTGGAGAGTGGAGGGGCATGGCAAGGATTAGATGAGCATGTGTTTATCTTAACTGAATATTATTAGATTAAGTAGAATAAGCCCAGTCATAGGCCACTGACATATGTAATCATTTGTTGTAGTATATTTTAATAAAAGTAAATAATTTTTAACTCCAAGGATGAAGACTTGTTTATAATGATGTATGTTCTAAATGTAAATACCCAAACCAAAATTTTGATAAAGTCAATCTCCATTGCTGTTACCTGTTACATTCATTCATTCAACAAATAATTGAGTGCCTATTCACCAAGCTCTGGTGACACAAATAAAATAAGGCAGAACCTGCACCCAAATTCATAGCATAGTATTGAAGGCATACTGTTAATGGTTTAAGTAGAAATGTGCATAGGTTCCAGGAATGCAATAGGGGAGGGGTACCCAAATGCTTAAAGTGATCAGATATGGCCTCTTAGAGAGCTAAATCTCAGTAAATAGGCTTTTTCTCCAGACAGTGAAGAGTACATTCTCAGCATAGGGGAAAAAACATACCTAGAGGTATGGCTTGAGAAGAATTTCAGTATACCCATATGATAGGTTTCACGAGGGCAAGTGAAAATAATGAGGCCAGAAAGCTATGTTTATTATGTGCCAGAACTGTCCTAAGCATTTTACACTTTAACTCATTTAATTCCCAAAACAATGCTGTGAGGTGTAGTTATCCTCATTATCCTCTACAAAATGGTCCTGGAAGAACCCAGTGGGCCACCTGAAAAGGTAAAGCATATCTATCCTATTGCTTCATTTATGGACTATCCTTAAAGTTGTTCCCTTTATATCTGTGTTTCCTCTTGATCTATGTCTAGCTCTAGTTTAATAAACTGAAACACTTTTGAAAATTAATTTGCGAATAGACTGTGGATTAAGTAAATGGTACTGTATCAATGTTAAATTGTCTGATTTTGATAACTGTACTTTGGGTATGTAAGAAAATATTCTTAGAAAATGCACACTGAAATGTTTAAAAATAAGGGGCAATGATAGCTGCAACTTACTGTCAAAATAATTCAGAAAAAAAATTGTGGGTGTGGATTTTTATATATATGTGTGCATTGCTATATGTATAAAACCGTACCACTGCCATAACATAGTACCGAAGACTGGGTGGCTTAAACAACAGAAATTTATTTTCTAACACTTTGGGAGGTTAAAAGTCAGTCAAGGTGTCCAGCAGGGTTGGTGTCTTCTGAGCACCTCTCTCCTTGGCTTGTAGATGGCCTTCTTCTCCCTGTGTCTTCTCATGGTCCTTTTTCTGTTTCTCTTCTTATAAGGGTGATCATAATGGATTAGGGTCTGCTCTAATGAGCTCATTTAACCATAATTATTTTTATAAAGACCCGGTCTCCAAATTTAGTCACAGTCTGAGGTTCTGGGGTTAGGTCTTCAATATATGAATTTTGTGGGGACACAATTCATAACAGTATTCTTTAATTTTTACATTTTGATTTTATATCCCACAACCTTGTTAAGCCATATTATAAACACCAACCTATATGTACACCGTTTGAAGTTTTTTTTTGTTTTTACACACACAGTGATATAATCTGCAAATAATAGCAGGCTTTTTTCCCTTCCTTATCAATTCTTATGCCTTTTATTCCTTTTCTTGCCTTTCTGCACTGGTTGAGACCTCTGATTCAGTGTTACATGAAATAAGTAATAACTGGCAACCTTGTTTTGGTCCTAGTCTTACTGGGAATGCCTTCAATGTTACAGATTACAAAGTTTAATGTTCGCTGTGGATTTTTCGTAGTTATCCTTTATTATATTATGACTGGTCCTTTCTGTTTTGGATTACAGTAATTTTCCTCTTTTTTTTTTTAATTTTTTTTTTTTTTTGACTGCGTTGGGTCTTCGTTGCTGTGCGCGGGCTTTTATCTAGTTGCAGAGAGTGGGGGGCTACTCTTCATGGCGGCGCACGGGCTTCTCATTGTGGTCGCTTCTCTTGTTATGGAGCATGGGCTCTAGAGCACTGGGGCTTCAGTAGATGCGGTACGTGGGCTCAGTAGTTGTGGCTCACAGGCTCTAGAGCGCAGGCTCAGTAGTTGTGGCGCACGGGCTTTGTTGCTCCGTGGCATGTGGGATCTTCCCGGCCCAGGGCTCAAACCCATGTCCCCTGCATTGGCAGGCAGATTCTCAACCGCTGCTCCACCAGGGAAGTCCTGGATTACAGTAATTTTTAATCATGAATGGTGGTGATGTTTTTTTCTATATCGAGATGATCATATCATTTTTCTTATATGCCTGGGATCAATCCAGCTCGGTCATGATGTATTGTATTTTGTACCCCTTGCTGGGTTTGATTTGCTGGTTTTTGTTCAGGATATTTTATCCGTGGTTTCTGTGACACAAGCTTGTCATTTTTTTCCTTCTTGTGTTATCCTAGTCTAATTTTGGTATCAGGACTATGCAAGCCTCATAAAATATGTTAGGGAGTCTCCCCACTTTTTCTCTTCTTTGGAATAATTTCTGTGAGATTGGAATTAAATTTCCATTGAATGTTTAGTAGAACTCACATATAAAGCCATCTGGACATGTGGTTTTCTAATTTATGAGAAGATTTACAACAACTGATTGAATTTCTTTAATGAATTTAGTATTATTCTAAAGTTTTTTCCTATTCTGTTGGTAAATTACACTTCTTAGGAATTTATTTCCTCTGTGTTTTCAAAATAATTGTCATAAAGTTGTTCATAATATCATCTTGCTCTTTCTTAATCTCTGGGTCATCTGCAATGATGTTACCTTTGGCACTTCTAATAATTTGGGCGCCTTTTCTTGTTTTTCCTGAAACAGTGTTTCTAGAAATTTGTCAAAGTATTTCAGATAACTAACTTTTGACTTTTTATGCTTTCTTTTGCGTTTATTATTTCCTTTATTTCTGGTGGTTAAAGTTACCACTCAAGCTGCATCTTACAAATTTAGTTGAGGAGTTTTGTGGTTGTTAGTTAGGTTTTAAATATTTTCTAAGATGTGTTTTTCTTAATACCCAAACGTGATATTTTTCTAGTTATATTTTTTGTTCTTGATTTCTCTCTTAATTGCAGCGTGGTGAGAGGATAAATCATGGTATGTGATGCCAATCTTTTAAAATTTGTTAAGCCTAATATGTGGTCATTTTCAAGTGTGCCTGAAAAGCATGAGTATTCTGCAGTCAGTGGGAACAATACTCAATATATGACCATTAACTCAACATACTTACTCAACACAGTGTTAATTTTAATCTATCCCTGTTGCTAAATTAAATCTGTCTTATGATAAACGATGTTAAGATAATGGCAAACTATTTGTCTTTCTTTGTATAGAGTGGTGAGGCTGAACGGCAATATAAAGGAACTTTAGACTGCTTTGTGAAGATATACCAACACGAGGGAATTGGCGCATTTTTTCGTGGTGCCTTGTCCAATATCCTTCGTGGTACAGGGGGTGCTTTGGTGTTGGTATTATATGATAAAATTAAAGACCTCCTTAATTAATATTGATATTGGAGGTAGTTCATCAGGAGATTAAATTGAAAAATGGATATAGTTAACTTATTAAACATACAAATTACATAGCTGCCATTTGTGTACATTTTGATAGTGTGTTATTACTGTCAGTATTTTCTTAAAGTGCTAATTCTGCAGTGAAGCATAGGCTTTTTTCAAGGATTTAAATACTAAAAAATCAAATAAATGTGGTTTCTTTCCTACTTAGACTCAAACTCACTTGAATGAGAAATTTTACTTATTTTAAGTGGTACCTGTTATTTTTATTAGTTTAAAATCTTTTTCTTTTGTGATTAAAAAAAGTAAAATTTATAATGCTAAAATCTAAGAAGTGAAAGTATCTTCTTTTAAAATGATATTCTTTTAATGTAACTGTCTCCCCATCTTTTAAAATCATATGATATGACAAATATTTCTTAAAAGCTTATTAGGAGATGTCATCATGATATCTATGGGCATAAGTAAGCTTTATTCTACAACATCTCTACTAAAGCAGCTCAGGTTATTACTATGTATTGTGTTTATGGTATCATATAGCTTTTAATAAGCACAGATTCTAGATCTGATCATAAAAAAATTGATAATGACTTTAATGACACTGCAAACTGTAGTTGGAAAGTAAAAGGTATAAAAATGGCATATCTGCTAACTTTTATCTATAAAATAAACTCTTGCTAATGTGAATATATCTTGGAACAAAAATATCCCCTTGAAAATTACTTTGTGTACTTTGTATTGATGATAATAAAGGAAGTTTAAAACTTATGCCTGAGCTTTATTTTCCTTGATTCTAACTTATTAATAAGCAGAGAGTAACCAAATTTTTGTTAGAATTGGGAACTGGCTTAAAGACAGAAAGCAGGGTTTTCAAGGTTTTGTACAGGAGTCTGTCTTGTTTTTCAGAAATGTTGTAGAAGACAGTACATTTGAAATCCCCAAGACTTTAAAGTTTTAGTGGGTAAAGGAATGTTAAGCTAATGGGGATAAACTATAGAAGGATTTTGTGAGGCTGTGAGTGGGCAAAACCAAAACAGGGTGAGTGAACTTACTGGTGCACAGGGCAAAGTATATTTCACGGAAAATAATCCAAACTATACTTTTTAATATACTGGTGTTATCACTTGAGGAAAAAAGTTAACTCTTCTGAAAACTCTCAACATGATTTCTTGCAGTGGTCAACATAACGGAAAAAGTTATATAACAAGATAGAAGATGCTTCTATACTGTCAGTAGTTCTGTTTACCACAACAAAAGGAAGATTTAAGATGGCCCAAAGAAAATCAGTTAAAATAATAAAATATTAGGAATAGTGTCCCGTATAAAGATAAACTAAGAAAAGATAAAAGTTTTTGATTTGTTTAGGAACATGCTTAGAGGCAAAAAGTCTTTAAAATCTTGAATGGCATCCATAGAGAGCAAACAGAATTTACTTACTAAATTGCTAGACCAAAAGCCTGTTCTTTGAATCCTGGAACATGTATATAGTTAGGACAAAAGAAAATAAAATGTTAACCTAGGTGACTGAGACTGAACATGCTGTGCCTACCAACCACACAAACTGTCCAATAAAGTTGAAAGGTTGGAAGGAGTTTTATTTAAGAGGAGAAACTAGGAAGATAGGCACCAAACCTAAATTGACAAGGAGGATTGCCAGCCATCTCAAAGCAGTGAGTAGGAAAAAGGAAAGTCATCTGTGAGAAATCATAACCCCCAGGCTTGTGTCACAACAAAGTATAGAATATATACATAAATACTATCTGTGATACAGGAACTCCAAACTGAATAAGTAAAACTGTTCTAGGACCAGTGAGACTTCCTCAGGGCTCTGACAGAAACAAATACAAAACCTCTCTGGGACACTTCTATGACCCAGGGCATGCAAAAATCCCACAGAAAAAGCAGCCTTACTGAGGATGAATTCATGGTGAAAACAAATCATATGAGGAAACAAGCACTGTGTGGGAGAGTTGGTAGATACAATCAGAATTAGCAATTAGCACCCTAACTCTAAGAACTAAAAATGTGATAAAATACTCTAAAAGGCTATAAAGTTAGAATGTTTAAAATGATTAATAGATTTTTTTAAAGGAAGCAAAATAATACAAATAGTACAGTATGAAAGAACAGACAAGTCTGAAAGAACATCTAGAAATGGTAGAGTGCTTGAAATTAAAAACATGACAAAAAGAGGCTAAGAGTCATACAAGTTAGAATAAAGAGACCCTACACATTCTAATAGGAGATCTAGAAGAAACTGAAAAGAAGGGGTGAGAGGCAGTAATCAAAGGACAGTGTCTGAGACTTGTCCAGAACCTAAAAAATCTATCCATCCTCAGGTTAATAAAAAATTCCCGGTAAATTTTAAAAAATTTTAATGCTGTAAATTTTATTGAAGATGATGGGATAGTACTTTATATTTGTGCTGTATTACACAGATTTCTAAAGCACTGACATACATATTAGAAATAACCCTTGAAGTGAGGTAGATAATAACTGGGGAGGTTAAATGATTTGCCTCAAATCACAAAAGTTAGTGGCAAATCTTGGACTCCTTATATCTAATTTAAAGTTCTTTTTACTAATACTGTACAACTAGTATACTTTAGGATAATATAACCTGAGAGCTCACAGTTGGCCTTGTAGAATGCAGAATCCACCATCTTCATTTTACAGAAGAAGGAACTACACCCCAGAGATTCTGTGGCTTGCCCAGAGAGGCACAGGTAGTTGTTGTTCATTCCATCATTGGAATCGGGTCAGCATCTGGTTCTTGCAGTAGTCCTCTTTTCAGGAAACAGGATACACCTGCTCTGGAATCAAATCCCTACTCAGCTCTTATTGGCTGTATAACTTTGGGAAATCATTTTTTTGTTGTTCATTTTTATTGGAGTATAGTTGCTTTACAGTGTTGTGTTAGTTTCTGCTGTACAGCAAAGTGAATCAGCTGTACATATATTTTTAAAAATCCACATTAGACACATCCTAATGAAACTACAAAGTATCAAATAAAACTCATGACTTGCAAAGGAACACTATTTAGACTCATCAATAATAATGGATGCCAAAAGATAAGGGACAGTTACTGTCAATCAAGAATTGTATTGTCAACCAAATTATTATTCAAGAGTTAAAGATTTTTAGAAACAAAATATTCACCATTCAGAGACCTTTACTGAAAGAAAACCCAGAAGGAAAGAGGTATGCAAGAAGCAATGAAGTAAACAAATTGGTAAACATATTGGTAAACCAAGATAAACACTGGCTGTAAAAGACTTTTTGGTGGGAGAAGTAATGTAACTTGGTGAATTGGGGAATAATTTAGTCTCTCAGTTTTCTTGGGAGCCTACACACATTTTGGTCTCTTCTTGCATTTTTTCAGGGGCAGGCCCCAATGTAAAACTAGGTATATTACTATAACTAGGCAGGTAAGTCTGCTTAATTCTGGAGTGCAATAATTATAAGCCCATAGACACATTTCTCTAATATCAGTAAAGCTGATTTTTTTTTTTTATCTCCATTGCCCACTCTTCTAGCTCAACTGTTTGAAAATTCAGGTAGAGATTCAGCTAAAATGGTATCTAGAAGGAAATTTATGGCTGCAAATATATGTATTAGAAAACAAGAAAGACTGAAAATTAATGAGCTGGATGTTAGAAAAAGAACAAAGTAAAAAAAGAAATATAGAAGGAGATAATAAAGAGCAGATGAAATAGAAAACAAAGACATAATAAAAAGGCAAGAAACCCAAAAGCACTTTAAGAAACCACTAGTGATAGGAGCCAAGAAAAGAGATTCAAATATTAAGAATGAGAACGTTGGACATATAGCTATAGAAAAGATTTTTTGAATAAATGAATAATCAGCTTTATGTCAACAAACGTGAAGGTCTACATGAAATGGTCAGTTTTCAATAAAAATATAAATCAATATTGATACAAGAAATAATAGAAAACAAAGACTATATCCCCTAAAGAAACTTAACCCATGGTCATAAATCTACTTGTAAGCTCCAGGCCAAGATGGTTTTCAGGCTTGTCTTACCAAAACTGCCAGAGAAAAGAAAAAGGGGAAACCTCCTCAACTTCTTCTATGAAGCTAGTATAATCTTGATATTAACAAGAAGAGTAAAGAAAGGAAAATTAAACCTTATAGATACAAACATTCTAAACAAAATAATCACAAACTAAATCCAGTATATCTAAAAACAGAACCATCATGGGTGGCCTAACAGGTTTATCCGAGGAATACAGGGATATTAGAAAATCTATTAGTATTACTCACCACATTAACTGATTTAGGGAGAAAAAAAGATCATTTCAATAGATGATGAATAGCGTTTAAGTTTCAGTATCCACTTATGAGAAAAAACTCTTAGCAAGGAAAAGAGGATAATTTTAGCTTTTTTATATCAACGCAGAAGTATCTTCTTTAACATTAAGCACAAGACAAGGATGCTCACCGCTATAGCTTATATTCACCATTGTACTGAAGAGCTTAGGCAACATAATTAAGAAAAAACAAGAAGTAGGATTAAAAATGAAGAAAAAATTTGGTTATTTCCCAGGCCATATGGTTCTATATACAGAAAATCCAAGGAACTCTACAAATACTAGAATTTATGAGAATACAGCAGGATTGATGGATACATTGATCAATATACATAAATCAACGTAATTCCTATGTTGTAGCAGCAGCTGGGCATACCTACCACGTATTGGCCTTTTTGGTTCCAGGCATTGTGGCTATGCTCACATTATTTAATAATAAAAACAGCCTCATAGGTGTATTTGCCGTCTTCATTTTAACAGGTTTTGAACCTGGGACTTGGATAGTTAAGTAACTTGCCGAAGGTCAAGGTCACCTACTAACTTAGGTGAGGCTGGGACTACAACCCAAGTCTATGTGACCCCAAACCTAGCCAGGAGGTACTCTCATTTCCTCCCAGTAAATGTAGAGAATGTAATGATAATACTCCCTTGCTCCTGACCCCAACTCTTTACTCCGATATTTTGCGTTTTTTTAATAGGAAAATTATTCTCACACCCTCAAGTTGTACACACAGCATGGAGAAATAAATGGCCCTAGGAGAATTTAAGGATATTCTGGACTAAATCCAGACGTTGGCGGGCCTAAATAGGATGGTGGCCGCAGGGGCACCTGAGGAGAGTGGGGAGAAGCCGGGAGCCGCCCAGCAGCCCTGGGACCCGGGGTCTGTTGGGAGCAGCGGCACCCAGTCCCCGCGCTGCTCACGCACTGCCTGCTGGGAGGCGAGGCCGCGACACCCGCCGCGTCAGAGAGGACAGAGGACGGCGTCGACGGTTGTCACCAACTTCTCCGGTGTGCTTGTGAGACGGAAGAGTGGTGTGATTCTTTAACGTAGGAAGACCAGAGCCAAAACATGACATTGCGGTTTCCACAGTACCGCCCTTGAAAATGGATTTCACGTTCCTCATAGCAACAGCAGCAGGAGCTATAGCCACCCTTGCTGCTGCGGCTGTTGCAGCATTGATAGTGGTAAGAAGTCTAATTTCTTTTAGAAAGTGGACAAATAAGGACAATGAGCATACGAAAAAACCTCGTAAAAAAGTCTCTTTCATGAGACCAACCAATGGGAAACAGGAAAGACATGAGGAATCGGGCGAGAAGGAACAGGAATCACACAAGGAATTGGACGAGAATGAACAGGAAACCCCGGAAGAACTGAACGACAAGGGACAGGACCACGAAGCACCGAATGACAAGGAACAGGAAAGCCAGGAAGAAGTGAACAAGAAGGAAGAAGAAACTCACAAAGAAAGGAATGAGAAGAAACAGGACAGCCAAACTTCGTAAGTGTAAAGTACATCTTGGTTAAACTTCAGGCAGACGACAGATGCTGATCAAATGAAGAAAGCAGACAGCTGGGGCAGCGGAGGCTTCTTTTCTGCAGACCAAAGGGCAGAGGCTGGAGGCCATGCACAGGCTTGCTTGGTGTCATAGCGACACACAGACGTAAGGTTACTTTCCTGTAAAACTGGTTTTCAGAGGTAAGGGTTAGTGGAGGAGACTGCACCTTTTAGGATGATATGAGGGAAGTTACACGAAGGGAAAGTTGTCAGTGTGTTGTTTCTTGACATGTTTTTTTTTTGGTATCTCAAGCCCTGGTGAGGCGGAAAAAAAAAGTCCCGTTGGCTTTCACACGAGACACTGTCACTTGTGAGGAGTAAAGGACTCCTTCCCCCCGGGATCGGCGGCGCCCCTTAGGGCGAGGCGAGGCCGCTACCGGCTGCACAATGGGAGCCACCTCACAGGGGCGGGCGCGGCGCGGCAGGACTGCGGGCGCGCCGGCCGGCGGCACGTGGGCGCCTCGGGGCGGCGAGGCCGGCGGGGCGGCGGGGCCGGCGGGGCGGCGGGGTCGGCGGGGCGGCGGGCGGGCCCTTCGGGGGGAAAGAGCGAGGAGGTGGTTGCCGGGTCAGCATCCGCCAGGCTGCGCGCCCGACTCCGGGCAGGCCTGGGCAGCGTCCTGCCCCTGCGACCGGCCGCCCCCGGTTGCCAAAACAATCGGAAGGGGTCCTTCCGAACATGTGGGCAAACCGCCGGCGGCCGCTCTCACCTAGCCCAGCCGCAGTGCGCCCCGCTGCCGCGCGGTGGCGACCGAGCTAGCCAGTTCTGCTTCCCCTCCTCCTCTCCTGCCCGATCCTCCCCGCTCCCCCTTCTCCTCCCTCCCACTCCCGGCTGCCTCAGCCGCCTCCATTTTCCAGATCTTTCTCGAACCCGCAGCTCCTCGGGCAGCCGTTGCCCGAGTGCTGACGGAAGCGGCCGAAGTCGAGGCCGGGAGCAGCTTCGGGCGCTGAGGGGGAGCTGGCGCACCTCCCCAGCGACCGAACGCGCAGGCGCAGACCCAAGTAACTGCCGGTTGGAGGCGGTCGAGCCGCAGTGGAGAGAGATCTGGGTGGCTGAGGCTGCGGCGCGGGCGGCCTCCAGCTCCTCCAGGGTTCCGCGACGTGCTGCCCTCGTTTTAATGCGCAGCGACTTCGGGTTATCTCTCCTTTGCTTCTCGTAGGAGTCGCAGTTCCAGGAGCAACAGCCTAGGAGAGGACGCGGTCCCCGCACAGAGGGCTTCAGCACCATCCCCCCGACCATTAGGTGGCGGGATGTCTGTGGTCGGCATTGACCTCGGCTTTCTCAACTGCTACATCGCAGTAGCGAGGAGTGGCGGCATCGAAACCATCGCCAATGAGTACAGCGACAGGTGTACCCCGTAAGTGCCTTGTCTGGTCATAACCCTAGGAAACGTTTCCTCCCGACCCTTACGCTTGTCCCGCCCGCTGGTTTCTTCTGATGCGCGGAACTCGGAGATGACAGGTGCAGTCCATCAACTGCAGTCTCTAGGGACCGCGGGTTGGCGGGCCCAGGTGGGAGTCGGACGTACTCGCTCCGCACAGCTGCTTCTCCTTCAAGGACAAGAGACTTAACTCGGATAGCTGGCCCATCTCTCCCTTCTGTACCCACGCCCCCCTCCCCCCCCCCCCCCACGCCGCCCACCACGCCTCTGTCCGCCGGCGGCCCTGCTTTAGTTTTCGGGAAAGGGATTGGAGTGGGACCACCACGATGTCCGGAACACTGGAGAAAGATCTTTGGTTACCCCTAGTGGGGCTTGTGTGGGATTACTGGCCGCGGGCGGGCATCCCCGCTCGCTCAGTAAAAAAACTGTTTATTCTTTCTGCCCTTCCTCCTTTCCCCATCTGTCAGCATGACAGCTTTCTCTCAAAAAAGTAGGAAATGAAAGCTTAGACTGCAAATATCAGAAGATGAGTTGCAAGTTCATCTGACCCAGAAAACCTTTTTTGTTTGTTTTTAAAGAAGAGATTGAGATATTCAGGTTTTTACCTCAGTGTCCTTGAGAATTCGAGGTAATCGGATCGGTTTCCAGGGGCGTAGGTTAATGGTATATTAATAGGGAGAGAATCAGGGATGGGAGTCGTTGGCCTCAAGTATTGGTAATGTTCATCCATTAAAGGAAAGCGGGGGAGTTAGAACCTACCAAAAGCATATTTCTACAGAATGAACTGTTGGGGAGTCGGAGGCCGCTGTCCTGTATAAACATGACTGTGAAGTGATTCCATTACGAACACTTGATGAAACACTTAGGAGGAGTGGCATTATGTCATGGAAACATGTTTCCCTATGTTCCATCGTTTCTCTGATCTGGGAAGTTAGCAAAGAATAGAATTAAGTAAGACAGGGTATGAAAAACTAGCTTCTTATTGTAGACTCCTGTTACCGGTAATTTTATGAGGAAACCAACTGTCCATGTCTTATTTCCTATGGAGAGGCAACTAAACATGTTAATTTGACCCTTCTGAATGGTCCAAAATACAATACTTTAAATATAAGACTAATCTTGTCAGTGTTAAGCTAAGCCTTTAACTAATTATATTACTACACTTTTATGAGTAATTTAAATTATGTCAAGGAGATGTTGACGATAGCTTACTTGAATCAGTTTGTGCTTCGGTTTCTTTCCAAGAATAATCTATAAGGTTTTATACCACCTTTTTCTAGATTATATGCATTGCATTTCTTTTACTGAAATTTTGGATCTTTGTATTCTCAAATGTGAGCATAGGTCAGTTAATTTTCATAATACTGTTAGAACTCTTCTTTTTACATCTTTTTCTGGCTTTTATGCACAATGAGAAGGTGAAGTAGTAATTGTGAACTATTTATGACTTCACCTCTACAACGTTTTAAGCCACAGCAGATATGGGCTTCTGCCAGAAAAGCACTAGGAAATTCCACTCTCCTCTTTCAGCAGAGTAAAGGTTAATGGGGGCAGTCTTTGGCTTCAGGGACTTAGCCTATGGAGAAAAAGTGAGAGGTAGGATGGACGTTCCCCTTATCTTTAAAGCCTTATCCTAAAAGATCAGAAACCAGAATTGTAAAACAGATACTGCATTTCCAGGCTCAGAAATCTTAGTAGTGGGTCCATGACTCTTTAAATTTAAAGAGCCTGGCCAAACTTTCAGTTAGTTATTTAGAAATTAGGCTGCTTATTTAAGTCTTCTAGAAGTCTCTTTGTTAATATTCTTAAGCACATTGGCAAATTCTGTGTGGCTGAGATTTAATGATCTTTCTGATTGTGAGTAAGAGAGTCACTTCTAATATCTAGATTTAATGAGCCTAATCCAAAGTAGAAAGTTCTAAAGGTGGAAGGATTGTATTCCTAGCTTTGTATCAGCAACTCTTCCCTTCTTTCTGTGGCTGTGTACTGTCATTTATCTCAGGAATATATCTTTTATTGTTACTGAACTAATACTTCACTGTAGTCCAGTGTTCTTATACTGTATATTTGCTTTACAGGGCTTACATTTTTTTTTTATTTTATTTTATTTATTTATTTATTTATTTTTGGCTGTGTTGGGTCTTCGTTTCTGTGCGAGGGCTTTCTCTAGTTGCGGCAAGCGGGGGCCACTCTTCATCGCGGTGCGCGGGCCTCTCACTGTCACGGCCTCTCTTGTTGCGGAGCACAGGCTCCAGACGCGCAGGCTCAGTAGCTGTGGCTCATGGGCCTAGCTGCTCCGTGGCATGTGGGATCTTCCCAGACCAGGGCTCGAACCCTTGTCCCCTGCATTGGCAGGCGGATTCTCAACCACTGCGCCACCAGGGAAGCCCCGGGCTTACATTTTTGAGTGAAAACATAGCCCCTTCTGATCCCTAGACATTTATTCGTTAAATGCCTGTCTTGCAAAAAGCATAACTATTAGAGGACCTGTAACTTTTCTAATACACCACAGTGTTTAATAATACACATAAACTAGCTTTTCAAAAAAATTTTTTTCCATATTCCAGTTGCTGACATCAAGGTAATATGACACAAGGTAATATAATGAGATGCAAATACATTATAAAAAGATCCTGTGAGGACTTCCTGGGTGGTCCAGTGGTTAAGACTCCGAGCTTCCACTGCTGGGGGCACGGGTTCGATCCCTGGTCAGGGAACTAATATCCCACATGACCTGAGGTAAATAGAATAGAATAGATTAAAATAGGATAAAATAAAATAAAATATTGATGAAAAGATCCTGTGGAAAAGAGGTAGGAAATGTTTGATTTAGTTGGTTTCAACATCCATACTTTTTCACATTTATTTCATCCTTTAACATACTTGATTATGGATTCATGGGAGAATCCCACATATAAACGAAGGACAATTTAATGAAAAAGATAATTGCTTAAGTTTGGTCTACAATTAAGGGATCAGGCGCAAGTAGTTAAACCTGTTCTTCAGATTCACCTTCTGTAAAGTTGGGAGTGCTTGTAATAGCCTCTCTTATCTCATGCATAAGTTGAAGAGGAAGAAAGAAATTAACATGCATAAATTGAATAAAATATTAACTTATTTTTTCTGAATTTTTTCTTATTTAAAATTATTATGCAAATAGTACATGTTCATTGTAGAAGTACAGGCATGTTAAAAGATGAAAATAAAAATTATAATTTTTCCATCCAGAAATAAAACTTCCAGATGGTTTTCTCTGTGTGTGTATTTCAAGGGTAGATTATATTTTATATTCTATTTGGTGTCCTCTTTATATATAAAATATATTTCTATACTATTAGTTTTAGTGTCTGTATAATCATTTCCTTAATTTAATTCATCCCTTATTGGATATTCAGGTTGTTTATATTTTCTTTTTATAAGCAGTGCTGCGATAACTATCTTTATAACTAAATTTTTGACCCTTAATTCCTTCAAGTAAGTTCCTAGAGGTAGAATTGCTGAGTGTGCACATTCTTAAGGCCTTAGATATGTTTGTATTGCTCAATTAAGTATAGATGTAGGGACTGGAATTTCCATGCTAGACTCAGTTATATCAAAGTGATTAGTTTCACACATGGGAAAAGAAAACTGCAGCCAGAAATCCTCATTCAGTATCAGATTAAAGCATGTGGTCAGCTAAAACATGCTGCCTGCCTGTATTGATAATAGTGATTTCTATGTGCTAAGCGTTGTGTTTGCATTGTCACACATATCACACCAGTTCTTTGAGTTTGATAATACTATCTTTTTCCATAAGAAGACTTAAGCAAAGTTAAGTATCTTGGCCAAGAACTAGTAAGCAGTGAAATGGATTCAGTTTCAGGCTGCTTTGACCCCTGAACCCCAATGTCCTTACATTATCCATTGGCATATGGATGGTATCTATATATTGGGTTCAGGGGGGTGTAATGGGACAAATTGTCTGGGCAGTTACTGTAGAGAGAAGGATCTTTAATATCAGTCAAGTCGTCTATTTTTGGGTATTTTCTAAGAAGTATTATCTTGTTTTAAAATGTTTTAATATGCTTTTAAGTTATTTTAAGAACATGTAAAAATCTTGTTTCAATTTAGAAACTCATTAAAAAATATGTACACAAAATAAGTTAGTGTAAACCTATGGAGGAAAGTAGTGTGGAAAGACTATAAACTATTAACAATGGATATTTCATGACAGTAGACTTATAGAGTGTGCTTTTAATACATAGTCTGTAATGTTTTGAATTTTTATGAACTTATTTTACAATAAGGAAATTGGACTTTTTAATCAAACTGTTATTTCAAGACATTTTTGTTAGGTGTACGTATTTGTTTTGTCATCAACATTCTGTAGGATCCGACTTAGTGTTCAATTCTCTGTTTTTCTGTCTTCATTACTTTTTCCCTATTTCTTTTCCAGTGTATGTATAATCTGAAAATATGTGAAAATATTATTTATACACTACACCTCAAATATGTGAGATGTCCTCTTCAATGCACAAAAGTAGAAATCACTTACCTTGGGGTATTGAAAATAAAAATTTTTGTACACAGAAAATGACAAAACTACAGACATTAACAGTGGCTAGCTGGGTAGGAGGACTTTTTATGATAATAGCAGTTTGGAGTAGGAGAATATTTTTACAGTTTTTTAATTAAATATTCTTTGTACTATATGAAATGGTTTTGTTTGTATGTTTTACTATTAGCTTACATTAACTTTGATTTAAAATATTTTAAATACTGAAGAATTACATAAAGTAAATCTCCTTTTTCTCTTCCCAGACACCGCCTAAACTTTAGTGTGTTTCTATACATTTGCGAGTATATGTATATAACTGGGATTTTTTTTTTAACGTAGAATTACATTATACATATTTTGTAATTGCTTTTTTCAAAATATACTGTGGACATCTCAGACTTGCTCATATGACTAATTTATCTCATCTTTTTAATGGTTGTACAGCATTCCGTTTATCTATACACTACCATTAGTGTACATTTCAAAATATTTTGCTGTTGACAAACAAAAATTCAATGAACAGCTTCCCCCCCCCTCCTTTTTTTAAAAAATGAAATTGTGCCTAAAGGAGTGGGTGGGCAGGTATCTCACACTTTAGCATGGCCAAAGCTAGAACTATAAAATCTTTTAGTATGAATATTATGCACAAAACAAAATGAATCTCCAGTCATTGCCTTGAATTTGTGGGTGAAAAATTCTGAAAAGTTTCTAGAAGGCAAGGAATGATAGGTACAAATTACATAATATCTATTACGAGTTGAAGGTGCTTCATGCCATTGGTAGTCTTTTTAGCATGTGGTCACTAAAATACAAATTAATGACCATAGCCGTGTTCTAATAAAACTTTATTTGCAAAAATAAGTGGCAAGGGGTAATTTGCAAACCTATGTTCTAGGCAGTCATAATCAAAAGACTTAAAATTACTGTGCATGGCTATTTGTCTTTGAACTGATGAATTTTAAGTAAGATAGTTAGCTTTTAAAATAATGTATCTAATCTAATAATTAATCTAAATACTTAGACAGTATGTCTCATTTAACTTACCTAATCAGCTTTTTAAATATTGTGTCTACCTATATAAATGTCTGTGTGATTTCTGTTAATGGTTTCAAGTTATAAACTAATTTGTGAATTACGCTTACTAGAAGCATTTGGAAACTATTAAAGGAATTTTTATTATTTTTATCTGTTAAAATGTTTTATGTATTGTCCATATTGAAAGATTTGGAAGTTTATATTATTACTAAATCATATATGCGTAGAAGTTTTATACCTTTAAGTAGCAAGCTAAAAAGGAAATGGCAACAATCAGTCCTTTTGAGAACATTCCTCCCCCACCCCTTC
The DNA here is from genome assembly GCF_965194825.1 of Balaenoptera physalus. Lineage (NCBI taxonomy): Eukaryota > Metazoa > Chordata > Mammalia > Artiodactyla > Balaenopteridae > Balaenoptera > Balaenoptera physalus. The sequence goes on from NC_138884.1 coordinate 136,477,130, forward strand.
TAGGGCAACTTTTTTCCAGATAGTTAATTTTGAGAAATAATAACTAGATGTTTTCTTTACTGTCAAACTCTCAGATCCCTTAATTTGTTTATAGGCATTGAAACACTCTAAGAATGTTTTCTCCAACTTATTTGAACCACTAAGGAATCATTTTGTACAGAACACTATTTGAGAAATGATGCAGTGGTTCTCAGCTGGAGAAAATTTTGTCCCCTAGGGCGTATCTGACAATATCTGAAGTTATTTTGGTTGTCACACGGGGAGGGGGAAAGGAGGAATGCTACTGGCTTCCAGCAGGTAGAGGCCAGAGATGCTCCTGAAATCCTCTAGTGCACAAAATAGCCCCACTACCTCAAAAAAAATTAGCCCAAAATGTCAGCAGTACCAAGGTTGAGAAACCCTGCTCTATAGACATCTTGGCAACCATAGTTGAAAGTAGTTGCTCAGCGGTTGACAATTTGATTCAGAGCCAAATTGGCCATGTAAGGAGCGGACCTTTTGATTTAAACCAATTGATTGTCCTCTCATATCATTAATTCAGCTATTGTATTTCTTAGCATCTACTCAATGATAGCCAAAGAGGCTATAAATAGTAATTATGGTCTCATGGGACTGGCAAGGGAAAGCGGAGATTTCTAAAAAATAGGGCTATTTTTAAAGTGTAAATGGTAAGATCAAGAGGTTTTGAATCCTTTGCTTTATAAAGAAGCAAACAAATTTAGTGTTGCCCTCTTAGGTGAGAAGTTTCATAGTCTGTTGGCAGTATGTATTTTCTCCAACCTAACCATGCTTGGCTTTATAAAAATAGGCTTTATAAGAGAGACAGAAAGTTAATCTTAGATTTTAAGGGAAAATACAAGTACAACTTTCTTCAAGTAATATCCTGTCATTTGATTTTTATGCCCCTCCTCTACTAAAAGTGATATAGGACATTCAGAAGTTTTGCTTATTTGTTTAGAGTTTTGTGGCATTCTTTGAGAATCTAGGACTACCACTGTGGTGGCAACATCAGACTGGATATAATAGATTTAAGCTGCATTGTGAACTCTCCTTTTTTTTTTTTTTCTTTTAGGTATAAAATGGAATTTCTAAATAGTAGTTGAAATAATATATAAAAAGTATAATATAATTGGATTATGTGATACATAGTTGGATAAACTGTTGAATATCCTTTTCTATAAGAACTTTTATATCAACCTAATATGTGTGTATTTTCCTTGGTATTACTAAAGGTCAGGTAAAAGTTTTGAAAGAGAATAGGTATTTAACTTATTTTGATTTTTCTGAGAATCCTTGGCAGATATTTATTTAATGGCTGTGTTCTAGAATCTTTTTGAAAAAAAAAAAATTGAAGGAAGGGATTTGAAGAACTTTAGTATGTGAGGAGAATTTTCTCTGTATTGAAACTGGGTATTTCCAAGTTAGAACATTAAATTTTTTTTTTTTAATTATTATTTATTTATTTATTTGGCTGTGTTGGGTCTTCGTTTCTGCGCGAGGGCTTCCTCTAGTTGCGGCAAGCGGGGGCCACTCTTCATCGCGGTGCGCGGGCCTCTCACTATCGTGGCCTCTCTTGTTGCGGAGCACAGGCTCCAGACGCGCAGGCTCAGTAGTTGTGGCTCACGGGCCTAGTTGCTCCGCGGCATGTGGGATCTTCCCAGACCAGGGCTCGAATCCGTGTCCCCTGCATTGGCAGGCAGATTCTCAACCACTGCGCCGCCAGGGAAGCCCCTAGAACATTAAATTTTTGAACTTTAAAAGTTGTCTGCTTTTAACCTAAGAGAATATCTGATAATGATAACTGTTTAGCTTTCCTTGTGAAGTGATACAGGTGCAAAACATATTTCAGTGAATACAGCACTTAATAAATGATAGTTGAATCAATCTTATTTGGAACTAAGTGTTCTAACAGAAGTTAAACTCTTGAGAATCAACCTAAGAATAAGATTTTCTGTGCATTGAAATGTTGGTAGCCTCGTATTGAAAAAAGTATTCAGAAGTGTATCCAAATAATGGAGTTGAGAGTAAGATGGACTATAAAGCAGGCTAAGAGATGGCAAGTCCATGTTTTCTCTGATGAGTTTTAGGGTGGAATACCAACAATCCGCGTGGATTGCTGTATCAGGTATGCAGATATCTATCTACTCTGGCAAAGACTGTGTTGAATCAAGGAGTTATTTGCAAGAGAAATGAAGATGTCACCTGAACCGCTGATTCTTACTATATCCTGTTTTGGCCAGATCACAATTAAAAGTAACTTCCATTTCGTTCATCTGTTCATCACATTTAACATTTTAGTCCTAAATATATATCTGCTTAGATGTCTCAAAGGTACCTCAATCTCAACATGTCCAAAATAGAACTTGTGATGGTCCATCCCCAAACGTGTCCCTCTTACAGTGTTTTCTGTCTCATTGCATGGCACCACTATCTACCCTCTTATGCAAACTGGAAACCTAGACATTATTCTTGACACTTACCTCTTCCTATTATCTATTCCAGCACTGTTCAATAAAAATAAATATAATGTATGTGAGCCACATACATATTTTAAAATGTTCTAGTAGTTACATTAAAAAGGTAAGAAACAGGCAAAGTTAATTTTAATATACTTGATTAAATCAGTATATTCAAAATCTTATTTCAACATGTAATCAGTGTTTTAAAATTGATGAGATATTGTAACATTTCTTTTTAAATTTTAAATCTTCAGAATCCAGAGTGTATTTCACACTTAAAATAAATACATCCAATTCAGACTAGCTGCACTGGAGCTCCAGTGGCACAGTTGGTTAGCGTGAGGTACTTATACAGCCTAGCTGCGTTTCATGTGGCTGATAGCCACGTGTGTCTGGTGGCTGCTGGATTGCACTGCGAAGGCCTAGTTCACCACCAAGTCCTTTGAGTTTTAGCTCCTAAAATCTCTTATTTCCTTTTCCTTCTGTCTCAGCTGCTACTATACTGATAGAGATTATTGATAACTTCTAGCCCTCCACCCATTCCTGTAGTCAAAATGATCTCCACCAAACACACCCCTAATTGAATCCATCATCATTTACTCTTCCTTCAAATCTCATCACTTTCTCCAATAAGCCATTCCTGATGCTCTTTTAGGTCAATTCGTGCTGTTGTCTACTCTCATTGCACCATGTGTACCCGTTTTTGTACCACCTAGTTTACTTTCATTTGTGACTCTATAGCAATATAAGTTCCAAGGGAGCCAAAACGATGTCTGACTTTTTTCCCCTTATTATTATAGCTTTAGTACCCAACAGAGTGCCAGACATGTAGTAGTTACTCAGCATTCATCTGTTAAATTGACTGAATGAACCTAACTGCTTGCCTTCCCTGAAAAATCCTGTGTCCCCAATATAACAATATCTTGTTCAGCCCTTGAAAAGCACTGTTCTGGGATCTTTTTTTTTTTTTTTCACTTTGTATTATATGTAAGCATGGAGTGTTCATTCTGTTATTCAAAAGGCTTTAATGAACTCTCATAACCTACTGAAATATATTTCAAATTTATAATATATCATTTGAGACACTGTATAATCTGGCCCTCTGATATGTCTACCAAAATGTCCTATGAAACTAGTGAAGTTGTATTCTTCCTAGTCTCCAAGTGAGCATTAACCTTAGGAGCCATCTTCCCTTTCTTTCAGTAAGTACCTTGGTTATGTACCAGATATATAGACCAGTGCTATCCAGAACTTTATATTCTACAGTGTATGTTCTATGTATTTTCTGTTCTCTGCATATCCAGTAGCCATATGTAGCTGTTAAGCACTTGAAAGTTGGCTCTTGAGCCCTTGATGTGACTAATGCTGAGGAACTGAATTTTTAATTTTAGTCAATTTAAATTTTACTAGCTACATGTGGCTAGTGGCTACGATATTGGATAGTGCAGATCAAGGCAATGGGACATACATTATCTACCTACATGGCATTCACATCCTAGTGTGGAGATAGTCAGTAAAAAAATAAATTGTATCAGATGGTGATACATTATGGAGAAGAATAAAATTGGGGAAACAGGAGATGTATGTACTGGGGAGGAGCAAGAATGCTATTTATATAAGATAGAGAAGGTGTCTCGGATAAGCTGACATTTGAGCCAGAGACATGAAAGAAGTGAGAGCTCATGGCATATGCTCCAGAAAGAGAGAACAGCATGTACAAAGCCCCTGAGGCAGAAATGTGCTTGCCCTGTTCCAGAAATAGCAAGGAGACCTGTGTGCCTAGATTGAAGTTACAGAGCAGAGCAGCTAAGAACCAAACCATGAAAGGCTTTATTGGCTGTTGGGGAGATAGGACACCCTTGAAGGGTTTTTAGCAGAGGAGTTTGTCTTTAAGAGGATCACTCAGGCTGTCATATTGAGAATAGACATATACTGGGAATGTCCTTTTCCACAAAACAGATACATATTAAAATGCTTTATTTTCTTTCAAGTCTTAATTCAGAAATCACATCTTCCACCTGCTTTTCCTAAGCCTTATTATCTAGAAGTGATTATTCTCTTTTTTTGCTAGTATCATTCATAATTTTATTTTATACGTTGAATTTTTTTCAATAGACTAAATTCTCCAAGCACAGTGATTGTAGCTAGTATACACACAATGCCTGTAAATATTTTTTGATTGAATGAATAATTACCTGTAATTACAACTGAAACCATGGAAACATTTTCTCGAATCACAACATGAAATTTTTTTTGAAAGTTTTTTTTATAAAAATGTTACTCTACACTTGTTTTTATAAGCAGAATTACATTTGCAGTAATAAAAGCAACAGTCATAGTGTTCAAAGCATTTACCTATATTCACTCACTTAATCTTCACACAACTCTGTGAGTAGGTATTATTATCAACACTATCTTCTAGATGGGAAGCTGAGGCAAATAATGGTTAGGTAATTTCTACAAGGTTACTCAGCTGTTAATTGGCAGAGCCAGGATTTAGATCCAAGGAGCCTGGCCTTACTAAATACAGTTAGTTTTTTTAGTAAGTCATAGACCAGTAGAATTTGAAAAACAATTTTGGAACCAATACAGTGTTGCCAAGTATTAGCACATTTAAAAAAATTCTAACGTTTATTCTGACCACTATTCTATTACTTAGGAAAGTTTAAAAATATGTAAAATTATGATTTCCGTAACCTGTTTTTTGAGTAATACATAATTATATTCATTCCTTTAATTCATTTTTGTATAAAGAGAAGCAGAGTAATAGCACATTAGTATAAAAATACCTTGAGAACAAACTTTTTGTTTTTTTCCTGTTTAGAGCCTGTATATCTTTGGGATCAAGAACGCGAGCCATTGGAAATGCAGCTAAGAGCCAGGTAAATTGTTCCTGTAGATGTTTTGACTTATAGGCAGAGTTAACTTCATATGGGTAACTAAGCTCCCATTTTATGTACTTAAGAGTGAAAAAAAGAATAAAGAATATGACTGGTCCTAATATCTTTGTATCTTATTAGATATGTTTTGCTTTGGGTTGTAAAATATTTCTTGAATTTTATTTTTAAAAAATCTTAGTTGTGAAGTCAGAGTATGCTACCAAATGGCGTCAGTTTTTCCTTGTATGGTCACTTTCTATGAGGGATAGCCTCCTATCTAGAATATATACTTCTACAACAAGTGAATGATGTGTTTGTAAAAGAAGGTGGGAAAAAATGGAGAAATTAATATCCAGAGTAATCCTCTGTGGCTACTATTTTACTACTACTTTACATGGAATCTGTTTAAGTATTTATATTTCTAGGCTTCTGAAATCCGTTTACATAAAACAGTCACTTTTTTTTTTTTAATTTTTTTTTTTACTTATGGCTGTGTTGGGTCTTCGTTTCTGTGCCAGGGCTTTCTCTAGCTGCGGCAAGCGGGGGCCACTCTTCATCGCAGTGCGTGCCTCTCACTATCGCAGCCTCTCTTGTTGCGGAGCACAGGCTCCAGACGCGCAGGCTCAGTAAATGTGGCTCACGGGCCTAGTTGCTCCGTGGCATGTGGGATCTTCCCAGACCAGGGCTCGAACCCGTGTCCCCTGCATTGGCAGGCAGATTCTCAACCACTGCGCCACCAGGGAAGCCCATAAAACATTCACTTTTAACATTCCATGCTATAGGTTCATTTTCCTTGGACTTTATTACCATGAACCAAAACCCTTAACAATTATTTCTTACATTTTAATATATACCTGGGTCTTCTTTATTACAGAATAAGTCTGTTTAATGGGGCATTTTTCCTCATGACTTTTTGTACTCAATTATTCAATTGACTCATTTATCCATGAACTTTTGCTTAAGATTTTTTTTATCAAGATTGTCTTACAGTTGGCCTGTGTATGAATGTGTTTTTTCTTTCTTTTCCATTTTCATATTACACAGAAACAAATGTTGTTTGTGCTAAAAGGACCCCTTCACTAAAGTTTACATCTCGTATTCTGGCTGATCTTCCTCCTCTTCTTCTTTTTTTTTTTCTTTTTAATTTTCCTTATTTTTTTGGGCTGCGTTGGGTCTTAGTTGCGGCACACAGGATCTTCGATGAGACATGCGGGATCTTTTCGTTGCGGTGCTCGGGCTTCTCTCTAGTTGCAGCTTGCTGGCTTCTCTCTAGTTGTGGCATGCCGGCTTTCTTTCTGTAGTTGTGGCGCCTGGGCTCTCTGGCTCCAGAGCGTCTGGGCTCTGTAGTTTGCGGCACATGGGCTCTCTCGTTGAGGTGCGCAAGTCAACAGTTTTGTGGCGTGTAGGCTTAGTTGCCCCGCGGCATGTGGGGTCTTAGTTTCCTGACCAGGGATCGAACTCGTGTCCCCTGCATTGGAAGGCAGATTCTTTAACCACTAGACCACCAGGGAAGTCCCGTGGCTGATGTTCTAAGTGTATCATAGACCTCAGACTCTCTGAAGAAAGCAAACTATAAGTTACTTCTCCAAAAAAGCTAAAGAGATCAACATGGTAATTCAGCATCCCAGTATTTTTCATCTCATAATTGAAGATCAAGATCTACTTGGCTTTAAAGATCACTAAGAGGGCAACAACTGGATCTCAATAATATTCTATAGTTTGAACTACATGTTCTAGTTAAAGAAAAAAATTACTTTGCCAAAATACAAGCTATTTACAAATTAAGACACTTTAACTTAGCATCATGTTACATGGAAGGAGTTTTAATTTACTAGCCTAGGAGCAGTTTTCAGCAGTGGAAGCAACATAGTAACACAAAGAATAAGATATTGAGAGTAAAAGAAAAACATGGCAATAAAAAACATAGTTTAAATAAAAACACGAATGAAAGTGGAAAGAAAGAAATCAAAGATACTAATTTATTAGCCCAAAAGTGTTGAAGAAAACCAGAAATGAGTTGTAGATAGATTTTCATTGTATTATTTGAAAAGTTTTACAGTTTTGTTCTTTTTAAAAAGTTTTAAAGTTTTTTTTCTTTTTTGAATCTAACATTCCTAAGGTAGGAGCAGAGTTGGAGGGGCAATAGTGTAATTTTTCTATCAATTAGAAACCAGAAGAATGAATGATTGTGTGTGATTCTGAACTTGGATATATAGGATAAGGAGACTTGGTGATTCTCAAGTATTAGCATAGTGTTTATTTTGCATTAATTAAGTAATTGATAAATAAAAGTGTTTACTGCCAACAGATAGTCACGAATGTAAGAAATACAATTCATGGTTTCAAAAAGCTTCATGGGCGATCATTTGATGATCCTGTTGTGCAGACGGAAAGGATCAGGCTTCCCTATGAGCTGCAGAAGATGCCTAATGGAAGTGCAGGAGTTAAGGTAAGCTTATATTCCCAGAATGCAAACATATGTTCAAATTAAAGAAACCAAATATGATAATATTGCCTGTTTTTAAATATTTAAAAAATTTTTAATTTAACTCCTTTCCTCTGGATGCAGTACCTATATACCAAAAATACAGGCAGTTTTCGTAATATGCTTTAGTGAATGCAAAAAAAAAATCTTATTTAGAATAATAATCTTTTTAATCCAAATACTTTTATTGTCAAGAAAAAAGGATTATTATTTGGAGAACTTTTAGAGGTGAACCACTTTTAAGGAATAAAGGCAGAAGCATATGTGATTTAGAAAAATAGGCCCCAAAAGTATGTTAATTTCTATAATGAGTTTTCTCTAATTTAGAAGAATCTTATAACATATTATAGAAGTATTAAAGCAAACTCTTCTTCCAAGTAAGAGATGGATTCTGGATTTTTACTTCTACATCCTGAGACAGAAAGTTATAGATTGGTTAACAAAAACTAACAGAATACCCCAAACCACAGAGTTATTATATGGCTCAGCAATTCTACTCTTAGGTATATACACAAGAGAATTGAACCATATGTGCACACAAAAATTTGTACACTGATGTTCATAATAGCATTATTTATAATAGCCAGAAAGTGGAAACAACCCAAGCGTCCATCAGCTGATGAGTGGATAAACAAAATGTGGTATAGCTATTCAATGGAATATATTATTTGGCCATAAAAAGGAGTGAAGTACTGATACATGCTACAACATGGATGAACCTTGAAAACATGCTAACTGGAAAAAAGGCAGATATAAAAGGCCACATATTGTATGATTCCATTTTTTTGGCTATCCAGAATCAGGCAAATCAATAGACATGGAAAACAGATGTGTGGTTGCTAGGAGTTAAGGGTAAGGGGGAATGGGTGAATCTACTACTACTACTGCTAATGGGTCACTCTTTTTAGGGTGATGAAAATATACTACAGTTAGTGGTAATCAGTGTACAGCTTTGAATAGACTAAAAACCACTGAATTATATACTTCCGAAAGATAAACTCTATGTGATATGAATTATCACATAAAGTTTTAATAGCTGATTTTAAACTTGATATATATTTCCATGTTTAGAAGAGGGTTCTGACTACAGGATGGATGATGAGTTGTAGTAAGGAGACATGAGACTTACAGTAGTTCAAAGAAGACACCATGAGAGATTAAAGACAAGTTGAAAAATTGTGCAATTTGTGGATCAGGAGGTGAAATTTGTGGATCAGGAGTTGCTGACTAGGAAGCTGGATGGGTCATGATAGCAAATGAGATAAAGAATAATATTCACATGTCCTTTAGATATGATAACTTCTGGTTAATGACTCTGTGGAGCAGTTTTATTCTAAACTACTTAAATTCTTTTGCTTTTATTCTTTCAAAAGAAAATTAAAAATTATGCTTTGTGAGTAGTTTGATAAAAACACAATAAATTATTTTTACAGAAAGCCAAAACCTAATTTTTAAGTGATACAATTTTTATACAGTCATAGTGAGTGCATGTAAGCTAGTTGAAGAGGCTTTGAAAACGTTAATCAGTCCTGTGTCAAACTAAGTTTCTTCATCTTTTGAAGACTGAAGATCTTTAGCATTCATCTTCTCAAGCATTTTATCCACTTATTTTTTCTGACATTTGTTTGAATAAACTTTGATGTTTATTTCATCTAACTTTTATATTATTTTTTAAAATACTGTATTGTTGTGCCTCCTATAATCAGACTAAGACACCTGGATACTTGATTCATTTTCCCTTGTTTCAGTGTGGTTGATTTCTTCCCATGTTTAAAGACAGTAATTTCATGTAATGCTTGGTTTTGAACTTACTTGTAAATTGATTTGTAAACAAATGGCTATCAATTTTAAGTCTGTTTCAAAGTAAATTTTATATAATTATTTATACATACTTATACACTTACATACAAACATGCATTGTGCTGCTTGAGAAGTTCTTTAAAGCTCTTCCAGAGTTTAGTGTATTCACTCCATTGTGGTACAAAGGTAAAAGACATAGCCTTTTCTTCTGTAAATTAGATGTAGTTATTGTATGGGTTTTAAGGTGACTTTGTATTGCTTATAAATATTGTGGTTGTCATTATGAAAGGGTTTGATTACTTGAATAAAGCACAGTATTCCTTGGTCAAGAAGCACTGTAAAGTTTCATTTTATGTGCTTAAATTCAACCTAGTCTTAAACCTGTGTATGAGATGAAGTGGTTATTTTAAAAAATAATTTTAAAATTCCATGTATACATCTATATACAGTAATATATATTAAATTTCTTTTTTTTTAAATAAGGAATTTTTTCTTTTGGCTGTGTTCTCATTTCCTTTTCACAAAACTGTATTACTAAAGTTTTCATTTTAAACCCAAGAAGAGTTCTAACTTCCAAAAGAAAGATTATTTGATCTTTTTCCCCTTATTTGTTTATAAGGGTAGTGAATGATAAAACTTGCTTTTGTGGGAGATGGGGATCTGGAGCATGTAAAGACACTCTTGAAGATAATTTGTTTGGTTGTAATACTATGTGTAAGGCACTGGAACTTCAGAGATGAGACATAATGATACTAGAGCAATCCTTTTGGTATATAACTTCATTGAGCAAGGACTTTGCCTTTTTCACGGTTGTGTATCGATCATGTATAAGGTAGGTGCTCATAAAATACTAGATGAATAAATGACTCTTGATAAGTATCTCCACTTTTGGCTTTAGGTGCGATACCTAGAAGAAGAGAGACCTTTTGCAATCGAGCAAGTTACTGGAATGCTGTTGGCTAAGCTTAAAGAGACTTCAGAAAATGCTTTGAAGAAACCAGTGGCTGACTGTGTGATTTCAGTAAGTTTTACCTCAGTAATGAACACTCTTGAATCATATTTTCCAGTGTATTAATGTTGTATTGAAATATTTTTCTTCCCTTTATTCCTTCTCCCCTTATCCAGTAAATAACCTAAATCCATTTTTACTTTTATGTTAAAAAATTATTTTATTTGATAAAGTTCAGGATTGAGTTTCCCATAAAGTTAACTGTGATAATCAGTGAATCTTAAAAACTAATGTATGTGATTAGTTGGTGGCTGCTGTACCTGCCACTTATCCCTAAGAATCTTTCCAGGTAGCACTTAACGTCCCACCTCTAGGGACCGACCTTACTAACATTTATGTCAAAGGTTGAAAATGCCCAGTTGGGAATTTGAGATTCTGTATATTCTGTATCAGAAATAAAAGATCCTTTTTTTAAAATGATAAATTAGATGTATTTAACGTGTATACTTGCAGAAGTTTTGACATACTCATACACCCGTGAAACCATCATCATCACAGTCAGTATAATAAACACATTTATCGCCCCTCAAAATCCACTTGAGCCTTTAAGATAAAAATTGTTTGTATATAAGATGAACAACATGACGCTTTGATATACATAGTGAAATGATCACTACAGTCAAGCAAATTAACATATCCATCTCCTGTGGTTACTTTTTTTGTGTTTGTGTGGTGAGAATACCTGAGATCTACTTTCTTAGCACATTTCCAGTATATAATACAGTATTGTTAAGTGTAGTCACCATGCTGTACATTAGATTTCTAGAACTTATTCATTCTACATAACTGAAATTTTGTACCCTTTGGCCACTGTCTCCCCATTTCCCCTACTCCCTGCCCCTGTTAACCACCATTCTACTCTATCCTATGAATTAGACTTTTTTAGATTCCACATATAGGTGAGATCATGCAATACTTTTCAGAAAGAAAAGGTCTGTCTTTTAAAGATTCTTAACAAAACATTTAATCTTTTACCCCCTGTCTTATCTCTTGAGATCCCATTATATATTGATAACTAGTTTTTAAGTTATATGTTGTCACCTAAATGTGAATATATTCTTAGTACTGTTAAACTTGACTACGTAAGTTCAGGAGTCTCATGTCATCAGAAGAATAGAATCGTATTATGAACTCTTCAGTGAATTTAGTAATTAAAATTTGTCAGGTGTATTTATTTATTTTTATTTATTTATTTTTAAAATATTTATTTATTTGGTTGTGCTGGGTCTTAGTTGCGGCAGGCGGGCTCCTTAGTTCCGGCATGCATGTGGGATCTAGCCTTGACCAGGGATTGAACCTGGGCCCCCTGCATTGGGAACATGGAGTCTTAACCACTGCGCCACCAGTGAAGTCCCTGTCAGGTGTATATAGAATTTTTAAATGAGAGAAAAATATTAGCTGAGTATTTTGTTTTCCAGTCATTTTGTAATAGTAAATGATGGAGTTTACCATTGTCCAGGCCCTATTAAAGGCATTTAACGTGTATTAACCCATTTAATCCTCAGAACCACTCTGTAGGTAGGATATTATTAACCTCAATTTCACAGATGAAAAAACTGAGACACAGAGAAGTTAAATAACTTGTGGTCATAACTCTTCCATTATACTGCCACTTGAAAGTATATGTCAGAATGGTGCACATTTTAAAAATGTATCTTAAATTCAAATCCATCCCTATTTATTTAGCCATACTTGATTTTACTTTCATGTCAGAAATTAGTATCAGAACATGGCATTGTGAACTTCTTGGGCATTATTAACTTTGTAATCAGTGCAGTAGACCCATGTGAGCTGTACAAAGGGAGGTATTTTCTGCTCTATGCACTGTCATATCCCTAATGGCTAGAAAAGTACTGGTACATAAGTGCTTAGTGAAAATTAAGTGAACCATACCTTATAATTTAGGTTTTTGTCTGAAGGATAATACCAAAATCAGGATATACAAACTTAACAAAATTCAAGTTCTTTTTGTGTTATTATCTATTAAATGAAATTTCTAAATTCAAAAAGCACTAAGATTGGAGGAGACTACTTACTTAAAATTGGAAGAGCCCCAAGTTTTGTACATGGATATACTTAATTAGCTTTTTAGAAATTTGTCTGTAGACCAAATGGAAGTGCTTCTTAGTTTGACAGTAATAAGTATATGTAATCTTAATTATTAGTTTTAAATTAAGAGTTTATTTTTTAGTAGAAATATATTTAATGTTTTTTCGTGATTTATAAAGAAACACATGCTCATCATTAAGTCCCCTGCAATATAGTTCCCCCTCCCTTTGAAATACAACCATTGTAAACATTTGGGAATATATTCTTCTAGTAGTACATACATACACAAAAATGAAATCATGCTGTATATGCCCCCTTTTTTTAATGTAATAAAGATACTATTCCATGACAATTCAGATCGATCTGATTCTAACATCTATGTAGGATTCCATTATGTGGATATAACATATTTAACTAATCTCATTTTAATAGACTCTTGGGTTTTTAACGTTTCATTATTAAAGATTAACAAATAAGTATTTTTATAGACCAGACCAACATGAGAAGAATTTAACATATTTTTGAAATCCTACAGTATTAATTCTATTTTACTAATTGCTTTAAATTTGTGTTCATACTTTAGGTCAAAACTTTATGATGTGGAAATTGCCAACCTTAAAAAAAAAAGCTAGTATTTTTTTCCTCATTTATTTAATTAGAACACCACTCTTTGCCTTAAGCTGTACATAAGTTCATTTTTCAATTGATGAAATGTTTAAGTAAAATCTATTACATTGAACTAATAACACTTAATTATTGTTTTGCAATACCAGATCCCGAGCTTTTTCACTGATGCTGAGAGAAGATCTGTGATGGCTGCAGCCCAGGTTGCAGGCTTAAATTGTTTAAGGCTAATGAATGAAACTACTGCAGGTAAGCAGTTTGCAATTTGAAAATCACTGTCAGAAAAACATTATTATAGTTTTTTTTTTCTAATTAATACAAAGCATTTATTTTTTAACTCTATTATGTACTGATATAAGCTTGTCATTTTGGAGCACAACATTATGGCAGAGTTTAAACATGTCTTTCATTGGCTATAAGAGTCATTAATATTATAGGGTTATAGATGGGTAGAGAAAAAAAATTAACCAATTTATGAAAAGTGAATTTACTTTGAAACTAATAATTTGTATTACTCTACTGTGTGTTAAAATGTAGTATCAACATGACTTACCTATTGTTTTCCAAGTGATTGCTAGGCTGGAATTAACCTAATTCTTTGTTCTTACATAGTTGCGCTGGCATATGGAATTTATAAACAGGATCTTCCTCCGTTAGATGAGAAACCAAGAAATGTAATATTTATTGATATGGGACATTCTGCCTACCAGATCTCAGTTTGTGCTTTTAACAAAGGAAAACTTAAAGTAAGTAAATAAATGATTTGCTATATTTAATTTTAATGTCTAAGAGCATATGAGACTATATAGAGAACCCTAATGCTTGGGTTTAAATCCTGGCTCTGCCACTTAAAAACTGTGACCTTGAGCAAGTTACTTAACCTCCCCAAATCTCAGGTTCCTCACCTGAGAATATTATCAGTAAGTACCTCATAGAACTTTTGAGGATAAAATGAGTTAATGATTATAAGATGCTTGGAATGCCATATAGCAGATATTATGTGTTAGCTATTTTTATTATTGTTGAGGTGTTCAGTCACCTATCAGGGAGCATAAATTACATATTTATAAATGTACATAGGAAACATTTCTAAAATGATTCCCATTGTCTGTAGAAACCTTTCTATCCTGGAGTCCTAATCAAACTTTTCTACAGTGTGGTATTATTTACCTATATATGCTTATCTTCTTACAGCCTTTGTTTGGTTTTGTATTCATTTCTACATTGATTATCTTACCCAGACTTAACACACACTCTCTCTCTCCCCCCATTACACACATGTATAGATTAGCTCAGAAGAGTAAATGCTTTGGGTTATCCAGTACCTTTTAGAGCCTCTCATCTTGCCATTTATAGTACTATATTAACATTCTTGTAATCAGAAAATTAAAGGGAAATGACTCATAGTGAATACAGAATAGTTTTTTGCAAATTGATTTAATCCTTGGTATTTAGTGTTGAATTTTAACTTTATTAAAAAAGAACATTTTCCTTTCTTCCTTTTTAGTGAATACCTTAGAGTATAGAGCTATAATTTTTTAGGTCACAGGCCCTTTTGGAAGTTTGATAAAAGCTATGGCCCTTCACTCAGAATGATGCACATTTGCACTAGTCACATACCTACACAATTTTACATCTAATTTTGGGTAATACTGGACCTCATGAGAAGTCTGTCCATGGATTCTTCATGCTAATCTGGGATGACATCCCAGTCAGGCTGTGCTCACATCCTACTGTGATGTTTACCACTATTCCACCACCCATCCTTGTGAAAAAAAGCTGATGAACCACACCAACAGTGGGATTCTACTTTTTTAGTCGTGACTATTATAAGTAGTTATTTTTCCCTCTACCTCGGGGAGAGAGACTAGATGTCTTGGGTCCTATGTTTTCAAGAACTATATCGTTGAAGTGCTGTGACTTGTCTATTCCTTTTCCACTCGACTGCTAACTGGGGCCTATTGCTCAACAAGTTTATTATATTAAATTTTTGTCTCTCCTCTTCATTTTTTTTGTTTTCTTTTTTGTTCCCTCGTGTGCTTTTTTGTTCCTTCTGTATATTTATACGGGATGGGGGCACTAATTCCTGATTTGTAAGTTGACCAATTACAATATTTTAGATTTAATCTTTGGATTGGCTCTTCTTGGCTGTTTTGTTTTTGGTTACATACTTAGGACCCTTTCCTTGCTCTCTTAAAATTGGTTTTTGGCCCACCTCTTCAGTGTTATAGAACCATAGGTTGTAAGATAATGAAGTTTTAGTCATTGTAACTCAGTTATTTCAGAATTAGAATTATTCTTTCACGTAGGTATATAGATCTATAACTTAAAGCAGATAATTCAGAGTGGATAAATATGTTGGCTAAATATAAGTGATAATTAATATAAGTGGTTCCAAATTTGGCACCCCTGTGATTATTGTCAAGTTCTTTGGTTTTGATTTTAATTTTAAAAGGTATTTTGGAGGGGGTGCTGAAAACATCTAATATTTCTGAAAATTCCGTTCTGGTTTTTCAATTAAACAGGTCTTGGCTACTACCTTTGATCCATATTTGGGTGGCAGGAACTTTGATGAGGTTTTAGTAGACTACTTTTGTGATGAGTTCAAGACAAAATATAAGATAAATGTAAAAGAAAACTCTCGGGCCTTGTTGCGCTTACATCAGGAATGTGAAAAACTAAAGAAGCTAATGAGTGCAAATGCATCAGACCTTCCACTGAACATTGAGTGTTTCATGAATGACCTTGATGTTTCTAGTAAAATGAACAGGTACCATGCATGCTTTCAGTTTGAAAAGTGTTTCCTTATTTTATGTTTAGTTCATGTCTGATTTTTCTTCGTTCTGTTATTTTAGAAGATATGCTCAATTTTTATATCCCCAAATAATTAATTTTATTTCATTTTCCCACAGGGCTCAGTTTGAACAATTATGTGCTTCCCTCTTAGCCAGAGTTGACCCACCGTTAAAAGCAGTAATGGAACAAGCTAGTAAGTGGAAGTTACTGAACTAACCATCAAAACTGTACCATGGTGTTACTTGAATGGGGTAGACAATGGTAAAAGCAATAAAAAATTCATGTGCTTTTTGAAGACTTGTATTTCTTGTTTTAGAGAAGGAGATTATAACTCATTGTTTATTCATAAGAGCAGGGCTACTAGAAATAGAGTTTATGAGAACTTCTGACTCATATTGTTTACATCATAAAACTAATGCTAGTTATATTTGAAGGTGTCTATATGTAAGATTTTAAAGATTGATTGAAAGTGGGAATGAGGACATGACTGCTTTTTGTTAAAAGTTTTTTGTAATCAATTAAAATTACCTTCTGTGGCGATATGTGAGGTGGAAGTTAAAACTGAAGGACTCTGAAGTCCATGAGGTGTTTGTCTGTCCTTGTGGTCACTTCATCATCTAGACCAAGTACAGTACCTGATAAGCAGATAATTAATATCTACTAAATTTTGCTTTTTTCCAAAATTTATTTTTATCTTCTTTCCATTTTACCTTGTTCTGAGCAAATAAAAAAATACATTTTTTTAAAAAAGTACTTTCCGGGGTCTACTGTTCACATTTTTATAAAGGCTGTCTTATTTTTCTCAATTAAACCTTTCCTTTTCCAGACTTACAACGTGAAGACATAAGTAGTATAGAAATTGTAGGGGGAGCAACACGAATTCCTGCTGTGAAGGAACAAATCACTAAGTTCTTTCTTAAAGACATAAGTACCACATTAAATGCTGATGAAGCTGTTGCAAGAGGATGTGCATTACAGGTATGATTATTAGTCTTTTTTTAAATTTTAGAATGTATATTTTGCCAGAAATATGGTGATAGGCCTCAAAGAACTTTTTAATATTATCTTGTCCAACCAGTTATCAATAAGCTAAAATTAAATTGAAATTATTCCTGAAATATAAGGGTTGTGTCTGTCCCATTTGTTTGTAAACTATCATAGGACAGTATGTCTGTAATTATACTGAAAAAGCATTTATTTTATGAATTCTTATAATTATTCCTATTTAAAATTCTTTTTTTGAGATTTAAACATATTTTACATCAGTTTTTGTAAAGTCAGATTTTTACATCAGTTTTTGTAAAGTCACAGAAAGAGTGCTCTGACACTTTAAAATTTTAACTAGTTATTACCAAAAACCCAGAAATTTTAAAAATGTAACAATTTTATTATAAGAACTTTATTAAGCAGTTCAATCATGGCAACCTAGGGTATGTTTGGTGTTTGTTGATTTAAATATGGTATACATCTTATTTTCAGTGTGCGATTCTCTCACCAGCATTTAAAGTGCGTGAATTTTCCATAACAGACCTTGTTCCTTATTCAATCACGTTAAGATGGAAGACCTCTTTTGAAGATGGGACTGGGTAAGTTACTTCTAAAGCCTTGGTTAGAGCTTGTCATAAATAAGCAATTGAACCTACTATTCTAAATTAGAGGAATTTATACTTCTTAAACTTGTCAAACACTTTAGAATACTATCTTAGAAACAAGGAGAACATAAAAATGATATATAATCTGTAAACCATTATGGCATATTTTTTAATTGGTATTTTATTATAAAAGTAAAACATTCTCATTTTCAAATAAAAATCACAGTATAGAAATATAAAAACTTAAAAACTTGCATTTGCCATACCCCAACTCCCTTAGCCCATTTTATAGAGGTAACTAACTATTGTTAACAGCTGGGTGTATATCTATCCAGTCATTTTCTTTGAATATCCAAATAAAAGCATGCACTTTTAAATCATACTTTATTATTAAATTTGCATTTCTGACTGTTGTGAGCTGCAAGTCTTTTCATGCTTTGACATTAACATTTCCTTTTCCATGAACTGCCCAGGATATAAATTGTTTACTTTCCTACCAAAATAAAATCTGTATTTCAAATATTATATTTGACTGCTTTTCAGAAGTATAGTTTGTATAATAAAATAAACCTGTATTTAGGTTTTGAAGTTGCTTTTAAGATTTTGTTCTGTGTTCTGTACATCTGCACCCCCAAGAAATTGAAATTTTTGCACAAATTTCAAAAATATTGATAGAATTTGGTCCTCAGATGTGAGCAAAAACATCCTTATATATTGCCTTAAAATATACCTATTCTCAGATAATTTTTCTCATTTTAGTAGGATAGAATTGTCTGTTACTATGTCAGACGTTCTAAAACTTTGAGCCCTAAACTTGTCAAAAGGCACGTTTATTTATAGCAAAACCAGTAATTCTTTTTCTTAACATTTGTGCACAGAGGTCTTTAAAATTGCTGCTTACCATGAATTAAAAATGAGATGGATTCTGTAATTAGGTTCATAGGCAACTTTCTATTTGTTTTTAACTGTTTTCCCTGCTCCATTTTAGGGAATGTGAAGTATTCTGTAAGAACCATCCTGCCCCATTCTCAAAAGTCATTACTTTCCACAAGAAAGAACCATTTGAACTAGAAGCATTTTATACTAATTTACATGAAGTGCCTTATCCAGATCCAAGAATTGGTAAGAGAACTCCAAAACGTTTTTTCATAAATTTTAGCCTCTTACAAATATGTTAATATTTGAATCAAGGAAACAAAGTAACATTTCAGCTAAGCCAGCACTGGATTTTTAAAGAAAGATAATCGTACTTTTTTCTAAACGTGCACTTTTTAGTGCTCATAGTTTATTTCTGGAATAACAGCAAGTTTGAATCTTTTTAATTCATTTTGAAATGCGTATTTAAAATGCTCTGTAATTGACCTGAAAAGTTTGGGTGAGGGTTATTTTTTAATGGAAGAACTCTTTAATCAGTAAACTGAAATTGTGCTGCCAGACTGACTACATATTCTGATTTTAAACTTATGTTCACTGGCAACAACTAGAATCCAGTTAATCACTGGATTAATACGAAAGTGGAAATAGGAGACTATAATATCCATTTTAGCTGAGTAATCTTTTAGAAGATATAAAACAAAGTAAGATTTACATCATTTAAAAGAGAAGGAATATTAAATTTAAAAATTTTCTGTATGTGCTACTTCTATTGATAGACTAAAAAAGGGGACAATATTAATTTTTCATGTACATTATTTAAAGCAGTAGAAGTAAATTATTGAAAATGGTATTAGTTTTCGAGGGCTTCTGGAACAAAGTACCACAAACTAGGTGGTTTCAACAATAGAAATTTATCGTCTCACAGTTCTGTAGTCTAGAAGTTCAAAATTAAGTTGTTGGCAGGACTGGTTCCTTCTGAGGGCTGTGAGGGAAGGATCCATTCCAGGCGTTTGTTCTTGGTTCATAGATGGCTGTCTTCATGTTCACATGACGTTCTCCTTGTGTATGTATCTGTCTCCAAATAAGGACACCAAGTCATTGGATTAGAACCCACCTGATGACTTCACTTTAACTTGATTACCTTGTAAAGACCCTATCTCCAAATAAGGTCATCTTCTGAGGTTACTGGAGAGTAGGGCTTCAACATATGAATTGGGGCCAGAGGGAGGTCACAATTCAACCTCTAACAGAGGTCAGCCAGATTTTTTATATACAGTTTTTCTGCCTGGTAGTGTCTCTGTTACTATGGATAACATTATATATTTGAGACTTTTTTTTCTGAAAAATAAAACATCAGATTTCTTAAAGTGAAAAATTAATGTGACCTCAGTAGGTAGTAGTGACTGGATAACTTAGCAATTTTGCTATAGGAAAATCCAGAAAAAAATTTAAATTGCTTTATTTATGAATTGCCAAGATGAATATGATTTGCAAAGTTTATAGCAAAAAGGTAATATCTATTTGGTTTTCAAACTCAGAAATTGAATTTTGTTATTTTGGTTTTAGTGTAGCAACATTGTAAAACTTAAAAGTGATATTGCCTTCAGTCAGATTGTCCTTGGTTAAGATCCCAACTCTCCTTTTTCCTATTGTTGATGATTTTGGGCAGGTTGCTTAACCTGTCTGAGTGTTTATACCAGGTTTATTAGTATATTAAAAAGGTGATCTGGGGGAAATGCATGTCCCACAGAAATTAATCAGTATATGATAATTTATGATTTTCTTTTGCCAGCATCTGAAAGATGATAGTAAAACTATTGAATGAATGAACTGAATGAGTTAATCTGAGGCCCATGTACTGATCAAAGCTCTTTTTTCCTTAAGGGAGCTTCACTATTCAGAATGTTTTCCCACAGTCTGATGGTGATAGTTCCAAAGTTAAGGTTAAAGTTCGTATTAACATCCATGGAATCTTCAGTGTGGCTAGTGCATCAGTAATTGAGAAGCAGAATATAGAAGGGGATCACAGTGATGTTCCTATGGAGACAGAAACTTCTGTTAAGAATGAAAGCAAGGATGATGTGGTATGTAGAAATTCTGTTTCAAAAAGGTTCCTCTAATATATGCAGTGTCTTAATTCTACCTGGTACTTTTAATAGTTGAAAATATTAATATCTGAGGTTTTGCTCTGAAGTTCTGCTATAGGAATCAGTATATAAACTTTTAAAAATACAATCATTAAAGAATAATTCTATTTTAAATGCTCTACATCTTTTCACATTGTAACATGCTTTTCGGAGGCTTGTGTATTTTTCATAGCATTATATGGAAAATATGCATATGTGTGTCTGGAGCCATCTTTCCTAAATTCTTTATTTCTATTAGAAACATTTATTATAGCTAGCTTTTTAGCTTACAGATAAATCCAATTCAGAATGATAAATTCTGAACTGTATACATATGTGTTTTTAGATTGAGAATACATGCTTAATAAAGAAATTTTCAGAGCTTAGTTAGGAGATATCTGTGGCAGTTGAGCAGAAGAATGTGCTGTACATTCAGTAACATTAAAACAGATTTTTGACAGTTTCTTTATGAAAGAGTTATATGACTCTAACATTGTATTTACTCTTGGCATACTATGAATGAAGGAATCTTAGGAGAAAGTTATTATATTCCATTACATAAAGTTTTCATCTTTTTATATATACTATTTGTAAGTTATTTTAATGGCTTTTGTTGGATTTTTTTCAAATCATAATTGGAGGTCTGCCCTAGGCTTTTCATATATTTCTACATGTTAAGAATGGATTTTAAGATTTTAAATTTCAAGACAGTTTCTCCCTTTTGTGAAAGTTGTCTTTTTGTCTGTTTTTACTAACAGTTACTATAAAATCTTTTTTTCCAGATTGATCAGAATTCTACCACTACTCCTTAAAGTACTTCGTTAAAGGACCATGGCATTTTCTTTCATTCTTCTTCCCATGTGTTATTTTCCTATTACATCCTCCCTTCCTTGAATTGAGGAGAAGGAAATACTGTCCTAATATGTTAGTGAAGATACAGTCAATTTTTCATAAATAAACATAAGAGTAATAGGTGAAAAGTTAATTTTCTTAATTGTAGTTCACAACAATGTATGGCAGATGTTTAATCCATTTAAGATTTATTTTTTGCTAAAATTGAAAGCATTCTGTATGCCTTTTATTTTCTTTTGTTTTTAACATCTTTATTGGAGTATAATTGCTTTACAATGGTGTGTTAGTTTCTGCTTTATAACAAAGTGAATCAGCTATACATATACATATATCCCCATATCCCCTCCCTGTTGCGTCTCCCTGCCACCATCCCTATCCCACCCCTCTAGGTGGTCACAAAGCACCGAGCTGATCTCCCTGTGCTATGCGGCTGCTTCCCACTAGCTATCTATTTTACATTTGGTAGTGTATATATGTCCATGCCACTCTCTCACTTTGTCCCAGCTTACCCTTCCCCCTCCCCATGTGCTCAAGTCCATTCTCTACATCTGTATCTTTATTCCTGTCCTGCCCCTAGGTTCTTCAGAACCATTTTTTTTTTTTTTAGATTCCATATATATGTGTTAGCATATGGTCTTTGTTTTCCTCTTTCTGACTTACTTCACTCTGTATGGCAGACTCTAGGTCCATCCACCTCACTATAGATAACTCAATTTCATTTCTTTTTATGGCTGAGTAATATTCCATTGTATATATGTGCCACATCTTCTTTATCCATTCATCTGTTGATGGACACTTAGGTTGCTTCCATGTCCTGGCTATTGTAAATAGAGCTGCAATGAACATTGTGGTACATGACTCTTTTTGAATTATGGTTTTCTCAGGGTATATGCCCAGTAGTGGGATTGCTGGGTTGTATGGTAGTTCTGTTTTTAGCTTTTTAAGGAACCTCCATATTGTTCTCCATAGTGGCTGTATCAATTTACATTCCCACCAACAGTGCCTTTTAGAGTGAGTTCTTTTAAAGCTATTTCACTTTCTTCACCTGTTTTTCTTCAAAGTCTCTGTGTAATGTTTTAGACCTTTAGTTTTCTCTGTATCATGTTAGTGAGTCCTGGGAACTAAAAACAAGGAGAGTATGGCACCCATTTTCTACCTCTCCTAGCATTTCTTATTTGCTGCTTCTGTTTGTCTGTGGGCTTGAAATCCAGTTAGCCAGTCCTTTTGGATGATCTCTTGAATGTGGACTTAAAAAACTCACTCGTGAATAAAATGTGTGAATTTATAACATCTGCTTTGGCCATTCAGAGATTGATCTGCTTACAAGAGTGTTTTCGGCTTACCAGAACCCAGGTAGCTGGTGTTCCATATAAGGTATTTCTTCTTCTTAAGTGAGATGTTCCTGATTATTTCTTTTATAATTTATATAATCAAGAGCCAAAAAAAAGGTAACTAACATTATGGATCATATACTAAGCATTGTGGGTGAGCACATTCACATATATTAATCTCCTTTTAAATCCCTACCTTAGCTGATATGATAGGTGTTGAATAAATTGTAGTTTATTTCCTTGTTCTTGCTAATAACGTAAGTTATCTCCTCATCGTTGCTTTTAACATAAGGGGTGACGTGAGTACCCTACTGTGCAGAAGACATCCTGTGTACTGTATTGCATAATGGTTCTCTCTAGGACTTCTGTCTTTAATTCTGTATCCAGAAGTTTAAAAGCTTAAGGCTTAAATACCATTATAGAGCAGTCTCTCCCTTCCCCCCTCCCAAAATGTGAACAAATTCAAAGTATTTGAAGCTAATTGTTTTAAGCTTTACAGCAGAAGCTTTATAGCTGAAGGTTCTTTTTACGGTTCCCTAGTTGCTGACATTGCTGGCTCTGAGGTCAATGAAACCCAGACATATATCAGTGAGCAACAGTAGGAGTTCTTTGTTTTTTTCTCTCTTTGCATGAGAGTCAATTTATGAGAGATTATTTTATGGGCCTCATTTTTTCATTAAAAATTAAGATGGCTTTGATTTTCCTGAAAAACCATAAAATAGATTGCCAACTTTTCTTCAATACAGTATCAGGATGTCTCAGAAAATGGACACTTTTCTTCTAGGTATTTAATAATATCTGGACATATTAGGAAGGTATTACAACTTAGGCTTCATGGCACAGTGAAGGATCAAAGAGACTATTTATCGTACTAATGTACCACAATTTATTCCCCAGTTGTTGACAATTTGGGTTGTTTATCTTTTTATCTATTTTTTAATTCAAAATATCTGATTACTTATATGTACCAGGTACTGTTCTAGGCACTGAGGATACAGTGGTATTAAGCAAGATAAAGAAGGTCCCCACCCATCTGTAACTTACATTCTAATGGAAAAGGATAGGCAAGAAGCAACAAGATACCATATAAATATAAAGGAAATTAACAGCAGGGGATGCATAGTGGAAATTAAGTGATGAGGAAAGCCACCTGTGAGGAAGGAAAAGGAAAGCTAGCCTGAAAGATGAAAAGGCAGTTTGAGAGTAAGGAGCAGGTAGGTAGTTATCCAGACAGAGAGAATAACAAAGGCCCTGACGGCAGGATACCCCTTTTTATTGTTACAGATACTAAGGTAGCTGATAATATAAAATATAGAAAAGGGGAGAGTGACAAAACAAAAAGAAATTGAGAGGGTAGGTCAAGGGACAGATCAGATAATTATTCTGGATTTTATTCTTAAGTGCTTTTTCATTTATTCAGCAAATAACTAGAAGTACCTAAATTGTGTGTTTGGATATAGCAGTCAATAGAAAGACAGTCTCAGCCCTCGTGGAGAAGCCAAAGTCTAGAGGCACGTCCATTAACTTACCCGCTAGTGATAATATTCCTATGAACCTTCTTAAAATTATTTTAAAAGACTAACAGGTTACTCTCATATCAATTGTAAGATGTACAGTTTTCCACTTAATATATCTGAAATTGGGATGGGTCATGCAAATGATAATATCTTATATTCACTGTTGCCTATGGCAGTAATCATGAGAAGTTCTCATCATCTGTCTGTACATGTGTGAACTTGGTTGTTATTCCTAATGGCATGAGTAAGCAATTGCAACCCCTTGACATTAAACAGATTGTTTAAGGACCATTCAAGGAAGGAATATCAGTCCTGGTTGTTGTCCGAAAATAGTCTATTGACTCCTTCTGGTAAGATAAAGAAAAAAGCATCATAAAACTTGTAGAATAGAGGACTTCCTTTGGCAGTCCAGTGGTTAAGACTCCACTGCAGGGGGCATGGGTTCAATCCCTGGTTGGGGAACTAAGATACCGCCTGCCACATGGCGCAACCAAAAAAAAAAAAACTTGTAGAAGAGGTATCAGTGGCTTATAAGAAAACATTAGAGACCATACTGGAGCAATTTTTAAACAAATGGCTGGGTCACTAATGCTCTTGATGGCACAGAGAACAATATTGTGTAGAATAATTCAAACATCAACAACTGAATTAAGTGATTCAGAAGAGTTGGATTCTTAATGTGAAGTAGTTTTAGAAATACCTTAACCATATTATTTGGTTTATTTCTTTCAGAGATATGAATATATACACAATAGAAGAGCTCTTTCAATAAGTATAAAATAAAAATGCTAAGTGATAAAGTATTTTGACCTTAATTAGCAGCATTGTTTTCTTAGTATTACATGAAATAGAGTTATTAATGTATTTTTGTCTTTCTGCTTTACCCCAGCTCACCACTATAACACATTTTCCACCTCTTTTCCATCATAGGGTTGGGGAAATTGTAGAGTTGGAAGGTGGTAGGGCAGGGAGGATGGGGGGTGGAATTTCAGTAGCTGACCTTTTAACTACAAAGAACAGTGGTGTAAATTATCTTCTAACTTGTTTTTCTCTTTGGCACAAATAAGCATTTATTCAGGATAGCCTTCTGGACATTATATGTACACTTAACTCCATATATATATATGAAGACCTAAATTATCCTGATTCCTGAATTCCAAGCTTTCTGCTTTTTAGGAGGATGGTGGTGGGTAAGATTAAGAAAGACCAGAAAAACTTAATACTTGTGATTGTTTGCCAAGTGGAGAGTCCATCTTGGCAATCTTATGGGTTGAAAATTTGTCTTTTAGACATTAAAAATAAATATTAAAAGTTTACATTGTAATAATTCAGAGACATCTACTTTGACAGTTTTGATACATTTTGTTTGAGTATTTTCCTACATTTAAAAAATATAATTGAATTTATGTGTAATACTTAAATTTTGTATCTTTTTCTCTTTATTTTCCCACATTAAGTTCTTTATAAACATTTTTCATGTCAAGTTTAATGTTCTCTTTTTTTGTGAATCTTGGTTTGTGAATTTGACTTGAGAACAATTTTCCATTTATTTTGCAGTTATTTGGCCACAGGTGAATAAAACAAGATTTATTCACATAGCATCAAATAGATCTTTTCATTTTACTTACTACCTGTTAATCTAATTATTTATAGTTACTCTCAAAAACAGCTTCTACTTCACTGTGTTCACACATTTGAAAACAGGCTTGAACTCTAAGCTGCTGTTCATTACCAAACAAATAGAAAAAAGAAAGAAAGAAAAAGACTACAGATATTGTCAATTACATATTTTCTTTGCAGGATAAAATGCAGGTTGACCAGGAAGAAGAGGGTCATCAAAAATGTCATGCTGAACACACTCCAGAAGAAGAAATTGATCATACAGGAACCAAAACAAAGGTTTGTTATACTGTGGTTGTGTCTTTTTGAGATTGATATTTTGAGTTAATACATTTGCTGTGTAATGCATGCTTTTAATACACCTGGTGTTTTTAATTTCGTATTATGAAAGCATATAACCAGAATAAATACATTTCAGTGATTCACTGTAGAAGATTTTTAAAAGAATGAATAAAATTATATTTTGGCAGGAAAAAAAGATGTTTTTCATTAATTTTTTTTTTCTCATTAAAAATCATGTAATCTCAGAAAATAGAAACCGGAATAGGACAAATGAAGAAAACTTAAATTAGCAATAATGCTGCATCTGAATATTAACCACTCTAAGCATTTTGCTGCATATCATAAAGCATTTTTTTGTGCAAAATAATATTTTTGGAAGTAAAATTTTAAAGGGTAAATGACTCTATTATTAAGAGTCATTATTTTATTAAAAAATGATTGCTGATAGAAGAGAACGGAGAAACACCCTGCCCCAGTCACCCAGATGAATGTGGCTACAGCTCTAAACTATCATCTTTGACAGATTTTTCTAACCTGAATAGAATTTAATCTGTGATGGTTAGCTGTATAGATTTTTTCCAAAGGCTATAAAGATTCAGTTATAAATCCTAGTTGCTCAAGTAATATAAAACCTGAAACCCATTTTTCTAAATTTTTTATTTTATTCAGTATGTTTGCCTTTAATTATTCAACAGCTCTATTGAGATATAATTTACATACCATCCAATTCTCCCATTTAAAAGTACAATTCAAAGGTTTTTAATATACTCACAGAGTTATGCAGTCATTATCACAATTTTACAACATTTTCATCACTCCAAAAAGAAGCCCTGTACCCATTAGCAGTAACTCTTTATTTTCCTCCCAACCCTCTCCCTGCCAGTTCTAGGCACCCACTAATCTTTTTGTCTCATTGACTTGCCTGTTCTAGACATTTCATATAAATACAGTGGTACAATATGTAGTCCTTTAATGACTGGCTTCTTTCACTAAGCATGTTCTGGACATTTCATATAAACGCAGTCATGCAATATGTAGTCCTTTAATGACTGGCTTCTTTCACTAACCATGTTTTCAAGGTTCATCCAGGTTGTAGGATATATCAGTACTTCATTCCCTTTTATGGCTGAGTAATATTGTATCATACAGATGCATACCACATGTATTCATTCATCAGCTGATGGACACTTAGATTGTTTCTACTTTTTGACTATTACGAATAATGGTATTATGAACAATCATATACAGATTTTGTGTGGATGTATATTTTCATTTTTCTTGGGCGTGTACCTAGGAATGGAATTGCTGGGTCATATGGTATCTCTGTGTTTAACAATTTGAGGAACTGCCCAACTGTTTTCCAAAATGGCTGCAATATTTTACTATGTTGTCAAAAATGTATGAGGGTTCCCATTTCTCTATATCCTCACCAACTCTTCTTTTCCTCTTTTTTTTTTTTTTTATTATAGTCATCCTAGTGGTATGAAATGGCATGTCATTGTGGTTTTTATTTTATTTATTTATTTTTGGCTGGGTTGGGTCTTCGTTGCGGTGCGCGGGCTTCTCATTGTGGTGGCTTCTCTTGTTGCGGAGCACGGGCTGTAGGCACGCAGGCTTCGGTAGTTGTGGCATGCGGGCTTTAGAGTGCAGGCTCAGTAGTTGTGGCACACGGGCTTAGTTGCTCTGCGGCATGTGGGATCTTCCCGGACCAGGGCTCAAACCCGTGTCCCCTGCATTGGCAGGCGGATTCTTAACCACTGCGCCACCAGGGAAGCCCTCATTGTGGTTTTAATTTGTATTTCCAGCACAATATTTTTTATGTAGAAAGATTTAGTGTATACAGGGTGTAAAATACTATCAATATTAAAATAATGTTTTTAATTAAAGTATAGTAGATGATAATAGTTTTGTTTGATTTTACTTTGTTTCATCAGAAATCAGTCTCTTAAATTTCTAAAACTAGCTTAAAAATATATTTACACTTTTCTTGCATTTCTTTTGCAGTCTGTACCCTCAGATAATCAAGAGCGATTAAACCAGACCATTAAAAAAGGAAGAGTCAAGAGTATTGATCTACCTATCCAGAGTAGCCTGTGTAGGCAATTGGGCCAAGATCTTCTCAACATCTACATTGAAAATGAGGTATATAAATCAGAATTGATGTTGAAGTAGGTGGTAGTGTGTTCTGAAATTTTTGTAGAAGTAAATGATTATCCCTCAAATTTGTGGAACTAGGCTATAACTCATAAGGAATTATTAAATAGATTATTGAACTACTTTATTTTGGACAAAATGCTGAGCTGTATTTGTGTCATGTACAGTGTAACTTTCACCTTAGTTACATGAAAAACATGGATTGTCTCCACTACAGAGAAAGGCCTTTCCAATACTAGTAATTCTTACCCCCTTTTATTGTGTCTTAACAGTAGCACACCCAGCAGACATTGTATAGGAAAGTATTACCAGCTCCCCTCTTCTAATGTGTTGTCCTTAAAGATTAAGGTTCAATTCAGAATGTTTTCTGACTTCCATTTAATACTTTTTAGAATCTGTTGTCATTCTTGAAATTTTCTTTACATATTTACATGTTTCATTTTACAGTCTCTTGAGGAAAAGAGTTTGGTTTCTTTACCAATAGTTGTGTGTAAAAAGTAATTTTTTTATATTAAAATTTACACTTAAGTGGTAGTTACTAATTTCTACGGGCTTGACTGGCATTAAAGAAGGTCAGTTTTCTTTGAAGTGCCACATACTCTCCAATTGCTGCATGTTATTCTGGGAATTTCCTCAAGAGATTTTTGACTTTACAATGCTGCTCTTTCTAGTACCTAAGTATATCACCTATTCATTAATTATTAAAGACTACACTTTATGTGAAGCAAGCATTTCTAGAGATCCTGAATAATTCTGAATTTGTATGATTTGAGACTAATTTTCTCCAAGGAATGAATTGTGGGGAAGTGCAGCTAATGATAAATTTTGTGTATAAGATTTTTTCTTAAATTTTTAAATGGCTCACTATTTTTTTTTTTTTAATAAAATTATTTTATTTATTTATTTTTGGCTGCGTTGGGTCTTCATTGCTGCGGTGAGCGGGGGCTACTCTTCACTGCGGTGCACAGGCTTCTCATAGCGGTGGCTTCTCGTTGCGGAGCATGGGCTCTAGGTGCACGGGCTTCACTAGTTGCAGCATGCGGGCTCAGTAGTTGTGGCTCGCGGGCTCTGGAGCACAGGCTCAGTAGTTGTGGCGCACGGGCTTAGTTGCTCTGGGGCATGTGAGATCTTCCCAGACCAGGGATTGAACCCATGTCCCCAGCACTGGCAGGCGGATTCTTAACCACTGTGCCACCAGGGAAGTCCATGTCTCACTATGTTTTTTTCAAATTGGAATATAGTTACTTCACAATGTTGTGTTAGTTTCTGCTCTACAGCAAAGTGAATCAGTTATACCTATACATATATCCACTCTTTTTTAGATTTCCTGTCTCACTATTTTAAATTCACAAATATCAGTGCATTGTAGTATTATGTTTAAAATACTATGTTTTTGTTAAAGTACAAATTTTGTTTTTTATTAGTCTTCAGATTCTTTGCTTTTGATTTGACAATAATGATTTTTGTTAACATCTTTAAATACTTTGATATCTTATTTAATCCTCAAACCTATGAAGTGTAAGTACTCTTTTAATAGATGAGGAAACAGGCAGAGGTAGACTGAATCACCCAAGTTCAGAGAGTAACCTTTTGTTTTGGAGCCAGGTAGTCTGTCTCCAAAGTTCAAGATCACAACCGCTATACTGTGTCACTTACCAAAGCCAACATTTATTCAGTACCAGTTATGTGTCAGGCACTGTACTAAATATTTTATGTGAATTACATCAATCTTATTAACAGCCATACGAGACAGATAGAAGTAAGAGCTCTAGGATACGAAAACTGAGGCTTAGGTTAGGTGACTTTGCTGCAATTTCAAAGGTAGTAAGTGGGAAACCTGGGATTTGAACACCAGTATGTACAATGACATAGTCTATGGTTATTTTTTTAAAAAGCTTTTATTGAGGTATAATTCACATACCATACAGTTCACCAATTTAAAGTGTACAGTTCAGTGGCTTTTGGTATTACATTATTAATTTTTTAAATTGTAGTAAAATACATAGAACGTGAAATTTGCCATTTTGACCATTTTTAAGTGTACAACAATTCAGTGACATTAATTATATTCACAGTTATATAACCATTGCCACTATCTTTTTTAAAGATTTATTTATTATTTATTTTATTTATTTTTGGCTGCATTGGGTCTTAGTTGTGGCACACAGGATCTTCGTTGAGGCACACAGGATCTTTCGTTGCAGTGCGCGGGCTTCTCTCTCGTTGTGGTGTGCAGGTTTTCTCTTCTCTAGTTGTGGTGCTTGGGCTCTGTAGTTGTGGTGCGTGGGTTCCAGAGCGCGTGGGCTCTGTAGTTTGCAGCACGCGGGCTGTAGTTGAGGCACGTGAGCTCAATGGTTGTGGCACATGGGATCTTAGTTCCCTGACCAGGGATCAAACCCGCGTCCCCTGCATTCTAAGGCAGATTCTTTACCACTGGACCACCAGGGGAGTCCCACCATTGCCACTATCTTTTCCAAAACCTTTTCATCACCCCAAACAGAAACTGTAACCATTAAGTAATAACTCTCATTCCTCCCTTCCCCCAACCCCCAGTAAACCAATCTATCAATACTTTCTGTCTCTATGAATTTGGTAGATAACTCATATAAATGTAATCATAGAATATTTGTCCTTTTGTATCTGGCTTATTTCACTTAGCATAATGTTTTCAAGGTTTATCCACTTTGTAACATGTATCAGAACTTTATTTCTTTTTATAGTAGAGTAACATTCCATTTTGTATGTATACATTTTATCCATTCATCTGTTACAGATCAAGTGAGTTGTTTCCACCTTTTGGCTATTGTGAATAATGCTGCAGTGAACATTGGCATACAAATATGTTTGAGTTCCTGCTTTCAACTTTTTGGTTATATACCTAGGAGTGAAATTGCTGGGTCATAGTGTAATTCTCTTTTTTTTTTTTTTTTTTTTAGAATTTATTTATTTATTTATTTATTTATTTATTTAATTTATTTATTTATTGGCTGTGTTGAGTCTTTGTTGCTGCGCGCGGGCCTTCTCCAGTTGCGGTGAGTGGGGGGCCACTCCTTGCCGCGGTACGGGGGCCCCTCACTGCAGTGGCTTCTCCTGCTGCGGAGCATGGGCTCCAGGTGCGCAGGCTTCAGCAGTTGTGGCACACGGACTCAGTAGTTGTGGCTCGGGGGCTCTAGAGCGCAGGCCCAGTAGTCGTGGAGCATGAGCCCAGCTGCTCCGCAGCATGTGGGATCTTCCCAGATCAGGGCTTGAACCCGCGTCCCCTGCGTTGGCAGGCAGACGCGCAACCACCATGCCACCAGGGAAGCCCCATATTGTAATTCTTTGTTTAGCTTCTTTAGGAGCCACCAAACTGTTTTTTCCCTAAGCTGCAGTATTTTACATTCCCAACAGCAACGTACAAGGGTTTCAAATTCTCCCAAATCATCACCAACACTTATGTTCCATTTCTTTGATTATAGTCATCCTAGTAGGTGTGAAGTGGTATTTCATTGCAGTTTTGGTTTGTATTTCCCTAGTGTTTTCATGGCAGCTAATCTGAAACTTTTTGAATAGGGGAAGATGATAATGCAGGATAAATTAGAGAAAGAAAGAAATGATGCGAAGAATGCTGTTGAAGAATATGTATATGATTTTAGGGACAAGCTTGGCACTGTCTATGAAAAATTCATCACACAAGAAGTAAGTCTAAATTTTGTAGTTTTTTATGAGAACTATTTAAATGTTTGCTTGAGAATGCTAATACGAATTATGTAAATAAATGTACCAAATGTGTTATTGTTGTCAATCTTTTTGAGTACATTTAGGAATGGTTCTTAGTTATTTTTCCAAATTGCAGAAGGCTGGTGAGAAAGATGTTTATAAACAAAAAGTCAGAAAAAAAATAATTTTTTACACTTGAAAAACATTTTGTCCTTCCTTGATGACTTTTATTTCTAAGGAGAGCATTTTCAATCAGTATCTCTTAAATGTATAACTAGGACTTGAGAAAACTGTCTGCAATATTGGAGGACACAGAAAATTGGCTTTATGAAGAAGGAGAGGACCAAGCTAAACAGATTTATGTGGATAAGCTTCAAGAACTAAAGGTAAACTTTTTAAAGTCCATGTTAGTGTTGAACAGAACATTAAGTAGTCCTAAAAATTATGGTGTAAGAGCACAGTGTATGTGTTTAATAAATAAATATATAAGAAATTACTAAGGCAGGTATGTGTAAGAGGAAGTGTTCTCTGAATTTGAGGTGAGTAATGCTACATGATAACTGAAATTAAATAATGTATAATCATATTTGTCTATCATGATACTCAGATATAAAAATTTAGCAGATGACCAGAGTGTTAATATTATTTTCATACAAGCCATATGTTTCTGAGATGTCATTAAGAAGTGATTTGTCAACCTGACCCCTTATCCATTATTGCTCTGCTTCTTTCCCCCTTGACTGCTCCGATTTTGAGGAGTAATACACTGCCCTTTCGTATTTTCACATTGTAACTAATGTGAAATTAGTGGGACACCAGGCCAGCAAAGAACTTGAGAAATAGTACCCCTGCGCTTCAGTGTCCTTTTACAAAGAAATAAGGAGATGTGTCCACCAGCTGCCCTTTTTCTACTAGGTCAGTGGTCTGACTTTAAGACCACTATTACTCTTTTCCTTCTGCTTGCTACCCAGCGCTCCCCCACACAGAAAAAAAAAATGCTTTAAAAGATTAGAAGTTAAGATTGGAAAGATGACAGGAAATTTTAGTCTTTCCTTCTTTGTGTGAATCATAGCAGTGCTTTAATGTGCACATGAATTACCAGGGGCCCTTATTGAAAAGCAAATTATGGTTCAGTATATCTGACTTGGGCCCATGATTCTGCATTTTTTAATAAGCTTCTGGGAGATTCTGATGCTGCTGGTCCCTGAACCATTCTTTGAGTAGCAAGTGAATACACAGATGCTAAGTGATGACATTAGTAAGGACTTCTAGCGTATGGGAAAAGGAAGCCCTTCAGGGATTGGCGGGGGCGGTGTGTGCAAAAGAAGTTACTTAACTTAAAAGCAAAAGAAGTTAATACCTTGCAAAAATTACCTTCATGCCAATAAATTACTTTCAAAGGGAATAATTAAGAAGCAACTTGAAAACCTAAGCTTATGAACGCAAAACTAGCTTTACTGTATTTTATCTTGGTGGTTTTTACTCCCCATCTCCCTAAAATATATATACTTGGGGCTAGAGGAGCAAACCAGGCAGCTGAGGCTAACAGAAATAACAGAAAAGCCCAGCAGCTCCCAGAATGGATTATTTCGCTTCAAGTATATAAGTAACCATAGAAATGAATGTTATAGATGTTTTCACAGGCTTTACTGTTTTTTTGAGATGGCTTTTAGGAATTAAAAATGCTTTCAAAAACATTGACAATAAAAAGTATAATGTGTAAATAGACTAAATGCAATATGGTATCCTGGAACAGAAAAAGATGAAATCCACATAATCTGGAGTTCAGTTAATAGTAATACACCAGTGTTGGTTTCTTAGTTTTGACAAATGTACCACGATGGTATAAGATGTTAACATTAGAGAAAAGGTGCTTGGCTCTTTATTGTTTCCTTTGTAACTTTTCTGAAAACCTAAAATTGCTGTAAAATAAGCTGATTTTTATTTAAATATGTAAAGGATTTGAAAGAAAATATTTTTCTAATGCATTCCCCTCCTCAAAGTTATAGGAGGCTGTTTTAAAATTTAGAATCTCCCTCCTACCAGGCAGCTGGGGCAAGGGGCTGAATGGGTCTTTTTGTTTTTAAGCACTATACTTAAAATACACATCTTAATCTAATGAATAAATATAACATAAATAATATTCAGTAGGTATTAAATATCAGGAAATCCCAGTAATCATGTTGCTTTTAGAGTTATATGCATTATAAATATATGAAACCAAGTTTCAAATACATGAATTCTGCACGCAGCATATAGTCCTTATGGTTTTCTTAATGGTTTTATAGACTTTTAACACGTAACTTTAAAGTAATTAAAGTTTTTCTTTGGATTTGAGAGGAATCAAGAGGTAATCTTAATGAATGAGAGAGGACAGGCATTCCTGTGTAGGATTCAATAAGCAAATAATCATCTCCACATAGGAAAATAAGAGGGGACATATTTTAATCTGACCACCTTTCTTTCCTATTCATCATTCTGTAAGGGCCCAATAAAAGTTTTCTGTTAATAACTTTTTCTTTTTAAAAAAATTACGTTAACAGAAATATGGCCAGCCTATTCAAATTAGGTACGTGGAACATGAAGAGAGACCAAAAGCTTTAAACGACTTGGGAAAAAAGATCCAACTTGTCATGAAAGTTATAGAAGCATACAGAAACAAGGTATTGAATTCATAAAGTAAACTGGTGATGATGGTAATGTGTGTATTACGCAGAGAGGGTGGGGTAAATCTAAAAATTCTCAACTACAAAGCTATAGCAGTTGTTGCTACCAAGTTCCAGAGACATTGTGCACCAAACTTAAAACTTTTTTTCTTTATTGTAAAATTATCAGTAAAGGATACTGATAATTTAAAATACAGTGCAGATATGTGGCTTTAATCTTTTAAAATTCCCTAAAACTATATTATAAATTAATCCAGTGACCAAATTCATTGTTTTCTTCTTAGGGGTTTCATTATAGTGCAAAAGGTTTTTTTGGACCTTTTTTAATTTACAGGCCTCTTTGAAACTGGACTCTGCTAGCATTCATTTTGTCCCTTGACCTCTTTTTCTTTTGGTTGCACTTTGTCTTCCAGTCTTTCAGTCATCTGTAACTCCCGTATCATTTATTGTTTTATATATGTGCCCAAATCTATCTTACTACCCTTAACCTTTCCACTGTTTTTCAGCCTCAAATGTTTAGTTATATAGATAATATCTCCATTTGGATGTAACAGTAAGATTTGACAAAATTAAG
Source organism: Balaenoptera physalus (assembly GCF_965194825.1). NCBI lineage: Eukaryota > Metazoa > Chordata > Mammalia > Artiodactyla > Balaenopteridae > Balaenoptera > Balaenoptera physalus. Next base: position 136,512,520 of record NC_138884.1, read on the forward strand.
CTGATGATTTTTTCCCTCTAAATCAGAGGTTAGCAGACTTTTTCTTTAAATGAACAAATAATAAATATTTTAGGCTCCGTAGGCCTACCATCTCTATACAGCTACGCAACTTTGCCATTGTAGTGCAAGAGCAAACACACAATGTATAAACAAATGGGCATGGCTGTGTTCCAAAATAACTTTACTTAAAAATTCAGCAGGTTGGATTTGGCCTGCAGGACAAGTTTGCTGACTCCTGTTTTAAACAAATATTCACTATAATTCCCCCAGGTTTTACCCCTGATGTTAAAATTGCATCAGTGGGCTGGAGAGGCCAGCACCAGAAAGATTTAGGCAGGGTATTATCATAGCTTACATTTATCAAGCACTTACTAAATTTTAGGCACTTTGCATGAATTATCTCACTGTATTCTCACAAGAATGTATGTAAGAGAATTGCAGTGCTTAAGCAAACTTGTCAAGGATTACACAGGTAGTTTAAGAGATGCAGTCAGGATAAAACCTAAGCAATCTGAAACATACAAACCCTTAACAACTATACTGCTTTTCACTACACAATGTGGAGGGTGATTACTTATTTTAGAAATAAAAGATTTGTAAATTCTATAAAATAAAGAGTGCAATCCAGCCAACCTAAAAGAATCATCCAGGTACTGATTGTGAATGTGCCTGCCAATGTCAATGTCCATATAAGTACAAATAGAATGTAAGGATAATGGAAAAGTAAGAAGGAACAAGCAGACAAATAAAAACACCAAGAATATTTCACACCTGGTATTGGAAGATCTGTATACAACTACTATAACCTAGTGTTCGCCAGGCTGTAGCAGTCTTCTTGAGGATGCAGGTTTAAAATATTATTCAAAGCAAGGCAAGATTTCACTTATGCTCAAGAATTTTGAGTTACTATGTTCCAGGCTCTCTTCAAGGTGCTGGAACTACAGCATCAAACAAAACACTGAACTTGTTTCTAATATGCTTCAGTGGGAAGAGATAGACAATAAATGAGTTACTATGAAGTAGTCAGATGGTGGTGATAAGGGCTATGGGAGAAGGGACTGCCATAGGTGGAGGAGATTTGTCAGAAAGGCAGACTAATAAGATGACAGCATGTGAGGGGAGAATTAAAGAAGCTGAGGGTTCAAGATGTATGATAACTATAAAGAGAATGTACTTAACAAAGGGGGAATAGCAGTTGCAAAGGGGAGAATGTGTTGGAGTAACAGTAAGGAAGCCACTGTGGCTCAGAACAGTGCGGGGTGGGATTATCAGTTGCCAGATCATGAAGGGCCTAGTGGGCCATTATAAAAATTTGGCTTTTACACTAAGATAGGAATCCACTGGAGGCTTTTGAGCATAGAATTTTAAATTTTGACTTATCTTTTAAAGGCTATGGAAGCAGAGAGACTAGTTAAAACATTAGAATAACACAAGCAAGAAGTGACGGAGCCCTGAACCCGGAGAGTGTAGGGGGAAGAAGTGGTTGGATTTCTGCTGCATATATTTTGAAGGCAGAGCTAATAAGATTCACTGATAGATTTTATGTAAATATAACAGAAAAAGGAGTCAAATGACTCCAAGGATTTTTGGCCTGCAAGGGTGAAGTTGCCACTTACTGAAATGGGGAGAACTTGGAAGAGTAGGTGGGGAGATAATCATGAATTTGAAACATAGGTAAGTCGTTTCAAACATTACAAATAAGAATTCAAGTTGGAAGTTGGATATAGAGTAGGGAGTTCAGGGAAGAGGTTCAGGCTAGAGATTATTTTTAAAACATGCAGACAGGGACTTCCCTGGTGGCGCAGTGGTTGAGAATCTGCCTGCCAATGCAGGGGACACGGGTTCGAGCCCTGGTCTGGGAAGATCCCACATGCCACGAAGCAACTGGGCCCGTGAGCCACAATTACTGAGCCTGCGCATCTGGAGCCTGTGCTCCGCAACAAGAGGCCGCGATAGTGAGAGGCCCGCGCACTGCGATGAAGAGTGGCCCCCACTTGCCGCAACTAGAGAAAGCCCTCGCACAGAAACGAAGACCCAACACAGCCATAAATAAATAAATAAAAATTAAAAAAAAAAAAACTTGCAACTTTCACTTTGTGCATTTAGAAAAAAAAAAAAAGCATGCAGACAGAGGGATGAATGGGGAGGAGATCCTCTTTCTATATGTTGCATTGTCATTTCTTTCTGGTTTTGAGACTGCCAGTCTAAATCACGACATCTTAGATCATTGCCTACATGTGACAGCTGCAGTTGTCTCTTTCAGACAAAATTTTATTATGTATTGGGTTGGCTGAAAGGTTCATTCAGTTTTTTCTGTAAGATGGCTCTAGTAGTGCTTAGTTGTCTTAAACTTAGAAACAATTTTATTAGATTGTATTTTGACAGCTGTCATATCAGCGTGCATTTTAAAAACAACATCAAAATTGGTGAATTTTTGTGTAGCCATTTTAATATTGAAGATGGAAGAAAAAAAAGCAACATTTTCGGCATATTATGCTTTATTATTTCAAGCAAAGTAAAAATGCAACTGAAACACAAAGATTTGTGCAGTGTATGGAGAAGGTGCTGTGACTGAACAGACATGTCAAAAGTGGTTTGTGAAGTTTCATGATGGACATTTCTTGCTGGATGATGCTCCACAGTCGGGCAGACCAGTTGAAGTTGACAGCGATCAAATCGAGACATTAATTGAGAACAATCAACGTTATACCACGCAGGAGATAGCCGACGTACTCAAAATATACAAATCAAGTGTTGAAAATCATTGGCACCAGCTTGGTTATGTTAATCACTTTGATGTTTGGGTTCCACATAGGTTAAGTGAGAAAAAAACCTTCTTGACCAAATTTCCGCACGTGATTCTCTACTTAAATGTAATGAAAACGTTTCGTTTTTAAAACAAATTGTGACGGGCAAAGAAAAGTGGATACTGTACAATGTGGAACAGAAGAGATCGTGGGGCAAGCGAAATGAACCACCACCAACAACACCAAAGGCCGGGCTTCATCCAAAGAAGGTGATGTTGCATATATGGTGGGATTGGAAGGGAGTCCTCTATTATGAGCTCCTTCTGGAAAACCAAACGATTAATTCCAACAAGTACTGCTCCCAATTAGACCAACTGAAAGCAGCACTCGATGGAAAGCGTCCGGAATTAGTCTACAGAAAACGCATAATCTTCCATCAGGATAACCATGTGTTTCTTTGATGACCAGGCAAAAACTGTTACAGCTTGGCTGGGAGGTTCTGATTCATCTGCCCTATTCACCAGACATTGCACCTTTGGATTTCCACTTATTTTGGTCTTTACAAAATTCTCTTAATGGAAAAAATTTCAATTCCCTGGAAGACTGTAAAAGGCACCTGGAACAGTTCTTTGCTCAAAAAGATAAAAAGTTTTGGGAAAATGGAATTATGATGTTGCCTGAAAAATGGCAGACGGTAGTGGAACAAAAGGGTGAATGCGTTGTTCAGTAAAGTTCTTGGTGAAAATGGAAAATGTGTCTTTTATTTTTACTTAAAAACCAAAGGCACTTTTTGGCCAACCCAGTAATTCTTGTCAACAACTTAAACATATTCTGTTGTACAAGTCAGAATTTTCTGTCTAGCTTTCTCTGTGCCTGCTTAACTTATTTTTCTTTACTCCCTGACAAATTTAAGTCCATGCAGCTTCTTTCTTGGCTAAGTACTACTTTTTCCTCTAATACCCTTCACCATTCTTTTCCAAACCTGACTTCTTCAGAAGGCCTTTCCTTTTAAAACCCCATACTGATTTTTCTTTCTCCCAGTTTCTTCAGTTCTGTGTAGTTTGTAAATGGCTTCTTCACATGGGTATGTGTGAGGTATACACTCAATAAGAGTCTAACTCTTTTAAGCAGAAATTATCAATAAATTGGTGCTTATTGAAAAACCTGTTACATTAAGTAAAGTGTTTTTTTTCCTAATAGGATGAAAGATATGATCATTTGGATCCTGCTGAAATGGAAAAAGTTGAAAAATATATCAGTGAAGCCATGAGTTGGCTGAACAGTAAGATGAATGCACAGAACAAACTAAGTCTCACTCAAGATCCTGTGGTGAAAGTTTCAGAAATAGTCGCAAAGTCAAAGGTTAGAAACTATAAACTTCTCTTTTTCATGGGTTCAGTCACTAAACTTTTTTAATGGGAGCCATACTTTGAGAAATAATCAACTTGGCAGAAGAATATAGAAAAACAGGAATTTGAGGCTAATCTTTAATTTTGGGGAAAAAAAACATTCTAGGTGGGACATCTCTGTTCCTTGATTTAATTAGTCATATACACAAAGCTGTTTTTTAGATTTTAAGTGTAATACAGAATGAAGTAAAGCAATGCGGAACTCCAAATATGTCCGATTTTTCTAGGCTGTATAATACTTCTGAGCCTCCATTGTAAAATGGCAATATATATTTGTCTTTGACGTAGTTTGAAATGTGTAAAATTCCATGGTAAAATCTTACTTATGAGATAAACTTTCCAGTTTAAAAAACATTACTACTGAAAATGTTAAAGGTTATAGAAAACACTATGAAAAACACGGGGACAAACTTGATAATGAAGATCAGCATCTAAGTAGAAAAATGAGTAAAGACATTGGTAAAACAACTGACAAAGAAATACATATCCAATAAACATTTGAAAAGGTGTTCATCTTCATTACTAATCTAAGAAATGCAAATCTCTTCTCTCTGATTTGGCTGTGTGCTTACATTCACAATCTTTGCCATAATTGCCAAGGGTGTGAAGAAATGGATGCTCTTCCTGAGCAACTTGGTTAAATTTGTTACCGTTTTTCTGGGACATCATTTCAGAATATGTATAGAAATTTAAAATGAGTTTACCCTTTAATGCAGAAATCACAATTCTAGGAATTCATCTTAATTTGACTGTTACGTAAGTATATGCAGATAAATACCCTTGCTTATGATAGCAAAAACCTGGCAACAACCTAAATACCTATCAGTAAGAAACTAGATAAATAAATTGATGCATATTTCAACATTACAACACATTTTGACAATTAAATATAGTATTTAAGATATCAGAGATAAATCTATATAGATATATAGATTTATACAACATATTGTTGAGTGAAAAAGGAAAGATAACTTTATTTAGATTCTGTAATCTCACTGTATCAATTAGCATGTTCATAGATTTGTATGTTTGGAGATGTGTGTGTGCATGGACATACATCTAGGATGTTCACCAAAAGGTTAGTTATGTTAATCTATAGGAGATGGAATTTCAGGTGATTCTTTTTAATCTAGTTCAGTATGTCTGTAGGTATTTGATTCATTTTTAAAACAAAAACAGGTTTTAGGGTGTTTTTTTTTGGAGTATGTTTGATTTACAAGATTAGTTTCAAGTGTACACACAGTGATTGTTTTTATAGATTATACTTCAAAGTTATTATAAAATATTGGCTGTATTCCCTATGTTGTACAATATATCCTTGTAGCTTATTTATTTTATACATATTAGTTTGTACCTCTTAATCCTCTACCCCTATCTTTCCCCTCCCCAGTTCCTCTCCCCACTGGTAACCTCTAGTTCGTTTATATCTGTGAATCTATTTCTTTGTTATATTCACTCATTTGCTTTATTTTAAAAATTCCACATGTAAGTAATAACATACAGTATTTGTCCTTCTCTGTAAGCATAATACCCTCCATGTTGTTGCAAGTGAATTGTCATTCTTTTTTTATGGCTGAGTAGTAATATTCCATTGTATATACGTGCCACATCTTCTTTGTCCAGTCATCTGTTGATGGACACTTAGGTTGCTTCCGTATCTTGGCTATTGTAAATAATGCTGCTAGGAACATTGGGGTGCATGTATCTTTTCAAATAAGTGTTTTCATTTTTTCTGGATATTTACCAAGAAGTAGAATTGCTGGATCATATGGTAATTCTATTTTTAGCTTTTTGAGGAGCCTCCATACTGTTTTCTATAATGGGTGTACCAATTTACATTTCCACCAAAAGTGTACCTAGGGTTCCCTTTTCTCTATATCCTTGCCAAAATTTGTTATTTGTGTTCTTTTTGATGATAGCCATTCTGACAGGTGTGAGATATGTCATTGTGATTTTGATTTGCATTTTTCTGATGATTAGTGATGTTGAGCAACTTTTCCTGTACCAAAACGGGTATTTTTTTAAATCATAAAACAATAAGAGTATTCTCCTTTTGAGAAAAGTTTGGCAAAGAATCTATAGTAATTTACTCCTAATCAGATGAGATGCAGATTGTGATAAAGAACAGTGTGCACTAAAACACTCCCCAAGGATGTTACTTCCTTTGTTTCCGTCCCTATCCCAATATCTGTGACACTGGTCTTGAAAGAACTTTAAGTGTTTCAGTAGCTTTATCTGAAATGGTCTTTTATTTCTGTGTAGAAAAAGCAAGGATATGGAAAATTTATCTCTTTTAAATTATTAAGTTGAATTTACTTTCATGGCTTATTTTTCCTTCAACAGAAAAGGCTACTGAGCTGTTTTCAGAAAGTAAATAAAGTTAGTGTGTATATTTATATAATTCCATTTATTAAAACTTTTTATGTAAATGTTGAGAAACTTTAATTTATGCAATAGGTATTACGTGATGTAATTTTCATAACAGAGCTCTCGGCATAATTTAAAGGAATGAATTAGAATTTATTCCTGGGAATTCCCTGGCGGTCCAGTGGTGAGGACTCCGCGCTCTAACTGCCAAGAGCCCAGGTTCAATCCCTGGTCGGGGAGCTAAGATGTCGCATGCTGCGCAGTGCAGCCAAAAAAATAAATAAAATAAAAACTATTCCTGCCAAAATAAACTGTATTCAAATGATGAGGAAAAAATTTTAGGAACAGTAAATACAGAATGTATTATTAAAGACTGAATAGTTTCTTATCACCCCTGACAAACACTAGCCGAGAAGTTAAATCCTTCATTAAGGTAGTTTAAGAATTAGTTGGTTATCTAGCTGAGCCAACAGCTATTCAGGAATGTGGAATTATGTGGAAATTTAGAAAGTTAATGTGGACTTTAGAATGTTAATGGTAACTTGTTACATAATATTTTTAATATAATCAATTTTCTTCATGTCTTTAGGAACTGGATCATTTCTGTAACCCCATCATTTATAAGCCCAAACCGAAAGTAGAGGTTGCTGAAGACAAGGCAAAAGCTAATAGTGAACACAACGGACCAGTGGATGGACAGAGTGGGACTGAAACTAAACCAGATACAACAAAAGACAGCACACAGCATACTAAATCTTCTGGAGAGATGGAAGTGGACTAAGTCTTAATTTTACCTTCACATAATTCAAACAGTACAAGTAACCACAGGGTCCATTCTTCTTCTTTTACATCTGGTACACACAACAGATGTTTAGTTGTTCTTAACCACTTTTTGTCATTTGTTTTTTGGAGTAGTTTTGAAAAGTGTTTTATATTGAGTGCACCTCTGTTCATTTCCATTGCTGCTTAATGTGAAGCTTTAGCTGAATATACATTAACAAGTCAGTTTAAGCTTTCCTAATATATTTTATGTCAAACATGCAAGATTGATAAGTAGTTGGCAACCTTATTTAAAGCTTCTCCTTGGATAAACCTCAGCTCCTTTATTCAGGAAAGGATACTGTATTGTGCTACTGTTGCAGAAGCATAGATTTAATTGCATCATTATTTTGAAAAACAAATATTGAAATTGATGTGGTTTAAAGCCACCAAGTCACTGACCTTTTTCTAGTTATGGTATTGTTATAATTTAAATATTAAAACAAATAAGAGGTTCCTTGACAAATTAGTCCATCTTGTTGGTGTGTCATAAGAACTTCAAAACTTTGTTTTCATCATATAAATGAACTAAATCACACACTGAAAGGGAAAACGCACAATTTTATGTTAAGATTACACCAGCAGTTAGCTTCTTTTCATTAGTCATGTGGATTGATGTTTCTCAGAGTAATTCAGTGTCTTTAGCACTTGAAACTTCTGATCTACTTGTCCTGAAGACCAGCTTCTGCTAAAGTAATGCTGGCCCAAAAATGATGAAGCATTTTTGATGAAAATACCTTCATGTTAAGGGGGAAATGCTGTTGACCTACTCAGACATGCATCTGTGATGTTGATAACCTTGTTTTAGTTTTAACAGTTGTTTTGGTCTTCGGAGAAACGGCACAATGTGTATTGCATTATATACATTTATCACTGATTTACTTAATGTTAACATATAAACACTAAATAAGCAGTAATACTTGAAAAGAAGCACTTATACCATAGGTCTTAGGAAATACTGCTTGTAATAAACTTAACTGTGTTACATATCAACAGGCAAAATATAGAATGTTACATAGTGTAATATGATATGATGTGATTAAATTATAGTTCCTGCTGTTACGTTACCTGTTCAGACCTTGGCTCCAGTTTTGGTGCTTCGTATATAAATTATATGGGTTGAGGGGCTGTGAAATTAAGATATTTTAAAGACTTAATCTGTGCTTCATCACCAGACTTGTTCACACTGTTCAGTTCTGTGCAGAAGCTTGAGATGGGAGCAGAATGAAATGACTTTTCAACCTACAAGAAAAAGAAGCATAGACAATGCATGGGCACTTGTGTTCTTAATGCCAATCAACTAGATTGACATAGGTTAAAATTTTGAAAGGCTCAGTTTTCCCCAAAGCTACATCATCTTTATATTAAGAAATAAAAAAAAAATTAATATGGGCTTTTCTTAAGTAATAAAAATTGAGAGTTTAATATCTTTAGGGATAGTTGTTACTTCTCACAACTAGTTCTCTAAGAGAGATTCTGTTTCTACAATGTAGTCTGCACTGAAAGGAAAGTATGTAGCAGTGCATTTTGCAGGGATTTTTATTCATCCTTTTTGAGGGAGATGTCCCTTTTTTGCATTAAAAAATCATATAGACCCAATATATTTTTTAATGTTTTCAAACTAATGAAGTAATTATATCCATTAGTAATGATGAAATACATTTTTTTAAAAGCATGTATTGTTACTTTTCGTTTGTATGTTGAATATATGGTTCACTTCAGTAAGGGCATAAAAGTTATGAAAGGGAATATATAACAGTACACATAGGGAGTTCACAGCTTTTTGTTATGAAGAAAATCTCCACCCACTTTGTTAGGAGCTGTACCTCCAAAACTAATTGGGAATATGTGGGAACAAACCTTTCTGCATCTGAATTGTGTAGTACATCCAGACATTTTCCAGTTCCGTTAAGTCACTTTATATAGTTCTGTGTTTTAGTCAGAATTATAACATTCCAATTCCTGCAGTTATGTAACACTTCATTTAATAAGTTAAATATATCCAAAGATAATATGTATACTTTTCCTACCCATTTATTCAACTTAAAGGATTTTCAAAAGCCCTTAACCTTATAATTATTTATTGAATACAGTAATAAAAGAGAAAATGTTCTCCTTAATATAGTTTTGGGTAGAAGGCATGGGTTCAGTATAATTTTAATCTGTATGAAATATGCAGTGCTTAGATGAAAAATTAAAGATCTTTTTTCAAAATAAGCCACTATTTTAGAAGTTATTTTAAAAAATACATTGCAAAATAGGATGTTTTCCTGTAGTAAGCAAATAAGAACTAAGTATGTAGGAAATGATTAATAGGATTAATAGGATATGATTAATCTAATGTATTAATCTAATACACTACGACTCTATGGAAAAGTATAAATTATTTGGTTTTAGAAATCAACTCCTGATAGCCAATCACATGGTGATTTTAAAAACAAAGTTCGCTAAATAATGTAACAAAAGAAAGTCTGTGATGTTTTAATTCCTTAGCAATATACAGAATACTTAAGTTTTAAAACAACTATTGATACAAACAGCACACCAAAGAAGTAGGCTATTGGAATAACAGATAATCTCAATTTTAAAAAGGTAAAAATTAGACTTTAATTAAGAAGAAATAAAGATTTCTTAGACTTTGGGGGGTCAATTTTTAGTATACTTATGATTATATTTCCTAGCTAGAAGTCTTTAAAGTGAATTTGGGGGATCAGTTATCAATATAATAAAGTGATATGTTAAAACAGTTTATCCAAATTAGCACAGCTTCAACTGTTTTGAAAGATTATATTTAAAGATAATAGACATTTGAATACAGTTATCAGTTGACCCAAAACAGATTTAACCACCCCTCCGTTTTCATAAATTTGAATTGTAATACTAAGCCTACAAACATTCCCAATAGGATTTTCTGTTTTGTTTTTAATAGTTGGTATTTGGTAGTCCACAACAATTAAAGTCTTGGCATTAATTTTACATATCATAGATTTAGAAGTGATAGAAAAATATAACTTCACCTTTCTCAGCTTTTAGAATCTGACAACAAAAAAACTTCAGTTCTAAAGTAGATGTTGTTTTGTGGTTAGACTTCAGAACTTTTAAGTGGAATTTGGTTTTGTGATAGTGGATTCTGTAAAACTTAATGAGAGGCATATCTAATTGTATTGATACATCAGTATTTAAAATCTGATGGCATTGATTAAAGTCAGCCACTGATGACTTTTCAAATGACAAAGGTGTAGGGATGCTTATAAAGTTTGATTCTAATGTTTTATTATCCTCTTAACTACAGTATGTTTTATAACTATCAGTCATTTACCAAACTAATCTTCTTAGTCAATTTCAGAAGAGACAGACTTTTTGATCAAAAAAGAGAAAACAGTTTTAAAATTACCTTTTTTTTTGGTCAAGTTTAAGCCAAAGTATAATTTTAAAACAACTTCCAGGAAGCACATAATCTTTTCTTTTGATAAAAAGTAATAAGATTTAATGCAGATCAAGACCAGGTCTTTAACCAAAACAAACAAAAGCTTTAGTTATTTTACTTTCATATCTCTAATACACAATAAACTAAAATTAATATTCTTCCATATACTCATGTTTCCTAACCAAACAGCTCTGGGTTTATAATATAGCCAGATGTCTTAAGTTTTTTTTCCCTTGTTAAATTCAAGGGTAATTGTTTCATACAATAACAGGGTACCTGGAATTTTTAGAATATTAGCAAACTGCTTAGAAGAAAAACCCCTAAATGTCTATGGCAGTGGTCAGTACCTATAGGGGGTAATGGCTCTTTCACCTTCCAGATCTCTAGGGGTACCTCTAGCATATTGTTGGAGTAAGCATTAAAAGAAAAGGCATGTCTGTTAAGATACATTGTTAAATGACTTGGAGCTTTCAAGTCAAAGAAAGAAAACTAACAATTGAATCATGAACATTTGACTCAGTCAGGCAGGTCAAAATCCGTATCAACAACAACAAAAATAAATGGTAATGATCTTTGCTTTGGAATCTCTAATTTACTGTCATGTCCTAGGTCACATGATGAGTATTAGGGAAGTGTACTGATTACCCATCCTATAAAGAGATTAGTGAACTTCAACATGTTTTAGATAGTTTAATTGCATTATAGTATATACACTATAAATGGAAATTATCTTAGTCTTTCCTGTTATCTTGTTTTATCTTTCAGTTCTGGACTCTTAAATAATCATTATATTTCTCTCAATTATATTTTGTTTTATTTTGGATTATTCTTTAAGTCTTTTATTTCATGGATTTTAAAAAATACTTCTTTTACGATTACTTTGATAGTTAATTTTATTACCTGTCTTCTTTTTACTTTAAAACCAAATCTTACTGTTAAGAATTTTTTGACTCAAATTTATACTTGAAAAGCCATGTTATAAGTTTCCATATGTAATTTCTCTAAAATTTAATAGTGGCTTAATAGATTTTTCATATTCTGGCCTTTGAATACTTTTAAGTAGTTCTAGACCAAAAGAGGTCAATTTTGTGAGTACTGTGTATTAAGTAATCAACATCCCTCATTTTTAATCCAGATATCAATGTAACAAAATGGGTCAGAAATTCAAAATAGTTCTTAAAGATCAGACAACTTCAATTCTTTGCTGCTTTCTGATTACATACATGTGTTGTGCATCCTCCTTGTTTTTTTTCAGAATTTCTTAAATTTTTTGCTTCCAAGACTTTGAGTTAACATGCTCTTGAAATCATATGGACCCACCCAGAATGTAGATGTAAAAATGTAATTAGAAATGGAGAGCTAAGCAAAGGAAACTTTAAAATGTTGTGGTTTCTTCCCCTGAAATAATACTTTTATGGCTTAGTGTCTTGGAAGGAGACTCACATTAAAAGTAAAACATGTTATATTTGGCAGGATGAAGCCATTGTTGTTTAATATAGAAGCAAATTTTTAATGAAGTTACTGAATTGTTTAGTACTAATATGGCATCCAAGTCATTTTTCCTTTCCCCAACCATTATTAAAATAATTTATACACATAGTGACTCCGACTCCAATCATTAGTATAAAATACCTTCTGGCAGTTTAGTACCTACTAGCTAAATTTTTTTTTTAGAAAACTACTGCATTTGATTTCTCAATTTCCCAGTTTGTTTTCAGCACAAAGAGTGACCGGTGCAATGCAGAAAATCATAATCAAGTGTGATGTGTCTATAAACAGACCCTTAGTTTCAATAAGCAGACATGAGAATGGTTTGTGATGTTAAGTCAGTAATGTTATTATATACGACGCGAATATATATGTGGCATACAATTTTGGTTCACAAACATTTATAAAATGTTTACATTTGACAGAATCAAAGTATATAAAACATTTTCTATGTATGTAAAATGGCATCTTCATACTAGTGAACAAAATAGCAATTGATAAATGCATTTCATTTTTGGATGGCAAGTACACATTGTCAAGAAGTTATGTAAGTATAAATATATTTATCTACTTACTCTTTGAACCATGAGTTTTACACACCTGAGGCTTAATGTTCACCTAGTGAACTTCACTGACTTGGTGGTTTGTGGACAGGTCATCAGAGTCATTTACATAAACTTGCTTGGCAGTGAGGGTTCTGAGTAAATTGGCAAACTTTTTAAACCATCAAATGATATCGATTCTGAAAACTACAGTAGTAGTTTGCTAATACTGTGTTGTCAGCGAATAACTTTATATTAGAAGAGAAAACCTAGCAATAAATGAACTAGACTTCAGAAATTTTCAGTACACAAAGAGGAGCTCCCTGCCCAAGTTTCTCCTAACCTCTTTTTGAGAATTGCTATTCCAGTTGAAAATGTGTCAAATAGCATGTTGGGATAAGAAAACAACTGAGGTCCCCTGGTCTAGATTACAGCATTTGGTGCTTAATCTTCTAGTGCTTGAACAATTTGTGAGAATAAGAAGGATAATAGATCCTCAACTCAGAAAAATATTTATACCCCCACTTAACTTTCCAATGAAACAGAAATAAATACTTTCAAAGTCTAGAAGGCTGACCAGTTGGCAGTTCATTCCTGTTCATCTTATCCTGATGTGGGGGAGAACTGGAGAGGATTTCACCCTTTTTTTTCTTTAACCCATAATCCCTAGTGATTAAACAGCAAAGAGGTGATAACCTTCCCGAAGTGAAGAAGGAATGTCTGTTGACTGTAAGTACCTCCTAATACTTTATCCTCAAGCTCTCCCCTCTGCTGAAAGGTAAAGAAATCGGTTCAGGATGGTTCATGCATTCTGCAAATCCCAAAAGGCAATTTGAAGCAGTTCTGTTGAGCAGCATTTCCTTACTTTTCTTCACAATTACATTTGGTCTCCTGTTTAACCTCGCTGAAAAGGATTTGTGTATTGGTTTTAGACATAACAAGAGTCACGTTAAATTAAGAACAAATAACTAGGAATTTGTAGTAAAGAAAATGAACCCTGTTGAAGGCAAAGAGAAGCAAAGAACAAAGAGAAATAAAAGAAATCCAAATATCAGTAGTTATGGCAATGTAAGTACCATAAACTTAGCAGTTTAAGAACTATATGTAGTGTTTACAAATACACTTCTTAAACATAATGATGTAATAGTTGAAAGTAAATTAATGAAAAAATATAAGAAAATGCCAATCAAAAGAAACTTATTAATCAGATCAAGTTGCCTTTACAAAGTGGGGAAAAGAGGGGGGGAGTATTGGGATACAGAGTTTTAATAATGGTAGAGCAATTCACCAGAAACATAACTCTGCAACAACAGGCTATAAGTATAAAGAGAAATGAATAGAACTTTAAAACCTATATCTAATATAATTATATGAACTGTCACTCAGCTATTAGGTAAAACTATTTTACATAAATATGTAATATTTAGTAAACATGACACCATAGCCAAAAGAAATTCCGTATGCTTGAATTGAAAACAAATGAACTTACAGAAAAGTAAAATCCTGTTGAAAATCAGAAAATATAATTGAACGACAATATAAACTTGCTTTAAATGGCAGCTGTACCCCTTAAACCTCAATCTCTTTTGGACCTACTCTTTCTTTCATTGCAGTACATGAGCATGCACATAATAAGCACTCAGCAATCTTTAAGTAAATGAACCTGCATATAAAATGCAACTTGGTAACATGCAGCAGAAGCACTAATTTAGAATTTTATACAGGCATACCTCATTTTACTGTGCTTTACAGACACTTTTTTACAAATTGAAGCTTTATGGCAACCGTGTGTTGTCACAGGATGGTAGGTATTTTTTAGCAATCAAGTATTTTTTACGTAAGGTATGTACGTATTTTTTTCGACTTAATGGTATTGCACACTTAATAGACTACAGTATAGGGTAAATATAACTTTATTTTTATTTATTCATTTATTTATTTATTTTATTTCTGCACCAAGCACGGCATTCAGGATCTTAGTTCCCTGACCAGGGATCAAACCCGTGCCCCCTGCAGTGGACGCATGAGTCTTAACCACTGGACTGCCAAGGAAGTCCCAAAGATAACTTACAGGCACTGGAAAATCAAGAAAATGTGTGAAACTCACTTTGTCATATTCACTTTATTACCATGGTGTGGAACTGAACCTGTAATATCTCTGAGGTATGCCTGTATGCTTTAATGCATGTACTTAAAATGATGTAAAAGATGTAATGACCTAAGAATACCAGTAAAAAGGTAGACAATAGCAAAATGAACTTAAAGAAGTTAAAGGTAAAGAAGGAAATAAGAGCTGAAATCAATAGTAAATGGAATAAAGAATCAAAACCTGTACCTGAAAATATTTTTAAAAACAGACAAGCCTCTACCAAAGTTAATCAAGGAAAACAAACATAAGCATTAAAGAGATTGATTTTGAGTTAAAAATCTACCCATAATCCCATCAGAAAGAATACAATACGTAGGAATAAAACCTACCTAAGGTAGTAAAAGACCTGAACTCAGAAAACTATAAAACACTGATGAAATAAACTAAGGACAAAACAAACAGATGGAAAGGGATAATGTGTTCATGGACTGGAAGAATTAATATAGTTTAAGTGACCATACTACTCAGGGTAATCTACAGATTCAATGCCATCTGTATCAAATAGCAAGGGCATTTTTCACAGGACTAGAACAAATAATTTTCAAATTTATATGGAAACAGAAAAGACCCCAAATAGCCAAAGCAATCTTGAGAAAGAAGAACAAAGCTGGAGGTAGCACAGTCACTGATTTCAAACTGTACCACAAAGCTACAGTAATCAATGGAACAGAGTAGAGAGCCCAGGAAAGAACCAATATTGTAAAAATGACTATACTACCCAAAGCAATCTACAGATTCAGTGCAATCCCTATCAAATTACCAATGGCATTTTTCACAGAATTAGAACAAAAAATTTTACAATTTGTACGGAAACACAAAAGACCCCGAATAGCCAAAGCAATCTTGAGAAAGAAAAACGGAGCTGGAGGAATCAGGCTCCCTGACTTCAGGCTATATTACAAAGCTACAGTAATCCAGACAGTATGGTACTGGCACAAAAACAGAAATATAGATCAATGGGACAGGATAGAAAGCCCAGAGGTAAACCCATGCACCTATGGTCACCTAATCTATAACAAAGGAGGCAAAAATATACAATGGAGAAAAGTTTCTTCAATAAGCGGTGCTGGAAAAACTGGACAGCTACATGTAAAAGAATGAAATCAGAATACTCCCTAACACCATATACAAAAATAAACAAAATGGATTAAAGACCTAAATATGTAAGGCCGGACACTATAAAGCCCTTAGAGGAAAACATAGGCAGAACACTCTTTGACATAAATAGCAGCAAGATCTTTTTTGACCCACCTCTTAGAGTAATGAAAATAACAAAAGTGAACAAATGGGACCTAATGAAACTTAAAAGCTTTTGCACAGCAAAGGAAACGATGAACAAGACAGACAACCCTCAGAATGGGAGAACCCTCAGAATGGGAGAAAATATTTGCAAATGAAGCAATTGACAAGGGATTAATCTCCAAAACATACAAACAGCTCATACAGCTCAATAAGAAAAAACAAACAACCCAATCAAAAAATGGGCAGAAGATCTAAATACACATTTCTCCAAAGGAGACATACAGATGGCCAATAGGCACATGAAAAGATGCTCAACATCACAAATTATTAGAGAAATGCAAATCAAAACTACACTAAGGTACCACCTCACACCAGTCAGAATGGCCATCATAAAAAACTCTACAAATAACATGCTAGAGAGGGTGTGGAGAACAGGGAACCCTCTTGCACTGTTGGTGGGAATGTAAATTGGTACAGCCACTATGGAGAACAGTATAGAGGTTCCTTAAAAAACTTAAAGTAGAGTTACCATATAATCCAGCAATGCCACACTGGGGTATATAAATGAAAAATATGAAAACACTAATTTGAACAGATACATGCACCCCAATGTTCATAACAGCATTATTTACAATTGCCACGATATGGAAACAACCTGAATGTCCATTAACAGATGAATGGATAAAGAAGATGTGGTGTATATATACAATGGAAAACTACTCAGCCATAAAAAAGAAATGTTGCATTTGCAACAACGTGGATGGACTTGCAGAGTATTATGCTAAGTGAAATAACTCAGAAAAAGACAAGTACTGTATGATATCACTTAGAATCTAAAAAATAAACTAGTGAATTAACAAAAAAGAAACAGACTCACAAATATAGAGGATGATCTAGTAGTTATCAATGAAGGGATGGAAGGGGGTAGGGGCAAGTTATGGGTTGGGCATTAAGAGGTACAAACTAACTACTATGAATAAAATAAATAAGCTACAGGGACATATTGTATAACACAGGAAATATAGCCAATATTTTATAATAACTATATATAAGTATAACCTTTAAAATTATGAATCACTGTTGTATATCTCAAACATATAATATTGGACAGCAACTATACCTCAAATAAATAAATAAATAAATAATTTAAAAGGTAACATACTCATTTTAAAAATACTGTAAAAACAGGAAAACACAAAGATTAAAAGATAAATCAACGAACGATTCAGAAAAAAAAAAGACCTCTGTGAGAGGTCTCTATATAATCTACATAGATAGAAAAAATTATAAAACATTACTGAGACATTATAGTAGACCTAAATGAAGAAAAATACCGTGTTCAAAAATTGGAAGACTTGATCTTGTTAATGACAGTTCTCCCAAAATTGCTACATAGACTCAATACAGTTCCAATTTCAATGCAATGCAAGTCTAGTCAAAATCTCAGCAGGTGTCTTTTGGAGAATGACAAGCTAATATTTATACTGAAATGCAAAAAGCCAAGAACTGCAGACACTCTTAAAGAAAAATAAAAACAGGGTATCGGCTACAGCATTATACATATAAAGCTATTAAGCTTTAGTTAAAATAGCGTAATATTGGTGCAGGAATGCAATGGAACAGAATAGAGGGCCCACAAAAAGACCATTCATTTGGTGACAATATAGAACATTGGACAAAGGTCAGACTCTCACTAAAAGGTACAGGGGAAAGTTGTCATCCACATGGGGGAAAACACATAACTAAGTACTATGTCACAGTATAAAGAAGAATCAAATCCAAGTAGACTAAAGATTTAGCTGTGAAAGTCAAAACTACAGAAGTTTGTTCATTTAACTGAGGTATAATTAAAATGCAACATTGTATTCGTTTCCAGTGTACAACTTCATGATTCAATATTTGTATCAAAACTTTTTAGAAGAAAATACCTCATGACATCCAGGTAGGAAAAGATTTGTACAATCCTAAATGAAAAGACTGAAAAATTCAACTGCCATGAAATTAAGAAATTCAATTAAGACACAAAATGAGTGATAAGTCACAAAGTGGGAGAGGATATTTGAAACACAAATAAATGATAAATAGCTGGTATCCAGAATCCAGCAAAAAATTCCTACAAATCTATTTTTTAAAAGACCGCCTAGGGACTTCCCTGGTGGTCCAGTGGTAAAGAATCCGCCTTACAATGCAGCAGACGTGGGTTCGATCCCTGGTCCAGGAACTAAGATCCCTCACGCCATGGGGCAACTAAGCCCGTGCACCACAACTACTGAGTCCATGCGCCTCAACAAGAGAGCCCATGTGCCGCAAACTACAGAGCCCACGTGCCCTGGAGCCCCTGCGCCACAACTAGAGAGAGAAAACCCACACACCACAACTCGAGAGAAGCCCATACGCCACACTGAAGAGCCCATGTGCTGCAATGACAGATCCCACATGCCTCAATGAAGATCCCACACGCCACAGCTAGACCTGACGCAGCCAAAAAAATAATAATAAAAATAAATTAATAAAATAAAATAAAAGACAGCCTATTGGACAAAAGGGCAAACCCTTGAATAAGCAATTCACTAGAGGAATGATCAATAAACATATGAAAATGTTATCACCTTATTTGTAACCAGGGAAAATGCAAATTAAAATTAATGCGAGATAACACTATATGCCCACTAGCTTGGCAATAATTTCAAAGTTTGACAATACCAAGTGTTGACAAGGATTTGGAGGAACAGAAACTCTCACTGTTGCTGGTGTAAGTATAAATTGCTAAAACCACTTCAGAAAACAGCTGGCATTTATCTAGTAAAGCTGAATATACTATACACACTCCAGTTCAAGATATTTAAGATATTCATGCATACGGACACCAAGATACATGCTGGTAATACATTTACATAGCAGTATAACTGGCTTTGGTCCCAAGCAAGAAACAACCAGAATGTCCATTAATAGTAGAATGGATAAATAAACCTTGATATAGTCATACTCTAATACTCTGATACCATACAGGAGTGAAAATAATAAACTACAGCTACATGCAACATGGATGATTCTTACATGATGCTGAACGAGAAATACACATACATGAAATACATATTATGTTAATTCCATTTATATAAAGTGTTAAACCAGGCAAAATGAAACTACACCTTTTAGAGATGCATATACAAGCATAAATCTATAAGGAAGCAAAGATTATTACAATTAAAGTCAGGATAGTGGTTAACTTTGGAGAAATGGAAAAGGTTGTGATCAGGAAGAGAAAGGAACTTCCAAGGTGGGGGCAACATTCTATTTCTTGAACTGTGTAATATGGGTGTTCATTTTATTTATCAAACTGTTCAGAAGTGTTGAAATGTAATTTTCAACAGGTATACTATATTTTACAACATAAAAAGTATTAAAATAAAATGGCTCTTACTCTCAAAGAAACTCAAAGACAACTTTAAAACAACCGTCTCAACAAAATTTTCCATGTGGACTGGAAGTAGTGATTATGTTACCATACTCTTGTATTGCATGTTGTGTCCTAGTTTCACAAACAAAAAGATCTATTAGTATATAAAAATCAGCATAACTCCAACTTCTGCCTCCATCTTCATATAACTATATTCTCCCTGGGAGCCCCTATTTTCATATGGCTGTCTTCCTATAATGAGATTATTAGTATATAAAAATCAGCTGTTCTCTGGAAATTAATTGCATTTATAGAAACTGCAAGTATAGAGAAATCTATTACTAAAATCAAACACTTTTTCAAGGTCACCCAAATATGAAATAGATATACCTCTAGGAATCCACAAGACACCCAATGAGATATGTTCTAAAGCTTTTAATCCTATTCAGTTTACATTTCTTAAGAGCTTATTATTTTTGTTCATTCAAACAGTATTTTAATTTAAAAACCTACAAATTGTGATAACTGAGATAATGTAAAAATAACTGTGTTCTCTATTAGTCAGCAATTACTTCAATAATTGCTACGTAACTACCACAAAACTAAATGGCTTAAAATAGCAACCATTTATTCCTTGATCTTTGGTTTTGTTAAGCAGAAAATAAATGTAATATTGTCAAGCAGGAAAAAAATGCCAGATGAAGATGAAAATGAAGCACACTGCTTAAATATTTTTATATTAGTTTATTTTGAAAATGTCAAACATAGCAAAAAGTTGGAAGAACTGTGTAGGGAGCATCCATAATTCACCTTCACCACAAACATTCTGATTGCTGTATTTGCTTTATCACATAACTATCTTATCAATGAATTCATCAATATATCTGCATTTCAAACTTCTAAGATGTAGCTATCAGTAAACTTCGTCCCTAAACACTTAAACACTCATATTGCTAAGTAGAGGTATTGATATTTCTTTACATTTTTAAGGTAATATTTACATAAAGTGAAATGCACAAATCTTAACATTTGATGTGATTTCACAAATGCATACACCTGTGTAATAAAGCCCTCTCAAGGATTAGAACATTTCAGTTATCCCAGGAATTTTCTTTATGCTCTGTATATTAATTCTGATACAACTATAGGCAACCATTGTTTTGAATTTCTTATCAGAATAGTTTATCTCATTCTAGAATTTTGTATAAATAGAATATTACAGTCTATTCTCTTTTGGCTTCTTTCACTTGCATGATTATTTTGAGGTTGATCCAAGTTATTGTGTATATCAGTAATTTATTGAGCACATTCTCTATTTACTTCTTAGTCTTCTGTCTAGTTGAGCTATTTACTATTGAAAGAGGGGTACTGAAGACTCCAAATATTTTGATAGAACTATTTCTCCCTTGAATTCTCCATTTTTGCTTCATATATTTTGGAGTACTGTTGTTAAGTGTGTGTTATGGTTGAACTGTGTTCCCCCCAAAAGATGTGTTCAAGTCCCAACCTCTAGTACCTCAGATCGTGACCTTATTTAGAAATAGGGTGACTGCAGATGTATCTGTTAATCCCATACTCCTAATTTATACCCCCCCTCCCCTTTGGTAACCATAAATTCAGTTCCTTGAATCATATTTGATTTCCTTTATCAGTGTTTTATAGTTCTCAGTGTGTAAGCCTTTCACCTCCTTGGTTAGGTTTATTCCTAGGGTTTTTTTTTTTTGATGTGATTTTAAATGGGATTTTTTATTTTTAATTTCTTATTCAGGTATTTCACTGTTAGTGTAAAGAAATGCAACAGATTTCTGTATATTAATCTTGTATCCTGCTACCTCGCTGAATTCGTTTATCAGTTCTAGTAGTTTTTGTGTGGAGTCTTTAGGGTTTTCTATATATAGTATCATGTCATTTGCATATAATGACAATTATACCTCTTTCCTTCTGATTTGGATATATTTTATTTCTTTTTCTTGTTTGATTGCTGTGGCTAGGATTGCCAATACTATGTTCAATAGAAGTGGTGAGAGTGGGCATCCCTGTCTTGTTCCAGAATTTAGAAGGAAGGTTTTCAGTTTTTCACCGTTGAGTGTTATGTTGGCTGTGGGTTTGTCATAAATAGCTTTTATTATGTTGAGATATGTTCCGTCTATACCCACTTTGGTAAGAGTTTTTATCATGAATGGATGTTGAATTTTGTCAAATACCTTTTCTGTGTCTGTTGACCATGCGGTTTTTGTCTTCCTTTTTGTTAATGTGGTGTATCACACTGATTGATGTATGTATGTTGAACAATTCTTGTGACCCTGGAATGAATCCAACTTAATCATGGTGTAGATCTTATGTATTTTTGGATTCAGTTTGCTAATATTTTCTTGAGGATTTCTGCATCTATACTCATCAAAGATATTGGTCAGTAATTTTTTTGTAGTGTCTTTGGTTTTGGTATCACAGCAATGATGGCCTCATAAAATAAATTTGGAAGTGTACACTCCCGCTCAATTTTTTGTAATAGTTTGAGCAGGATAGGTATATATTGTTTTTTGTATGTTTGGTAGAATTCCCCAGTGAAGCCATTTGGTTCTGGACATCTGTTTGCAGGGAGTTTTGTTTTTATTTTTTAATTACAGATTCTATTTCCCTTCTAGTGATCAGTCTGTTCAAATTATCTGTTTCTAACTGACTCAGTTTTTTTTTAATTTTTAAAAATTATTTATTTATTTATTTATTTATGGCTGTGTTGGGTCTTTGTTGCTGCGCACAGGCTTTCTCTACATGCAGCAAGCAGGGGCTACTCTTAGTTGTGGTGTGTGGGCTTCCCATTGTGGTGGCTTCTCTTGTTGTGGAGCATGGGCTCTAGGCACACGGGTTTCAGTAGTTGTGGCTTGTAGGCTGTAGAGCACAGGCTCAGTAGTTGTGGTACACAGGCTTAGGTGCTCTGCGGCATGTGGGATCTTCCGGGACCAGGGCTCGAACCCATGTCCCCTGCATTGGCAGGTGGATTCTTAACCACTGCACCACCAGGGAAGTCCCTCTAATTGACTCAGTTTTGATAGGCTGTATATTTCTAGAAACTTGTCCACTTTTTCTAGGTTGTCCAATTTGTTGTTATGTAACTGTTCACAGTATTATCTTATGATTTTTTTTTTAACTCTGTAGTATCAGCTGTTATTTCTCCTCTTTCATTTCTTATTTTATTTGGGTGCTCTCTCTTCTTGGTGAGCCTGGATAGATGTTTGTCCTTTTTTTTTTTTTGATCTTTTCAGAAAATCAGCTCTTGGTTATATAGATATTTTCTACTTTTTTTTAAATCTCTATTTTATTTACTTCTTCTCTGATCTTTATTATTTCTTTCCTTCTGCTTACTTTGTGTTTTGTTTGTTCTTCTTTTTCTAACTCTTTTAGGTTAGGATGTTTGAGATTTTTCCTGTTTCTTGAGGAAACCTCCCTCTTAGAAATGCTTTTGCTGCATCCCGTAGATTTTATGTTTTCATTTTCATTTGTTTCGAGGTATTTTCTGATTCCTTCTTTGATTTCATCTTTGACCCATTTTAAAATTTTTTTAGTAGCATTTTGTTTAGTCTCCACATGTTCATCTTTTTCCAGTTTTCTCTCTGTGGTTGATTTCTACTGTGGTCAGAAAAGATGCTTGAAATAATTCTTATCCTCTTAAATTTGTGGAGGCTCTTTTTGTGACCTAGTATGTGGTCTATCCTAGAGAATGTTCCAGGAGTGCTTGAAAGGAATGTGTATTCTGTTTGTTTTGTTTTTTGAATGCACTGTCTTATAGATATCAATTCAGTCCAATTGGTCTACCGTGTCATTTAGAATCTCTATTGCCTTACTGATTTTCTGTCTGGAAGATCTGTCTATTGATGTCTATGAGGTGTTCAAGACTCTTACTATTATTGTATTCCTATCAGTTTATCCCATTGTGCCTACTAGTATTTGTTTTATATATTTAGGCACTCCTATGTTGGGTGCATATATGTTAACAAATGTAATATCCTCTCCTTGTATTGGTCCCTTTATCATTATATGCCATTCTTTGTCTTTTTTTATGGACTTTGTTTTAAAGTATCTTGTCTGATATGAGTATTTTTACCCCCACTATCTTCTCATTTCCATTTGTATTAAATATCTTTTTCCATCCCTTCACTTTTGATCTACATGTGTCTTTTGCCCTGAAGTGAGACTATTCCAGGCAGCATATTGTAGGTTCTTGTTTTTTTATCCAATCTGCCACTCTATGTCTTTTGATCGAAGTATTTAGTCCATTAGCATTTAAAGTAATTATTGATAGGTATGTACTTACTGCCATTTTGAACCTTGTTTTCCAGTTGTTTTTGTATTTCTTCTTTGTCCATTTCTTCATTTTTTTTCTTTAGTTGTTTGATGGTTTTCTTTTGCACTGGGTTGGCCAAAGAGTTCGTTCAGATTTTTCTGTAAGATGGGCCTAGTAGCACTTAGTTGACTTTAACTTCATTCGAAACAATTTTGTTAGATTGTTTTGTGACAGCTGTCATATCGGCGTGCATTTTTTTAAAAACTTATCAAAATTGGTGAAGTTACTCTTGCCCTGCCACTGGGTTCATCAGTACCGTTTTTTTTAGATACCATATATATGTGTTAGCATATGGTATTTGTTTTTCTCTTTCTGACGTACTTCACTCTGTATGACAGACTCTAGATGCAGATGTAGAGAACGGACTTGAGGACACGGTGGGGAAGGGGAAGCTGGGATGAAGTGAGAGAGTAGAATTGATATATACACACTACCAAATGTAAAACGGATGGCTAGTGGGAAGCTGCTGCATAGCACAGGGAGATCAGCTCAATGCTTTGTGACGACCTAGAGGGCTGGGATAGGGAGGGTGAGAGGGAGGCTCAAGAGGGAGGGGATATGGGGATATATGTATACATATAGCTGATTCACTTTGTTGTACAGCAGAAACTAACAAAACATTGTAAAGCAATTATACTCCAATAAAGATATTTTAAAAATTGGTGAATTTTTGTGTAGCCATTTTAATATTGAAGATGGAAGAAAAAAAGAACATTTTCTGCATATTATGCTTTATTTCAAGAAAGGTAAAAACGCAATTGAAGCGTACAAGAAAAGATTTCTGCAGTGTATGGAGAAGGTGCTGTGACTGATCGAACATGTCAAAAGTGGTTTGCGAAGGTTCATGCTGGACATTTCTTGCTGGACGATGCTCCACAGTTGGGTGGACCAGTTGAAGTTGACAGTGATCAAATCAAGACATTAACTGAGAACAATCAATGTTATACCATGTGGGAGATAGCCAACATACTCAAAATATCCAAATGAAGCAGTGAAAATCATTTACACCAGTTTGGTTATGTGAATCACTTTGATGTTTGGGTTCCACATAAGTTAAGCGAAAAAAACCTTCTTGACCTTATTTCCACATGTGAGTCTCTACTTAAACGTAACAAAAATGTTCCATTTTTAAAACAAATTGTGACAGGCGACGAAAAGTGGATACTGTACAAAAATGTGGAATGGAAGAGATCGTGGGGCAAGCAAAATGAACCACCACCAACCACACCAAAGGCCAGTCTTCATCCAAAGAAGATGATGTTGTATATTGTGGGACTAGAAGGGAGTCCTCTATTATAAGCTCCTTCTGGAAAACCAAACAATTAATTCCAACAAGTACTGCTCCCAATTAGACGAACTGAAGGCGGCACTCGACGAAAAGTATCCGGAATTAAGTCAACAGAAAATGCATAATCTTCCTTCAGGATAACGCAAGACTGCATGTTTCTTTGATGACCAGGCAAAAACCTGTTACAGTTTGGCTGGGAAGTTCTGATTCAACCGCCATATTTACCAGACATTGCAACTTCGGTTTCCATTTATTTTGGTCTTTACAAAATTCTCTTAATGGAAAAAATTTCAATTCTCTGGAAGACTGTAAAAGGCACCTGGAACAGTTTTTTGCTCAAAAAGATAAAAAATTTTGGGAAGATGGAATTATGAATTTGCCTGAAAAATGGCAGAAGGTAGTAGAACGGTGAATATGTTGTTCAGTAAAGTTCTTGGTGAAAATGAAAAATGTCTTTTATTTTTACTTAAAAACTGAAGGAATGGGACTTCCCTGGTGGCACAGTGGTTGGGAGTCCACCTGCCAATGCAGGAGACACAGGTTCGGTCCCTGGTCCGGGAAGATCCCACATGCCCCAGAGCAACTAAGCCTGTGTGCCACAGCTGCTGAGCCTGCGCTCTAGAGCCCAAGAGCCACAGCTACTGAAGCCCGCACGCCTGGAGCCTGTGCTCCGCAGCAAGAGAGGCCATGGTGATGAGAAGCCTGCGCACCACAATGAGGAGTAGCCACCACTCGCCACAGCTAGAGAAAGCCTGTGTGCAGCAACGAAGACCCAATGCAGCCAAAAATAAAATAAATAAAATAAGTAAATTTATTAAAAAAAAAAAAGAACAAAGGAACTTTTTGGTCAGCCCAATAGTATGCTTAAGAGCCTTTCTTTTTGGTTTTTGTGAATCTACTGTAAGGTTTTGATTGGTGATTACTCTGGATTTCAAGGATGCCGACCCATAACTATATCTGCTTGCTTTAAACTGATAGTCATACAAGTTAAACACATTCTAAAATGTCTACATTTTTGTACTCCCCTCTCTCATATTTTTTTATTTTAATGTCCTATTTTACGTTTTCATGATTATCTTTTAGTGCTACTTGTAGTTATAATGTTTTACAAAAATTATTTGATTTTTTTTTAAATCTATGTCATGGCTTAAGTGATCTTCAAGCATATATTTGCCTTTCCTGCTGGGATTTTCCCCTTTTCTTTAGAATCTTGTTTCTTTTTTAGAGATCTTTCAATATTTCTTTTAGGGTAGGTTTAGCATTGTTGAATTCTTTGTTTTTGTCTGAGAAATTATTTTTCCTTCTAGTCTAAATGATAATCTTGCTGGGAAGAGTATCCTAGGTTGCATGTTTTTCCCTTTCAGGAATTTGAATATATCATACCACTCCCTTCTGGCCTGCAAAGTTTCTGCAAAAAGGTCAACTGATAGGGGAACTGGGGGTTTCCTTGTAACTCCTTGTTTTTCTCTTGCTGCCTTTAGAATCCTTTCAGGGAATTTCTCTTGTCCTTTAATTGGGAGTAGTTCCTCTGTTTTTTCATTTTACTTAACTTTCTCTGTCTCTATTAATTTAGGAGAAAGTTACCCACTATGGTTTTGAAGGGGTGTTTTTATGTCGGAGCATCCCTGTGTAGACTGCGTGTGTCCAATATTTTTGGTGCAAGGGCTGGTTTTGGTATGGATGCCAGCCATGTCTTTTTCAATGTGTGCCGGTCATTATCCCCTTGAGAGGGGGTGTGACTGCTATTGTGGTGTTCAAAGCTTGCGCTGGATGTGAGGCAGGGCCTCCTCTTTGTTCTGTGGCTGTCACCACCCTGTTGGGGGCAGGGTCTGCTCCCCAGTTGTTCAAGTAGAAGCCCTGAGGGTTGGGTTTAATCAGGCTCCATCCAGTTGAGTGTGTGCTCTACCCCAAAGGAGGTGATCGCTGAAGCAAATGAGGCCCGTGTGGTCACAGTGACCCTATGCGCTGCCTGTGCAGGCATCCATGGTTCCGCTCAGCAGCCCAAGGTAGCATCTCTTTTTCCATTGTGTTCAACCCAGATGTAGTGAAAGGCTGTGGTGTGGAATAGGCTGTGGCTGGGGATTGAGGCACTGTGGCTGTGCTGCCACCTGAGACCTGGGTTGCCTCTGGCAGACCTCTCCCAAAACCCATCTGCCCCAGATCTGGCATGAAGCTGTGGTATAGAGTGGGCAGAACTGGGGCACTCCTGCTGGGAAACGAAATGCCACATGCTACTGCACAGGGCCTGACTACCCAAGATTCAGCACCTAGCTGCTGCGCATTCTTGTGGTGCTGCTCAGTGCATGTGCTGACAATGTGTGCTGTGGCTGGGCCCACCATCATGCATAGGCTGACAAAGAGCTCCTCAGCTCCCCCTGAATCACCCCCCAGGCCCTCCAGGCTGTCTCTGCATGGCTAGAAGAGTCCTCTCCCAGGGCCTGTCTGCCTGAGATTCGGCACTTAGTTGCTGTGTGTTCTTGTGGTACCACCCCATGTGCACACTGACAGCGTCTGCCTGGCTTGCCCAGCCACCCCGATAGGTGCACTGACAATGTTCTCTGTGGTTCCACCAAGATCACACCCCAGGCACCCTGGTCTGTCTCCACACAGAGAGACTGAATCTTTGCCCTGATCTGTGCCAGGTTGTGGTGTGGAATGAGGGGGATGGGGGTGTTCACCCCTTCAGATTGGGAAATGCAGCAAGGCGGCAGCTGACAGTGTTAAGTCTCTTTCCACCCTGATTGTTTGCAAGCCAGCATGTGTGACACTGCTCCTGAGTAGAGTCTAGGCTTCTCCAGTCCTTCTATCTGTCTCAGTGGATTTACCAATAGGCAAGGGAGCTCCCTAGTGTGAGGATCTATCCATGTGGACCTCCTTTTCCTTCCAGACCCCTCCCAGGGGCACCAGTCCCAACCTGAGGCCATTTTTTTTTTCTTTTGTCCTACCCAGTTACATGGAGATCTTTCTTGCAACTTCAGTTGTATAGGAGATCTGCCAGTTGGCAGTTAGTTTTCTGTGAGAGTTGTTCCACATGTAGATGTATTTTTGATGTTTGTGAGGTAGGTGAGCTCCAGGTTCTCCTACTGTGCCATCTTGATCCCCCTCCTCCTATAACTATAGACATAGACTTAAAGTCTATGTCATCTCATATTAGTATAGCCACCCAGATTTCTTTTGGTTACTGTTTCCATGAAATATCTTCTCATCTTTCCACTTTTAACCTATTTGTGTCCTTCAATCTAAAGTGAGTCTCTTATAGATAGTATATAGTTGATTATCTTTTAAAATCCTTTCAGCTTCATTTGCATTCAAAACAATTACTGATATGGAAGGACTTCTGCCATTTTGCTATTTGTTTGTTGTATGTCATATCATTTTTATCCTCTATTACTGCCTCCTTTTGTGTTTAATGGATTTTTATATAGCATGCTGTTTTTACTTCCTCTCATTTCCTTTCAATATATATAGTTTAAGTCATTTTTCTAGTGGTTACCCTAAGGATTATAATTAATATCTTACACTTATAACAACCTAGTTCCAATAACTATCAACTTAGCTTCAACAGTATACAAAAAATCTACTCTTTTATAGCTCCATCTCTTCTTATGTTGTTTCTGTCACAAATTATACCTTTATACATGGTGTGTCCGTTAACATAGGCTTATTATTATCACTTACACATTTGTCTTTTAAATTATATAGGAAAAAATTTACTAACAAAAAAACATGATATTATATTTTATACTTAACTATGTAATTATCCCTACTAGTATTCTTTATTTCTTCATATGCTCCAAATTACTGTCTAATGTCCTTTCATTTTTTTTAAAAAAAATATTTATTTATTTATTTATTTATTTTGGTTGCGTTGGGTCTTAATTGCGGCATGCAAACTTCTTAGTTGCAGCATGCATGCAGCATCTAGTTCCCTGACCAGGGATTGAACCCAGGCCCTCTGCATTGGGAGCACAGAGTCTTACCCACTGGACCACCAGGGAAGTCCCTGTCCTTTCATTGTTTTAACCAAAGGATTCCCTTTAACATTTCTTTTAGGCAGTTTTATAACCAACAAACTCCCTCAGATTTTGTTTACCTGGGAACGTCTTATTTTTTCCATTTTTGAAGAATAGTTTTGCCAGATATGGAAGTCTTGGTTTACAGAGTTTTCGTTTTTGTTTTCTTTTTTTTCTCTCAGTATTTTAAATATGTCACCACACTATCTTCTGGTCTCCAAGGTTTCTAATAAGAAATAATCTTATTGAGGATCCCTTCTTTGTGGTGATTCACTTCTCTCTTGCTGCTTTCAAGATTTTCTCTGTTTTTGTTTTTCAAGTTTGTTTATAACGTGTCTTAGTGTGGATCATTTTAAATTTATTCTTTTTGAAGTTTGTTGACTTTCTTGGATGTGAAGATTCATGTCTTTAATCAAATATGGAAAGTTTTTAGCCATTATTTCTTCAAATATTCTTTCTGTCCCTTTCTCTCCTCTACTTTTGGAACTTTCATTATGTATATGTTGGAATATTTGATAGTGTTCCACAGGTCTCTTAACCTCTGTTCATTTTTCTTCAAGCTTTTTTCTTTCTGCTCCTCAAACTGGATAATTTCAATTGACCTATTCAAGTTAATTGAGTCTTTCTTCTCCCTGCTCAAATCTGTTGTTGAAACACTCTAGTGAAATTTTATTTTAGTTATTTACTGAATTCTCATTTGAATCTTTTTTATAATTTCTATTTCTTTATTAAGATCCTCTATTTGTTCAGACATTCTCAACATTCTCCTGGTTTTCTCTAGTTCTTGGTGTATGGTTCTCTTTAGCACTTTGAGCATATTTAAGACATTTGATTTTAAGTCTTTGTCTAGTAAGTACAATGTCCGGGCTTCCTCAGACACTGGGGCAGTTTCTGTGAATTTTTTTTCCTGTGAATGGGCCATACCTTGTTTCTTTGCATTCCTCATATTTTTTTGTGGAAAACTGGACATGTTAGTATTATAATGTGGTACCTCTGGAAATAATATTCTCTCACCACCCCCTCCTCAGAATTTGTTTTTGTTACTTGTGGTGGGTTGTAACTGACTGTTTAGTAAACTTTCTACATTATTTTTGTGAAGACTATACTTTTTTCTCAGAAGTATATGTTTCTTTAGCTTAGTATTCAGCTAATGCTTTGACAGAGATTTCTGGATGCTGGAGCCAAGAAAAGGAACAAGATAAAAAAGGATTCTTCTCTTTTTTCAGATTTGAGGGCACTCCTTCAACATTTAGCTGGGCCATATAAAACTCTACTCTAGCCTTCACTTCCTGCTTGCACTGAGACTAAAGATCAACCAATATTGAAAGGCTAGGGTCTTCTCAAGTATCTTGTATGTGTTCTGCCCTGGTCATGCAGATAACTGTTTAGATTCCCTGGTATACAAAGGAAATTCTGAAAGTCCCTATTGCCCCAAAGTATCTTATTCCCAGTTTGTCCTCTGAGGTTCTGTGACTACTGTGCAACTATTGCTTGTCCCAACTGTTATCTTTTGCCACAGCATCTTGTTCATTTGTGGCAGTGGTTTGTTCATTTGTCTCTCAATGTGTTTAAGGGATGCCTTCCGTGGAGCCAATTCTCCACCTAGAGAATTCCACATTGGGTGGAACAAAGGCAAACATCTATATGTCAAGGAACCAGAAGACAAATCGAAACAGACAATCAAAATTCTTTGAGAACAAGGTCTATTCTGTTCCCTCCAGGACTAGAAACCCACACCAAGAACACAGGTTGATGCCTTCAAAACCAGGACCAACCTGGGAACAGAGAAGTGTGAGAAAGGTAACTTAAATGCCACAAAGCTCTCCTATGTGCTTCAGTCACCCTTTTCCTAATGAAGCATTCACTTAATTGCTATAAACCTTTGACTATCTTCCAGGATTCCAATAAATTTGATCCTGACAATTTGCCAGTTTTTTGTGGGGTTTCTAGGGAAGTACAAAACCCCAGTTTCCTACTCCACCATTTTCACTGACATTACTAGTGACACCTCTTTGCATTATTTTTTGTTCTTGTTTTTAGCAGTCTCTCCAGGGATCACAATATATATCCTTAACTTTCATAGTCTATTTGGGGGTTACCACTTCACTTCAAAGAATCTTCCAAACATATTTAACTTACCCTATTTCCATTTATTCTGTAAATGTCATATATATTACGTTTATATACAACATAAAACTCAAAGTAAAAGGTTTTGATTTTTACTTTAATTACTGATGTAAACTTTAAAAAAATTAAGAAAAAGTGATATTTATTTATACTTATCCATATATTTCCCATTTCTGGTGTTCTTTATTCCTTCCTGACCATCTGAATTTCTATTTGGTATCATTTCCAGTCAGCCTGAAAATGTTCCTTTGGCATTTCTTGTAGTGCACGTTAGCAGATGATGAATTCTCTTTGTTTCTATTCATCTGAATTAATATTTTGTTAGGTACAGAATTCTGAGTCGGCAGGGTTTGCCCTCCAACCCCGCCCAAGCACTGAAATATGTCAATTCCCTGTCTTCTTGTTCCATTATCTCTCATGAGAAGTCAGCATCACTTACATCATTGTTTCCCTGCAGCAATATATTGCCTTTCTCTAGCTGCATTCAAAGTTTTCTCTTTTTCTCTAGTTTTCATAGGTTTGATTACGATGTGCCTAGGTGTGGTTTTCATGGTATTTTTCCTGCTTGGGATCTAAAGAGTTTCTTGACTATGTATACTTAATAATGTCTTTCAAAAACTTTGGGAATTTTTGAGCTATTTTTTTTCTCCATAAAAAAGAAAATCTCGGGGCTTCCCTAGTGGCGCAGTGGTTGAGAATATGCCTGCCAATGCAGGGGACACGGGTTCGAGCCCTGGTCTGGGAAGATCCCACATGCCGCGGAGCAACTAAGCCCGTGTGCCACAATTACTGAGCCTGCGCGTCTGGAGCCTGTGCTCCACAACAAGAGAGGCCGCGATAGTGAGAGGCCCGCGCACCGTGATGAAGAGTGGCCCCCGCTTGCCGCAACTAGAGAAAGCCCTCGCACAGAAACGAAGACCCAACACAGCCAAAAAATAAATAAATAAATAAAATAAATTTTTTTAAAAAAAAGAAAACCTCACTCCACCACACATTTAAAAATTTTTGTTGACTACTGGAAATCATTATCATTCTATGATATCTGAAAATTTTTAGTATCTGAAATATTTTTACAATAAAAGGAGAATTAAATCTTCTGAAAAATAGAAGAGGGGGGTACTCTCATAAACACATTTCACAAGTCAGCATAACCCTGATACCAAAACCAGACAAGGATGCCAAAGGAAAAGAAAATTGCAGGCCAGTATCCCTGATGAAAAGAGATGCAAAAATCCTCAATAAAGTATTCGCAAACTGAATCCAAAAATACATTAAAAGGATCATACACCATCATTAAGTGGGATTTATTCCAGGGATGCAAGGATGTTTCAACATCCACAAATGAGTCAATGTGATACACATAACTTTTTTAAGACAATGAAGGATTATCATATGACCATCTCAACTGATGCAGAAAAGCATTTGACAAAATTCAACATCCATTTATGACAAAATTCTCAACAAAGCAGGTACAGTGGGAACATATCCCAACATAGTAAAGGCCATATATGATAGACCCACAGCTAACATCATACGCAAAGGTGAAAAGCTGAAAGCATTTCATCTAAGATCACAAACAAGACAAGGATGCCCGGTCTTGTCACTTTTATTCAACATAGTACATGAAGTCCTAGCCAGAGCAATTAACCAAGAAAAATAAATAAAAGGCATCCAAATTGTAAAGGAAGAAATAAAACTGTCAGTATATGCAAATGACATAATATTATATATAGAAAACAGTAGAGGCTCCCTCAAAAAACTGTTAGAACTAATAAACGAACTCAGTGAAGTTGCAGAATATAAAATCAATACACAAAAATCAGTTGCATTTCTATACACTAATAACAAACTATCAGAAAAAGAAATTAAGAAAACAATCCCACTTACAACTGCATCAAAAAGAATAAAATGCTTAGAAATAAATTTGACCTAAAAATTTAACATCTATATATTGAAAACTACGAGATATTAATGAAAGAAACTGAAGACACTAATAAATGGAAAGAGATGCCGTGCTCATGGATTGGAAGAATTAATATTGTTAAAACATCAAAATTCCACTGGTATTTTTCACAAGAATAGAACAATCCTAAAATTTGTACGGAACCACAAAGGAACCCATATAGCCAAAGCAATCTTGAGAAAGAATAAGAAAACTGGAGGCATCATGAGTCCTAATTTCAAACTATGTTGCAAAGCTATAGTAATTAAAACAGTATGGCACCAGGATTTAAAAAGACACATAGGTAGTCCCCTTGCGGGCCGATGGTTAGGACTTGGCGCTTTCACTGCCATGGCCTGGGTTCAATCCCTAGTCAGGGAACTAAGATCTCACAGGCTAAGCAGTGCAGGAAAAAAAAAAAAAAAAAGACACATAGATCAATGGGACAGAATCAAGAACCCAGAAATAAACCCACACCTATACAATCTACTGATTCATGATAAAGTAGCCAAGAATATACAGTGGGGAAAGGACAATCTGTCAATAAATGGTGTTGGAAAAACTGGGCAATCACATGTAAAAGAATGAGACTATACCACTATCTTACATCATACACAAAAATTAACTCAAAATGGATTAAAGACTTGAACACGAGGCTTGAAACCATAAAATTCCTACAAGAAAACATAGGTGGTGAGCTCCTTGACATAGGTTTTAGCGATGACTTTTTAAATCTGACACCAAAAGCAAAAGCCAAGAAAAGAAAAACATGTGGCAAAATATCAAGCTAAAAAGCTTCTGCACAGCAAAGGAAACCCTCAACAAAAAGGCAACCTACTGAATGAGATAAAATAATTTCAAATCATATATCTGATAAGGGGTTAATATCCAAAATATAGAAAGAACTCACACAACTCAACAGCAAAAAAACAAACAACCCAATTGAAAAATGGGTAGAAGATCTGAATAGAGTTTTCCAAAGCAGATATACAGATGGCCAACAGGCACAGGAAAAGATGCTCATCATGACTAATCAGGAAAATGCAAATCAAAACCACAATGTGATACCACTTTACACCTGCCAGATGACTGTCATCAAAAAGTCAACAAATAGTCAGTGTTGGCAATGATATAGAGAAAAGGGAACATTTGTGCACCGATGATGGGAATGTAAATTGGTGCAACCCCCATGGAAAACAGTATGGTGTTTCCTTAAAAGATTAAAAATAGAACCACCAATTCCATTCCTGGGTATTTATCCAAATAAAACAAAAACACTAAGTCAAAAATACACATGCACCCTTATGTTTCACTGCAGTATTATTTACAATAGTCAAGATATGGAAACAGGGCTTCCCTGGTGGCGCAGTGGTTGAGAATCTGCCTGCCAATGCAGGGGACACGGGTTCGAGCCCTGGTCTGGGAAGATCCCACATGCCGCAGAGCAGCTAGGCCCACGAGCCACAATTACTGAGCCTGCACGTCTGGAGCCTGTGCTCCACAACAAGAGAGGCCACGATAGTGAGAGGCCTGTGCACCGCGATGAAGAGTGGCCCCCGCTTGCCACAACTAGAGAAAGCCCTCGCACAGAAACGAAGACCCAACACAGCCATAAATAAATAAATAAAAATTTTTTAAAAAAGTAAGCAAAAGAAAAGAAACAATAAGAATTAGAGAAATCCAATGTTCATTGCAGCACTATTTACAATAGCCAGGACATGGAAGCAACCAAGTGTCCATCGACAGATGAATGGATAAGATGTGGCACATATATACAATGGAATATTACTCAGCCATAAAAAGAAACAAAATTGAGTTATTTGTAGTGAGGTGGATAGACCTAGAGTCTGTCATACAGAGTGAAGCAAGTAAGAAAGAGGAAAACAAATACCGTATGCTAACACATATATATGGAATCAAAAAAAAAAAAAAAAGGTTCCGATGAACCTAGGGGCAGGACAGGAATAAAGACACAGACGTAGAGAATAGACTTGAGGACACAGGGAGGGGGAAGGGCAAGCTGGGACAAAGTAAGAGAGTAGCACTGACATATATACACTACCAAATGTAAAATAGCTAGCTAGTGGGAAGCGGCTGCATGGCACAGGGAGATCAACTCGGTGCTTTGCAACCACCTAAAGGGGTGGAATAAGGAGGGTGGGAGGGAGACGTAAGAGGGAGGGGATATGGGGATATACGTATGTATATAGCTGATTCACTCTGTTATACAGCAGAAACTAACACAACACTGTAAATCAATTATACTCCAATAAAGATATTTTTAAAAAAAAGAATTAGAGAAATCAATGAAATTGAAAACAGTAAATCAATAGAGAAAAATCAACAAAACCAAAAGCTAGTTCTTTGAAAAGATCAAAAAATTCATACGACTGTAGCCATGCTAACTAAGAAAAAAAGAGAGAAGTTACAAATTACCAATATCAGAAACGATAGAGAGGACATCACTACAGATCCCATGGACATGAAAAGGATAATAAAGGAATACTTCGAACAACTCTATGCCCACAAATTTGATAACCTAGATGAAATGGACCAATTTCTGTAGCACATAATCTGCCAAAACTCACACAAAAAGAAACAGACAATCTGTTTAGGTCTATTATCTATTAAAGAAATTGAATCAATAATGGATAACCTTCCAAAACAGAAAGCACCAGGCCCAGATGGGTTCACTGGTGAATTCTATCAAACTTTTAAGGAAGAAATTATACCAATTCTCTACAATCTCCTTCAGAAGATAGAAGCAGAGGGAATACTTCCTAACTCATTCTCTTAGGTCAGCATTACCATAACACCAAAACCAGTTGACAACATTACAAGGAAAGAAACTACAGACCAATATCTCTCATTAACACAGACGCAAAAATCCTCAACAAAATATTAGCAAATTGAATTAAAAAATTATATAAAAAGAATTATACACCATGACCAAGTGAGATTCAACACTCAAAATTTAATTAATGTAATTCATCACATCAACAGGATAAAAAAGAAAATCACATGATCATATCAATAGATGCAGAGAAAGTATTTGACAAAATCCAATACCCACTGATGATAAAAACTCTCAATAAACTAGCAGTAGAGGGGACCTTCCTTAACTTTGATAAAGAATATCTATAAAAAACCTACAGGGACTTCCCTGGTGGTCCAGTGGTTAAGATCCGCACTCCCAATGCAGGGGGTGCAGGTTCGATCCCTGGTTAGGGAACTAAGATCCCGCAAGCTGCGTGGCATGGCCAAAAAAAAAAAAATTTTTTTTAAGAAAAAAACCTACAGCTAACATCATACTTAATGGTGAGAAACTAGAAGCATTTCCACTAGTATCAGAAACAAGGCAAGTATGCCCCCTCCCATAATGCCTTTTCAACATCATACTGGAAGTACTAGCTACTGCAATAAAACAAGAAAAGAAAAGAAAACATGTACAGGTTTGTAAGGAAGACAAAACTGTCTTTGTTTGCAGATTATTCTATCACCTATGTAGGAAACCAAACAACAACAACAAAAAACCTTCCTGGAACAATAAGTGATTATAGCAAGGTTGCAGGATATATGGTTAATATACAAAAGTCAATTGCTTTCCTATATACCAGCACTGAACAAGAGCAATTTGAAATTTAAAATACAATGCAATTTACAGTAGCACCCCAAAAATGAAATACTTAGGTGTAAATCTAACAAAATATGTACAAGATCTATATGAGGAATACAACAAATCTATGACGAAGGAAATCAAAGAACTAGATAACTGGAGAGATATTCCGTGATCATGGATAGGAAGACTCAATATTGTCAAGATGACAGTTTTCCTAACTTTGATCTACAGAGCCAATGCAATCCCAACTGAAATCCCAGCAAGTTATTTTATGGCTATCAACAAGCTGATTCTAAAGTGTATACTGAGAGGCAAAAGACCCAGAATAGCCAGTGCAATATTGAAGGAGAACAAAGTTGGAGGACCGATACTACTAAGGGTATTGGGTGATATAAATCTACTGCAATCAAGACAGTGTGGTATTGGTGAAAGAACAGACAATTAGATCAATGGGAAAGAATAGAGAGCCCAGAAATAGACGCACAGAAATACAGTCAATCAATCATTGACAAAGGAGCAAAGGCAATAGAATGAAGCAAAGATAGTTTTTTCA
This sequence comes from Balaenoptera physalus, assembly GCF_965194825.1. NCBI lineage: Eukaryota > Metazoa > Chordata > Mammalia > Artiodactyla > Balaenopteridae > Balaenoptera > Balaenoptera physalus. The sequence goes on from NC_138884.1 coordinate 136,549,991, forward strand.
ACAAATGGTGATTAAAAAACTGGTTATCCACGTGACGTGCAAAAAAATGACTCTATACACAGCCTTTACAGCCTTCACAAAAATTAACTCAAAATGGATCATAAACCTAAAAATAAAACTATAAAAATCCTAGAAGATAACACAGGAGAAAACTTAGATTACCTTGGGTATGACAATGACTTTTTAGATACAACACCAAGACACAATCCATGAAACAAATAATTGACAAGCTGGACTTCTTTAAAATGAAAAACGTTTGCTCTTCGAAAGACATCGTCAAGAGAATGAGAGACAAGCCACAGACTGGGAGGATGTTGCAAAAGAAACACTGATCAAAGACTGTTATCTAAAATACAAAGAACTCTTAAAACTCAACCATAAGAAAACAAACAACCCAATTAAAAAAACAAGGCAAACTGTTCAACCCATATCTCACCAAAGGAGACAGACATACAGATGGCAAATAAACGTGAAAAGATGCCCTATATCATATATCATCAGGGAAATGCAAATTAAAACAAGATGCAACTACACAGCTATTAGAATGGCTAAAATCCAGAACAATGATAACATCAAATGCTGGTGAGGATGTGAACAGGAATCCTAATTCATTGCTAGTGGGAATGAAAAGTGGTACAGCCACTTTGGAAGACAGTTTAGAAGTTTCTTACAAAAGTAAAATATACTCTTACCATAAGATCCAGCAATTGCTTTCCTTGGTATTTACTGAAAGGAGTTGAAAACATGTCCACAGAAAATCCTGCAAGTGCACATTTATAGCAGTTTTACTCATAACTGCCAAAAGTTGGAAGCACTAAGATGTCCTTCAATAGGTAAATGGATAAATAAACTAATATATCCAGACCATGGAACATTATTCAGCGTTAAAAGAAGTGAGCTATCAAGCCATGAAAAGGCATGGAGGAAACTTAAATGCATATTACTAAGTGAAAGAAGCTAATCTTTAAAGGCTACATTCTACGTGATTCCAACTATTCAACATTCTGGAAAATTCAAAACTAGGGAGAAAGTAAAAAGATCAGTGGTTGCTGGGGTGGGGTAGGGGCGGTGAATAGGAGCACAGAGGATTTTTAGGGCAGTGAAAATACTATAATGATGGGTATATGTCATTATACATTTGTCCAAACCCACAGAATATACAACACCAAGAGTGAATCCTAACGTGAACTATGGGCTTTGCATGATTATGATGAGTCAAGTAGGTTCATCCTTATTAAAAATGTACCTTTCTGGTGAGTGATGTTGATAATGGGGGAAGCTATGCATGTTTGAGAGGAGGGAGTATATGGGAACTCTCAGTACCTTCCACTTAGTTTTCCTGTGAACCTATAACTGCTCTAAAAAATTCTTTTTTTTTTAAGTCGATATAATCCCTGATACTAACAGAATAAAGAATAAACACCACAACCTCCACCCCCCCCAAAAAAAACCCCACAATGACAGCAAATTACAGGAACTTCTGAAAGTTTAACAGCAAAAGCAAGTCTAATTGGAAGACTGGACTCTCGAACCAACCGCTGAAGCATTGTAACATATAACCCTAAAGGAAGGATTTCCAGGAACGAAGGGAAAAGTTGACTTTTCTCTGAACAGCTTTTATACAGCTTGTAGGTAGACAAACTTACGTAAACCTGATATATCCATTAATGTAGAAGAAAAGAGCTTTCCATTTAGAAACTGACCTAAGTTTGTGGAGTAGTTCTCAGTTTGTTACATATCCTTGCTGAATACCACCATCTTCTCATTTGCATAAAGTGTATCATACCAACCTCAGAGGTCTTTTTTTTTTTTTTAGTTATTTCTGAGATATACATTTTAAAGTAATAACAAGAATTATGACATAACATTATACCAGAACATATAAGATTTTTAGAAATTTCTAAATATTTCAGAGGTCTTTTTTGATCAATACATTATCGCACGTGTGTGAGAACTCTCAAATGTGTTATTCTACAAATGGCATTAGAATTAATAGAAATTTACCAAAATAAATAATGGAGTCCATTTTCTTAAAGCACCGTATCCATTCATCACAGGTATGAGAAACTGGAGTAAGCACAGAGGTGTAAACGGGTGGTTAAGTCAGGTACTGATTTTTTTCCCCTATGCTGTTCTGTCAAGTTCAAGCATTTGGAATTCAAAAATTGTTTTAAACCCTTTACAGAACTGGAAGAAGTAGCTTTTCAGACCGTGAAGTGAGTAACTAACCAGTTGTGAATGTCTCATATCTTAGGCTACCTTTTTTATCCGTCTTGCGCGGGTCTTCCAAGAGCCGAACTGCCAACGCTCCCAGCCGACTTCTCGGCCGCCGAAGCACTTCCGGTCCTCGGCCCGCGGGCGAGCGGATAAGGAGCCTGCTACGCATGCGCGCCCCGGCGCAGCCTCTGCGGAGCGCCCCGCCTCGTTACGTCCCCTCCAACCTCGCTAGAACGGCAACCGGCGGGAGTTTTTCAAAATGGGAGCGCGGAGGCGCCGCCCAGGCCTCGGAAGGTGCCCGGGAGACCTTTCGGTGGCTGTGGTGTCGTCGCCGGGAGCGGCGGCCTAGAGAGCCGAACCTGATGGACGCCAAGACACGCTGCCTACTTGGAGCGCTGCCTCGAAAGGACTGCGTGAAGGGAGTTAATCCGGGGAGCACGGACCGCGGCCTGGAAATATGGCGACCTGCATCGGGGAGAAGATCGAGGTGAAAAGACTCGGCAGTCCTCAGTAGGGCGGGTGGGAGTCGGAGTGCCGGGACTCGTCGAGACCCTGGCAGGAAGGGGATAGAGCGCAGCTAACGGCTGCAGGTTGGACGCCGGAGTGCTCTGGGAGGGTCCCAACCGCCGGGGGCCCGGCTGTTTGAGGGCGGAGCGACCCGCCCCTCTGAGACGCGGGGGCGGTGGGACAGGTGTGTTGCTCGCGGCCCCGCCCTTCTGTCCCTAGGCACCGCGGCTTCAGGTCAGCGATCCCGCCGGAGCTGCCGCGCTAGAGCAGGGCGAGGCTATCTTCCCCTTCTCCAAGGGGATGGCGGTTACCTCCGGCGGGAGTTGCGGCGGGGTTCCGTTCAGGGCCTTAGCTCTCGGGGGCTGGCTGGAGGTGGGACGAGGATGCTGAGGCTACGCTGAGGCTGAGGAACCAGACCATTAGGGTGCTCTATCTAGAGACCAGCCTGGAAGCTCAGAGACCCGCAAGGCGTCAACATGCTGTCCACCCCAGACACCTGCTGTATCGAGGTGTGATACCTGCTTGAATTTTGAATGCAAATTCTCCTCCCGATCCATTTTAGCCTCTTTTTTCCAGCCCCTTCCTATTTTTCTTCCTTTCTACGTCGAAAATCATCACACATATTCTTTAATTTTAACTTTTAAGGATTTTAAAGTTGGAAATCTGCTTGGTAAAGGATCATTTGCTGGTGTCTATAGAGCTGAGTCCATTCACACTGGTTTGGAAGTTGCAATCAAAATGGTAAGACTATGTTAATCAGTTTCTCACTTCTACTTTGCAAGTAACTAGGGAGGTTTGCTACTTGAGATGTTAGAAACTCCTTACCTGCCAGCCTTTTCTTTATGCTGTAAAAAAACCCATTGCTTAGGCAGAAGACAGTAGTTCCAACAGTTGAACTTAAGGATCTCTTAGGAGATCCTTAACCATGCTTAAATAAGTGTTCTATCTTTACTCATGTTCATTAGATTTGGTATCTGTTCTAATTATATGTACTTGGAGTAATTGGTAGCAGTCAAAGAACAAATAATAATTTGTTTATAATAAGAAGAATACACTTGTGCATAGTTCTATTACACTGTAAAAAGCTAAAATACTATTCTTGATTGTTAGAAGTCAGTCTAATAGGAGTAACATAAGCAAATTAAGAAACACCTAAACCAGTAGGAAAAGGGAAGGGAAGTTTTGTTTTAAAGGTTTGCTAAATTTTATTTGTTGTTATTATCATAGATATGATGGTTGAGCTATTAAATTCTTTAAGTTGGTAGAGTGTATTAGAATGCATTGGGCAAGCTTATTGAATGTCCACTCTGTCATGCACTCTGCTAGGTGCATGGGGAAAATAGACAACGAAATAAATTGATCTCAAAAAGAAGATAAAAGGACTTCAGAATATTTTAAAGTATACTTTCTCTTTTCAAAGTTAACATGACAACTTCACATTTGAAAGTTTATCATCAACATTTAAACCTCTCATGTTATTTTTAGATAGATAAGAAAGCCATGTACAAAGCTGGAATGGTACAGAGAGTCCAAAATGAGGTGAAAATACATTGCCAATTGAAACATCCTTCTATCTTGGAGGTAAGATACAAACTTTATAAAAGTGGCCAAGGGCATTGAATTTTTCTGTGTTATAATTTATTATGCCCTTTTACATTTCAGCTGTATAACTATTTTGAAGATAACAATTATGTGTACCTAGTATTAGAAATGTGCCATAATGGAGAAATGAACAGGTATCTAAAAAACAGAAGAAAACCATTCTCAGAAAATGAAGGTAGGCTGTGCTTCTTTTATTCTTTCTTTCATTTTTCTTAAAAAAATTTTTTTTTGGAAAATATAAATTTTACTCTTTGTAGTTTTGAAGAATGTACTGTTTTATAATATTTAGTAAAACTGTTTCAGTTATTACTTTGGGCTATAAAAAGAGATTTTTTCCCCCCCAAATTAAAAAAGCTGTTAATTCTTATAAATAATTCAGGCATTACAGAAGTAAAGTAGAAGAAGAAATTTGCTATCCATCTTTTGCCAAAACATTTTAAATTAAGTCATTGGTCACAGATGAATGTGTATCCTTTCAAATCTAGAAAAAGCTTTTTAGAATGCTGTTGATGACTATAAAGTACTTTCTAAGTCAAACACAGTATCTGTTGAAACCATTTATTATAGAAAATGTCAAACACTGAAGTTGAGAGTAATATAATGAGCCCCTATGAACTTACCACTGAGCTTCCAAAACTATCAACTCATTGTTTCATCTGTACCCTTCTTATTCCCCCAATTCCTCAGAGTATATTGAAGCAAATCATAGACATCTTTTTATCTTTAAACGATACAGACTTAAAAAAAAAAAAAAAAGGAAGCACAAAGTCACTATCACACCTAATAATTCCTTACTATCAAACACATTGTCAGTTTCAGCTTCCCCAGTTTCTTATAAGTAACTTTTTTTACAGTTCAGATCAGGATCAAGTAAGGTCCGTGTATCATCACACAAATGATTGTTTTCAAATTATCTTACCCTGCTAACTGACATTGCAGGCTAAGATTGAAAGCTAAGAAAGGTGGTTGCTGATAGGGTTTTTGTCCATTTGATCTATATTTAACCCATTTGGAAAACAATTTGGTCATATGTGTTAAGAGTTAAGGAAATGTTCATATCCTTAGACTGAAAATAAGAACATAATACATAATAAGAAAATAAATTCATATACATATTGATGATGAGTACTGCATTTTTCATAATACTGTATAATAGTAAGGCCTTCTTAAATAAGACAACTTGCAAAAGATAGGAAGGAAATGAATTACCAATTTGACTAATTAAAATTAAGAATGTGTATGACAAAGGATACTGTCAACAAATTTAAAAGTTAAAGATAGGAAGAAAATATTTGTATAACAAATGGCTGTCCAATTAATATTTAAAATATAAGGCATGCCTTAAAAGAAAAGATAATTGTATAGGAAAATGGACAGGAGATGTAAGCAGACTGTTCACAGAAGAGAAAGTATAATTGGCCAATAAACATATGAAAAGATGCTCAAAATCAGTAGTAATCATAAGAATGCCAACTAAAATAATGAGTACCATTTTTTTACCCATTGGATTGAGACTACCTAATTTCAACAAGGATATGCTTGAAAATAACAGTCTTTTGGAGGGTGATTGGCAAGGTGTTAAAATACTAAATTTTATCTTTCAACCCAGTGATTCTACTTCTTGAATTTACCATAATGAAGCACCCCATATATATGCACAAGAAAACAAGCATGTACAAGAATGTTTATTGCTATATTTTTTTATAATCTTGAAATGACCCAAATATTAATCAATAGCAATTTAATAAGATGGAGATCTATGTGTACTGACATAGAAATATCTCCAAGAAATATTGTGAAGTGGCAAAAAAAGTAATAAACTATATTTTTATACCATTTTTATATTTTAAAAACATTTATTACAGTGTATTTCTATAGATTTAAATGTACATAAGCACATGGAAGAAAAGTTTAAAAGTATATAAACTGTTAATAGTGACTACTTTTTAGGAGGGTTTGGGAGGACATCAAAGGAACTTCAGCTTGCTTTTCTTTTTTTCTCTTTTTTACAATTTGAATTATTTATGAATTGTTTAATTATAAATATTTTCTCTTTCTATGGACTTCTGGTTACCCTAGTTAACTCTAGTCACTCCCAATTCCTAATAAAATTAAGCTTCCCTTAACTGTATTTAGAAAACTCATTAGTTGGAAAGGACAAAGTTTAAAAGGAGTGCCTAGTTGTCTTAATGGGAATTATTAAAGAATATTATGAAATTATCAGAGTGGTATTTTGGCTGGTAAAACTAAGCTACAAACCAGTTTACTAACTGTCATACTGGCATATGTACTTGGGTTTCATAATGTATTCTAAATACTGAATCTTCAGATTTTCTAAATTGTAAGTTTTATTTTTTGCATTCTAACAGCTCGACACTTCATGCACCAGATCATCACAGGAATGCTGTATCTCCATTCTCATGGTATATTACACAGGGACCTCACACTTTCTAACCTCTTACTTACACGTAATATGAACATCAAGATCGCTGATTTTGGGCTGGCCACTCAATTGAAAATGCCACATGAAAAGCACTATACTTTATGTGGAACTCCTAATTACATTTCCCCAGAAATTGCAACTCGAAGTGCACATGGACTTGAATCTGATATTTGGTCCTTGGGCTGTATGTTTTATACATTACTTATTGGAAGACCACCTTTTGACACTGACACCATCAAGAACACGTTAAATAAAGTTGTATTGGCAGATTATGAAATGCCAACTTTTTTGTCAAGAGAAGCCAAGGACCTTATTCACCAGTTACTTCGTAGAAATCCAGCAGATCGTTTAAGTCTGTCTTCAGTATTAGATCATCCTTTTATGTCCCGAAATTCTTCAACAAAAAGTAAAGATTTAGGAACTGTAGAAGACTCGATTGATAGTGGACATGCCACAATTTCTACTGCAATTACGGCTTCTTCCAGTACCAGTATGAGTGGTAGTTTATTTGACAGAAGAAGACTTTTGATTGACCAGCCACTCCCAAATAAAATGACTATATTTCCAAAGAATAAAAATTCAAGTGATTTTTCTTCTTCAGGAGATGGAAGCAGCCTTTATACTCAGTGGGGAAATCAAGAACAAGAAACCAGTAATAGCGGAAGGGGAAGAGCAATCCAGGAGGCAGAAGAAAGGCCACATTCTCGATACCTTCGTAGAGCCCATTCCTCTGATAGATCTGGCATCTCTAATAGTCAGTCGCGAGTGAAAACATATACAATGGAACGATGTTACTCAGCAGAAATGCTTTCAAAATCCAAAAGATCAGGAGTAGATGAAAATGAAGAAAGATACTCATCCACAAACAGCAATGCTAATATTCTTCACTTCTTTAAAGAAAAGACATCCAATGGTTCTGGATCTTTTGAAAGACCTGATAACAATCAAGCACTGTAAGAATAATTCTATCAAAAAGCATTTTACTTTTCGATAAACATTGTATTAGCACAAACATGAAGCTGCATCTAACTAAGGGTTACCTTTTTTCTAACCTTGTCAGATATTCCTGGGGCACTTTTAACTATGACTTCTATTTTTTAATAGGAAGAGAATCAGAATGATGATTTTGAATTGTGGTTAAGAATCTCTTAAAATGAGTGTATGTGCTCATGAATGTATTTGTAGTATGTGTTTAATACTTGGGAATTTCTAGTGTCATTTTAAATTTTATATGAAGCAGGTCTCCAGTGCAATGTATCATATATTAAACATGTCTGATTCCTAAAGTACTCTTAACAGTAACTGTACACACACACACACACACACACACACACACACACACACACACACACACACACACACGCACGCACACACACACACACACACAAATAGAGAAAGAGAAGTTGACCCTAAGTGATGAGTAATCATATTATTGACTGCTTCTCACATGAAGGCAAGTTTTTAGTGACTAGTGTTTTTCTTTTTCTGATCTTTGATTTTTATGTTTAAATTAAAAGAGGACAGTAGCCATATAGAAACATTGTCACAGTGCCATGGGCATTTTGGCATGAGAATTTAGCTTCATAGACACAATTTAGTTATGCAAATGTTGGGTTCTACAGTTAATGTAAAAATTTTTAGGTATTCATATCAGAAGAGAGCTCCCTTTTTTAGTGTTTTTTTATCTTAAAAGGTTACTACCTGATAATTTTTTATTAGTTTATGGGAAATTTTTTTTCTTTGTTTAGCTCCAATCATCTTTGTCCAGGAAAAACTCCTTTTCCATTTCCAGACCAGACAGCTCAGACTGAAATGGTGCAACAGTGGTTTGGGAATCTGCAAATAAATGGTGAGTTTTTAATGGACTATTTAATAAAAAGTTAATGACTTGGCCACTTACCAAGCATTGCAGTTTTCTATTTGGGTTTTCTTAAGAAAATAGTGCCATTTTCAATAAACTGTTACAATAATAGTAATAATAACTGTTAACACAGTTTGAGTATTTACTGTATAAGCCACTGTCCTTAATGCTTAACATATATTATTAACTTATTAAATTCTCAAAAAAACCATATGAGGAAGATACTATTATTAGCCCTGTCTTACAAATGAGGAAATAGTAGTGCGCAAAGGTTAATTTGCCAAGCTGCACTATCCGTAAATACAAGAGACAGGAGTCTAACCCAAGCAGTCTGGCTCAGAGACTTTACTCTTAACCCCTCTGCTCTTGCAGCCTCTCTGTAATAAGTGCCTACTATCAGTGCCTATCAAATAATCAAAAGATGGTTGACTTTATTTTTAAGTAGAAGGTGATGTGGACCATCATAGTGTACCAATGGGACCTCACATACACTAAAATACACAGCTACTAAAACCTAAACATTTTTAAACAGTTGTCATCCAAGTCATTATTTTATTTATAGATACAGAGTTTGAAAGTTAAACATTTCTCATTATTGAACATGACATTCACAGGGTTGGAAAATAATGATGGAAAAAAGAATAAAAAAGAAACATATGGAGAGGAGGAGAGAATTTTTTACTAAGTATCATGTTACCTCAGACAAAGTGCATAATATGGCTGTAATTTAAGCAGAGAGTTGTTATGTCACGTCAAGAGTCTGTTTTTTTCATGTATATTATTTTCAAGGGCCCAAAAGAATTAATCTTCTCATGTGTACTTGTCAAAGATGATAATTCAAGTTTATGTTTTTTAAAACTACAAAACTGCCATGTGCTTAATCTTGCACTTAACCTTCTATTGTGTTTATAGATACTTTTATTTGGTAACATGGACATGTCTGAAGTAACCTGTTTATAATACTCTAGTAGTGCTGCTACAATTTTAAAGTATATTATTTGATATAAGATATTTTCTGTCATAATGGGAGTTATGGAGGGAGGCACTTAAAAGTCATTTAAGGGGAAAGCTGAGATATAGATTTTTAGAGTTTAGCATTAGAAAAATTGCCTTACAAAGTTTTATATAGTCTAGTCATTTTAAGGGCTTAAAAAAAAAAATAATGTTCCCATGTGAACTCTAAAACTGTATAAAATTTAAATGGGTAAAGTTCAAGAACTGTTTTAGAAATGTGGGTACAAATATATTTGTAATATTAAGTATTAATAATAAACCTATTTCATATATTTTAGAGTGTTTTGGTTTTAGTTGCATATTTTGTAAGTAAAGATGAAATAGTCCTTAGCTTAAAGAGAGTGAATTTACATGTTATGTAGAATGATTACCTGGGAACTCCTCTCAAATCTGTATTTGTTGCAGCATTGGCAGTTGCTTTAGTATTAGTAGGTGACCCTAGGTGACTAGTTTTTGCTTTGATTGAAAAATTAATTTCATATTAATATCTTTTCTTTCTTAGTCTTAGATTAAAGGTATTCCTTCGCAGGCTGGCTTAAAATGTCCTTTTAAAGTCACTATTTTATTATGCCGTATCTTTTTGTTGTTTTTTTTTTTTTTATTGGCCGAGCCGTGCAGCTTGTGGTATCTTAGTTCCCCAACCAGGGATTGAACCTGGGCCCTTGGCAGAGAAAGCGCCAAATCCTAACCACTAGACCACCAGGGAATTCCCTTTTGCCAAATCTTAAACTGAAAAATTACAAGCTTTTTTTTTAAACTAGATTTCTTTTGTTCCTCAGGAAAAAAGAATGCTATTGTAACCAGCATGACAGTTTTGTGTAGACTTGACTTTTTAATTATTCACTAAATTGCTTTATTCTATGTATATTATAGCTCATTTAAGAGAAACTACTGAGCGCAACAGCATTAGCCCAAACAGAGATTTCCAGGGCCATCCAGATTTGCAGGACACATCAAGAAATGCCTGGGCTGATATAAGAGCCAAAAAGAGCCCCAATGCTTCTGATAATGCACATTCTGCAGAACAGTTGAATACCATGAAATATATGACTGCATTTCACAGTAAACCTGAGATAATTCAACAAGAATCTATTTTTGGCTTAGATCCTTCTTCCGAACAAAGCAAGGCGAGGGGTATGGAGCCACCATTGGGTTATCAGAAACATACATTACGAAGCATTACATCTCCTTTGACTGCTTACAGGTTAAAACCAATCAGACAGAAAACCAAGAAGGCTGTGGTATGTCTATTATTTTTCTAAATCACTGGATGATATTTTCCTTGAGTATATGGTTTCTGGTCTCAAACAATGATATCTTTTCAGTTCCCTATAATGTTCCTGTATTTTTGATACGTACTTGATAAACTCACTTAAAAGAGACTGGGTGTTTATGGAAAAATAGCTGTTGTTTCCTTCTGGGTACTTTAAGAATGGTGAATTGATAGTAATTTTTGAATTTTATATTATTGATAATGAAAAACATTTAAAAGTAATACTGGCTAAATACTGTGTTAAATATTAATCACTAAGTTAATATTTAATACTATCTTTTGCTTTTGTTTTCATTGTTTTACATTTAATCTAGTCTCAAAAAGATAAACTAGAAAATATAACTTTTTTTAACATCTGAAACTATTTAAAGAAAAGGAGTATGCACAAAATTAAGTATAGGATTTTTCTTTTTAATGTCATGTGTGCATCGGGAATGGTGATTTTGATTTTTTAATTCCGTCTTCATCCTGTTTGTCCGTTTTCCCTTTCACCCAGTCTTGCCTTTATTTGGCGTGCTATTGTCTTTTCAAGCCCTTAAATTCTCCACCCTACCTTCTGCTTTCTTTCTGCTCACTGGTTATCATTTCACACTTCATTATACCTTCTTTCCTTTGCTCCTTATGTTTCACAGTTGTGCTGAAATACACCTGTGGTCTAGACAGTTGCAGTGAAGCAGCTATTTGATTTTTACTTTAATTTTTGTTTCTGCCATGGTTAAGTACTTTTCTGTTAACTAATATGTATGTCAGAACTGTTCTGGTAAATAAGAGAATTGTTACTGATTTTAGTTTTATTTTTTTTTTAGGTGAGCATACTTGATTCAGAGGAGGTATGTGTGGAGCTTCTAAAGGAGTATGCATCTCAAGAATATGTGAAAGAAGTTCTTCAAATATCTAGTGATGGAAATATGGTAATGTGGATTTCCTTTATTATCTTGCAGCTTCATCACTTAAGCATTTAGCATTCCATTCGTTCTCTAATGATATTTAAAAAACAATTTTTAGTCACTTTTCTTGATATGATAGTATCTCTGGAATTCAAAAACTAAAATAGCATACTGCATAACATTTAAATAAATTAGTGTGGTGTAAAAAATAATTATAACTAGGAACAAAATCTAAACGTTAGGCTTAAGTTTAAAAAGCAAAAAAATTACTTTTAGAGAATATTTAGCATTTTCAATAAAAATAATATACACGTGAGCTCTTTTTATAATTTTAGTAACAAAATATAGTGCTCTAACTTAATGGCATATAATCAGAATTCTTAAAAATTTTTTGCCAGATCACTATTTATTATCCAAATGATGGAAGAGGTTTTCCTCTTGCAGATCGACCGCCCTCACCTACTGACAACATCAGTAGGTATAGTTTTGACAATTTACCAGGTATGTAGATTTACCAGGGAATAAACTTAGATAATGGATTTATATATACATATACTATATACTGTGGGTATCATAAATTGTAAATATTTTGGCTTCAGTCGGGATGCAGGTTATGTTCTTATAACTTTATATCTGGTGGGATGTGCTATACCTTACTAATCCAATGTTTAGTCATATTCTGTGTTATAATGGTATTTTATTGTTTACTTAAGTAAAAACTAACTCTAGGATATTAGTCATGTGTCACACAAATATAATTTGTACACATGTATAGTTACAATTTGTGTAGAATCATGTTAAAAATTCAACATGAAGTATCTGGTTTTTGACTTTTGAAATCATTACTGTGCTACATAATGATCACTTGTAATTGTGGTTAACCAAATTTGGCTCCTGGTTTAGCTTCTGGATATTATGAATTGGGAAATTAAGTACTGAGTAGTAAGACTTCCCTAAGGTAACTTAGAAACAAATAAGAGAACCTATCTAATCTAACTCTGTTAGAAATTAAAATACGTAGACAAGACTATCAAATACTATAAATGACCATAGTTACAGGGAACTGCTAAAATTTACTACTCTATGCTTTACTAATATAAAAAGTGCTACATTTCTTTTCCTAAAAGTCATTTGGTTCTGATATCTCAGGTAGAACTCTTTTCATTTCATTTATTAAAACTTTCCTGGAGTCATTATCTTACTTTTAATAAGGAGTCAGTGATTCAAAGTAAGAGATTTTTTAAATAATCATGATACTGGGACTTCCCTGGTGGTCCAGTGGTTAAGACTTCGCCTTCCAACGCAGGGGGTGTGGGTTCGATCCCTGGTCGAGGAGCTAAGATCCCACATGCCTCATGGCCAAAAAACCAAAACAGAACAGAAGCAATGTTGCAACGAATTCAATAAAGACTTTAAAAATGGTCCACATCAAAAAAATCTTTAATAAATAATCATGATACTAATCATCAGATTCTGTTATATACTTCTTAGGAATTTTATTATACTGTCTTTAGTTTTCATTAAAATAGTAGACTTACATCTCTAAAATATTTTTGTTTGGGTAATGGGATTATTAACTTTCAACTTGAATTTTTGAGGAAGAGTAGAAATAAATGTTAGACTGTTATGGAATTTATGTCAACACTTTATTCCCTAACGTTAGGTAACTTTTTTGTTTTCTCTCCCTAGAAAAGTACTGGCGAAAATATCAATATGCTTCCAGATTTGTGCAGCTTGTAAGATCTAAATCTCCCAAAATCACTTATTTTACAAGATATGCTAAATGTGTTTTGATGGAGAATTCCCCTGGTGCTGATTTTGAGGTTTGGTTTTATGATGGTAAGTGCCATTTAGAAATGGTAATTTTTTTCCCTTTAGTTTGTAACTTAGTAGTTGTGGGTTTTTTTGGTTTTTTGTTTTTTGTAAATTCAACACAGTGAGATTTATTTATTTATTTTATTTACGGCTGTGCTGCATGGCTTGCGGGGTCTCAGTTCCCCGACCAGGGATTGAACCCAGGCCACAGCAGTGAAAGCTCTGAATCCTAACCACTAGACCACCAGGGAACTCCCCAACACAGCGAGGTGTGTGTGTGTGTGTGTGTGTGTGTGTGTGTGTGTGTGTGTGTGTGTGTATCCATACATAAAAATTATACAGCACAGTATACTATATGTCAAATGTTAATCAAAATTTATATATACTTGCTTGTAAACAATTTATTCTCTAATACGTATATTAATTCTCTTTCCCCTTTTGGCTCCAGTTTAACAACATTCTGATTGATATTACAAAAAATAACATGAAATAAACAATATCCTGTTTCTTATTAGAAATTTAAATGGACACATACCAAATTTTTAGAATAATAAATATCACAAAAGGATAAGGTTGAACCAGAGAATTTTCTTTTCTAAATCTATAAAGATGTTTACTTTTTAATCTGTAAAGTTTCCTCCTTTAAGGGACACATAGTACATACACTCACACAGTACACATAATTATAGCTGTCCTTCACTTATGTTTTTGTATGAGAGTAGTGGTTTTTTAAAAATATAAAAGTATCAAACTTAAGCCAGTTATATGCGGAAAAGAAAAATGGCCTATATCTTTTGAATACTACTTTGAGAGCCTCATTTTATTAATGGCCAATAAGTGAATGTAAATGTTACCTTGATCTAGGAGTCATTATGTACTGGGGTATGATAATGAATATAAATCTAGGAATATTTAAAGAAATAATAAAGGGTTTTCTGCTTAATTTTTAAGGAGCAAAGATACACAAAACAGAAGATTTAATCCAGGTGATCGAAAAGACTGGCAAATCTTACACCTTAAAAGGTGAAAGTGAAGTTAATAGCTTGAAAGAGGAAATAAAAATGTATATGAACCATGCTAATGAGGTATGTACCGACTTTTAGTAGGTTTTTTCTTACCAATTAATAACAATACAAATGACATAGATGAAGTAATGACAGAAAGCACTCTTTTGAAATAGGGCCACCGTATTTGTTTAGCACTGGAATCCATAATTTCAGAAGAGGAAAAGAAAAGTGGAAGTGCTCCCTTTTTCCCAATAATCGTAGGAAGGTAAATGTTTGAAAATTTATTAAATATGGCTAAAATGTGTAGAAATGTTTTTTTTAAAAAACCAGTTTAGTGTTTACATTATGAACATTCTTTTGTTTTCTATAAATTGAAAGCTTTAAAGGAATGTATTTGACATATCTTTCTCCTTCAGAAAACCTAGTAGTACTAGTTCACCTAAGGCCTTCACACCTCCTCCTTCTGTGGATCCAAACTACCCAATGAGAGAGACACCATCTCTGAATAGAATGATCATAAATAGTGCTGCTTCTCCAAAACAGGCACCAATACTTAATCCTTCTGTAAGTAAATATATGTCACTTCTGTACTTTAAACTCTTCAATGATTGCCTAATGTCCTTGATATAAACTAAAACACCCTACTGTGGCCTTACTATCACCTACCTACTTTTCCAGTCTCATTCTGAGCTACCCCACACTCTCTGTGCCTAGTTCCTTGATTAAGCCAAACTCTCAGGGCCTTTTCACATGCTGTTCACTTGACCTGGAACTCTTTTCCCGAACCCCTTAATGGCTAATTCTTTCTCATCTTTCAGGTCTCAGTTTAAATATTACCTCAGCAAGGCCTAACGTGACTCCTCTGGGAAAAAGCTAAATATATTAACATATACATTGTTTTATTTTTACTAGTAAAATATCATTAACTGCCTTAATATCCATGATAGAATTATGGTTAAACAAACATATTTTTACTCAATGAACTATCATGCCAATAAAAACTATATAGCAATGTAGTAAAGTGCGAGATTAAAGAAATAGATCTCTGTGTGTGTATATGGGTATGTGTGTATTCACACACACAAACATACATACTATAATTGCAGCTATGAAAAATTATACCTTGGGAAAAAAAGACAAAAGAAATCTACCAAAATCAAAACAGTAGTTGTGTGATTTTTTTTCCTATTTTATACTTTTCCAATTTTCTGTAATGTGATTGTATTTTTTTAATTTTGTTCTTTAAAAATTAAGATAATGAAAATCCGGTCATCATCTACTTTTGCTGAAGTTGGCTTATTAGAATACTAAGGAATAATATCTTCCTTTCTTTTATTGTTTGTAGATGGTTACAAATGAAGGACTTGGCCTTGCAGGTGCAGCTTCTGGAACTAACAGCTCTCCTAGTAGTCTAAAAGATTGTCTCCCTAAATCAGCACAACTTTTCAAGTCTGTTTTTGTGAAAAATGTTGGTTGGGCTACACAGGTGAGAAGTTAGATTTCTCTTTGCAAGACAGTTTTTACACCTTTTTTGCATTGATTATATCATTAATAATTTTCACATTTTTTTATATGTATACAGATGGAAAGCTCTAGATATTGTTGATAACAAATTGCCTGCTAGGGCCTAGGTGACCTGTTTTTGCCATTTGTTTTTAAAGTAGAGGTCATGATGATGGCTAAACATTAGGATTTGAGAATGCCCAGGGTGTCGTAAGTTTTAGAAAGTATTTGTAATCTATATTAATAGAGTAACTTTTATATGGCAGAAAAGAATTCTTGCATCTAAAAATGAGGTCTACATTGAGTTTCAAACTTAAAGAATTTTATGTAGGTGTAAACTTAGATTTGTATATTTTCTGAAAGCTTGAACTTTGGAGATGTTTGAGCACAGCACATGTAATTTTTACTTAGCAGTGAAGTAAAATACAGCCTAGTCCTTTATGGGGGTAGGAAATAACGGGAAGGGAACTCAGCATTTGTTGAGTACATGCTATGTGGTACCATGTTTTCCACATACATTGTCTCATTTACCAAAATAAAACCTAGTAAAGTTGATGTTATCGCCTTTCATAGATAGTAAAATTATGGCTCATAATGGATGGTTGACTTGCACATTCCTACTAGTTAGTTTGCAGAATCTGGATGTAAACCCAGGTCTATTTGATTCCAGTGTCCATGTCTTCTCTGTACTCTGTTTGGAGTGGCACATTGTAAACATCAGTGACTAAAGAAAACAATTTTAAAAGCAAAGATGTAACATTCTCAAGCACAATAGAAATTCTTTTGGCCTAAGAACAAAGTATAGAGGGAAATTCTAATTTAAGAAAGTGTTGCTTGGTTATTTCCTAAATCTCTTCTTGGTTAGAAATACTATGGGAAAGGAAAAAAAAAAAAATAGCTTGCTCAGATATCCTAGTGGAAATGAATGGGAAACAGGATTTATGTAGAATAATTTTAATTTATGATGCCCTATCCATTAAAGGAATAATCTGAAAAAGATATGAATATTCTCAAATGTTACTACCATCACAGCCCCAAATTTGTAGTTACCTGAAGGGTTTTGTTTTTTTTTTAAACTACATGAAAAACCTGTTAAACATAAGTACCTTTTAAGAACTTCATATCCTCTATAGTAATTTTGCTTGCTTATTACTTTTCTAGTTAACTAGTGGAGCTGTGTGGGTTCAGTTTAATGATGGGTCCCAGTTGGTCGTGCAAGCAGGAGTGTCTTCTATTAGTTATACATCTCCAGATGGTCAGACATCTAGGTAAGTTCTTAAAATACTGGTTGAGATTCAGCTCTTTGCTCTAATTTTGTTTTATCTATATGATGAAATAAATGACTTAATAAAGTTACTATTTTCATGTTGACAAAGTTCATATTATTATTTAAACTGTTAAGTATTCATAGCGGCTCATATAGTCTTTTTAATACATATTTTATGAGTATTTACAGGAATGCAGGGTAATTGGTACGGATTATCCACTCCAAGTGGTTAGATTCCTTTAGCCTTCTTATTCCTTCAGTCTAACTAGGTTGGCCCTTTTCAGAAGTAATGGACTTCTAAGTTCAAAGTAATATACTTAGACAATTTACATAAAAGAACATAGAAACAAGGAAGCTGTCTTTTAAAAGATAACCAGATTATTTTTCCCAAATGAAAGCCTGTATCCCCTGATCTAGTGTAAAGTGATTAATGTTTAAAAGACTTTTTTGAATGTATATATTCATTCTAAATGAGGATGTATGCCAGGCTAATAAGTATGCTAACAAGGAGGATCTGGGAATAGCAAGAATAGGCAGTAGTTTGGTCTCCACATTTCAAACCATTACTTACTAAAAAGAGGTGGGGTGCCAACAGTGCCAGTACAAACACGCTACTTTATGAAAAGTGCATATTGTAGAGAAAATACTTGGTACAAATATAATTTGTGGATATCTACCAACTGCTTTTGTGTGTATATATGCAGTACCATCATTTAAAGAACTCATAAAGTAAGAGGTTTTGTTAAATCAACTCTTTCAAATGCTCCAGAAAGTGGAAAGATACAGATATAAAATGGGTAGAACCTGTGTTCAGAAAATAAAAGTTCAGATTTTACTTGATATGGTCATATGGAAATTTTTAATATTTAATAGAAATGTATTTATAATGTGTTTAGCTTAGTATTTTCTTTAAATTAGGGTCTTCAATTTAATGAGGAATCCAGATTTTCAGCTTGCTTTAGAAATTATAAAGTCCGTTCAAGTTTTTTGACCTAATTTTCTTTTTATTATTTAAATACATTTAGAAATTGGTCTATTTTAAAAGGAAACAGGGACTTCCCTGGTGGTCCAGTGGTTAAGACTTCACCTTCCAATGCAGGGGGGTGCAGGTTCAATCTCTGGTCGGGGAGCTGGGATCTCACATACCTCGCAGCCAAAGAACAAAAACATAAAACAGAAGCAATGTTGTAGCAAATTCAATAAAGAATTTTTAAAAAATGGTCCACATCAAAAAAATCTTTAAAAAATAAAAATAAGTAAAGGAAACAAATTGAGTATGCTTAATTTAAGTATCTGATAAATAATTTTGTATGATCTCTCTGAAGTGCCTTTGCCATTGAAGAATTACTGAAAAATATAATGTGCCTTTTGGTACTCTTACAAACCAAGTGACTAAGTTATAATTTTATATTTTTCTCTTTCGTTCACTTAGGTATGGAGAAAATGAAAAATTACCAGAATACATCAGACAGAAATTACAGTGTCTTTCTTCCATCCTTTTGATGTTTTCTAATCCAACTCCTAGTCTTCATTGATTGAAGCTCCTTTTAGATATATATATAAGTAAGTTTAATAAATAACGTTTTTGTTGGCTTTCAAGTAAAGTGACTTTTTTCATTTTAAAAAACTTCTTCAGAAAGCCTTTCTATAAAAGAGAATTTTAATCTATACCATAACGGATGTATTCTAATGAGAGAACAAAGCAGAATGAAACTTGAGTCACTTACAAAATGTAGTGGTCGTAGACTAAAATAGGACACCTAACTTTGCTCTTAGAACATATACTCCTAAAATTACTGTGTTCATATATTTGTATTGAACAATGTTTTAAAGCAAAAATATAAATGGTGTGTGGTATATTTGTGCTTTTATTTTTTTCCCTACTTCTTAGACATGCTAAGAATCATGGACAAAACATGCTGGAGTTTCTGTATTTTGAACATGTAAATAATGTGTATTTATGTTACAAGTAACATATGTAAACATGTATATTTGTTTTATATTTATTTTTGTAGCACTAGTTTGTGATGAAACATTTCTGAAAATGCATTTTATTAAAAAAATAATAAATACAGTGTTACTTTATCTTTTGATTTATTTAATTAAATACTTAATTTAGGGACTTCCCTGGTGGTGCAGTGGTTAAGAACCCACCTGCCAATGCAGGGGAGATGGGTTCAATCCCTGGTCCACGAAGATCCCACATGCCGTGGAGCAACTAAGCCTGTTCACCACAACTACTGAGCCTGTGTGCTGCAACTGCTGAAGCCCGTGCGCCTACAGTCCGTGCTCTGCAACGAGAGAAGCCCGCACACCGCAACGAATAGTAGCCCCAGCTCGCCACAACTAGAGAAAGCCCACGCGTAGCAACGAAGATGAAAACGCAGCCAAAAGTTTTTTTTAAAAAAAGAAAAACATAGGGCTTCCCTGGTGGCGCAGTGGTTGGGAATCTGCCTGCCAGTGCAGGGGACACGGGTTCGAGCCCTGGTCTGGGAGGATCCCACATGCCGCGGAGCAGCTGGGCCCGTGAGCCACAATTACTGAGCCTGCGCTTCTGGAGCCTGTGCTCCGCAACAAGAGAGGCCGCGATGGTGAGAGGCCTGCGCACCGTGATGAAGAGTGGCCCCCACTTGCCGCAACTGGAGAGAGCCCTCGCACAGAGACGAAGACCCAACACAGCCATAAATAAATAAATAAATAAAATTTAAAAAAAAAAAAAAAAAGAAAAACATATAATTTAAAGTAAGTTACATAGTAAACTCATTTTTAATTTTTTTGCCCGTTTAAGAGCCAATTAAATTTTTTAAATTAATTTTTCAAATGGTAAGTACATTGTTTCTCTACCTTTATCTGAAAATATCTGTATATTTTAATGATAAACATTTTAACACTGAAGACCTCAACAATGCAATTAACTAACATGAGAAAAAAGAATATTTGATAGTGGAACAGCAATTCTTAATGAAATACTCAAGGTAAAATAGGAATAGAATGAAACTACTTAAATATAAAGACTGTTAATGCTTCCTGATTTTTATAATCAGAGAAATATTGGAGCCAATTCCATTAAATAGTCAGGAATACCCAATGTCACAATTATTCAGCATTGTTTTGGAGGTTGTTACCTACGGCAATGAGAAGAAAAATAAAAATTTGTAACATAAGTTGCACAGTTAATAAGAAAAAGACAACCCAATAGAAAAATGGGCAAAAGATATGAACAGATAATTCACAAAGGAGAAAATCCATATAACGAATCAAAATCCGTATAATATACTCAACCACATCTGTAGTCGGAGAAATACAAGATTAAAACAAAAATCATTTCCCTTTATGAAAGATTCGTAAAAAATAATAATAGTGGTACAATGAGCAGGGCGTTCTCAGGTGTTGTTGATTACAGTGTAAATGATAAAGCAATTTGGCAATATCTATTAGAATTATTTTAATACACAGGTAATCCAACTTTGGGGAGGAAAATTATGTAAACCCTTCTCTTAGGGATAAAAATATGATTAGAAGAAAGAATTTCCTCTTAAAAATGGAAATAATTGAAGTCCTAGCTTAATTTTGAAGGCTAAAGACTCAAATACATTTTGCTTTGACAGAATTTAGGTGTATTTTTTTTTATCATCTTCTTAATAAGTCTTAACGTGTCTTTATGTTTCAGGTATTTCTCTTATACATACTATACAGCTGAATTTTTTCAATCCAATGTAATAAGCTCTGTAGTCTACTTTGTTTACATTTATTATCATTTCTGATTTATTTTCACTGTTTGTCATTACAGTTTCTGTTGCATTTACTTCCCATCTTATTCTGTGTTTTCTACTAACCATACTTCTTCTTTGCTTTATCTTCCTTTCCTCCCTTCTTTCATGTTGAATTTCCTTTTCATATGCATATTTAAATTTTCTTTCAGCAGATTTTTCTTGAATTAAAGTTTTTAGAATTTGTTCTGTTTCATTGCTTTTGGTTTTCTTCTTCAAGGAGTTCTGCTATATGTATGTTAAATCACCTGTGCCTAATTTTTATATCCATCACTTTCTCCACATCATTTTTTTCTCTTATTTTAATTTTCCTCCATCTTCAATTTCCCTTAAGAAATTATCTGTGGCATCTTATTTACTCTTGTGTTCCTTCTAATTTGTTCTTCATGTCTGAAATTATTTTTTAAGTTTCTTATTCTTTCCTGAGCTCTGCCAGCAATATTTTCATACCTTCCTATTATCTTATTTCTCTAGTTCATTGGGAAATTTTCCCATTTCTGTTTTTCAAATTACGATGTTATTTTTTAATCTTTCCATTACTTTGTAATTTCTTTCATCTCATTTTATAATACATTCTCTTTTTATCTGCTTTATGGGCATATCTGTCTGGCATGCCTTTGTTGTCTATGAGAACATTAGTTCAACTGCACTCTTCCTGTTTCTTCTCAGTATTTATTCCAGTAAATGGCATCTGCATCACTAGCTGTTCATGTCAGAATCCTGGAACTCATTCTTAACACCTTCTTTTACCTCATCTAATCACCAGTTAATCCTGCCAACTCTACCTCTAAAATATATTTTACATACTTTTAATTCCCAATTCCACTGTCAGTTCCCTAATTCAAGTCACCAGCATCACTCATCTGAACTACTGCAATAGCCTCCTGCTTGTCTCTAAACATCTACTCTTGCCTCCTGTGTGAGTCAGGGTTTTTACTTGCAAACATCAAAATCTAACCTAGTTAGTTTACACAGAGAATATATTTATTAAAGGATATCAGCTCACAGACCCTCGAGGAGGGAAAGAGATTCAGGCTTTGCAGCTAAAAACAATGGCTGAATCACAGTGTAGGAGCTTCCCCAGAAGAAGACATCCTAACAACCCTGCTCAGCACAGACCCCACAGCCATGCTGTTGAAGTTAGGGGACTAGGTTCTCGGAGCTCTGGCTGCTTTCTCAGAATTCAACCACTGACCTTGCTCCCTCACTGAAGTCAGTTTTGCTTATGCTGCTCACTTCCTCTTCTTGCTCAGTTCCTTATGAAGTTTCACATTGGAGGCGTGTACTGGCAGAGCCAGAAACACAAGCTCATGCCTTGGCTGCAAAGGCAGAGAGAACGAATGCATTTCGGCTTCTATCTAAAAGGAGAGGCCCAATGTGAGAAATTCTCCAAATGTAGAAGGGTCTGCAGGAAATGAAGAGTGGTCACATACATGATAAATGTCCTCCACATCCATTCCAATTCATACTTCACACTGCAGCCAGCTCATTCTAAACTACACAGCTGATTATGTTACTAAACGTTAAATTAATTGTGGAAATTTAAAAACACACAGAAGTACAGATATACCAGGATAAGGAACCTCCATGTGTCTCCCACCCAACTTCAACAAATATTTTGCCAATCTTGTTTCATCTCTCTTACTGATATCCTTCCCCAACTGGAGTATTCTGAGGCAAATCCCAGAAATCATATAATTTCTATCATAAATTCTTTAGTACCTTTAACAGATAAGGAGCTTTTAAAAGCATAACCAATAACACATATCTCAGAATTAACAGTAATTCCTTAATATCATTTAATGGTGAGTCCAGTTTCAAATTTCTCCTATTACCTCAAAAATACCCCTTTTACCTTTGACTTAAAACAAGATCCAAAATAAGATCTATATAATGCATTTGTTTTATATATCTCTGAAGTTTCATTTCATCTATGACTGCTGATCTCTCAACTTTTATTTTTTCCATGCCATTTTTTTTTTTTTTTAATTTTAAGAAACTGGACCATTTGTCTATAGAATATATCATCTTCTGGGCTTAGATGATTACTTCCTAGAGGTGGCTTTTAGTTGTGCCTTTCGTATTTCCTGTAAACTGGTAGTTTATATCTACGGGCTTGATTAGATTCTGACTCAGTGTTGTTTGGCAGGAACACTTTCATAGGTGGTGCTGAGTACTTGCTGCTGCATCAAGTCAGGAGGCACGTAACGCTGACCCACTTTTAATGATGTTAAGAGTGATCAGTGCGTTCAGGTGTTGTCGGCTTCCTCCATCCTTTGGAAAGTTCCTCAATAATCTTCCACCTCAGTAGTTTTATCATTCACTGATGAATGGTGCCCATATCTATATTATTATTTCACTAAAGGATGCTAGATGGGGGTTTTTCTATTATTCCCTTGTATTTATTAGCTTGGATTATTCTATAGGAAATAACTTTCTCTCATCAATATTTTATTACCCTGAAGTTTAGATACAGGAGAGGCAGAAGAGAAGCTTAAAAGTCTTTATTTCCTGGTTTTTAGAGTAAAGAGTTAAAGCCCTAGCAACCTCCAAAGGTGACCAGTGTGTTTCTTACTTTTAATATCATTATGAACTCATAGATTTTCACACATTCGATCTGTTTAAATTGGCTGCAGATATTATTCTTCTCAATGCCTTATTTTATTTTATTTTTTTTAATATTTATTTATTTATTTTTAGCTGTGTTGGGTCTTCGTTTCGTGCGAGGGCTTTCTCTAGTTGCGGCAAGCGGGGCCCACTTCATCGTGGTGCGGGGGCCACTCTTCATTGCGGTGCGCAGGCCTCTCACTATCGCGGCCCCTCCCGTTGCGGGGCACAGGCTCCAGACGCACAGGCTCAGCAGTTATGGCTCACAGGCCCAGTTGCTCCGCGGCATGTGGGATCTTCCCAGACCAGGGCTCGAACCCGTGTCCCCTGCATTAGCAGGCAGATTCTCAACCACTGCGCCACCAGGGAAGCACTCAATGCTTTAATTGTCTCATTTTTGGCTAGTATAAGTTCCTTTATTTGATTCCTGGGTCCTTTTGGCAAGACAAGCCACAAAACAGAGAATGCCTAAAAATAAAGTCAAACAGAGGTATGCTTATGCTGAACTAAAAAGAAAAAGACTGAGTCCTGATGACATTCTTTGGACTTCTAGCTCCAATCATGCCTAAAGTTAGAATACTAAACTCTTACTTGCCACTGGAGGAGTCCTAATGCTTAGGGCCTAAAGGCCTCGCATTGTCCCTCTACAGCCTCAACTAACGGGACTCTTTTTCTCAATCACTATTCTCTGGCCACCTTGCACCTATTTTAGTTCTGGGAAAGCTCCAAGATCCCTTCCTTATCTTCCTTTGGGCTAAGATATGTGTTGGTGTAATCCCCCAGAGAAGAAAGTACTCTCAGTAAAAAGACGGGGGCAGTCATTTTTGCAAGGTTACAGTTTATCTGAAGTTTATTCAATATTGTAAATCTTTAGAAGTTGGGAAACTTCTCTATATCATATTCTTGCATGGAAACGGTCTAGCTATTGATATTATGCTAAGATAAAAGTACCCGTCAATGGGCTTCAAATTATGTTTCTCAAATATTTCTGCTAATAGGAGTCACTGGTATAGGTAACTTAAATTACCCTACAATTAGCAATTAATTAACTGCAACTTTATGGGCTATTTTCATCACTATGAAAAATACAGTAGTTAAGAATGTAGATTTTGAAGACAGTGTTACTTAGATAAGTACCTTAATTTCTCTGTGCCTCTGTTCCTTCATCTGTAAAATGGGAATCATAATAGGATCTTCACTCTGTAAGATTACTATGAGAATTAAACAGTACATTACACATTACCTGTAATATGGAAAGAACTCTATAAAATAGTTTGCCATTATCATTTTCCTCATTACCATTATTGTTATTTCTATCATGCATATTATCGAAACCAAGAGTGGAGTTTATGCTTTAGGATTAGAAGTTACCTAAAAAAATGTAAGACAGAGGAAGGAGCTGCAGAACATCAGAGAAGAAGGATCACAGGACTTACCCAAAGAGCCAGAAACCTGGCTATGGCCCTGATAAATCTAAATGAAGCAGAATCTTACTATGGGGGCAGAGAAAAGTGAAAATCTTTAAAATTTAATCATAGGATGATTTCTGTCAGATTAAGCCTTCTTTAGAGCTGGAGAAGTTGGATGTAAGAGTACGCAAACTTCAAAAGCAAAAGAACAAACGATTTGATTTAAAAATGGGCAGAGGATCCGAATAGACATTTTTCCAAAGAAGACACACAAATGGTCAACAGGTACCTGAAAAGGTGTTCCACATCACTAATCCTCAGGGAAATGCAAATCAAAACCACAATGAAATGTATCACCTCATGCCTGTTAAAATGGCTATCAAAAAGATAAATATAACAACTGTTTGCAAGTATGTAGAGAAAGGGAACCCTCATGCCCTGCTGATAGGAATGTAAATTGGTGTAGCCACCATGGAAAACAGTATGGAGGGTCCTCAAAAAATTAAGAACTGCCATGTGACCCAGCAATTCACTTCTGGGTATATATCCAAAGAAGATGAAGGCAGGATCTCAAAGAGATATCTGCACTCTCACGTTCATTGCAGCATTATTCACAACAGCCAAGATACAATGGACAACCTAGGTGTCCATCAACAGATGAATGGATAAGGAAAATGTAAGTAAGTGTGTGTGTATGAATATTATTCAGCCATAAGAAAGGAGACCCTGCCATTTGTGACAAGATGGATGGACCCTGAGGGCATTATGCTAAGTGAAGTAAGTCAGAAAGAGAGGAACAAATACTATATGATATGACTTGTATGTGGAATCTAAAAGAGACAAACTATTAGAGGCAGAGAGTGGAATGATGGTTGCCAGGGGCTAGGCCGTGAAGGAAATGGGTAGATGTTGGTCAAAGAGTACAAACTTCCTGTTATAAGATGAATAAGTTCTAGGGATCTATTGTACAGCATGGTGATTATAGTTAATAACACTGTATTATATACTTAAAAGTTGCTAAGAGAGTAGATCTTAAATGTTCTCACCACGAAAAAGGAAACGGTAATTATGTGATATGATGGAGGTGTTAGCTAATGCTATGTGGTAATCATTTTGCAATATATAAGTATCAAATCAATATGTTGTACACCTTAAACGTATACAATGTTATATGTCAATTATATCTTGATAAAGCTGGAAAAAAACAAATGACAAAGGGAAAAGGTAACCATCTACAAACCAAGGAGAGGCCTCAGAAAAAACCAACCCTGCTGACACCTTGATCTCAAGCTTTCTAGCTTCCAGAACTATGAAAAATAAATTTTTGTTATTCAAGCCACCCCCCCAAAAAAAGTACAAC
This sequence comes from Balaenoptera physalus, assembly GCF_965194825.1. Taxonomy (NCBI): domain Eukaryota; kingdom Metazoa; phylum Chordata; class Mammalia; order Artiodactyla; family Balaenopteridae; genus Balaenoptera; species Balaenoptera physalus. Next base: position 136,576,533 of record NC_138884.1, read on the forward strand.
AAACAATATAAAGTGCAAATTATAGTGTTTACTCTTAGATTTGAAAATATTTATAACTTAGAGTAGGAAACATTTGGAAAAGTATTTAGAAATATTTTTGCGTAATACTGATTATCCATATACATAGTTCTGTACTAGTCCCTTTAGCAGCATTCAACTTATGTGAGGTAGTAAAGTATACATAGTAAAGTATACATAGTGTGATTTAGCCAATTTCTAGTAAACTCGGTAAACTGTTAGATTACAGCTATTTTACCTTAGATTTATTAGCCTGCCTATATTGGGGCTGTCGGGGCCTATCCAAATTTAAAATTCTGCAGTTCTGAGTAGCTATGCAGACACAGATTGAAAACCGTTGGCTCTTCCATACCACTACTGAGAGAGAAAAAATAAATAAGGTAATAGTTTTTCTCTAGAATTTAAGGGAATTAGAAAATGCCAATAATTTTAACAGTTTGCTGTTCAGTATATGTATACAATAACACATATCTGGCTTATGGTTCTAAAGTGAATTATTTATTAGGACTTGAAAGAAAAAAGTAGTTATCTGTATTACAGGTAGCGGAATCCATCTTAATCTCTTAATCCTCTTATTGCTCAAATATGAGCATTATTCATACACATCCATTAACTTAGGGGTTAATTAGTAAGATCCTGAACTAAAATAAGACGGAAAGTGTAGTATTAAAAATCATGACTTATAGAAGCTAAGGGAGGATGGCAGGCATGGTAAGTATAAAATTTAACAGTCATGATTTTATTTCATAAGGAAAACTTTATAACAGAAAATGCATTTTTTAATAAATAAAAAGGAGATAGCTGTGAATAAAAGTACCTCTATTTAGGTAAACAATTTCTATAATTTCATTCTATTACAGGTAATTCATACAGAACTCTCCTTATGATTTCACTGCATAGATATTCTCTTGTTATTTTAATGACGCCTCTGCAGTTTGACTTGAGTATAACTTCACATTTATAGACCACTGTCTATTCACTCATGACTTTATGCCACCCCGCAAAAAATGTCATATGAAGACTATTTCTTTTTTGAGATAAGGAAACTATGATCCAGAATTTTTATATTATCTTGCTATTCATAATTACACATAGAATTCCCTATTTTGTTCAATATATGTTTTTGTTATTCAACATATGCAATATCTGCAACCTGACTTTAGGAAACTGACTCTTAGCAATCGTCTAGCAGAGCCTTAAAAGAGAAAGCTCCACACAGCAGGTACTTTCCACCACAGTCTTAGCTAGGTTATTCTTGAATCCTTCCATGCCTTACAGAAAAAGCAATGAGTCTTCTGTAAACCACACCCAGAAGTGTGATGGTGAGCACCACCATTCCACACACGAGGCTGAAAGCCCATCGTGGACCCCAGGCAGCGTACACTTGGCTGATGAAGACGGGTCCAAGAATCCGTGCTGCACTTCCAGACGCTGTTAACCAGCCCATGTACACACCCTGTTGGGGGAGAAGCAGACTGATACTCAGGTGTAGTTATTTGAAAAGCAAGGATGATGCTAATATTACCAAACTATGACAAACACGAGAATCACTTCCTCCATCTGTTATTTTTAAATTAAATATAAACTACCTCACTATAAATACAGCAAATAATGAGCAATAAACTTATTTGATATACTGTTTAGGAAAATAAAAGTGTAAAAGAACAAACACTGTCTGCTGAAATGATTCATAAATTTACTTTTTAAGGCTACCATTTATTCTGTACTTGCTATTTTCCAGACACTGTGTCAGGTGCTCTACATATATTGTTTCCAACGTTCACAAATTTCTATGATTGGTATTATGCCCACTTAACAAATGTGGAAGCTAAAGCTCAGAAAATTCAAGTAACTTATCCAAGAGATATGAAGCCCTGTTTGGCTGACTCCACTGTATTAATTTCCGCTATACCACAATGTCACTGCTCCAACTACTGTATCCAAAACTATAGCCCATACAATATACCCAAGAATGTGCAATGCAGCGTTATTTTTAATATCCTCCAATTGTAAATAACCTGTCTGTCAAGTGTGGATTAAGTAAATAAACTATGGTACATTTAATAAATGGAATGCTAAACAGTTGCTTAAAAGAATATGGTCTTATACAGAATAAGATCTTATAACAAGAATAACATCTCTATACGCATTGACATGGAAAGAAGGCCACGGTATGTTAAGGGGAAAAAAAATCCAAGATGTAAAAAAGGTTTATATACATGAGATATAATTCATTTTATCTTTTTTTAAAAAGGCATGAGGGTGGATATGTTTGAAAAGGCATAAAAAATATCGTGAAGTGTACAAATGAAGTAAACAGTGGTTGACTTTAGTGTGATGGAGGTATGGAGAGCCTTCCTTTTCTGCTATACACATTTCAAATTACTTGAATTTTGTTATAACCATCATGTATTGTTTTTGTAATTAATATGCTTTTATTCTTGACTTTGAAAATGTGAAAATATAACTTTATAGATTAAAAAACCTAGAAATTACCAAAATGTTTTACCTATTATTATAGCTTTAAAACACTGATGTTAAAATTTTTTTCTCTTTGCTTTATTTCAATAGAGCACTAATTTCTACCTTGAAAACGTAAAACTATCAATTTAATTTTTATAAAGAGGAAGGTACTATTTTCATTTTGTTGCCATTTAAATAACTGCTACTAAAAAGAAAAGTCACAAGTAAAACCTGGAAATAAGTAAATGTATAATAGGAAAATGACTGAATAAATGATGGTACATACATAAGATGGAATATGTCTCCATTAAAAATAATTCCCTAAAAAAAAATTAAATGTCATGGGAGAATATTTACAGCGTATTGTTATATTTCTTTAAAAAAGCAGATTACAGGGACTTCCCTGGTGGCACAGTGGTTAAGAATCCGCCTGCCAATGCGGGGGACACAGGTTCGAGCCCTGGTCCCGGAAGATCCCACGTGCCGCGGAGCAACTAAGCCCGTGCACCGCAACTACTGAGCCTGTGCACCTAGAGCCCTTGCTCCACAACAAGAGAAGCCACCCAGTGAGAAGCCCACACACTGCAACGAGGAGTAGCCCCCGCTCGCAGCAACTAGAGAAAGCCCACGCAACAAAGACCCAACACAGCCAAAAACAAAACAAAAAAAATACAGAATGGTAGCAAAAAACAAGACTGCTTACAAGTATACCTCATGCAATTGCAGTGTTATGCTAGCTGACTCACCTGAGGTTTTGGCCCCAGAATTTTTGAATATAATGTATATGACATAACATTGCAGGACGGATAGCCTATTCCAATTAGCACAGCTGATGTGAGGAACTGGGCCAGATGGATCATGGGGGTGTAGAGGCACCAGGCTTGTTCAACTGGGCAACCAGTTGGTCCTTCATTGTGATCTTCTCTTGGAATCTTCCAAAGAGTAATAATTATTTCTCCAAATGTGGTATTAGGGATTGAATTATTATGTAAATCTGTAAGAACAAAATCAGTACAGTGTATTACTTGTTAATTTAAATGAATAACAGGGGCTAACATTATAGAATTATGTATAGCTATACCTTCCCACTGTATTTTGGGAAACTGATGTCCCCAAGGTAACAAGATAAAGAAGCCAACCCATACAACAATGAGTCCTCCCAGTAGAATAGCACGCTCGCCAACCCTGTTAAAGGACAGAAACTGTAATTAAAAAATGAAACATTGTATTACAACATAGTTTCATTACTTTTAGAATTTTTAAAACTATAAATAAAATAATATCTTGATACTTTTAGTGATATACTAATTAAAATGAATGCAAAATATAACTTCCCACTAAAAGGAACCAGGACTCCTCTGAAAACTGACTGATGTCAGGTCTGGGGCAGAAAATATATAAGATGAGCCTGGACATCTTATCATACCAGAAAGAACAGAAATTACCAGTGACTACTCAGTCATGATTAGAAGGACTCAGAGGGAATTCCCTGGAGGTCCAATGGTTAGCGCTGTGAGCTTCTACTGCAGGGGGCACGGGTTCGATCCCTGGTCGGGGAACTAAGATCCTGCAGACCTCACAGCGTGGGTGCCCCCCACCCCCGCCAAAAAAAAGGACCCAGGGCCAATTTGAGGAAGCTGGCTAAAAATATGACAGCGTGAACACCAAAAAGAACAGTAATGACAATGGCTTGAAACACATAAAAATGTTATTTATAAATTCATACTATATTAAAATAAAATACTCTTGGTCATTTTTAGAGGATGTTAGGGAACCCACTCATTATTTTAAAAATCAGTTAATAAAAGGAAAGGATCACCCTGTTTCTCCTACAAAAACTGTACCTCAGGATAACCAAATAGGTAGTGATGGAAAAGTTCTCTTTATATAAAGTGTTCCAGCAAATAAATAAAGGAATGATAGAATTAAAATACCAGCATTTTGCATTGATCTATTAATAAATTAATGGATCTAAGGAATGGTCAATGGCCACTTACATCATAAAAAGAGATAAACAAAACTTCACATTTCTCCTGATGTAAGCACATACCACCACCTATAAAACATTCTTGCCAAAAAAACTGAACTCAAATCTCATCAAGCTTCTAGATCTAAGTACCAATTTTCAAGAAATATAGTAAACATAGGAAAATATTAAAAAACAAAGACACCACAGGGATTTATTCAGCAAGATCCAAAATGTGGGAAACTATAGGGCAAACATCTTGGTTGCTTCAATTTGTAAGGGAGAAAAAGAAAGAGATGGAAGAGATGGAAAAGAAACTTATAGATTAAAAGAGACTTAAGAAACGTAAGAGCCTGAGTCAAGTGAGTAAGCTGTGAAATAAAACAATATAAAACAAAACAAATTTTTTAAAAAATTTGAGACAGTGGAGAAAATTTGAATACTCCCTGGATATTTGATGATACTTAGAAATCACTGTTAATTTTTTTAGATGTGATAATGCTGTCATCATTAACTTTTAGAGTTAATGAAATATTTATGGAAGACATGAAATGATGTCTAACATCAGCTTCAAAATAATCCAGGTGTAGGGGATAGGCAGTGTGGAGTAGGTGGAGGTATAGATGAATAAAGATTGTCCAAGGTTATAATTGTTGAAGCTGGGTAATAGATATTAAACATTCAGTACATGATTCTCTCTATACCTTTGCATATGTTTGAAATTTTCCATAACAAAAAATGAAATATACAGGGACTTCCCTGGAGGCACAGTGGTTGGGAATCTGCCTGCCAATACAGGGGACGTGGGTTCGATCCCTGGTCCGGGAGGATCCCACATGCTGTGGAGCAGCTGAGCCTGTGAGCCACAACTGCTGAGCCTGCATGCCACAACTACTGAAGCCCACGCACCCGGAGCCCATGCTCCGCAACGGGAGAGGCCACTGCAATGAGAGGCCTGCACACCACGGCAGGGAGTGGCCCACGCTCGCTGCAACTGGAGAGAGCCCATGAGCAGCGACGAGGACCCAACGCAGCCAAGAATGAACGGATTAATTAATTAATTAATTAATTTTTAAAATGAAATATACAAACAAGATCAAAGATTCCTAAAACAAAACAAACAAACCCAACACTTCCCATTACCCTCAGAATACCTACAAGGCTTCACATCTTTCCAACCTGATCTTCTCCCATTTGCCATTTCTCTCATTCTGCTCTGGCCAAAATGGCCTTCCTGCTTGTTCCTTAAATGTACAAAGCTCAGTCTTCTGGGGCAAGAGAGTTCCAGGCCACTGCATGGCTGTTCTCTGACTTCACTGAGGTCTCTGCTTGGATGTAACTTCCGTTTGAGCTGCCCTCCTTGAGCAGCCAATCAAAACAACACATCCCCTCTCTCCCAACCCTGCCTTGCCACTTTTTATTCTCTTCCTCTGCTCTATTCTTCATAGTACTTCCCATGACCTGATTTCACATTTGTGTTTATTAGCTTTCCCCCCAGTAGAATACAAGCTCTTTGAAGGACATGAAATTGGATAATCTGTAAGAATGCCTATCAGCAGGACCACTCTACTTCTGTAGCAAGATGTAATGCATGTACTATTATTTAACTTTGAATATGAATCTATGTCTATGTCTGTATCTGTATCTTGGCCCCTCTACTTGGCTCTATAAGGATAGGAATCTTTGTAGTATTCCCCATAACACCTAACCCTACACACTGACTCAATATTTGTTAATTGATTTTAGAACTTTATTAAAGTTCTAAAGTATTGTTAAAATATTTTAGGAATAATTAAATCGTTAGAACTGTCTGAATTCATCAACTAATGTCCCACTCCAGACTATATGAATGAACTTAATTTTATACAAGTATTTTCCTTAGTGTGTTCTTTACAGTTATACTTTTACAAAATGCTTCTTTAAAAAAGTGTTCTGTGATCAAAGTTACAATTAACTTTGAGAAATGCTACGTACTCTTGTCACGAAGGTGATATAGTATATATACTGAAGATTTAGAAATTTTAGAGTAAAGAAGTTTGGTGATTTTAACCAGAATTTTCCAGACTTAACCATTAACCTTTCACAGCAGAACAATGTTTTATGAAATACGCTTATAGAAATACTTTAAATAAAACATAATATACAAAAGATACATTAGAAGACAATTATTCACTTTGTAAAATATCTTGCTTTACCAAAGAACATACTACATGGTATAGAAATATGCTCCCTTAATAAATTTTAAATCTGTTTGCAAACATTCAAGGACTAAAACTCATACATAATGACAGAAAAGCTTTATATTATTTTACTAATATATTCATTTACATCATTAGCTCTATTTCATGTTTCACTTTAAAACAAAAAAAGACTTGAAATAAAACCAAAGACAAATAACCTACTTTTTGGAAAGTAATTTTATCCCCATGAAAATAATAACTGCCTCAACTCCAAGAGCAGCAAGTATTATGCCATCGTATAACACAGCTTGTTCTCTGGTCCAGGCATACATATCCATTGTTAATGGAGTAACAATGCTAAGAAAAATAAAAAAGAAATTATTCTTATTTTATTTCAATCATAGGCATTGTTACTTAAAATTGAAATAGTAAGATTTAATAGTGATACCAACACATTCAAGAATCTGCATCCCTTTTAACAATGACACCAGATCTACATAAACAAAAATTTTAAAACATTTTAAGGACATTTTGTTGTAACATGCACAAGCTACTAAGTTTGGCTGTTTGCATTTTTATTTTTTAATATTTACTGTAATTATATAAGTAACATGTCCAACATTGCAAAAAGTTTGAAAAACAGGAAAAGGAAACAAACCAACCCTAATTCCTACCATTCTAATATAATTAAAAAATCATGGTTGTATTTTGATTTAAACTGGTCTCTTTTCAATGAAATAAGGTTACTATGATTAAGTTATTAACTTACTATGATTAAGTTATTAGAAACTTCTGGGATTTTTTTTTTCTCTTCCTCTGTCTCTTTCATACCTATTTTTGAATGTACATATTTTTCTCCCTACCTCCGAATGCTGCTCTTCCTTTATATGACTATCTGTCTCCTTCCTTGCCAAGCTTCTTTTCCTACTTTCTGTCTCCTTCTGTTAACTGGCTACAAAAAGGAATTTTAAAATATTTCAAATATTCATTCTTTTAAAAAAAATCACCATTTTTAATTTTAAAATCAGATGAGCTGCTTTGGAAGATAGTTCACTCGTTTCTCAATAAGTGAAACACAGAATTATCATATGATCCACTTCCTGGTATATACCCAAAAGAACTGAAAGCAGGGACTCAGATACTTGTACACTAATGTTCATAGTAGCATTATTTACAATAGCCAAAAGATGGAAATAACCCAAATTTCCTCTGACAGATGAATGGATAAACAAAATTGGTATATAAATACAGTGGAATATTATTCAGCCATAAAAAGGTATAAAATTCTGACACATGCTACAACATGGATGAACCTTGAAAACATCATTCCAAGTGAAACATACAAGACAAAAAATGACAAAGGATGCATGATTCCACTCATATGAAGTACCTAAAATAGTCAAATTCATAAAGAAAGAAAGGAGAATAGAGGAAACCAGGGGCTGGGTGAGAGGGAATGGGACTTAGTGATAAATGGGTGTAGCACTTCTGTTTGGGATGATAAAAAGGTTCTGGAAATGGGTGGTGGTGATGGTTGCACAACACTGTGAATGGATTTAATGCCACTGAATTGTGCAATTAAAAGTAATTAAAATGGTACACCTGAAACAAATACATTATTATATACAAATCTGGCCTCAATAAAAACAAAAGAAAATATGGCAGAAAAGCTCTAAGAATCATAGCAGACTACAAGTTTAATACATGTCCAATAACATGGTTCAAAAATGGGAAATAAATATACAAGAGAATAAATTATATCCTTTAAATTGAAAAAAGAAGTTAAAATATTAAGTTTATGTTATGTATATTTACCATAATAAAATAAATACCCCCAAAATCAGATGAGCTAAAAATTCCATGTATCTCAATAATTAAAAAAAAAAAATCAAGTATATCTGGCATAAAATGTACTGGCATAAAAATGTTACAAGATATCGAAAAGTGAAAAAACCAAGTTGTCAAATGATAATATCACATATTCTTGTTGGTTTAAAGGACACACACACACACACCCCTTAATACTTACAGTTGTATAGAAAAAAATGTTTCAAAACAACACACACTGAAGTATTAGCAGTGGTTACCTCCAGGGAAAGAAGTGGATGTGGAAATACAGTTGTAGTGTTTGGAATATTTACAAGAATATACTATTTTAATAATATAATGGAAAGGTATTTTAAAAATTAAAAAGCCATATGACAAGGGACGTCCCTGGTGGTCCAGTGGGTAGAACTCTGCATACCCAACACAGGGGGCCTGGGTTCAATCCCTGGTTAGGGAACTAGATACCGCCTGCATGCTGCAACTTTTAAGAGTTCGCATGCTGCAACTAAGACTCCACGTGTTGCAACTGAGAAATCCGCATGCTGCATCTAAAAAGATCCCGTGTGCTGCAACTAAGACCCAGCACAGCCAAAATAAATAAATAAATAAATAGTTTTAAAAATAAATAAATATATTTTTTAAAAAGCCGTATGGTAACTAACGGTCAACAAAGCCTACACCAGGCAGAGATTTTGTAATATACTAGCTTTCTTCAGGATCAGGGCTTAAACAGAGTTAAAATTTCTAGACTGAACCCAACATACATAAGTAGGGCGCTGCAGGACAGAAGGGAGTGGCAGGATATATTTAAAGTGATGAAAGGGAAAAACTTACAACCAAGATTACTCTACCCAGCAAGGATCTCATTCAGATTCAACAGAGAAATCAAAAGCTTTACAGACAAGCAAAAGCTAAGAGAATTCAGCACCACCAAACCAGCTCTACAACAAATGCTAAAGAAACTTCTCTAGGAGGGAAACACAAGAGAAGAAAAAGACCCATAAAAACAAGCCAAAACAATTAAGAAAATGGTAATAGGAGCATACATATCGATAATTACCTTGAATATAAATAGATTAAATGCTCCAACCGAAAGACAAAGACTGGCTGAATGGATACAAAAACAAGATCCATATATAAGCTGTCTACAAGAGGCCCACTTCAGGGATTTTCCTGGTGGCACAATGGTTAAGAGTCTGCCTGCCAACGCAGGGAACAGGGGTTCGATCCCTGGTCTGGGAAGATCCCACATGACACTAAGCAACTAAGCCCGTGAGCCACAACTACTGAACCTGCACTCTAGAGCCCGCAAGCCACAACTACTGAGCCCACGTGCCACAACTACTGAGGCCCGCGTGCCTAGAGCCCGTGCTCCACAACAAGAGAAGCCACTGCAATGAGAAGCCCACACACCACAACGAAGAATAGCCCCCGCGAGCCACAACTAGAGAACGCCCACGCGCAGCAACAAAGACCCAACACAGCCAAAAATAAATTAATTAATTAAAATAATTTAAAAAAAGAGACCCACTTCAGACCTAGGGACACATACAGACTGAAAGTGAGGAGACAGAAAAAGATGTGCCATGCAAATGAAAATCAAAAGAAACCTGGAGTAGCAATACTCATATCAGATAAAATAGACTTTAAAATAAAGACTGTTAGAAGAGATAAGGAAGGACACTACATAATGATCAATGGACTGATCCAAGAAGAGGATATAACAATTATAAATATTTATGCACCCAGCATAGGAGCACCTCAATACATAAGACAAATGCTAACAGCCATAAAAGGGGAAATCGACAGTAACGCAATAATAGTGGGGGACTTTAACACCCCACTTACACCAATGGACAGATCATCCAGACAGAAAATAAATACGGAAATACAAGCTTTAAATGACACAACAGACCAGAAAGATTCAATTGATATTTATAGGACAGTCCACCCAAAAGCGGCAGAATACACTTTCTTCTCAAGTGCACGTGGAACATTCTCCAGGATAGATCACATCTTGGATCATAAATCAGCCTTAGAAAATTTAAGAAAACTGAAATCATATCAAGCATCTTTTCCAACCACAACGCTATGTGATTAGAAATCAATTACAGGAAGAAAACTGTAAAAAACACAAACACATGGAGGCTAAACAATACACTACTAAATAACCAAGAGATCACTGCAGAAATCAAAGAGGAAATTTAAAAAAATACATAGAAACAAATGACAATGAAAACACAACAACCCAAAACTTATGGGATGCAGCAAATGCAGTTCTAAGAGGGAAGTTTATAGTAATTCAATCTCACCTCAGGAAACAAGAAAAATCTCAAATAAACAATCTAAACTTACACCTAAAGCAACTAGAAAAACAAGAACAAAAAACACCGAAGTTAGTAGAAAGAAATCATAAAGATCAGAATAGAAATAAATGAAATAGAAATGAAGAAAACAATAGCAAAGATCAATAAAACTAAAAGTTGGTTCTTTGAGAACAGAAACAAAATTGATGAACCTTTAGCCAGACTCATCAAGAAAAAAGGGACAGTATTCAAATCAGTAACATTAGAAATGAAAAAGGAGAAATTACAACTGACACCGCAGAAATACAATGGCTCATAAGAGACTACTTCAAGCAACTATATGCCAATACAATGGACAACCTGGAAGAAATGGACAAATTCATAGAAAGGTACAACATTCCAAGACTGATTCAGGAAGAATTAGAAAATATAAACAGATGAATCACAAGTAATGAAATTCAAACTGTAATTAAAAAGCTTGCAGCAAATAAAAGTCCAAGACCAGATGGCTTCACAGGCAAATTCTATCAAACATTTAGAGAAGAGATAACACCTATCCTTCTCAAACTCTTCCAAAAAATTGCAGAGGAAGGAACACTCCCAAACTCATTCTACAAGGCCACAATCACCCTGATACCAAAACCAGACAAAGATATCACAAAAAAAGAAAATTACAGACCAATATCACTGATGAATATAGACGCAAAAATCCTAAACAAAATTCTAGCAAACAGAAACCAACAACACATTTAAAGGATCACACACCATGATCAAGTGGGATTTATCCCAGGGACGCAAGGATTCTTCAATATATGAAATCAATCAATGTGATACACCATATTAACAAATTAAAGAATAAAAACCATATGATCATCTCAATAGATGCAGAAAAAGCTTTTGACAAAATTCAACACCCATTTATGATAAAAACTCTCCAGAAAGTGGGCATAGAGGGAACCTACCTCAACATAATAAAGGTCATATACAACAAACCCACAGCAAACATCACCCTCAATGGTGAAAAACAAAGCATTTCCTCTAAGATCAGGAACAAGACAAGGATGTCCACTCTCACCACTATTATTCATCATAGTTTTGGAAGTCCTAGCCACGGCAATCAGAGAAGAAAAAGAAATAAAAGCAATACAAATTGGAAAAGAAGAAGTAAAACTGTCACCGTTTGCAGATGACATGATACTATACATAGGTAATCCTAAAGATTCCACCAGAAAACTACTAGAGCTAATCAATGAATTTGGTAAAGTTGCAGGATAAAAATTAAAGCACAGAAATCTCTTACATTCCTATACCCTAACAATGAAAAATCAGAAAGAGAAATTAAGGAAACAATCTCATTTACCATTGCAACAAAAATGAATAAGATACCTAGGAATCAACCTACCTAAGGAGGCAAAAGACCTGTACTCAGAAAACTATAAAACACTGATAAAAGAAATCAAAGATGACACAAACAGATGGAGAGATATACCATGTTCTTGGATGTGAAGAATCAATATTGTAAAAATGACTCTACTACCCAAAGCAATCTACAGATTCATCGCATTCCCTATCAAATTACCAATGGCATTTTTCACAGAATTAGAACAAAAAATTTTACAATTTGTATGGAAACATAAAAGACCCCGAATAGCCAAAGCAATCTTGAGAAAGAAAAATGGAGCTGGAGGAATCAGGCTCCCTGACTACAGACTATACTACAAAGCAACAGTAATCAAGACAGTATGGTACTGGCACAAAAACAGAAATATAGATCAATGCAACAGGAGAGAAAGCCCAGAGATAAACCCACACACCTATGGTCACCTAATCTATGACAAATGAGGCAAGAATATACAAGGGCGAAAAGACAGTCTCTTCAATAAGTGGTGCTGGGTAAACAGGACCTCTACATGTAAAAGAATGAAATTAGAACATTTTCTGACACTATACACAAAAATAAACTCAAAATGGATTAAATACCTAAATATAAGACCAGACACTATAAAATTCTTAGAGGAAAACATGGACAGAACACTCTCTGACATAAATCACAGCAATACCTTTTTGGATTCACCTCCTAGAGTAATGAAATTAAAAACAAAAATAAACAAATGAGACCTAATTAAACTTAAAAGGTTTTGCACAGCAAAGGAAACCATAAACAAAATGAAAAGACAACCCATGGAATGGGAGAAAATATTTGCAAACAAAGTGACAACCAACAAGGGATTAATCTCCAAAATATACAAACAGCTCATTCAGCTCAATATCAAAAAAACAAACAAACAACTCAATCAAAAAATGGGCAGAAGATCTAAATAGACATTTCTCCAAAGAAGACATACAGATGGCCAAGAGGCACTTGAAAAGATGCTCAACATCACTCATCATTAGAGAAATACATATCAAAACTACAATGAGGTATCATCTCACACTGGTCAGAATGGCCATCATCAAAAAATCTACAAACAATAAATGCTGGAGAGAGTGTGGAGAAAAGGGAACCCTCTTGCACTGTTGGTGGGAATGTAAATTGATACAGCCACTATGGAGAACTGTATGGATGTTCATTAAGAAACTAAAAATAGAGCTACCATATGACACTGCAGTCCCACTCCTGGGCATATATCTGGAGAAAACCATAATTCAAAGAGACACATGCACCCCAGTGTTCACTGCAGCACTATTTACAATAGCCAGGACATGGAAACAACCTAAATGTCCATCAACAGATGAAAGGATAAAGAAGATGTGGTATATATATACAATGGAATATTACCCAGCCATAAAAAGGAACAAAATTGGGTCATTTGTAGAGATGTGGATGGACCTAGAGTCTGTCATACAGAGTGAAGTAAGTCAGAAAGAGAAAAACAAATATCGTATATTAACGCATGTATGTGGAATCTAGAAAAATGGTACAGATGAACCTATTTTCAGGGCAGGAATAGAGACGCAGATGTAGAGAATGGATATGTGGACACGGTGGGGAAGGGGAGGGTGGGATGAATTGGGAGATTAGGATTGACATATATACGCTACCATGTGTGAAACAGATAGCTAGTGGAACCTGCTGTATATAGCACAGGGAGCTCAGCTCAATGCTCTGTGATGACCTAGGTGGGTGGAATAGTGGGGGAAGTGGGAGGGAGGCCCCATATATATGTATATATGTATACATATAGCTGATTCACTTCGTTGTACAGCAAAAACTAACACAATACTGTAAAGCAACTATACTCCAATTAAAAAAAAAAAAAAGCCATATGATAACTAATGGTCAACAAAGCCTACACAAGGCAGAGATTCTGTAATATACTAGGTTTTTTCAGGATCAGGGCTTAAACAGAGTTAAAATTTCTAGACTGAACCCAACATACATATGTAGGGAGCTATATAGCTTAAAGTAAATTAAATTAATACACAAAGTTTTATAAGTATATTTATCATAAAACTCAGAGGAAAGGGAGAAAGACCAGTGAAACAGACTCCTATAAGGAAGGAAGATAAGGCAGTAAGATTACAGGCAGAGAATTAACTACATTCAAGTTAAAAGGCAAAAAATTTATATATGCTTTTTACATCATGATAAGAAAAATACGCCTTACATAAGGTTTTTGAGAACATCTATATTCCTGATTAATACTGAATTAAGAAATATAGGTTACTCACACAATCAGATTTAGATGAAAATAGAAAAAAACTTACGTTTCAAAAAGGGCAAAGATAAACAGAATCACAAAAAACAGAACATTGGTGGCCACAACAGCAACTTGATCAATATTTCCTTGGGGGAACTGAACTTCATCTGTACTTGCTGTAGTAAACAGAAGAAAAATTATATTACCTACACAACTAATTTTTCTTATGACACTAAAATAGTGTAAAAATTATATGTAGCAAATTCAATGACTAAACATTTAAAATCATTTTTTTAGGCTTTCAAAGCAATTTAAAAGTTAACAATTTACATAACAGAAATAACTTTTAAATGGTATTTAAAATTAAAGTGAATTTTCTTCCCAGGACATACACTTCAATTCTGTTACCTACAGGAAATACTCAGATTTTCTATTTGGCGTCTCCCAACCAAAAACAGAAATGTATGTCCATAGAATTCTATAAAATGATCTCATACTAAATACTAAATTTGCTTTAAATTTCAGTTGCAGATTTTTTTCTACCTTACCTGAATTTTAAATTTACACGTATTTCATGAAAACCTCAAATAGTTTATTAAATAAGTTCTCAGTTCTATGATTCACCTCAATGGATATATATTTTGAATTTCAACAGTACATGGAATTACTATTAGTAAATATCCTTATTTTTTAGCCACAATTTTTTTTAAGTCCTTACGTTATCATTTATATTTTTTGCAAAGAACTACCAAGATTTGATGGTGGTTTTATAAATTAGGAAGGCAAATGAGTTAAGATATTCACTTATCTTGAACTGTATAGTTAAGTAACACACTCAGTATAAGCTGTATCTGATGTAAGTGAGAAATGTGAAGCCATATATTGATACATGTATGTATACATATCCATCATGCTACTTTATAGTTTACTCACTTATTCAGAGTAAACCAGGCAAGTAATACAAGAATGTATGTTATCTTTAAGTGCATGTGCAGCAAAAGTGGGGGCAGGGGGTGATTTTCCTAAGACACAGTAAATGTCTGTACTTTTTTCATTATAGTGCCTGCCTTTATATCTCAGGATACCTGAGGAGGAGTTCTTCCTCCAATAGTAAGTGAGATTTGAAAATAGTCTGCTATACTTGGGGGCAATTAAGCACCTTGGACACTCGACATAGGGTTATGACCTCCCTTTCACACAAAGAAAACCAGTCACACCTTTGTCCAGTTCCTTTTCTGGGGTAGACTCTGGTCCCTGTGGGCCTTGAATTATTTTGGATAGACCTCCCTGATTCTCAATCACCACCTAGAAGCCAGTCTTTACTCCTTTGAATCAAATATCAACATTGCCCCAAGTTAGACTGGAGTTTACTTCATATGTGGTTAGTTTTCTGCAGCCTCCAACCAGTGCTAGCTTTAGTGGGGAGACTCAGAAATGTTGCATCCTAAACTGTGGGAACTGACTAGGTATCCTAATTATAAGAATTTTAAGAAAACACTACATATTGATTAAAAAACTGTGTAATTGGAAATTAAATCCTATCCCATGATAACACCTTTAATAATAGGAACAACTTGATATGTTTTATCTAAACATTTACTGAGATTTAAAAATGATCTTTGTTTCATAAAAATTATTTTGAAGGACCTAGAAATCTTATGAAAGGAAACAGATCTCTCCGTTTTAAACTCTCATTTGTGTTTTAGAGCAGTGCTGTCCAATAGAACTCTGACGTGATGGAAATGCTCTTTCTCTCTACTGTCCAGGACAGCTGGCTGCTAGTCACATATACCCATTAACTAAGCACTTGACATGTAGCTAGTGTGGGAGTTCCCTGGAGGTCCGGAGGCTAGGACTCGGCGCTTTCACTGATGTGGCCCGGGTTCAATCCCTGGTCAGGGAACTAAGATCCTGCAAGCCACGCCACACAGCCAAAAAAAAAAGTGTAGCTAGTGAGATAGTGAGAATGAGGAATTTCTTAAATGTAATTAAGTTTAAACAGCCAAATGTGACTAGTGGCTACCACACTGGACAATGTAGCTGTATGTCTTTGCTACTCAAAGTGCAGTTCATAGACCAGCAGCATCAGTTCCCATGGGAGCTTGTTATAAATGTAGATTCTCCCTCCCCAGGCCTACTGAAACAGACTCTGCACTTTAACAAGGTTCCCAGGTGCTTTCTAAGCATATTAGTCAATAAAGCAAGGATCTATATGGTTATCCCCTTCAACTTATGAAAGATTTCTTGTGTATCTTCCCTCTCTCAGCCCCTCAACCTCACCCTCTTTAACTTGCTCATTCTCTTTACCCTTAAAGAGGTAGAGAGACAGGTCCTTTAAGTTAGCATCCTAACTTACACCTTTTCAAAAGAGTAGCTTATACCCACTGCTGGCACTTCCTCACCACTCATTCTTTCTTTTGTTCTTTCTTTTAATTTTGAAAACTTTCAAACACATCCTTATCTATCTATGCCCTAGATTCAACAATATTTTGCCACACTTGATTCATCTACCCCTTCCTTTCCTCCTTTCTCTCACTCTCTCTTTGTTGCTGTAGTGTTTTTCACTAGATGATTCCCAAATTTCTATCTCTAGCTTTGATCCCTACTGCCAAAATTACAGATGCCTCTGGAATTTTTTAGTTATTCTAGGGTAGCATTATATTTGGCTTGAACCAAATTGAAATCATCTTATCTTTTCAGCCAGTGTCCCTTCTTAAATTCTTCTTCTCTCATTCTTTCAATTATTTAGAATCAAAACTCAGCAGACATCTTCAACAACCCCCTCCATTCCTTAATATTCCCTATCCAATCTGTCAGAATCTTCTTTTTTTTTTTTCTTCAAAAGCTCATATCTCATCCCTTCTCCATTCTCAGTTACTGCTGTAGTTCAGGCCTTTACATATCTGGATTAGCCTCACTTGCAATCTGACTATCGTCATACTTCTCCTTTGTTCAAGATTTGCTATAGCTCCTCAGCACTCTGCTCTCCGACTACTTTTAACTTTTCCTTCCACCAGTTTTGTTGTAAAAATTAAATAAAATGTCTATCAAAGAACTTGGTAAAATTAACAGTGCCTTTTCCAAAACTTTATAAACTCCTTGAGGGCAAGGACTAAATTGCATTCTTTTGCATGGGGGGATAATCCCCAAGGAGGACATAACTAGGAGTACTTAAATAATGGTTTATTTAGTAAAATATACCTACTTACCAGACTGGGTACCTATTTATGAGTCAGAGAAAGATCTGAAGGATGAAAATGTGCATTTGTAGAGTATACCAAAAGAATAAAAATACAAAAGAGAAACCCTACTTATTCCCATGATTAAGTGAATAAAGAAATACTTGAAACAGAAAGATACATTTGGTAGCAATAATACTGAAATCATTCCAAAGATCTCAAGGATTTTAGGATACTGGCTTTTTGAAAACAAGATGAAGTGATTTTTAGCAATAGTTTTAACCTTACCAATTGTGCACACCAAATCACTGATATAGGCATGCCTTCAAAAAAAATCAACTTAGCTAACTTTCAACTTTGAAGATCTTCCCCAATTACCCATTGTATTGTCCTCAGAGACAAAATTCAAGTGAATATCAAAGAGATAGAATCATTAGAAACACTTTGTAATATTATAGTAATTTAGTCAAATAGGTTAATAGTACCTTCTTCAAAATTAATATTTTTACACTGTCGTCCTGAGTCATCCACACGATGTTCTCTTAAAAGAAAAACATAAATATTGTATCCATGAAAGGCTTAGTATAATAGATAATAGTAAATTTATTACTAGCTTTCTATTTTTTCACATTCTGGTATAGTTTCTTTTACTATCTTCTGAGTAATGAAATTATTATGATATATAACCAATAAAATTTTCAAAATACAAGTTACAATTATTATTATATTATCATATAAAATGAAAAAAACCCTCAATTCATCCAAAAGCACACATGAGCTGCCTTAATCAGTATTTGAAGTTTTCCAATGATTTTTAACATGAGTTATAAACATTTTGGACTCTTGGATAAAACACTCCGAAGAAGTATAAAGTAACAAAACTTCTCTAGTTTTATAAAATTTTTTCTAATATATAAAAGATAAGAGATACACATTACGAGTAACTTTTGTATCTAAGGTTGAACCTAATCGTTAATCTACTTAAAATGTTGCTTTCATGCCATTTCCCCTACTTAGAAACCTAGCATTAGTAAACCAAGACCAAACCTTGAATCTTTAAAGACCTTATAATCTGTTCTTATTCATCATCTATTATTTTAGTTATCAGTACCACATGCATTAGCTGATCAGAAAATATGAACACAACTAGACATCAAAAACCAAATAAAGACATCATAGAAATAATAATTCTCCAACAATGATAATGCTTATTTAATTTCACAATCTACAAGAGAAGTTTTATCATTTCTATCTAATTACCTTAATACAGTAAGAATCAGAATAATATTTAAAATTCCCAGGAAGGCGCCAAGTAAAACTGGTGCTGTGTACATGTTTATCTGCAGCTTAATGGTATCCCATGTCACGCCCTTTTCTCCAATGAGCGCAAAACAAGTCTGAAAAACTTATTAAAATAAAATGTATACAGATTAATTATTATATGGGAGGCACAGGCTAAAATAAATGTGAGAAATATTTACCATAGAATTGGAAGTAATGTATGGAAGCATCCATCTGCATCAGACATCTCAACAGGGGCAAGAAAATTGGTTCTTGGTGGGGAGAGGCAAAACATTTACTCTTTTTCTGTATAAAGCACAGATATGCATACAGTACATAAAACACATACAATATAGATCTGTGGTATTAAAATTTCATGGAAAAAAAAAATTTCATGGGATGGAGTGATTAGGAAAGAAATGCCTAAAAAGCCTCCTTAGGGGGACAATAACATAAAAAATGGGTGAGAAGCACCGATGTACAGGCATTCACAAGGGATTATACCTAACATAACTTGTCAGTATTTTCTTTTTTTAAAATACATCTCTGTACAAAATTTAAATTATATAATTTCTTCCATAAGTAAATTATTAAAGTTTAATCAATTTCATTATAAGAAACTGTCACATTTTAACTCAATATTTTAAAATATTACTGTGTATATGGTACTTAAATTATATATATTTAATATCATTTTCAATTTGGATCTGTGGCAAAAATCAGATTGGGTAAGTATTGGTTTGCTCTCCTGATTTAGATTCTATATCTGGTTCTGCCAGGACTTTACATGCAACCTTAGGGTGAGGATTAAGTAAAATACTGCACCTAAAGCACTTAGAACAGCATCTAGTATATAGTAAGCAGTCAATAAATGTTTGTGCTTATTGATGTGGTTATTATTGGAAAAGTCATCTAATCTTTTCAGGCCTACATTTACTCATCTTTAATACAAAATGTTTTAGTGAATAATCTTTTTTTTTTAATTTTATTAACTTATTTATTTTTTGCTGCGTTGGGTCTTCATTGCTGAGCGCGGGCTTCTCATTGAGGTGGCTTCTCTTGTTGAGGAGCACGGGCTCCAGGGGCGCAGGTTTCAGTAGTTGTGGCTCGCAGGCTCTAGGTGCACGGGCTTCAGTATTTGTGGCACACGGGCTTAGTTGCTCTGCAGCATGTGGGATCTTCCCAGACCAGGGCTCAAACCCGTGTCCCCTGCATTGGCAGGCAGATTCTTAACCACTGCACCACCAGGGAAGCCCCGTGAATAATCTTTAAAATGCTTTTTAGATGGCCAAAATATTTACTGAGAACCTAAGCCTACACCAGGTACTGTGCTAGAAACTGAGGGTAGAGTGGTAAGTTTAAAAAGACCCAGACTATGCCCTCATGTATATAATAAGGCAATAGGTTCAATTGTTCTAGATTTCTGCTTATATTTTATTCCAGAACACTGAACTAAAATACTAGATTTTGGTGAATGATGAATTAGGCTTTCTTCTGTTGAAGCGAAGTAATGGAAGTAATGGAAACTGGAGGTTGGGGTGTTAATGATGAAGTAAACTGAGTTGGATTCAAATTGATGCTATTTATAACTGCAATATTAAAAGCATGGGCCAATTATATGGCTTTTCAAAGTTATGCTAGGCATAAAAAATTAATTTCTCTACTCATTTAGCAGAAAATTAATTGGCCTTAGGGAAATATTAAATCTCATTAATATATTTTTATATTCATTAAAGTATGAAAGCTTGGAAAGAAGAAGAGACTACTAAATCTTTTTTAAACTCTTTCATTTTCTTCAACCTTAGAAAAGTCTTAAAGGTATGGGCAAAAGGCAAAAGGGGAAAAAACCTCCTATAACTTTCCTCAAATCCTTCAATTAAAAGAATTTTGTTTCTCATAAACAGGAAAAAAAAAGCAAACTCTTGCTGAGATGTTAAGCTAAATGATTATCTGACAGAATGTATACTTTGGAATCAGACAGTGAGGTTTGAATCTCATATTTCCCATTTACTATCAGGGTGACCCTGGATAATTTACTTAGATTCTCTATGCCTTTGTGTTAATCTGTACAGTGGGACTAATAACATTTAATTTAGGGAACATGAGTTAACACATATAAAGAGCCTAGCCTCACTGCTAGGTCAAAAAATATCAGTTTCCCTCCCTTTGCCTTCAGCCATGAGGTTTTATACTTGAATTGCATCTAACATTTGAACCTCAAAAGTTTTCCCAATTCAAATCCAAGTAATGATAAGTGAAGAACACCTACCTGGACCTAGAATAAAACCTAATGCTTGACATGCACTTGTGTTTGCCATGGAACTTGTTCTTTCCTGAAGAGAGGTAGCACCAGCAATATATGATCTAATAACAGCTACATTTCCTAAGAAAAGACACAATAATACAAAGTAAAAGAAAATATTCTCCAGTTTAT
Organism: Balaenoptera physalus; assembly: GCF_965194825.1. Taxonomy (NCBI): domain Eukaryota; kingdom Metazoa; phylum Chordata; class Mammalia; order Artiodactyla; family Balaenopteridae; genus Balaenoptera; species Balaenoptera physalus. The sequence goes on from NC_138884.1 coordinate 136,597,828, forward strand.
AAAAATTCAACTTAATTAATTAAGTTAATTCAACTTAATTCAACTTCTGGCTCTATACAGAAGAAGAAATATTAACCTACAACATAGTTACTGCTTCCTCTTTATGATTATACAAGGCATGTATAGTGAACAAATGTATCAATTAATGGAAAATATTACTTTTAGTAAAATAAAAACACAGTTAAAGATGTGAATGAATGAAAAAATGGCATACAGGAAACTTAAACTTTTTTCATCATTAAATACCGAGAAAGCATTGAGTGAATGGAGTACTACTAACTGCTACACTATTTTAAAAGAAATATGCTACACACTCTGCATGTTTATAAAAAGAAATCCTAAAAATTTAAGTCAAAAAAATTTGCTTAGCATTTATGTTGAAGAGACTCTGCTAGGGGCTAGAGAATATTTTCAAAAGTCATAAATTGTCTCTAATTACACTAAGTTTACTAGCTAGTTGGTGATAAGGGATGAAAACGGTGCAAAACAGTATATAAGCAAATGCCAGAGACATGTTGGAGAAGCGGTAGTGTAGCCTAAGAAAGCTTCATGAAAGAGGTGGAATTTGAACTGAATCTTGAAGGATGAAGAATCATGGGAACAGAAGAGAGAAGCTATAGGTAATGGGAACATCATGAGCAAAGGCAAAATGATAGGAAAGACATTTGCAATGAGGCATCTGTATGTTGAATGTCGTATAGGAGATTGAGAAGAGGTGACCCTAGGTGAGAGAAGGCCATAAATGTCAGGATGAATGTGAGTCCAACACAACCAAAAATATACATGCATGCATATTACCTGCTCCAAATCCCACCAATCCACGAGCAACCAACATGTAGTATTTATTATGAGAAGCTGGAACCTGGACATATGCATAGAGGCAGTTGGCTGCCACCGAAATGAAAATGGAAACTGTAAGAGGTTCTTTTCTTGGTCGATAATTAGACCACAAACCAAATATAGGTGAAGCTACCATTTGGCCAAGGCTAAAAGAAGCAATAACCCAGCCCAAAAAACTTGCATCGGCAGTCTGATCAATCTGCAGAAAAAAGTACAATGCTTTAAGAATTGTTATCCGAGAAAAGTAAAGTAAAAAATCTAAATACATTTTTTCTGACCATGTAACATTTCTTATTAAAAAAATAAAAACAATAATTCTAACACATAAGTTTTATAACATCATTACTTACAGTAAGGAATTCAAACTTCTGACATTACAATTAAATGTGTTAGCAATTCACTATACACAAGGAAAAATGTTTAAGAAACTTCATCTTTTAGAACAATTACAGAAATTCTGTCATAAAAATCTTGTTAAAAAAAATCACATTATATACCTAACAATAACATCAAAAAATAATATGCCATTCTTTAATTCTTGTAAAGTAAATATAATTATTTACCTTACGCTACTCTATAAACTAAACAACCATTAGCACTGTGAATCTATTTTTTTTAACTGGGCACAATAATCAAACACTTAAAGACAATAATAAAATTTCTCTCATTAAACCTACTACTAATTCTTCCTTTCGGCATAGACAATCCAGGATTCTACCAAAGAGGATTTATATATCATTAATACTGAGGGAAAAACCAAATGATTACAACTCAGAAAATACTTTCAGAAAACAGAAAATTTTAGCTTACAAAAGGGACTATGGAATAAATCAACAGATTGGGTTTTTAAAAATATGGTAGGTTATATAATAATTTGGAAAAATAAGAGCCATTAAATTTTAGGACATAAGTTTAAACATATATAGGTTAAGTGGTAGGACAACTTAATAAGGAAAACCATGGCCTTTTCTTTTCCAAAGATATTTTTTAAAAGCTTAAAATGAAGATATTTAGGTACATGTCTGTTTGTGTGGGATGAGAAATAAGAGTGAATAAGTATAATGACTTCATGTCATATAAATTTAAAAATTAATTTTCAAAAAAGCAATGAAAACAATTTAATATTAAGTGTCTAGTGGTTTGAAAGCAAAAGGATAAAAGTGTCTTCTCAGGATATCAATTGATCATAATAGTCAAGTGTCTGTTTCATGGACAGAAGTGAGCTGACTCTTGAAGATGGCTCTAACAATTTTAACAACATTTGCTATTTTTATGGGATACTATTCTTTAAAATGACTGGAAAACTGGAATCTTCTAGAATTCTGCTGGAATTTTAACAGGAAAGTAAAATGGTGTGGAAGATACAGGTTCTATACTACAACAGAAGGTATCAGTTCAGTAACTGAACTGTTATCTGTGCTCCTGTGTGTTTCTCTCTCTCTTATAGTAATAACAGCATGTTGTTTCAGTCCTCTGGCCACCTCTAATGATCTCTATCATATTGTTTTCAGGATAAAATCTAAACTACTTATTATGTAAAACTAGCTCACAAGCTGGCCACTGTCTTTCCTCTCTAACTTCATCTCTCTGCGTGCTCCCTCCCCCCAATTCTAACTTCCAGCCACACAGAACTTTTTGAAGTTTCCAAAATGAGTCAAGCTCTTTGCTTCCAGGCCTTTGCACAGGTTCCTCTACTGCCCCTTACATCAGGAATGCCTTTCCAAACTCCTACTCCCTGGCCCTGACTGCTCCTCTGGTGACCAGTTTCTGTTGGTCTCAGCTCAGATATAAGTGCTTTTGGGAAATCTTCCAGGATCTCTTTAGTCTGGATCAGCAACATCTCCCTAACCCCCATGTCTGTCTGTCTGTGTCAGTCTGTGTGTATGTCTCTCTCCCCCCTGGCCCCCACTCCTTCTCTGTCTCTCTCTGCCTCTCTCCCTCTCCCTCTAGTTCTCTCTCCCCTGTGAACACGCACACACACTCACACATCATGCTCTTAGACTCTTACCCACTCATATTGTATGGTAATTATCTGTAAACTTGTTTGGTTTTGCACACTTCAGTAAAAGTTAGATCCGCCTCTTCTTTTAAAAAAAAAAAAAAGCCCACAGTGCGTAGTACTGAATTTCAAAACATTCTTCTCTAAACATGTTAATAATACTGACAAAGTCAAAGTTCTAGAAATCTTAATGCTTTGCTATGGGAGCTGAGATGTGTTCCAAGCCTCCTCAACTATTTACTTATAGATTATTGCTTATTCAGCCAATTAACAGTCATTAAGGCGTTCTCTGTGACAAAACCTGAGCGAGGCAATATGAATACAAATTGAATAAACACAGTTCTTGCCATCAAGGAGTTTCCAAACCAGGTTCTACTTATTTGATTCTGAAAAATCCTGCATTTTTGAGTAGCTGAGGAAAAAAACCAGCATGCTTTAATTCTTTATCTGTCAAATGAGGGTAACTTCACAGAGTTGTTATGAGAATTATTTAAGCCAAGACATGTATAGTGCCTAGGGTCATGTCTGCCTATAGTATGCACTAAATGAATGTTACCGATACATAAAAAATTAATATTTCTTAGTATTTTGTTTTTACTGATATGTCAGTTTTATTATTATATTTTATTGTTAACATGCATGAGTAGTCCCACTATGTCCCTGGGCCTATAGATAACCTATCATTCCAATTCAAAATGGGTTTAAGAATATGAGTTTTCCTGGAAATCAATCACAACTCTGGGCAACACAGGCTACGGAATCACTGGGCTGATAGATGTCTATCAGCCAGGGCCAGAAGCACAAGTCAGAGATTCACAGCAGTGCCAAATTCCTTTCAGACAGATAACTTACTGTTTGGGGGTTTTAGAGGGGTGGTTTTGGCCTAGCTTTTATCTTTCTCACAGATGACTTTTAAGCTAAGTAATATTTGGTAACATATTATTGTAAAAGAGATAGTAGCCTTAAATTAAAAATGAAAATTTTGATAAACAGCAAGGACCTACTGTATAGCACAGGGAACTATATTCAGTAGCTTGTAAAAACCTATAATGGAAACGAATCTGAAAAAGAATATGTGTGTGTGTGTGTGTGTGTGTGTGTGTGTGTGTGTATAACTGAATCACTTTGCTATATACCTAAAACATTGTAAATCAACTATACTTCAATAAAATAAATAAACAAATAAAATTTTTAAAAAAGAATGAAAAATCTTAAGGCAGTGGGTAACATAGCACTGTAGAGTCAGATTTTGGTTTCAGATAAGCTTGATTCTGCCATTTTCTAGCTGTGTGAATCTTGGGCAAGCTACCTAACTTCTCTAGCCTGAGTTTCTTTATCTGTTAAACAGGAGTGATAATGACCACCTCACAGAGTTGTTATGAAGATCAAAAGATGATTTAGATGAAAGATTTAGTATTGTGCCTGGCACACAATAAGCTATCAATATTATTATGAAATAACTTGAGAAAATTAACTCACAAGGTTTTTGGTGAAAATGTTATGCTTGTATTGCCAAAGAACTAGTGATATGTTCGTGCGCTCTCAATAAATTTACCTTTGAAGAGATTGCAAATATCTGGAGAAAGGAGTGTACCTTTTCAAAATTCAACTTATTATGCTGAGTAGACCTAATTTTGTAAATACCTTTCTTTTGAGAATTTTGAGGTTAAACAAACTAGATACAGGGACCATAGAAATCAAGAGTTTTGATACATGGAAATACATATTTTAGCACAGAAGATATTGCTCCAGAATTGTTAAATATTCTGTTCCAATTCTAATAATTCTGCCAGTATGGAAAGAATTTTTAGTGTCATGAGTAATGATTTCATGTAAAATAAATTTTTAATTAGTTTAAATTAATTTTCAAAATGGCAGTGAAAACGTGGCACTAAATCACTAAAAAGTAAAATGTGTATTTTTTTTCCTATATTTCTTTTAAAAGATAGCATAACAAAATAGCATTTTTAAGTTAAAAATTGTAAAAACTAAAAAATCTAAAATGAAATATAAGATGTCAATAAATTTCTTATATAATAGGTATAATTTTTAAACCCTAAATATTCATCAAATGTGTCTACTATTTTTGTTGAAGCCATCCAACCATTCTAACAATCTTGTAGAGAAGTTAGGTAAACTCTCTGTAACACACTGTTACAACACTCAATGATAAGTATTAATGATAAAGGGATATGGAAGCACATAGGAAAACCTTCTAATGCAAACTGGGGTGAGGGACAGTAAGAAAAGGCTTTTCAGAGGAGGTGACATTAGAGCAAAGCCTTGAAGAATTAATAAAAACTAGTGGAGAAGAAGGGAGGAAGGGAATGGCAGAGGAAAGGAGAGATGGAGGGAAGGAAAGCACTCCAGAAAAAAAAGGAGGAAAAAGTGTAAAGATCTGAGGACCTTAGGTTCATCCAAGTACATGATATAATAAATTACTGGCTATAGATCTAATATTGGCCAAGGCTCAGGATCTAGGCTGAAACACACACACACACACACACACACACACACACACACACATACACACACACACACACACACACACACTCCTCTGGAGAAAACCAAAATATAAGGGGCAAGTTGATAGAGAAAAATACACAAAATAATTTAAGAATAAAGAGTTAAGAGTAATGTCATGGAAGCTAAGAGAGAGTTTCAAGAAGCAAAGAGAGGACAACAATGTCAAACACTACCCAAATGTCACCTAAAGTAAGGACTGAAAAGTATCTACTATTTGGTGAGCGATTAAGTCATTGGAGACCTCAAGAGCAGTTGCAGGGTAGCAGAGGAGTTAATCAGATTGTAGCAGGTTAAGGAGTGAAGAGGAGTTAGGAAGCACAGAGGAACTCCTTCAAGAACCTTAACTGAAATATTATTATAGATTAATTATGTCTCCAACTTAAATACTGATTTTTAATAAATTCATTACTGGAATTTTAAGACAGAACTGACAGTTATATGTCAAATATATTTTTTAAAAAGGTAGAATTGACAGGACTTGATCATCAACTGATGATCAATTGATGTCAGAGTACCCACCAAACTTGCATCTTCTTGTCACTCTCTCCTTCCCATGTAGTAACCACAGCATCAAAATACATATATTGTCTATTCTTTTCACAATGTCCCCTGACAACCCAAATTAATTCTATCAGAAAGCATGAAATTATCCCATAGCAATATCATTTATACATTTTAGGAATTCAGACTATGTCTAGCTTAGTTTCCTTTTTATTAGGGAAGGGGTATGGATGGGATGGGAAAGTGGCTAATAAGCAGGTGACCATACATCTACATTTGCCTGCGATTGGATATAATCCTATTTTCCTGCTAAAGGACTCTTTTCACTTCAAGAGTGCTCTGGTTTGCACAATAAAGCATACGGTCACCTTACTTATAAGCCTCTTTTGAAGAATTATTATCTCAAGTTATTTTAGTAAAGATTAAATCAGAATACCAAAGAGACTCTCTAGAAAACTCTTAACTACATAAGAGTTATTACTACTACAGCTACATAAGAGACGAATAAAGTGCACAAACCTTTTGGAGATATGGCCATATTGACATTATCACAATAGAAAATCCTGTGAAGAGGCAAATTCTGTTATTTATACTTAATAATAATTTTATCACTATAGATACAAATTTTTGAACTATAGCATGGATTTTAAAACATCATTCTGAATTTACAAATTTATGACCACAAATGTCTAATTTATTAAGCAATGGGGTTTTATTTATCAGAAGGAAAATAAATATTAAAGGCTGGAAAACATATATATAATTATAGTCCCTCACCATAATTAACATAATAAAAGCAGAGGGCCTATTTCTCCTTATTCATGTGTCTTTACTGTAAATGAAAATTACTGGAACTTCCCTGGTGGCGCAGTGGTTAAGAATCCGCCTGCCAATGCAGGGGACACGGGTTCGCGTCCTGGTCTGGGAGGATCCCACATGACGTGGAGCAACTAAGCCCGTGCGCCACAACTACTGAGCCTGCGCTCTACAGCCTACGAGCCACAACTACTGAGCCCGCATGCCACAACTACTGAAGCCTGTGCACCTACAGCCCGTGCTCTGCAACAAGAGAAGCCACTGCAATGAGAAGCCCGCGCACTGCAACGAAGAGTAGCCCCTGCTCACTGCAACTAGAGAAAGCCCACACACCGCAACTAGAGAAAGCCCACGCACAGCAACGAAGACCCAACGCAGCCAAAAATAAATAAATAAATAAATTTATTAAAAAAAAAAAAAAAGAAAAGAAAATTACTGAGAGCTTTGTTAAGTTTTTATAGCAGAAATGAATGGCGGTAAGGCTACTTTGTTACAGAGGAATTCCTAGACTTCTAATCTGTGTTGTTTGGGAGAGATAATTCACTGTAGGGAGGATTAAGAAGAAGGAAAATGATCTTTAAAGGGGGCAGTGGCTATAAAGAACCAGAATTTCTCAAGATGGGCATACCTTAAAAGAAAATTATCCCTGCTAGCTTTTATTGCTTGAGAACTGTAATGATAAACTCCAATGTTATTTGTCGATTTTAAATATTAGGCACATCCAATCACAATTCTATCAAGGCTATTTAAAAAAAAAAACAGCTCTATTAAGATATAATTCACAATGAATTCACCCATTTAAAGTGTACAATTCAATGGTTCTTAGCGTGTCAGATATGTGCAACCATGACTACAGTCAATTTCAGAAAATTTTAGTCACCTCAAAAAGAAACCCTGGGGGCTTCCCTGGTGGCGCAGTGGTTGAGAGTCTGCCTGCCAATGCAGGGGACATGGGTTCGAGCCCTGGTCTGTGAAGATCCCACATGCTGCGGAGCGACTGGGCCCGTGAGCCACAATTGCTGAGCCTGCGCGTCTGGAGCCTGTGCTTCGCAACAAGGGAGGCCGCGATAATGAGAGGCCCACGCACCGCGATGAGGGGTGGCCCCCGCTTGCTGCAACTGGAGAAAGCCCTCGCACAGAAACGAAGACCCAACACATCCATGAATGAATGAATGAATGAATGAATAAATAAATAAATAAATTTTAAAAATTGTATAACTTAAAAAAAAAAAAAAAGAAACCCTGGACCCTTTAGCTATACTCTGCTATCCTCTATCATTTCCCCAACAGCCCTAAGCAACCACTAATCTACTTTCTGTCTCTATAGATTTTCCTATTCTGGACTTTCATATGAATAGAATCACATAATATGTGGTCTTTTGTGTCTGGCTTCTTTCTTTGCATAATGCTTTCAAGGTTCATCTATGTTGTAGCAGTATCAGTACTACATTCCTTTTTAAAAGTCTGTTTTAAAAAATAATTTAATTATTAGTTTCATCTTAGTGTATTTTGAATTAACACATTGACTTGATGAAAAGAATCAATTAATGTTTGAAAATAAGACTACTATCTCACAATCAAGGAACTTGTAAACAGGTAAACTGTTTCACATGCCAATTAAAATCTAAAGTTAAAAAATTTTTTGCTGTTAAATTTGAAATTATTACTTATATTTTAGATAAGTGAGTACAAAAATTAGAAGTGCTTTAAATAAAAAAACAATCTGTTGCAGAGATTGTTACCTAAACAACATTCATTTGCCCCCTTCCTCCTTTCTGATAGAATCCTGGTTGTACTAAGGTATCCATCACTCCTCCACAAAGCCACAGGCTTTAGAGGACACTGTGTCCACCCCAAATTCCAGAGGGTAGATCCTGATTAGATCTCACTATCCCAGCTGATGATGGGTTTAGAAATTAACAGGTAACCCAATTCTGACCAGTGAGAAATAACGGGAGGTCTACTTTGGGACCTCCAAGAAAGGACCCCTCATCTCTCTGGAGGTTTAAAAAATAAGTCCCTTTCAATCAATAAAAATTACTGTGGAAGGATGTGACACGTGGAACTGCTGCTGCATCCCTCCTATAGCCTAAGAATGAAGGCAATATGCAGAAGAGAGCAAAACCAAAAAACTTACTCAGAAGCAGAGCCAGTGAACTTCACCTGGAGTTGTCCCACTATGGATATCTTATAAGAAAATACAAATTACTGTTCAAGCCAATTTGAATCAACATTTTTTCCGGATATTTGTGGAAAGCATAATAATAGATATACAATCCAAAAAACTGTTGAAAATATCCTTTATTTTGTACTTTTCTTTAGTTTTAGCTTTATTTAAAATCTATTTTTACTCAATGTTGAATCATAAAGAAGACTGACAAGAGAGAGAGAACAAGAGGGTGACCTGGGATAAATAGAAAGGATATGGAAAACAACTTAGTCAAATGACCTTCACTAAATACATCTCAGGGAAGGAAACCATTTGTAAAATTATTGCCTATGGACTTAGAGTCCACGCTTGGAAAAAAAATTGATTCCCTAAAACATTCCTTTATAAACTATCACAGTATTGAGAATTCCTATATATTTTCATTCCTTACCATTTTTAACATAATTACAGTTCTTAATATTAAAATTTTTTTCCTCATAAACGTTAACTTTTTCAGTAAATATATTTTCAGATATAATGTTAATAGGTTAAAATAATCAAGCTATACAGATTAATATTCTTGGACTTTACTATTGGTATGTGTCAATATAAAAGTTAAATGAGGTTCACAGGCAACAAAAGAAAAAAGCAAATACATTAAACTACATCAAAATTTAAGACTTCTGTGAATCAAAGGGCACAATCAGCAGAGTGAAAAAAAGAGTCACGGAATGGTTGAAAATATTTGCAAATCATATATCTGATCAGGGATTAATATTCAGAATATATAAAGAACTCCTACAACTCAACAACAACAAAAAACCTTATTTAAAAAATGGGCAAAGGACTTGAACAGACATTTCTCCAAAGAAGATATACAGATGGTCAATACACACGTGAAAAGATGCCTAACGTGAGTAATCATCAAGGAGATACAAATCAAAATAACAATGAGCTACTACCCCATTAGAATGACTAATGTCAAATAAACATAAAATAAGAGTTGGTGAGGATGTGGAAAAATTTGAACCCTGACTGTTGACGGGAATGTAAAATGCAGCAGCAGCTATGGAAAAAAGTATAACAGTTCCTCAAAAAATTAAAAATAGAATTATCATATGATATAGCAATTCCACTTCTGGATATATACCCAAAAGAACTGAAAGCAGGATGTTAAAGAGATATTTGCACACCCATGTTCACAGCAGCTATTTGTAAGAAACAAGATATGGAATCAACCCAAATGTTCATCAACAGATAAATGGATAAACAAAATGTGGTATATACTGAAGGGGATCAGAACATGCTATCCCAAAATATGCTGCTTTGGCATATTGATTATTTTGAGCTGAAGGCAACTAACAAACAGCAGAAACAGAAGGGCTTTCTGTCTTCCCCCTTTCTGCCTAAAAACTGGGCATAAATTTCCCCTGAGAAATGTACTCTTCCAGTACCAGGAAGAAGAAAACATTCTTATCACTGGAGATGGAGCATCAATGCTGAGATGAGTCTGCACAAACAAACCTTACTCAAATAACCCTCATCCCCCATTAGTTTCCCCCATGTATTTCCTACTCACTTTCCCACAATTTACCATCCCTAGAAAGCCAACCCCTTTTCTTTGTCTAGTCACCTCTCTACAGTTAGAGACCTTTGTTAAAATAGTATATAAGTCCCTGAGTCTAACCCTTTCTTTGGGGTTTTCACTTTTCTATGAAGCCCCGTATGTCACATAAAAATATGAACATCAAATAAATTTTTATGCTTTTCTCCTGTTGATCTGCCTTTTTTTTTTAATAAATTTATTTATTTTATGTTTCGCTGTGTTGGGTCTTCGTTTCTGTGCGAGGGCTTTCCCTAGTTGCGGCGAGCGGGGACCACTCTTCATCGCGGTGCGCGGGCCTCTCACTGTCGCGGCCTCTCTTGTTGCAGAGCACAGGCTCCAGACGCGCAGGCTCAGTAATTGTGGCTCACGGGCCCAGTTGCTCTGCGGCATGTGGGATCTTCCCAGACCAGGGCTCGAACCCGTGTGCCCTGCATTGGCAGGCAGATTCTCAACCACTGTGCCACCAGGGAAGCCCCTGATCTGCCTTTTGTCAGTTTAATTTGCAGGCACCAAATTAAAAACCTTTCCTTTACTTTCTTAGCTATAAAACCTAAGAAAGTAAACGAAAAGTTTTCCCTCTCCTAGAATTTATACAACAGACTATTATTCAGCCTTAAAAAGGAAGGAAATTCTGACACATGCTACAACATGGATGAACCTTGAGGACATCACGCTAAATGAAATAAACTAGTCACAAAATTAAAAATACTGTATGATTTCATTTATATGAACTATCTAGAGTAGTCAAGTTCATAGAAACAGAAAGCAAAATGATGGTTAACGGTGGCTGAGGGAAGGGGAAATGAGTTGTTGTTTAATGGGTATAGAGTTTCAATTTTGCAAGATAAAAAAGTTCTGGAGATTGGTTATACAACCATGTAGAGATATTTAACACCTCTGATCTTAGAAATGCTTAAGATGGTACATTTTATGTTATGTGGTTTTTACCACAATAAAAAAATAATTTTTAATTAAATGACATTAAAATATGATATTTTATCTAAATTTTAAAAATTATGTATAATTTCTAATACTTACCTACACTGCTAAGAAACATAGTAAGATACAGAATCCTAATAGATCTCCATCGGCTCTTATAATGCTCCTCAGTTTCTATAATATCCCATTCTCTATGTATAAAGAAGAAAAAAGTAGTATAAAGTTATCTCAGTACATGCAAATCTTTCTGTGGCACAATTTTATTTTCTCTCTCCTAAAGTCATGAAAATTATATGATAGAGGTATAATTTACTAATACTGGTTTTTACTATACTAATTCATCTATACATAAGTATTATATCTTTTAATTTCCATGGATTATATTTATGGATCACTGTGCATAGAAACTTGGGAGACATGAGGCAGCTTAAAAAGGCAAAACATTTAGTGAACCAATTATTTTGCTATTGTTGGCATGCTATAAACTTATGAATCAAGCATGTTTAAATTTGCTAAACTGACAAAATGAATAAAGTATATCAAAATAAATAAACTAGCTACAACCATTAGATCTCCTACAGGTGGGATATACAACTAGTAACTATTAAAAGATAATAACTGTCATCAGTATGACATGCTCTACTTGATGACAGCAAATTAACTTTGCTGTAGGAAGCTATTTTAGTTGGGTACTTTCAGCAAAATTAATATAAAAGTGACACCAGGGAGGTTTGATGTGACCTAAGACATTCGTAGCCCTGGGACCTCCTGAAACATCTGCCTTTGCTCCAACACAGGTTACCAGACAAGCTCTGTTAGTGGACCAAAGAGAGACCAAGGCCCCTCCAGACTGGGTTGATCTTTCACTATCACCCTTGACCTGGATTAAGGGCAAGTATGTTAACCACGTAGCCTACCTCTGTCAGGTGATAACATTAGCATGTGTACCCATTACATTTTCACATATGCACACAAAAAGAGTTAACAAATTTACCCTAATATAAGCATTATGTTTTCAAATAATTAAGACAAGCACAACAGACAAAATGTCATCTTATGTTCCAACATTATTTTCTAAAATAGACTTAGAACTGTTAGTCTTCAAAATAGAAACTTTTTTTTTTTAATGTGATGTGACTGGGAATGTTAGAGAGGGAATGAAGAAGAGAAATAACATTTATTAGATCTATTATGTGCCAGATATATTAGTTCCTGATATAATATACATGAAGCACTTAACACTGTATATGCTGTTCCACAAAAATAGACTGTAATGTCGCATACCTCAAAAATAGCAGAACCCCAGACGCTCGTATTTGCAAATCAATATACTGAAATTTGGAATACATAATGCAGATACAGGAAGTCCCCTACATACGAACCTTCAAGTTGCAAACTTTCAAAGATGCGAACATGCATTCGCATGTCCAATCACATAAGTTAGTTCACGTGTCTGGCAAACATGGTCACACGTGTGCATCCTCTACAAGTGGTTGTGCTTTTGTGTACTTTATGGTACAGTACTGTATAGAGTACAGCAGTACAGTATCTTTATTTCAAGCCCAGGATGTCCGGAAGCAAGCATGAAAGCAGCAGTGATGTGTCTGGTACTGCTAAGAAGTGCCAAGTGATAACGATGGAAACAAAAGTGAAAATAATTGAGAGAGTGGAGCGAGGCAAAAAGATGGTAGACGTCGCTCATTCTTATAACATGAATCGTTCAACCATCAGCACGATTCTAAGAACATGGACGAGATCATGGAACACATGAAGTCTGATGTGCCAATGATGTCGACAATAATATCAAAGAAGCGTGGAAAAATGATGGAGATGGAGAAAGTTCTCAGGGTGTGGATGCAGGATCAGTATCAGTGTTGAGTCCCACTCAGCTTAATGCTGATTCAAGAGGAAGCCAAAAGCCTTTATGAAGACTTGAAGAAGAAACACGGTGAAGAATCAAAGGGCGCACCTTTTAAGGCCAGCCATGGCTGGTTTCGTCAGTTCAATGCTACAGCCAAGCTTCACAACATAAAAGTGGCGAGGCAGCGAGTGCAGATACGGTAGCTGCCTGGGAATTTCCTGAAACGCTTTGAGAAATTATTGATGAAGGCATGTATTCAACCAAGCAGGTTCTTATTGTGGATGAGAGAGGACTGTACTGGAAGAGGATGCCAGACCAAAGTTACATCAGTAAGGAGGAAAAGTCGATGGCAGGCTATAGAGCAGCAAAGGATAGGCTAACTCTGTTGTCTGGTGGCAATGCTTCCGGCGATATGAAGCTGAAGCCTCTCTTAGTTTATCATTCAGAGAACCCAAGAGCCCTTAAAAACATAGCCAAGGGCTCTCTTCCTGTTGTGTGGAAGAGTAACCCCAAAGCCTGGGTTACACAGGCCATTTTCCAGGATTGGTTTTTCCACCACTTTATCCTGGAGGTAGAGAAATATTGTTTGGAGAAGGACGTCCCATTCAACATTCTTTTGCTGCTCGATAATGCTCCAGACCACCCCCCATTCATGAACGACTTTCATCCGAACATCAAAGTAGTGCATCTGCCACCAAGTACTATGTCCCTCATCCAACTTATGGACCAGGGAGTTACAGCCACTTTCAAGAAATATTATTTATGTTACACTTTTAGTCAGGCAGTAAAGGCGACTGACGAATCAGGAACAACCTTGCGACAATTTTGGAAGGACTGTAACATCTACAAGGCCACAAAAAACATTGACTGCTTGGTGTGAGGTTACGGCCGTCACCGTGAATGGGATTTGGAAGAAACTTTGCCCGCAGTTTGTTCATGATTTTCATGGATTTGAGAAGGTGGATAAGGAGTCCAAAGAGGTCTTCAGCAACTTAGTGACCCTCAGCGAGAAGCCAGAGCTAGATCTGCAAGAGGACGACTTCATTGAACTCCTTGCTGTGCAACACGAGGAGCTTACTAATGAAGACCTGGTGAAACCGGAAACCCAGAGAAAGGACGAAGAGAGACAAGAGAAAGGAGAAGTAACTGAAGAACCGAAGAGATTCGCATAGCAGGAAATGGCAAGGGGATTTTCTTTATTTGAGGAGGCACTGTTAGTTTGTGAGGGACAGGACCTGAACGTAGAACGTTACATGAAGGTTGCAGCAGCCGTTCAGAATGCAATCCAGTGCTACCGTGTCATCCATGACGAGAAAAAAAGAGCTACTACCCAAACATTATTGGATCGTTTTTTTCAAGGTGGTAGATAGAATTGAATCCAGCAAAGAACCAGAACCTGTGCCATCAATGTCAGGCGTGAGTGAAATTGCAGCTTGCCCTCCGTCTCCTATTGCTAACGATCCTTCAGCTCTGCCATCTCCCACCTCCTCTCCCTTCACCAGTCAGTAACTCTCCTTGCCTGTTCACTCAATGCCAGTCCCTGTATGCCAGCTGTTGTACTGTACTACTGTACTTTTCAAGGTACTGTACTGTAAGATTAAAAATGTTTTATTTTTTGTGTTTTTTATGTGTTATTTGTGTGAAAAGTATTATAAACCTATTACAGTACAGTACTACATAGCCGATTGTGTTAGTTGGGTACCTAGGGACTTACGAACGCGCTCTCAGAATGGAACTCGTTCGTATGTAGGGGACTTACTATTATTACATATCAGCAAAAGGTATACACCATTCAGTCCCACAGCACTGAATTCTGGTATCACTTTAAAGTACTGGGTTACTATTATAGTTTTAATGAACTCATCATTATTTTCTGGAGATCAGAAATCTAACTGATAATCACGAATAAGAACTATCACTAAAATAAGCCTGAACATTTTCAAATAACCAATTTGCTCATATCTTATCTAAGTTATGGAACTAAGAGAAGTAAGTAATTTGATTCTGAAAAAATATATATAATAAAATTGTTTGTTTGAGTGACTTTGACTTGAAGGTCAGTCAAAAATCTTTCTTCTTTTAATGACAGCTATTAAATATTGAAGGGATGATAGAAAATCACCATTTACTCTCCATGTAATAATGCATGAAAGCAGAGATCATCAGTGAATCCTAAAATAACTGGTTGGAAAGTCAACAGTCCTCAAAGTATCACTCTTTTGTCAATCCATTAATCAGAAAATGGAAAATGAACCTTTATAATTGAGAGCTATAACAGTCACCCTCTTAACCAAGTAGTCAAGCGTGGCATCCCCGACAGTGGGATGGCCTGGCATCCAATGCCTCCTGACATAACACACTGGGATGTTCTCAACATAAGCCATGGGATTTTCTTGCCAGAAATGTTTGACCAGGATCTACCCAGAAATGGTCCACAAATTCAGAACGTGAGATGTTCCAAAGAAAACAGAAAACTAATCTAGACTTATCAGAGGATTCAGTGTTAGTAAGAACAAAAAGAGAAGGTCAGGGGACAGTTTTAGGTTGGAGGAGTCTAAAAAGACATAAGGATCAACGCTTGAACATTAATCAGATCCTGTTTAAAAAAGAATAGCTGTAGAGTACATTTTTGGAACAATTGGAAAAATATGAGTATAGACTGTATAGTGCATGATATTTTGAATTAGTAATGTATTTCTAGCTGTGGTGACAGTGACATAGCTGTGTAAAAGAATGTCTATGTTTTGGGGAGATGTAGGCTGCAGACTAAAATATTTAGGATAAAGTGCCATAATGTCTGCAACCTACTTTTGGGTAGTCTGGCAAAAGAGGGGTGGTTGTGTGTGTGTATGTGTGTGTGTGTGTAGAAAGATTTCAGCAGTGTGGAAAAGGCTAACAATGACAGGGTAATCAGGTATTTATTGCACTGTTTTTTCAATTTTTCTACGGATTTAAAATGCTTCAAAACAAAAACTTTACATTTCCTTTTTTTTAAATACATTTATTTATCTATTTATTTATTTATTTATTTTTGGCTGTGTTGGTCTTCGTTGCTGTGTGCAGGCTTTCTCTAGTTGCGGTGGTGGGGGGGCTACTCTTTGTTGCGGTGCGCGGGCTTCTCATTGTCGTGGCTTCTCTTGTTGCGGAGCACAGGCTCTAGGCGCGCAGGCTTCAGTAGTTGTGGCACCTAGGCTCAGTAGTTGTGGCTTGCGGGCTCTAGAGCTCAGGCTCAGTAGTTGTGGCGCACGGGCTTAGTTGCTCCACGGCATGTGGGATCTTCCCAGGCCAGGGATTGAACTTGTGTCCCCTGCATTGGCAGGTGGATTCTTAAGCACTGCACCACCAGGGAAGCCTACTTTTCCTTCTTTTTAATTCAAAAAGTATAACTGGGACTTCCCTGGTGGTGCAGTGGTTAAGAATCCGCCTGCCAATGCAGGGGACACAGGTTCGATCACTGGTCCAGGAAGATCCCACATGCCGTGGAGCAACTAAGCCCGTGTGCCACAACTACTGAGCCTGCGTGCTGCAACTACTGAAGCCCGCGTGCCTAGAGCCCATGCTCTGCAACAAGAGAAGCCACTGCAATAAGAAGCCTGCGCACCGCAATGAAGAGTAACCCACGCTCTCCACAACTAGAGAAAGCCCAGGCGCAGCAATGAAGCTCCAACGCAGCCAAAAAATTAAAAAAAAAAAAAAAAGTATAACTTTGGTGAAGAAATGTATCTTTCTTCCTTGTTGGAGATAGTAGGAACATAGGAGAATATAACTGTCCTTCAATCAAGTTACCATTTTTATTACATTCCAACGTGATTTGTTTAACATTTTGATTCCTTTCTATTATCATTGCTGTATTCTGGTATTAGTTCTCCATTTGAGATTCTCCTTCAAGTAAAGTTGCAATGCTAAAGGGTTTTGTCCTGTCCAAAATTTTCATTACAAACTATACCTCAAATGATAGCATGTTTATCAAAGTTGAGACTTAAAAACTATGAGGAATACACATGGATTTACTGAGGGGAAAAATAAAATTGTACTTTTACCAAAGAGAGCATCTGTGAACTACTGAACAGCAAAAAAGGACCCATATTGAAAGAGGATAAGAGAAAGCAGTGTGTGGTCACTGACAAAATAGTGTAATGGTGTAAAAGTTATAGAAATTAAAAGACAGAAATAAACTGAGAATGTTCTATAAAAGTATCTTGTATACAACCATAAGTTCTAGTAATATTTGTTTTACAGAGACTAGGCTAACATTGCAAAGAAAAATTTTAAGCACCTATAATACTTCAGGATATTCTAAGAGAGGGATCAGCAAACTACAGTCTAATAGGCCAAATCTGGCCTACCACCTGTTTTTGTGTAGCCCATGAGCTAAGAATGGTTTTTACAGATGAATATTTGTGATCAATTTCATGACAGAAAACATTAACTTTGAGCTCCAATTAAACAAAATGCCAACTCCCCCCGCAACAAGAATTCTATTCCTCTCATTATTAGACTTGTATTACAAAAAACTGTACTCATTTATTATTACATTTTAAATTTCATTACTACAAAATTTTGTGGAAATTTATTTTCTTTCTTGTTATCTAAGTACCTATATAATAACTTTGATTTTGCCTCCTGGCCTGCAAAGCCTAAAATATTTACCGTATGGGCCTTTACAGGAAAAGTCTGCCAACCCTGGTCTCTTAAATTCTATGGATAGGGTCAGTGGGGATTCCTGAGGACTTGATGAAAGGTTGGGGCTGGTGGTGAAGTAGACTCATGTTTTTGCAATTTACTCAAAGTGAACAGGGCTTGCCAGTTAGTTTTACATATGTTCCCTTTACTAGGGAATCTACGTTTTTAAAGACAGTACACTTATTGAATTATTCTCAAAATACTCCCTTTTTATTTTAAAAATGCTAAATCTAGAAATTAAATTCAGATAGGCAGAACATCTGAATTTAAATGGACCCTAATGAGCATCAATTACTTGAACATAAGAGAAAGAAAAAAAAAATTCCCCTTTTAAAGTAGGTTTATTTGGACAAAGTGACAGAATGTACCATAAGAATTCATCTAACCATAACTCAAGGATCCTGAAATATATCTGGAAAACAACCAAGAATTAGGAAGAAGCAAAAACAATGCTGAGAAATCCAAAAATCACAAAGTCCATGTACTCAAGCTCATGCACTTGATTAATACGAGAGATCTTTAGCTTTCAGTCAGAGCTTCCATGTTCTAACTCCCTACAATTCTATTAAGCTTAGATACATGATTTTCAAAGCCCCAGCAAACTAGAAGTCCCAAAGAAAAGTTGGGAGAAGAGAAGTTTGCAGACAACAACAAAAACAGAGGTTGCCAACAGATAAGAAAAACATGATGAGGAATAGTCTGCCAGAAACAGAATAGGCAGAAAAATGAAAAATAGATGTGAAAAGTATAGCACTGTAGAATAAGTCAGTATAGCAGCACATAGTCCCAAATGCCTTATTAGGCCCGTAGGATGTCACTCTATCACAATATATTTCAGTAGTGACATTCATTTGAATGATCTCAAGATAAAATGTAAACAAAATTACATTCCATATATTCCATTTAGTAAATCAGGGACCTGACAAATACATTTTCCAAAGGGTTTCAAACAAAGTGATTTTTAAAAAAGGTTTGGTGCTCATACACAAAAATAAACTCAAAGGATTAAAGACCTAAATGTAAGGCTGGATACTACTATAAAACTCTTAGAGGAAAATACAGGCAGAATACTCTCTGACGTAAATCACAGCAAGATCCTTTTCGATCCATCTCCTAGAGTAATGAAAATAAAAACAAAAATAAACAAATGAGACCTAATTAAACTTAAAAGCTTTTGCCCAGCAAAAGAAACCATAAACAAAACGAAAAGACAGCCCTCAGAATGGGAGAAAATATTTGCAAACGAAGCAACTGACAAGGGAATAATATCCAAAATATACAAACTGCACATGCAGCTCAATATCAAAAAAAACCACAAACAACCCAATCAAAACCTGGGCAGAAGACCTAAACAGACATTTCTCCAAAGAAAACATACAGATGGCCAACAAACACATGAAAAGATGCTCAACATCATTAATTATTAGAGAAATGCACATCAAAACTAAAATGAGGTATCACCTCACACTGGTCAGAACGGCCATCAACAAAAATTCTACAAACGATAAATGCTGGAGAGAGTGTGGAGAAAAGGGAACCCTCCTACAGTGTTGGTGGGAATGTAAATTGGTACAGCCACTATGGAGAACAGTATGGAGGGTCCTTAAAAAACTAAAAATAGAGCTACCACATGATCCAGCAATCCCACTCCTAGGCATACATCCAGAGAAAACCATAATTCGAAAGGATGCACGCACCCCGATGTTCACTGCAGCACTATTTACAATAGCCAGAACATGGAAGCATCCTCAATGTCCATTGACAGAGAAATGGATAAAGAAGATGTGGTACGTATATACAATGGACTATTACTCAACCATAAAAAAGGAAACAGTACCGCTTGCAGAGACGTGGATAGATCTAGAGATTGTCATACAGAGTAAAGTAAGTCAGAAAGAGAAAACCGAATATCATGATATCACTTATATGTGGAATCTAGAAAATTGGTAGAGATGAACTTATTTTCAAAGCAGAAATAGAGTCACAGATGTAGAGAACAAACTTATGGTTGTGGGGGCAGTGGGATGAATTGCGATATTGGGACTGACATATCTCCACATATATACAGCTGTCATAGACAGCTGAAGTTTACCTGTGAATTTAGTTAATTTACTGTAATAATTATATGTTTAAAATAATACTTAACTTCGTTTTCCTAAAGGTTTAAATACGTAACTGCAGAGTAAGAAACAAACTCTAGATGGAGAGATATACCATGTTCCTGGATTGGAAGAATCAACATTGTGAAAATGACTCTACTACCCAAAGCAATCTACAGATTCAATGCAATCCCTATCAAACTACCACTGGCATTTTTCACAGAACTAGAACAAAAAATTTCACAATTTGTATGGAAACACAAAAGACCCCGAATAGCCAAAGCAATCTTGAGAACGAAAAATGGAGCTGGGGGAATCAGGCTCCCTGACTTCAGACTATATTACAAAGCTACAGTAATCAAGACAGTTTGGTACTGGCACAAAAACAGAAATATAGATCAATGGAACAGGATAGAAAGCCCGGAGATAAACCCACACACATATGGTCACCTTATCTTTGATAAAGGAGGCAAGCATATACAGTGGAGAAAAGACAGCCTCTTCAATAAGTGGTGCTGGGAAAATTGGACAGATATATGTAAAAGTATGAAATTAGAACACTCCCTGACACCATGCACAAAAATAAACTCAAAATGGATTAAAGACCTAAATGTAAGGCCAGACACTATCAAACTCTTAGAGGAAAACATAGGCAGAACACTCTATGACATACATCACAGCAAGATTCTTTTTGACCCAGCTCCCAGAGAAATGGAAATAAGAACACAAATAAACAAATGGGACCTAATGAAACTTAAAAGCTTTTGCACAGCAAAGGAAACCATAAACAAGACCAAAAGACAACCCTCAGAATGGGAGAAAATATTTGCAAATGAAGCAACTGACAAAGGATTAATCTCCAAGATCTACAAGCAGCTCATGCAGCTCAATAACAAAAAAACGAACAACCCAATCCAAAAATGGGCAGAAGACCTAAATAGACATTTCTCCAAAGAAGATATACAGATTGCCAACAGACACATGAAAGAATGCTCAACATCATTAATCATTAGAGAAATGCAAATCAAAACTACAATGAGATATCATCTCACACCGATCAGAATGGCCATCATCAAAAAATCTAGAAACAATAAATGCTGGAGAGGGTGTGGAGGAAAGGGAACACTCTTGCACTGTTGGTGGGAATGTAAATTGATACAGCCACTATGGAGAACGGTATGGAGGTTCCTTAAAAAACTACAAATAGAACTACCATACGACCCAGCAATCCCACTACTGGGCATATACCCTGAGAAAACCATAGTTCAAAAAGAGTCATGTACCAAAATGTTCATTGCAGCTCTATTTACAATAGCCAGGACATGGAAGCAACCTAAATGTCCATCAACAGATGAATGGATAAAGAAGATGTGGCACATATATACAATGGAATATTACTCAGCCATAAAAAGAAATGAAATGGAGGTATTTGTAATGAGGTGGATGGAGTTAGAGTCTGTCATACAGAGTGAAGTAAGTCAGAAAGAGAAAAACAAATACAGTATGCTAACACATATATACGGAATCTAAGGAAAAAAAAAAAAAAAAAGGCCATGAAGAACCTAGTGGCAAGACGGGAATAAAGACACAGACTTACTAGAGAATGGACTTGAGGATATGGGGAAGGGGTGGGGTGAGATGTGACAGGGTAAGAGAGTGTCATGGACATATATACACTACCAAATGTAAAATAGATAGCTAGTGGGAAGCAGCTGCATAGCACAGGGAGATCAGCTCGGTGCTTTGTGACCACCTAGAGGGGTGGGATGGGGAGGGTGGGAGGGAGGGAGATGCAAGAGGGAAGAGATATGGGAACATATTGTATGTGTATAACTGATTCACTTTGTTATAAAGCAGAAGCTAACACACCATTGTAAGGCAATTATACTTCAATAAAGATGTTTAAAATAAAAAATAAAAAAAAAAGAAACAAACTCTAACAATTCCAGGCTCAAAATAACCAGAATAATAAGGGTCAAAATACACTTCATCCCTTAAATGCTTAAAAATTAGTCTTTATTTATACATTTGGCATAGGACAAAGACGAGCTCATCTTAGGTTTACTTGCAAAAAAGTATCAAGAAGTTATCAGGCAATTAGTTAAGTGAATACTGAGACCGGTATCTTCAAGTCTCGAATAAAACTGTGTGAAACGTATAATCAGTTCTGTAAAGGGCCAAATGCAGAGGGTTGGTTGCTGCATCAGTGTTGGAGTAAAGGCACAAGAGGCAGTTTGCGTTTCTTCAACACCTGCACCAGAACCCGCCGGCTCAAGGCGCCCCGCGGAAGTGAGAGCGCATCTCGAAGTGAGAGCGCATCTCCAAATCTCGCGCAACCTGCCGCCGGCTCCCGCCACCCTGGCACCCCTCCTTCGGCCCACAAAGCCTGATGCAGGAAAAGGGGCCAGTCCCAATAGCGCAGGAGGGTCAGGAGGCCCTCCCCCAACATCCGCTCACCTGCTTCCGGGTATGCTGTGGCCTAAGAGCGGCTCCTGCTCAGCCTCTACCCCCAAGCTCGCCATAATTACAGCTCCCACAAGGCTTGGGGCCAACTCTCGCGATACCTCCTGCTCCCTCCCGTTCCAGGCGGCCTGAAGCTGTCAGAACAGGCCAGCAAGTGCGCGTGCTCGCCCAGCGACCAGAGTGGGCGGAGCACCCCAGGTCAGAGGCGGGGGCCCGCAGGAGGAGGGGCGGTGCCGAGAGGATGATGGGGGTTAAGGGCGGGGCCCTAAGTCCTTATCTTCCTCCAGGGTACGCGCCTCTCTGCCTCCAGGGACAACGTGCGGAAGAGCCGGGGAGGGTTCGGGGGCGTGTCCAAACAGCCACCCTCGCCCAGGGTTCGTCCTCCTCCCCAGCTACCCTGTCAGCTACCCCTCGCTTCTCAGTTCCTGGAGAGGCTGCGGTAGCTGCGGTTGGGGCTCAGAAGGAAGGCGAGTCCCGAGAGGCTAGAGAGCCGCGGCGTTCGGAGTCTCGGCCAGCTGGACAGCAGGCGCCCCACCAAGCGGCCATTGAGTAAGTAGACGGTCCCGGCCGCGCTTCCCAAGCCTTTTGCCGCGCTTGCTTACGTGCCAGGAGGCCGGACTGAGAGCGCAAGGCTTGGCGGGAGATGCGGGGGTCCCGGGCCGAGTGAGGTGGGCTGGCGGGCTGTCCGGCTGTCCCTTCTCCCTGTGGAAGGTGAAGGTTACGCGCTGTGGTTTTCTTGCTCGGCTAACTACAAAGGCACCTTACCCGTAGTGCCTTATTAGGACCTGGGATGAAGATGATCCTCAAATTCGAAACCACCGCCGCCTGCGTGGACTGAGAGCTTCCGCCTTGCAAGATGCCACTCAGCAGAGCCTGCTGCTGTAACCTGGGGGTTAGAAAAGCCACAGCACCAGTTTGACAATGACCAGATCTTTTCATCACAAGGAAAATGACATTTTTAGAAAATATGTTCTGGGTTGTTTTTGTTTGTTTGTTTGTTTTCAGTAGATCTTGGTGCTGCTCCTTTCCTGGTGCTTACATATTAACGTCTTACCGTTACAAGCAGGCTTGTAAGCTAATTGGTAGCAGTAGTCATGTGTGTCACAATTACTGTTTTATTAGCACTAGATACATTCTTATGTGATTTCATTTGATCACAACTGTCCTATCAGATAGGTAAAGCAGACACGTTTCTATTTTACAGAGAACTAAGGGTTAGAAAAGTTAATAACTTACCCAGAATCACTCAGTGTGAAAGTGTCAGTGTTGAGACCCAAATTCAGTTGTTTTTGATCAATATTTAGGAGCACTCATCCTATGCCAGGCACTATACTAGTTATGTGTTGTATGGTATATGCCATCACTTCTGATCTTTGTCTTGTTTGTGACCTTGTGTGTATCCTGTTAGACACATTCCACTGGTGAACAGCTAAACTTGAAATGTGTTTTCTACTAGTTCAGAATTATCTTCTGAATCCAGACTTGACATTGTATACTTGGATTCAGTCTTGCAAATTTGTTTGTAACAGCTCACAAAAACATATCAGATTCCTGTGATTGTTTCCAAGAAGGTACATGGGTAAAATTAGTATTTTTTTGTCATAATGTTGCTTTACTGTATCTTCAACTTCTTTTTTAATCTCCGGAGTCTAGCGCAGTGTATGGCATATATATATATGTATATTTGGTAAAGGAACTTTTAACCAGTATTGCACCAAGCGGAATGTTTACTAAATAAATATATGTTGAATGAACACTTATTGAATTACCTCATTTCATCCCTACAACAATCCTCTGAGGTGGGATTGTCTCAAGCATGCAAGGAAATTCAAAGTATGGAGATTAAGTAATTTGCCTAGGGTCACACCTCCAATTAGCAACAGAGCTAGAATCCAAGAAACACAGGACCCCTGACTATAAAGACTGTGCTTTTCACCACCAGCCTTTCTATGAAAAGAATGTCAAGATTCTTTTCCCATATCTCTTAAAATATTTCAAAACAAGTAATCAATTTTGATATAAATGAAATAATTTGCTATTATGTATTAGGCCAGCTATTATTCCCCTTTTATAGTTTAAGGTGGCTTATTCAAGGTCACGCTGCTAGTGAAGAACCCAGGTCTTCTGACACTGCTATTTTCCATTGTTGCCTCCAAGTGATGACTTTAGATGGCAAAAGTACATGGGATGAATGCATGTACAACTGGTGAAATATAAATAAGCTCTGTGTATTGTACCAATAAAAAAAAAAGGAACAAATCATTTCTTAGAAACATACAACATCCACAGTAAACATTAAAAAAATTTGTTTAAAAACCTAATTATTTCTTTTAAAGCCCATGGAAAAGAAGAACTAAATTTGAAAAGAGATTCGATTATTTGCTAAATGTTTCACATAAGCATATGAGACAGTCCACCTGTTGTATTTCCGTAGATGACTGCTTAGAATAGAATAGATAGACAGCTAGAATAGATACCTCTCCAAACAAATAAACAAAGTTCCTGTTTTCTTATTCTTCTCCAAATTAAGATGAAAAGGAATTAAATTTGTCGGGGTAGGGTAGTAGATTTTAATAGTGGATATCGGTGTATCTAAACCCTACTG
Source organism: Balaenoptera physalus (assembly GCF_965194825.1). Taxonomy (NCBI): domain Eukaryota; kingdom Metazoa; phylum Chordata; class Mammalia; order Artiodactyla; family Balaenopteridae; genus Balaenoptera; species Balaenoptera physalus. The sequence goes on from NC_138884.1 coordinate 136,622,915, forward strand.
TAAGTTGCTACTTAAACTTGCATTGAAAATAAGTGATTTAAAAGTGAAGTTGTAAGATAAAAATTAGGTCTGCATTTTTGTGGAGTAAAGTTCTTGTACATGGTGGGTTTTTTTTTAATTTCATATATGCCTTTGAGATATGTATCAACTATATGAGGATAAAAGTCCAGAAACAATTAGTGTTGCATTTAAATGCTTAAGTACTTGAGTGATAGGCGATAAAAGTACTAGATGGCATAAATAGACGTTGAGTGTCATTTTAGCAATAGAGCTCATTTCTAGGAAAGACTTTTCATTCCTTGGCACTGTAGTAGAACTTCTATTTTTGTTTCACTTTGTTTTTCTTTTTTGCATTGGCTATATAAAAGTATAGATGACAATTGTGTCAGTTTGGCTTGATACACACTGCAAAAGTGGGTCCTGTTTCTGCAGAAGCTCACTGGTCAGTTCAGCTTAATGTGGGGACTTTAAAAAGTATCTGATATGGCTCCAGATGGTGCCTCTTCTTGGTATATTGGAGTTATCTTTACCCTGGGCTTGGATTATCATCTGTTCATGGTGGCACTGGATAGCAGTTAGCCCTGCCTAGAAAGACCTACATGTTTAGAGTATCCCAGAAAACTTGGTATTTTATATCGTTCTTGGGGCTGAAATGGGATTTAAGAAGATCTGTGTAATCCCAAACTCCCAGAATGAAGATTAACATAAGCTATGTGTGTGTTTGATTTGCTTTCTGTTCATGATTGGTCAGTTGTTTACTGTCAGGTAAATGTAGCAAGGAAAATGCTGGCTCTAGATTTGGAGCGCTGACTCTTATGGTCTATATTACATGAAATTAAAGTGATTCAGCAGCTTTCCTAGTATAGGATTGAACATTAGAAATGCCTAAACAATTTAGGCACCTAATAAATATAGAACTTTACAAAGTACTTGAAGAGTTCATTTTTCTCAGGTCTTTTCCTGTTCTCTGGCAACTTTGTACTTTTGCATGTTTGTCTTAGCTTGTTTATCTATTACCAACCCAGAAGAATACTGTGTAGAAAAATGGGTTGTCTCATGAATAGTTTAGTACTTTTCTTCTTACTGTAAAACATGAGTGTTGGAATTTTGCTCTTTTTTACACTAACATGGAATATGCATATTGCTTTTGAAGCCATGGATGTTACAAAGGAAGATATTGGCCCCCCATTCTTTTCCTGCCACTGTAGAGAAAATAAGTAGTCTATAATACTTGCAAAAGATAATGAAGTCCTGTGTTGTAATGACATGCCATTGTTCTCCTGCAGTTTAATAAATGTACATGAAAATGTATCAGTGCTATTTTTTGAACAATTCCAGAAAGACCCAAGTGAAACAGGAGGGAAGGGGGCAGGGCACAACCTTTAAAAGAATGACAAAGCCCGAGGACATGACATAAACTGATTAGAACCAAATAGGTGCAAGATGGCCGACTAGTGGACTTCCACTAGACCTTAAGCCTCAGGATACGCTCATTGTAACACATCAGCAAGCTAAATGACACACCCACAGGCGCCATGACAGTTTCAAGGCCGACCATAAAGGTCAAAAAGTAGGCAGTGGCCCACTTTCTGGAAATCCCCACTCCTTCCCCAAAATAGCTGGAATACTCCTCCTACTCATTAGCCTATGAAATTACCCACCCTTATAAAAACTGACCACCCCATACCCTGGTGCTGCTCTCGCCTTCTGAGACGGCCCGCACTCTGTGGGTTGTGTTTCTCTCTAAATAAATGCACTTCTTACCTTTCACTTTGTCTCTCCCTGAATTCTTTCTGCAGTGAGACATCAAGAACCTGAGCTTCATTAAGTCCTGAGGCCAGGTGTGTGATCTCAGTTAAAAGACTGGGTTCAAGTCCCAGTCTGGGTTTTGGCTGGGTTCAAGCCCTGGCCCATGGGTTCAAGTCCCAATCTGAGTTGCACAGTTTCACAAAGAGTAAAATAATTAAAATCATCAATCATCACTCAGAATTTCTTCCTTATGCTCTAGAACCCCCCTGAATAGAGTTGCATATCTTAATATATAAAAAGAGTTGGTCTCTTATTTGAAATACAGAACACTAATTCAGAATTTTGCTATGTGGGTAAAGAATAAACTGTTCCATTTCTACCACAGCTGGGTATACTCAATTCAACTCTGATATTAATCACCCATAGAGTAACACTACAGGAGTCAGTGCAGATCCCACCAGTTAAAGGTTCAGTTCTCCAGATGCCATTGCTTCTTATGCCAGCCAGACTTTTGACTGACTTGGCTACAGATTTGGGGGTTCCTGTAACCCCCTTGGATCAATAATTTGCTAGAACAACTCAAAAGAACTAAGTAAACCACTATACTATACTTCTTCTGGCTTCGCTATAAAGGATGTAACTTAGCAACAGCCGTATGAAGAGACAAATAAGGCAAGTTATGAGAGGGAATGTGAAGCTTCCCTTCCCTTTTACCCTGGAGTCAGTGCACATCACCCTGCAACATATGTTCATTAACCAAGAAGCTCCACCATGCCTCAGTGTCTGTAGAGTTTTTATTGGGGTGTTCATGATTGATTGTATCCTTAGCCACGTGATTCAACTCAATCTCCAGCTCTTTTCCCCTCCTGGAGGTCAGGCTGGCCCAAAGTCAGCCCTCTAATCAAATGGTTGGTCTTTCTAGTGACCAGCCAGAAATTATCCTGAATCTGTCTAGGGTCCCACCATGACTCATCTCATTAGCATAAAGACACTCCTATCACTCAGAAAATTCCAAGAGGTTTAGGAGCTCCACCCCAGGAACTGGGGTCAAAGACCAGATACATTCTTTATTATACCATACTGACATTTACCCTTCAAAGAAAAAAAAAAAGAAAAAAAGCTGGTCAAGCAATTTAAACATATACTATATATACTTACTTGATCTTAATTATTGCACTAGGGACTTCCCTGGTGGTCCAGTGGCTAAGACTCTGCACTCCCAATGCAGGGGGCCCGGGTTCGATCCCTGGTCAGGGAACTAGATCCCACGTGCCACAACTAGGAGTTCTCATGCCACAACTAAAGATCCTGCATGCCTCAACTAAAGATCCCACATGCCGCAATGAAGATCCTGCATGCCACAGCTAAGACCTGGTGCAGCCAAATAAATAAATAAATAATTTTAAAAAATAATAATTGTACTAAATTAGAAAATGTATATAATGAGGACAGCAATTCAGAAGCCAATTTGCCTTTTATCATTTGTTTAGTGGGTAAAAAACAAAATGCTACCAAAAAAAAAATACTAAGATGCAAGGGTTTCTATTTTGTTTGGGGGGGTTTTGTTTGTTTTTCTGGGCAAGTGTTTTTGAGTGAGTGGAAATATATAAACATGATTTAGGCAAACTTTCAAGAGCTCACTTGCTTGTAAACAAATGTTTATTAAGGTCTAAGGAATTTATTTGTTTTCCTATTGGTAGGAAAATAAGAAGATGGTAATTGTCACCTCTGCCATTGAAAGCCCTGAGGGTGTCAGCCCAGACGTCTAACTCAAAGGCTGAGGTGTACAATTGGTTTCTCCCAGCATGTCAGTCAGTCTCTAAGGTGGCCCTCATGATCCTATCCTCTGATGTTTGCTCCTTTGTGTAATCCCCTCCCTCTTAGTGTGGACAGGACCTCTGATTTGCCTTCTAACCAATAGAATACGGAAAAGGTGATTGGATGTCACTTCCATGATTATGTTATGTTATATAGCAAAGTTGATGGGATAACACTCCCATGGTTACATTAAGACTTTGTCTTGTTAGCACACTCACTCTCACTTTCCTGTTGGCCTTAAAGAAGTAAGCTGCCATGTTGTGAACTTCCTATGAAGAGAGCCATGTGGTAGGGAACTGTGAATAGCCTCTAGGAGCTGAGGCTGGCCTCTGGCTGATAAACAGCAAAATGTTGAAGCTCTCAGTCACATAACTGCAAGGAAATGAATTTTGCTAACAACCTGAGTGAGCTTGGAAGCGAGTTCTCCATTCAAGCTTCCAAATGAGAATGCAGCCCAGCAAACACCTTGATTGAAGCTAGATGACACCCTGAAACAGAAATGCAAGTAGCCTGTGTTCTTGGACCTAATCCTCAAGAAAGTGAGAAGATTGGGGGAGTGGGGGCAGAACCAAGTAGATTCAAGATTTGTTTTTCAAATTCTTTTATTTAAAGGTCTCAGTGAAGCCTTCAAATATTTAAATTATGCAGTGGTGTTTTTTGAAGAGAATAGTAAGAGCCTTGAATTCTGTTCTAGGGTCAGTAGAATAATGAACTGCTTACTGAGGAAGTTGTTAAGAGGGAAATTGTCAATTTACTTCCTCTGAAAAATTTTGTTGAGAAGCTATCAAATTAACTCCAGTTTCTAAAATGTTTTCATATTTTTTGTCGTAAAATACACATCACATAAAATTTACCATCGTAACCATTTTTAAGTGTACAGTTCAGTGGTATTAGGTTCAGTCATACTATTGTGCAACTGTCATCACCATCCATCTACAGAACTCTTTAAGACTTGCAAAACTGAAACTGTGTACCCATTACCCCCCTCCGTTCCCCTTCCCCTCAGCCCCTGGTAACCACCATTCTGCTTTCTGTTTATGAATCTGGCTGCTCTAGGTACCTCGTAAAAGTAGAATCATATAGTATTTGTCTTTTTGTGACTGGCTTGTTTCACTTAGGCTAATGTCCTCAAGGTTCATTGGTGTTGTAGCATTTGTTAGAATTTCATTCCTTTTTAAGGATGAATAATGTGCCATTGTAGGTATATATATATATACCACATTTTGCCTATTCATTGATAGACACTTGGGTTGCTTCCACTTTTTAGCTACCAAATTCTAAATTTTAAGAAGACAGAGAGAACATGGCTAATTAAAAAACTAGTGTTTATTTTATATCGAATACAAATTTTAGGTCTACCCTGTGACATAATGAATTCTCTTAAAATCAGTACCTGCATTGTATTTATGCCATTTTATAGGATTTGGATAATTTATAATTGTAATAAATATAGGGTTTTATAGTTGTATCTTTGCATTTGTGACAATATTGTGACATTTGTGACATGCCTATGATTTATTTGATTTTCTAGCTCAGGGGTAAGCAAACTATGACCTATGGGCCAACCTGCCTGTTTTTTGTATGGCTTGCAAGCTAAGAATAGTTTTTACAGATGCATTAGTACTCAGTTTGATGATAGAGGTATCAGCTATGAACCCCCATTAAGCAAAATCCCAAGTGACCTCCAATGAGAAAGAGGAATTTAACATTAAAAAAAAACTGAATTTTACACTTAACTGCAGTGTGTTAGGGAGTTCTCTTGGGTGTGGTGCAATGGACTGGTTTGATTATATAAACGAATCTCTGAAGACTCAGTTAAAACTTCGATTTTTCTGTACAACCTTTCCTGCTCTTTTGCTACCACCTTTAACTATAATTATCACAGATAAAATGTAGGTTGTTCATTTTATGAAAATAAATCAAGTTATACTTATGATTTCTACTCTTAAGTTATACTTCAGGTTATAAAAAATTTACACAAACAGCAACAACAACAAACTGTAGTGAACTCCTAAATCTTTACTTGGGAAAATGTTTCCAAACTTTACCTTTCTGCACTCTCTGCAGCCTCTCTACATGTTCAAGTGATGGTAGCCTTTCATCATAGCTCTTTGCTGGTAGTTTGGGTCTGGATATTCATACTTCATAAGATAATTCTTATTGTACTTGGACTTTGACTTCACTAGGCAACAGCAAAGGATTTTTCAGCAAACTATATTAATGTTAGAATACCACAGAGTTGTAAAATATGTAGAGACGTGTAATTAAGGAAAGCTTGAAAATAGTATATAATTTCATAACAAATCTTTAAAATCGTTCAGTCAGAGAAAGCCATTTAAGAGGTTGGTGCCTTAAGGTAAAGGGATTCTTAGTTTTTTTACCCTTATAAGATTAAGTTGAAAACAAAAGTTGGTAAGTTTAAGTAATAACACATAAAGGCTTTAACCATTGCCATAAAAATTAATAACAGGAGTTCCCCTCTCTGATTAGCAATGTAAGTCAATTGAGTAGAAAAATTATGGAAATCAGTTTTTGAAGATTATCGACATTTTTCCTTTAAAATTAAATTTTGACTATATTTATAATAAAATATTGACTATATTTTTGTAAAGTGGTTAAAGAAAGCCAGAAAATGTATTTTATCATCATTTGTAAGTATAAGCTACTTGGAAGCTTATGTCATTCAGTTCTGGATTAACTTTCAAGGTGACTATTGAAAATTCTTAGAATGTTTTAGGAAATTTTTTTAAATATATTTTTTCAGAGGAAGTGGCAAATAAATGAGTACATAAGGGTTTGTCAAATTGATTTTTGCTTTTGTCCTCTTTTTCAAATGGAATTGGTTTTCCTCCTATAAACTATAATGAATAAAGTCTACAGAAATCCTATATGATTGATATTTGATAGATCATTCAACACATTGATATACTAAAATTGCTACAGTGATAAGATAATATCTTGATACAATAATGGTGACAGAAGCTCTGTGTGGAATCCTAATGGAATTTCTTCACATTTAAAGGTATGTAGAACTACTGTTAAAAACCTTACGAGAAATCATCTTTTGGACTTTTAAATTTAAATTACTGGACTTTATTATTTATAACAGTTTTAGGTTTACAGAAAACTTGAGCAAGATAGTACAGAGAGTTCCCATATCCCTTCTCCCCTACCCCACAGTTTCCCTATTCACATCTTGCATTAGTGTGGTACATTTGTTGCACTTGATGAACTCAATATTGATACATTATTATTAACTAAAGTCCATAGTTTACCTTAGAATATACTCTGTGTTATACAGTTCTGTGGGTTTTGACAAATATATAATATCCTGTATTTACCATTATAGTATCATACAGAGTAGTTTCCCTAAAAGTCCTCTCTGCTCTTTTGTCCATTTTTTAATTGGGTTGCTTCTTTTCTTATTGCTGAGTTTTAAGAGTTCTTTGTATATTTTGAATACATGTCCTTTATCAAATAGATGTTTTGCAAATATTGTCTCACAGTCTTTGGCTTGTCTTTTCATTTCTTAATGGAGCTTATTTTCAATGAGTGTTTGTTGAATCAACCATTTTCTTTAAAGTCTTGGAATATTTTCTCTATTTTCTCTGATTATGGTCTCTCGTGTACTCTTCTGAAAGTTTACAGTTTCACTTTTTATGCTTAGGTCTCTGATCCTAAGCCACATGGCTTTTTTGTTTGTGTACTTAGTATGATGTGTTGGGATTTAATTTAATTTTTTCCCACATGGATAACCAATTGCCCTGGCACCTTTTATTGAACTTAGTAATAACTAATAAGTTCTAATACTTTGTTGACTCACTTGGATTTTCTCAATAATAGTCATACCCTTTGTGTGTAATGGCAGGTTTTCTCCCCCTTTTCTAATCTTTCAAACTTTTTGTTATTTTTTTTTTAGCTTAGGATATCCTGTACCATTTTAGAATGCAAGTGATAATAGTGGAAATTCTTGTCCCTCACTTTTAAGGGAATACTTCTAAAATTTCATCATTAAATATGATGTTTACTATACATTTTTGTTTGATATGTTACATCAAGTTAATGATGCTTTCTTATATTCCTAGATTTTTTTTTCTTTATAATTATGTCTGGATGCTGAATTAAATCAGATGCTAGGAGGGTTTTTTTTTGCTTGTTTTCTTTATATCTCTAAGACATGTTTTTTTTTCTGTTTAGTTAGTTAATGTACTAAGTTACTCTAAAATATTCTTACATTCTTACCATAAACCCATCTGAACTATCTACTAGTGTTCTTAAAGAATTATTTGGGTTCTCATTGATTTTTTTAAAATTTTCTATTTTATTAATTGCTGCAAAAGGAATGGTAATGATCGTTGAATACAACTATCTCTAAGACTAAGAATGTGAATGTAAAGTCTGACAACATAGAATTGATATAATTTACAAGAGTTAGAGGCAGAAAAGAAAGAGAAGGTAGAAAGTACACAGATTCTCTCCAGGCAAGATGGCGGGGGGTGAGGCTGGTGTGACTTTAGGGCAGCTGCACCTTTCTCGGCAAGATCTCAACACTTTGGATGTTACCAAGTTGACGCCACTTTCACATGAAGTTATCAGCAGACAGGCCACAATTAATATAGGTACAATTGGTCATGTAGCTCATGGGAAATCTTCCATTGTAAAAACTATTTCTGGAGTTCACACTGTCAGGTTCAAAAATGAACTAGAAAGAAATATTACAATCAAACTTGGCTATGCTAATGCTAAGATTTATAAACTTGATGACCCTAGTTGTGCTCGGCCAGAATGTTATAGATCCTGTGGCAGTAGTACACCTGATGAGTTTCCTACAGACATTCCAGGGACCAAAGGGAACTTCAAATTAGTCAGACATGTTTCCTTCGTTGACTGTCCTGGCCATGATATTTTGATGGCTACTATGCTGAATGGTTCCGCAGTGATGGATGCAGCTCTTCTCTTGATAGTTGGTAACTAGTCTTGTCCTCAGCCTCAGACTTCTGAACACCTAGCTGTGATAGAAATCATGAAACTGAAGCATATTTTGATTTTACAAAATAAAATTGAAATGGTAAAAGAAAGCCAGGCTAAAGAACAGTATGAACAGATCCTTGCATTTGTACAAGGTACAGTAGCAGAAGGAGCTCCTATTCCAATTTATGCTCAGCTAAAATACAATATTGAAGTTGTCTGTGAGTACATAGTAAAGAAAATTCCAGTACCCCCAAGAGACTTTACTTCAGAACCCCAACTTATTGTTATTAGATCCTTTGATGTTAACAAATCTGGCTGTAAAGTTGATGGCCTTAAGGGGGGTGTAGCTGGTGGTAGTATTCTAAAAGGAGTATTAAAGGTGGGCCAGGAGATAGAAGTCAGACCTGGTATTGTTTCCAAAGATAATGAAGGAAAACTCACGTGTAAACCCATCTTTTCCAAAATTGTATCGCTTTTCGCAGAGCATAATGATCTTCAGTATGCTGCTCCAGGTCTTACTGGAGTTGGAATAAAAATTGATCACACTTTGTGCCGGGCTGACGGAATGGTGGGGCAGGTACTTGGTGCAGTTGGAGCTTTACCTGAGGTCTTCACAGAATTGGAAATTTCCTATTTCCTGCTTAGACGGCTTCTAGGTGTACTCACTGAAGGAGACAAGAAAGCAGCAAAAGTGCAAAAGCTGTCTAAGAATGAAGTACTTATGGTGAACATAGGATCCCTGTCGACAGGAGGAAGAGTTAGTGCAGTCAAGGCTGATTTGGGCAAAATCATTTTGACTAATCCTGTGTGCACAGAAGTAGGAGAAAAAATTGCCCGTAGCCGAAGAGTTGAGAAACACTGGCGTTTAATTGGTTGGGGTCAAATAAGAAGAGGAGTGACAATCAAGCCAACAGTAGATGATGACTGAAGAATTAAATAACAGATTTGGATGAAGTCGGAATTTCTCTTAACAACCTAGGGGTATATTTTCAAAGCAATAGTGAGGAATTAATTTCACAGCTCATTACCTTAGGAGTAGCTGTAAGGATATTCTCATTTTTTGGTGATGAAAATTTAACCTCTAATACTAAAATAGGGTCTACAATAAATGTAAAAATTGACGTAATGTTGGATTGAATCTACATTTTACCAAAAATTAATCATTCCCAAATAATGTCTAATTTATACATCAGTGCAGGTTTGAAAGGAAACTGCTACAACCAGCCTTTGCTGTAGCACACATACCACTGAACCTGTTTGAAATAAAATTTTTCTTCTTAAAAAAAAAAAAAGAAAGTACACAGATTTCCTCAGTTTTCACAATCATTATAGAGCTATCATTTAAGGATTAGAGATATTAGTATACTTAAAGTTATAAAGATAAGCAGTAAAAAAAATCAACTAAAATTGGGTGGTCGGGAGAAGGGATCAAATATATCTTTCATTATTTATCATCAGGAGTTAATAAATATTATATAGAACATGGAAAAACAGGTTTGAGTATTAAATGGAGTTATAAGGATAATCAATAATAATGTTGCTATTATTAGTAAGTATAGCACTTAAATTTGCACAGTGCTGTTTAAGTGCTTCAAGTATAGTAACTTATTTATTTCTCATACCAATCGGAGGTAAGTACTGTCATTATCCCTGTTTTACAGATGAGTTACAGAAAGGATACGTGACTTGCTCAAAGTCACATAGTAAAGGATTCAACCAAGGGAGTTTGCCTCTAGAGTATATGCTTTTAGCCTTTATGATATATTGCATCTTAAATGTATCACTTTCAAATTTACATACACTCAAATGTAAAACAAATATGAAAGATAAAAAAACTGAAGTCAATAAAACAAAAAAAATAGAAAACAAATTATCATAATAATAAAAAAATATAAATAGGTTAAACTCACTCATTAATAGAAAAAATGAGGTAGGCCTGTATATCCTGAAATTGAAAGAGCTTTGCAGATATTTATAAATAATCAGGGTGAGGAAGAAATGTCAAAAAATACAAATACTGTAGTTGATCTCTTCTGTGTTTAAAGAAACACCAGGACTTCCCTGGTGGTCCAGTGGTAAAGAATCCGCCTTGCAATGCAGGGGACGTGGGTTCAATCCCTGGTCAGAGAACTAAGATCCCACATGCCTCAGGGCAACTAAGCCCAGGTGCCACAACTACTGAGCTCACGCACCTCAACTAGAGCCTGCATGCTGCAGACTACAGAACCCACACACCCTGGAGCCTGCGCACCACAACTAGAGAAGAGAAAACCCCAAACCCACATGCCGCAACTAGAGAGAAGCCCGGACACCACAATGAAGAACCTGCACGCTTCAACAAAGATCCCACGTGTCGCAAATAAGACGCGACACAGCCAAAAATAAATTAAATAAATAATAAATAAATCTTTTAAAAAGTAAAATAAAATTGCTAAAAATAAAAAAAAAAACCCACACACCAAAATCCCTAAAATATGTGTATGTATATAAATGGATAGAACAAGGGATCACAAGAGTACAGCATTAATAGCAGTTACCTTTTGGGAGGAGAGGAAGCTTAGCAGAAATGAAGAGAGACTTCTTAGCTTTACTCTGTATATTTTTATATTGTTTGAATTCTGCCAAAAATGTGTTACATAACTCAAGCAAAATTTTTTTAAAGTGTGTATATGTAAATAAATGATGTCAACAAGAAAAAGGTCAGGAAGAACAATTTAAACTCTTAGAACTCAATATCTCTGAAAAGTAGAATTAGAGGTAACAGGAAGATTATTTTCCCTAATTTACTATATATACTTCTGTATTATTTGAATTTTAATATGTTACAGTGAACATTTTTTAACTAGAACATGAAGAAGAGAACATGTGATCATTGTCACTTGCCTTTTTTCTTGTATAAATTATCTGTTCCTGTGCTTTATTCACTGACTAGATAGTTTTTAACAAATTTCATTGGAACATAGTACATGAATAGACTTCAGAACGTATATGATTTTAATGAGATTTGCAGTTTAAAGATTTGGCAGCTCTTTTTTGTCACGTAGGTCTTGGTTTAAATGTTACCTCTTTGGTTAAGTGAGGCTTTTTTTGACCATCAAAGGAGCCCTCTGGTCTTTATCATGTTGTCTTGTTATATTATGATAATAATGTTGTCATCATCTAGTCTTGCTTACTTTTTTTCCTAAAAATAATTTGTTTTCTTTCCCTGAAGTATAAGATCCATGAGAGGAAGAACGTGCCTTGATCATCTTGTAGCACAGGACCTAAAATAATTCTTGGCATATAGTAAGCACTTAATAAATACTGTTGCATGAATGAAAAAAGTAATACTCATTCTTAAAAGTTCAGAAACTTGCATTTAGGCCATCCAATAATGGCTGAGCTATGGTGAACTGATTAATGATAATTCATAGGAATCTAGTAATCAGAATACCATTTATAGCAGTAGATATGAATAGCGTAATAAACAGAGCTAGATATGCATTATGGGTTTTTTCCTAGCATTAATATGCAAAAAGCAAATTTAATCAAGAGTAAAAAAATGAATAACGTGTGGAAATTGGGAAAAAGAGAGGTGGGCAGTTTTTAAAAATACTAGATACTATACTCTGGCTATTGATTGTATTGCCTAACACAGGGGTCCCCAACCCCCGGGCCGCGAACCGGTACTGGTCTGAGGGCTGTTAGGAACCAGGCCGCACAGCAGGAGGTGAGCGGAGGGCCAGCAAGCAAAGCTTCATCTGCCGCTCCCCATCGCTCACAGAACCGCCTGAACCATTTCTCCCGCTGTCCGTCCGTGGAGAAACTGTCTTCCACGAACCCGGTCGCTGGTGCCAAAAAGGTTGGACCACTGGCCTAACAAGTATATTATCTAGTAAATGTTTATTCTTGGTCCTGAGAATTGTAAGAAACAGTATGAATGATTTGGTTTTGCTGGTCCAGTCATAAAAATAATAAAGTGCCAGTCCAATTGATGGTGGATTAGATTGTACACCTATGCAAACAAAGAAGAGCATTAAGTTAAAGTTGTAGTTTGTTACAAATCAAAGAGTAAAAATATGACATGAATGGTGGTTCCCCAAAAAGCATTCAAAGTAATAGATAAGCCCTTATTAAAGCTCACTGATGGAGCTGCAAATTTCCACTTTCCATTTTTCTAAGTAGAATAAACCCTGAACCTGAATCAGGTTTTGCCTGGAAATCAAAACTACACCATTCAGTTTGAAAAGACAGAGGCAGATATTTTTTTAAAACTTTAGAAATGTTTGGGAAAGATAGATAAGTGGTACATAAGTAGTAGCACTGATTAATTACTATTTTTCATGCACTGCAGTGTAGAAGACAGGCAGTGTAGTATAGTAGATCTTCAGCCATGTGCCTGAGATTCAGTCTTAGGTCTGCCTCCCACTTGTTGTGTGACCTTAAGTAAATCATATCCTCTCTGTGCCTCAGTTTCCTTGTCTTGGGGTACTATATCTTCATACAGCATGGTAACTATAGTTAACAATACTGTGTTGTGTATTTAAAAGTTGCCAAGAGAGTAGATCAATGTTTAATTTTTACCTGATATTTGTAGAGGTGGTTAGAAAATTGACCTACCGAGTAAAATAAAATGTTTTAAAGTCATTTAAATTTTTGTTTTATAGATGTTTGTTTGCTGCTCATGGGTGTGAGCAAGTTAGATATTCTATATCGGAGACTTCTCCTTACAAAACTTTTTATCAGAGGATGGGGAAGGCCAGAGGATCTCAAAAGGTAAGCATTTTTTCTGAATGCCTCTTCTAAATTTGTTGTTTTAGTAAACATTTGAAACTTCATTTCAGTTATAAAGTCCTTTACTATAAATATAAAGTGATGGGTAAATTAAGCATTAACTACTATATAAGAAAGAAATTATTTCCTTTTCTCTTTTATCTAATTATTGCTCTTAAGCTTTAACCCATATAATCATAAATTGAACTATTTTAAAAGTAATTCAGACTTAAAGAGCTCTCAGACATAGATTTTTAACTTTGGTAATTTTTTATCGATTACAGATTTCAGGGACTAAACTTTCTTGGGTAACTTGAATTTGTAATGACTATAAAACTGTGATATATTGTAGCTCATGGAAGTATTTGAACTTGTGAAGAATAATTTTAGGGATTTGTGCCTTTAATTTTGAGTCTTGCATGTGTTAATTACTTTTGGAACAATGATATGTCTCATGTTTTTTCTGAGACAAAATGTCAAGCTTGAAAAAAACCAAAGCCTAATTTTTTCTTTAATTATTAAAATTAAATTTTAACATAGTTTATGAACTGGACTTGCTAATTTTTAATTACTTTTCATCAGTCTCAATATAATGGGAATACTGAATTTTCTCCTTTTTTCCCCCCCTTCCCATAATAGACTCTTTGCATTCAGAAAGATTATTGGAAATCGAGAAAGATGTCAGAATCTGGTTTCAAGTGATTATCCAATATACATCGATAAGGTATTCAGATGAAAGAAATGCAATTATAGAAATTCAGGTTTTATATAACTGTGTGGCAAGAGTGGGCTGAATGTTGGAGTATAATAACAATAAACTCTAAAACATGAGTACAATATAGATTTTTCATTTAATATTTTTTTAAATGCTATTATATACCCTAGCTGAATGCTTATAATAACTATATGCATGTTTATATGGGAGCATATATTTAATACTTAACTAAATACAAGAAAATATTTAGGGATGGATCTTTTTGAGCCTCGTCTTTTATCTTTAGGCTCAAGAGAGTTAAATTATTCAACATTTCAGAAGAATTACAAGTAATACAGGGAAGTACTCTATTGAGAGAATCAGCACATGAGAAGTTATTAGCAAAACAACTGTTAAATAACATGAGGGAAATGTTATGGGATATAGTTAATTGCTGAGAGAAGGGTAGAAAGAAAATGCTATAAAATTAGAGAATATGAGAAAATATATTTGAAATAGTTTTGTTTTTAAGCAGCATGTTTACCTGTAAAACACTTCTAGGCTTATGTAATCGGATACTTGAAGCCCTGTAGGGGAGGGCCTGCAGCTGGGTAGGCTTCACATCCCTCACGGCCTTCAACCACAGTAACTCTACTTCCGTCGCTTTTATATATTGGATGTCTTTAGCAGATTTCATTCTTCAAAAGACTTTCACTGCTAAAAACAGGGTCTTATAAATTGGAAATCCCTCCTCTGTACCACATAGCTGTTCCTTTTGTATCTTCTGGATTTAGAACATTTCTCCCTCAAATTTTGCTAAATATTTCCATTTTCTCTGTCTTTTTCCTATTAAAAAATCATAGGCTTGAACAAATTTAAAACATACCAAGTAAAGATCAAAACTCTAATTTATGCCACTTTCCACCTCCTAATTCCATTTTCCTCCCAAGGAGGAATTACTGTTAGGATTTTAGAATGCTTTCTTACAGATATCCTTCCTCTTCCCCACCTTCTCTCTCTTGTTCTCTCACTCTTGGTTTTTAAAGATTGAGATATACAAATCTTTATATACAAAAGATATACAAAAATTCAAATACAGAAAAATTACCCTTTTAAAATGTACAATTCAGTGTTGTTGTTTTTTATTATTACATTCCCAAGATGTGCAACTATCACTATCTAATTCCAGAACATTTTTATTGCGCCCAAAAGAAACCCTGTACCCATTAGCTGTCACCTCCCACTTCCCCAGCCTCCCACCTGCTGATAATCACTCATCTGTTGTCTCTGTGGAGTCACCCATTCTGGACATTTCATATAAATGGAATCATCCAACATGTGGCCTTCTGTTTCTGGCTTATTTTACTTAGCAAATTTTTAAGGTTCATCCCTGTTGTACCATGTACCACTGCTTCATTCTTTTTTATGGCTAAATAATATCCCATTGTGTATATGTACAACATTTTATTTATCCATTATTCAGTTGATGGGCATTTTGAGTTTCTACTTTTTTTTTTTTTTTGGCTCCATTGGGTCTTAGTTGTGGCACATGGGATCTTCGTTGAGGCATGTGGGATCTTTTGTTGTGGCACGAGGGCTTCTCTCTAGTTGTGGCATGCGGGTTTTCTCTTCTCTAGTTGTGGCACGCTGGCTCCAGGGCACGTGGGCTCTGTAGTTGTGGCTCCAGAGTGCGTGGGCTCTGTAGTTTGCGGCGCCCGGACTTCTCTCTAGTTGAGGTGCGCAAGCTCAGTAGTTGTGGCGCACAGGCTTAGTTGCCCTGCGGCATGTGGGATCTTAGTTCCCTGACCAGGGATCAAACCTGCATCCCCTGCATTGGAAGACGGATTCTTTACCACTGGACCACTAGGGAAGTCCCGAGTTGTTTCTTCTTTTTAACTGTTATGAATAATAATGTTATGAATATTCATGTACTAGTGTTCTTGTGGATATATTTTTTTCAGTTCCCTTGGGTATATATCTAGGAGTGGAGCTGCTCAGTCACATGGTAACTGTATGCTTAAATTTTTAACAAACTGTCAACTGTTTGCCAAAGTGCACCATTTTACTTTTCCACAAGCAGTGTATAATGCTCTCAATTTCTCCACGTTCTTACTAATATTTCTACCTGCCCTAGCCTTCCTAGTGGGTGTGAAGTATATTTTATTGTGATTTTGATATGTCTTTCCCTAATGACTGTGATGTTGAACATCCTTTCATGTACTTATTGGCCATTTGTATATCTTCTTTTGAGAAATATCTGTGAAACCCTTGCCCATTTTTAATTGGGTTATTCCTCTTTTTAGTGTTGAGTTGTAGCTTGCTTAATTTTTAAATCTGTCTTATATATGGCTCTGAAAGTGTTTTTTTCTTACCAAATTGCCATTTATCCCAACACTATTTGTTGAATTATTATTCCCTTTCACATTAGTTTGTGCTGCCTCCTTTGTCAAATAATTCTTCTAAAATAGATAAAAGAAAACTTTAAAACTGTAGGAGGCACAAAGATGACTAAAATGTAAACACTTCCTGGATTAAAAATTTCGTATTGGGCTTCCCTGGTGGCACAGTGGTTGAGAATCTGCCTGCTAATGCAGGGGGCACGGGTTCAAGCCCTGGTCTGGGAAGATCCCACATGCCACGGAGCAACTAAGCCCGTGAGCCACAACTACTGAGCATGCGCGTCTGGAGCCTGTGCTCCGCAACAAGAGAGGCCATGATAGTGAGAGGCCCGCGCACCGTGATGAAGAGTGGCCCCCGCTTGCCGCAACTGGAGAAAGCCCTCGCACAGAAACGAAGACCCAACACAGACAAAAATAAATAAATTAATTAACAAAAAAAAAAAAAAAAAAAAATTTCGTATTATACACGTTAGGTCTCCTTACCATTTTCAAAAAATGCAATGCAATCCCAGTTAAAATATTCAGTTTAGAGCTAAGGTCCATAAAAGGATCCTAAAATTATTTTGGGAAGAACTCAAATATATATTTGGGAAGTACAGTCAGATCAGGAATACTTGAAAAGGAAGAGTGGTAAGTAAAAACTAGCTCAGTCATATATCAATGGGTATTGTAAGGCACAGCCTGACACTGGTTTAGAAATAAAAGATATGCTAATGAGACCTGATAAATGATTGAAAATAATTTGTAAAATTATTTTCCAAAAAATAATTTTCCAAAAAAATTTATGGAAACTTACTTCATGATAAAGTAGTATTTTAAGTCATTTGCAAAGAAAATGTGGATTATTTAATAAATGATGTTGAAACAACTGGTTAGTATTTGTGTTTTTTAAAAAGGTTGATATATTTAGCTTCTAAAAATACAGTTTTTTGTTTCTGGTTTTAATGAAAATATGTGATGCTTTACTGCTAATTTAATTTTGACTATTGGCCTGATAAAGATTTTTTTATTTAAAAAAAAAAATAACTATTTGAGGTGAAAAAAAACTTAGGTGTTGAATATTAGGAAATGCCTTTGCTACATATGTAAATATCACAGTTCACCTTATTTAATGTGTTGACATGACTCATTTCATCAGTAGGTTACCTGAAAATGAGCCATTCTAACATATATAATGTCAACCCTTATTTGATTGTGGTAAATTATAATTTGTTTGTAAATTGTTTTTATATTTATCTTTATATTGTTGAATTCTTGTAACAAATTTTTTTTTTGTTATTGTTTGTCATTGTACAAATAAGGTTTACTTATAGTTTTACCAAGTAGACTCAAGTAGAGAACATAGAAGGAAATGAAATGTGTGTAGGAGCCTTTAGAAAGCAGAATGGGGCAAAAGGATACATAGTAGGCACTAAAAAAAAGTTACAACTGAATAGAACTTTTTAACAGAAAAACATCTCTGATAGACCTAGGTACCACGTCCTTGTGTATGCATCTTTGTTTTGCTTTTTTTAGATTGAAGAGCAGTCAGACTGTAAGATCCTAGATGGACACTTTGTTTCCCCCATGGCCCACTATGTGCCTGATATCATGCCAATCGAATCTGTTATTGCAAGGTAAGTATTTTTATTCAGAAAGTTAAAGTAGTAGGTTGTTTACATTCATTTATACAATTACAATAATATCAATGCCATATTATTTCAAATTACTTATTATTAATTGCAATAATTATTTAGCATTTTTCCATTAAATGTGGAGTGGGACGGAGTAAAAATACAGAGCTTTAGTATACATTTGAACTTAAGTTGTTATCAGCTTAACCTTCAAAATTTCAAGAAGCAGGACAGTGCTGGGAATGCTAAATGAAGCAGAGTTGTTAACGTTGGTAGTTTTGATTATGAGACTGAAAATTAAGAGTTAGCTTTCATGAGCACAAAACAGATATAATCATTAAACCATCCTAAATTTTCTCATCTATGTTCTATTCAACAATTTATTGACAATAGATAAGTAGTGATATTTTCCCTTGCCCAGGCAAAGTAAGCTCAGAATTCAGGTTTATGTTGCCTGAGAACACAGCCGCCTAAGGTCAAACCTTGAGCTGACAGAGTGCAGTGTTCTACTGTGATAATAATTCCAAAATGTCAACTGCTAAGGAAATTGAAAAGAGAAGTAAATCAGTTTGGGAAGATAAAAAAGTTCTGAAGATGGATGGCGGTAGTGATTGCATAACAATGTAAGTGTACTTAATGTCACTGAACTGTACACTTAAAAATGGTAAAAATGGTAAATTTTATATTATATATATTTTACTACAATGAGAAAAAAAGAAGTCATATAGGAAAAAACATTAAATGAGAGGACCAAGATACTACAATAAGAAGACGACAAATAGAGAAGACAATGTTTTTTCTGGTGTGGTTTGCTTTTACCTCCAAACATAAAAGTTTTAATAAATCAGATCCTGTTATATACTCCAAGTTGAAAAAAAGATAACATGAACTATGTTATTGATATCAACAGCTTGTACAGCCAAGCATTATTCCTGCAAGGAGAAAAAGTGGAGCTATCTAAAGAATTGTTTTTCTAGGACTTAATCATATATATTGATGTCTTTAAAAATAAGAAAATTTCATTATGCATATATAAAGTTGTGGTATTGAATAAGGTAAAAATGATTGCAATAAATTCTGTGCTTATATTGTAATTGAATTTCTAATACCGTAACACCAAGCAAATTTACAGTATCTTTGTTGCCAGTTGGGCAAACATTAGTTTAATCAGTCAATTACAGTTTTGGGTTTTTTTTTCTACCAAAACATATGTTTATTTTTATTACATTCCCATAACCATTATAACAGAACTTTAATGCAGTTTAATAAATAAATAAATGATAATGAAAATTCATCAGTGCCTGAAAACTCAGATTTTTTTAAACTACTAAATGATCATGATATTTTAAATACACAATTCTACATCGCTAATATCTATTGAAATAGAATTTATAGATGAATAATCATGCCATAAATCACCTGTACTTTCATCCAACAGGACATGGAAAACAGCAAGTCAATTACAGTTTGAATGTCAAAATTCTGAATGACCTTTTCTCCCAAATAATTTAATTATGAAACTTTCAAGAATTCAAAGTTTGTATTAAAAGGCTTTTAGTTTCACTGATATGTTTTATTTTAAATAGGTTCCAATTTATTGTGCCTAAAGAATGGAACAGCAAATATAGACCTGTATGCATTCATCTTGCTGGAACAGGAGATCATGTAAGACTTTATTATAACATCTTAATCCCTAATTTGTTAAGTTACTCTCCTTAACAGATGTGGTTATTATATTTTTTAATTTAATTTAATTTTAATTTTATATTAGAGTACAGTTGATTTACAATATTGTGTTAGTTTCAGGTGTACAGCAAAGTGATTCAGTTATACATGTACATGTATCCATTCTCTTTTAGATTCTTTTCCCATATAGGTCATTAGAGAATATTGCGTAGAGTTCCCGATGCTATACAGCAGGTCCTTGTTGTTTATCTATTTTATATATAGTAGTGTGCATATGTTAATCCCACACTCCTAATTTATTTATTATATTCTTTAAGTACGTCATCTTTTCTTTCCTCAGCATTACTGGAGACGACGAACACTAATGGCTCGTCCTATGATTAAAGAAGCCCGAATGGCTTCTTTGCTGTTAGAAAACCCTTATTATATCCTTTTGTGATACCTAGAAATCTTTTCTCTTATTTATTTATTTATAGATTTAGTCATCAAAAGGAATGATAGTAACCAGCTTTCCTAAACCAGTTAAATTTAGTCAGTTCAGAAAATGCTTAGGAATTAAGGAGCAAGAATGAAAAGAAGTGAAAAATTGTTTCACGCCTTTTTAAAAGGCAATTTAAGGATTTTGCTTCTGTTGTATAATGAAGATAAACTGTCCTTCTGTTTCTTTTGAGATTTATACTGGATTTGAATATTAATAAGTCAAGTGTTTGACTTATTAAGGAAACCCTCATGTTTTAAATACATTTACATTTAAGTATCACTTGAGGTTTAGAACAGTTCTTAATTTTCAAGATTATGTCAGACTATTCCCAGAAGAAGAAATGAAACTGACGCACAGATATAAAGAAATGTTCAGCGTTGCTGGTAATCAGAGAAATGTAAAGTTAAAGGAACAGTTACAAAAGATTTAAAAAATAAAACACAGTAGTCATAAGGCTATTGTGAAATGGGCACTCATTACTGATGACTGTGAAAATCAGTTCAACCCTTTGGGAAAGCATTTTTACTATATGCATCAGGAACCTTTAAAAATCTCACATCCCTTAACATTCTGATTCTGGGAAGTTTATTCTAAGGATAAAATATTAAGAAAAGAGAAAATGATAGAAAAGAGGAAAGATATTTAATAGCCTATAACTTATAATAGTAAAACAATAGAAATAGCTTAAATGTCTAACAATAGAAAAATGGTTAAGTAAATTGTGGTTCATAGCATTGGAATGTTGTACAGTTTGTTGTGTTATGTTTATTACTTTACCACTTACTACCTGTATGACCTTGAACCTGTTAGTTAACCTTTTAGTACCTCAACTTTTCCTTGGTAAATGGGATTTATCTCTTAGGTTATTCAGAGTATTAGAATAGTTAATACTGGTAAATAATAAGGATTCAGTAAATTTTAACAGTTAGTTATTATTAAAAAAGTTTACAGTAATGAATGAAAAGTATTTATAATGCAAAAAGAGGATATAAAACTCAATGGTATGGCATAGGTATGCAAAAAACCTAAAATAGAAAATCCATTATTTTCTATTTAGAAACTGTGCCTAAGGGAAAATTTTGGAAAGAAATACAACAAAATATTAGTATGGTTGTCTGTAGATAAAATAGTTTTTCTTCTAACATGATTTTCTGAATTTTCTAGATTTTTTTATAAGTGAAAAAAGAAACCAATAAACTTCATTTTAAAATTAAGTTGGGGATTACACAACCCTGTTGAATTACTAAAAATATTGAATTGTACACTTTAGATGGGTGAATTGTATGGTATGTGATTATGTCTCAATGAAGCTTTTTAAAAAAAGAAAAATAATTAAGTTGAAAAACCTGAGAACTCCTAAACAGCCTATTTGGAAAACAGTTATTTCAGCATTAAATTGTCTTCAAGTTTAACTATTTTGCTTAAGTTAATGTGTTTTGAGACACAGAGTGTGTTTAATTATTTAAAAACTTTCTCTTTGACCCACATTCTTAAATGGCTGCAGGAAACCCAAGGACCAAATGTAAGTATGTGTTATCTTCATTTTCCAGTCTTTATACTGAATTTTCAGCCATCTTAAAATTTTTGGTAGCCTAAACACTTTTTCTGAAAAACAGAATTCTGGCCCCCTTACATTCTTGTGGTACCTGGATCTTTGCACATAATTATTCTACATGGGCGTATAATAAATAACCATTGACAAAATGAATTTTTGTACACTTTGGCAAGGTTTCATATAGGAGCTAATTATGTGAGTATGTCTTTATATGAATTAAATTTAAAAAAATAGATTATAGGGACTTCCCTGGAGGTTCAGTGGTTAAGACTTCACCTTCCAATGCAGGGGGTGTGGGTTCGATCCCTGGTCGAGGAGCTAAGATTCCACATGCCTCGCAGCCAAAAAAAAAAACAAAGCAAAACAAAACATGAAACAGAAGCAAATACTGTAACAAATTCAATAAAGACTTAAAAAAAATAGATTGTAACTTGGTCACTTTAGTAATAAAATCATATTTTTTATAATTATATAAGAATAGTTCTGGATTCTAAAAATATATATTTAAGTGCTTCTTATAAAGAAATGTACTTATGTAAAATCAGTTTCTAAAGCAGAAAGTTTCAATTGAATTGGTGTGTATTTAATCAAAACATGTATTATAAAAATTTTCTAACATTATATTCATAAATTATGTATTTTGTGAAAATAAGCAACATTTAAGATTTCGGCAATACATGAGCCTAGTATTAGTTTGAATTCTTTTACATTGCTATTTATTTTATTTTTTGTTGTTGTTGCGTTGTTTCTTTTTTTAAGATTTTAATTTTATTTGAGTATAGTTGATTTACAACGTTGTGTTAGTTTCTGCTGTACAGTAAAGTGAGTCAGTTATACAAATACATCTATTCACTATTTTTTAGATTCTCTTCTCACATAGGTTATCACAGAATATTGAGTAGAGTTCCCTGTGCTATACAGTAAGTCCTTGTTGGTTATCTATCTTTTTTTCTTAATTTAAATTTATTTATTTTTTTATTTTTGGCTGTGTTGGGTCTTCGTTGCTGCACGCGGGCTTCCTCTAGTTGTGGCAAGCTGGGGCTGCTCTTCGTTGCAGTGCACGGGCTTCTCATTGCGGTGGCTTCTCTTGTTGCAGAGCACAGGCTCTAGGCTCGCGGGCTCTAGAGTGCAGACTCAGTAGTTGTGGCACACGGGCCTGGTTGCTCCGTGGCATGTGGGATCTTCCCAGACCAGGGCTCAAACCTGTGTCCCCTGCATTGGCAGGCGGATTCTTAACCTCTGCGCCACCAGGGAAGCCCTGGCAGGCGGATTCTTAACCACTGTGCCACCAGGGAAGTCCCAGTTATCTATCTTATATATAATGGTGTGTATATGTTCATCCCAAGCTCCTGATTTATCCCTCCCCCGCCACATTTCCTCTTTGGTAACTGTAAGTGTGTTTTTGATATCTGTAAGTCTGTTTTTGTTTTGTAAATAAGTTTATTTGTATCTTTTTTTAAATTAGATTCCACATATGATTGATATCATATGATATTTGTCTTTCTCGGTCTGACTTACTTCACTTAGTATGATAATCTTGAGGTCCATCCATGTTGCTGCAAATGGCATTATTTCATTTTTATGGCTGAGTAATATTCCATTGTGTGTGTGTGTGTGTGTATGTATATATATATATATATATATATATACATATATATATATATATACCACATCTTCTTTATCCACTCCTCTGTTGATGGACATTTAGGTTGCTTCCATGTCTTAGCTATTGTAAATAGTGCTGCAGTGAACACTGGGGTGCATGTATCCTTTCAGATTATGGTTTTCTCTGGATATGCCCAGGAGTGGGATTGCTGGATCATATGATAGTTCTAGTTTAAGTTTTTTAAGGAACCTCCATACTGTTCTCCATAGTAGTTGTACCAATTTACATTCCCACCAACAGTATGGGTGGGTTCCCTTTTCTCCACACCCTCTCCAGCATTTATTGTTTGTAGACTTTTTGCTGATGGCCATTCTGACTGGTGCGAGGTGATACCTCATTGCAGATTTGATTTGCATTTTTCTAATAATTAGTGATGTTGAGCATCTTTTCATGTGCTTTTTGGCCATCTGTATGTCTTCTTTGGAGGAATGTCTGTTTAGATCTTTTGTCCATTTCTTGATTGGGTTGTTTGTTTGTTTTTTTGACACAGAGCTGTAAGAGCTGTTTGTGTATTCTGGAGATTAAACCCTTGTTGGTTGCTTTCTTTGCAAATATTATCTCCCATTCTGTGGGTTGTCTTTTTGTTTTGTTTAGGGTTTCCTTTGCTGTGGAAAAGCTTTTGAGTTTAATTAGGTCCCATTTGTTTATTTTTGTTTTTATTTCCATTACTCTAGGAGATGGATAGAAAAAGATATTGCTGCGATTTATGTCAGAGTGTTCTGCCTATGTTTTCCTCCAAGAGTTTTATAGTACCTGGTCTTACATTTAGGTCTTTAATCCATTTTGAGTTTATTTTTGTGTATGGTGTTAGAGAATGTTCTAATTTCATTCTTTTACATGTAGCTGTCCAGTTTTTCCAGCACCACTTATTGAAGAGACTGTCTTTTCTCCATTGTATATTCTTGCCTCCCCTGTCATAGATTAAATGACCATAGGTGCATGAGTTTATTTCTGGGCTTTCTATCCTATTCCATTGATCTATATTTCTGTTTTTGTGCCAGTACCATACTGTTTTGATTACTGTAGCTTTGTAGTATAGCTACAGTATACTACAGGAATCAGCTGGAGTCTGCTTCCTCCAGCTCCATTTTTCTTTCTCAAGATTGCTTCAGCTATTCGAGGTCTTTTGTGTTTCCATATAAATTAAAAAGTTTTTGCTCTAGTTCTGTAAAAAATGCCTAGTATTAGGTGAATTATTTTACACTGCTTTAAAAAAAATGCTTTATGTTCTATTGTAATTATTTTTTTCTTAGAAGAGACAACTATAAATTTGTTTTTCCTTATATCAATAGTGGTAATTTAATGAAAAATTGACAGTATAGAAATATTATTTTCTCATACATAACAGTTTTAAGTTATATCAAGTAAATAAGACATTCTTTTCTGGACTTCAAAATAGTTTGGTAGTTGAAACTCAATGAAAATTACATGTTGCAGAGCAGATACAGCTTTTTTTTTTTTTTTTTAATTTATTTTTGGCTGCGTTGGGTCTTCCTTGCTGTGCGCAGGGTTTCTCTAGTTGCAGCGAGCGGAGGCTACTCTTCGTTGTGGTGTGTGGGCTTCTCATTGCGGTGGCTTCTCTTGTTGTGGAGCACAGGCTCTAGGCACACAGGCTTCAGTAGTTGTGGCTCACGGGCTCAGTAGTTGTGGCTCGTGGGCTCTAGAGCGCAGGCTCAGTAGTTGTGGTGCACGGGCTTAGTTGCTCCACGGCATGTGGGATCTTCCTGGACCAGGGCTCGAACCCATGTCCCCTGCATTGGCAGGCAGATTCTTAACCACTGTACCACCAGAGAAGTCCCTAGATACAGCTTTTTTTAAAAATAAGTTTTAGGTGATTAATATGCAGAACAATGGTAGCAGCATTCCAATTCCATCCATTTATTCCATTGTTTTACTTAGCTATCTGGTCCTTTAAAGGAAAAACATGTATTCTGGCTGCCTGTTGTAAATTTGCATATATTATAATGTAAATACATAAAATAAATAATTTTCTCTTTTGTTTTGTGAGGCTAGAAGGTCCAGCTTAAAAAACGTGTCTGATCTTTTTGTGATGGGAGGAGCTCTTGTTTTAGAATCTGCAGCTCTCTTGCACTGGCTAGAGAGGGAGGGTTATGGACCTCTAGGAATGACCGGAATATCCATGGGAGGACACGTAAGCATTTTCATTTTAACTGATATTTAACTGTGTTTATGTTTATAAAATCTAGGGAATCAAGCAAGGTAATGGATTTATGGCACATCCTCCTCTGTGGGCCTCTCATAGTGTACGCATGCCAGAGAAAATTGCAGCCCCGAACCATTGCCCAGTCTCCTTACCTGTGGGCTGTGAGCACTGAAAGGGGTTGTACAGTGTGGGAGGTGGGGGGAAGATCTAGGGAATCTATTTATTTAAAAATTCACTTTAGGTATATAATTAATTTTAGTTTTGGTGAAAGCAGAAACAGATTCTAAACTTTCATTCCAATTATGAAGTAATGATATTTTTTGTACAATTTATGTAGACACTGATTATACTACTTACTCCACAGCTATATCTCAGGTGTTAGATTTAATATTTTATTAAAATTGATTATAAACTTAACTTCAAGTGTCAACTATAAATGCCTTATTTCGCTGTTAAATTGGTGAAAATAGCTAATTTGGAAAACACTTTTCCCTTATCTCTTCTCTCCATCAACCTGTTTTACCTTTGCTTTCTAGAGTGTACTAAAACGGCCTCCTGATTGGTTTCTCTGTCTAGTCTTTTCACTCCTTAACCTTTTTCTTAAGGCTTTTTCTCCACACTGTTAATTAGAGTGGTCTTCCTAAATCTGATCTCTGCTCTCTCCTGCTTAAAACCTTCCACAGGTTTTGCTATTGAACTGGGCACTAGCTATGCCAGGTGCTGGCATCCATCTAGTGGCCCCTCATTCCCTTTCACCTGGCCGAATAAGAGCTTGTCCTTCCGCTTCCAGATTAGAGCTTACTTCCTGTGAGAAACTCTTCCAGATTCCCAGCCTTATCCCAGACTATACTTCGTTTCTCAATAACACGTACTTACTTCATTTTACTGTGATTACTTGTCTAGCAGTCTGTTTTCTCTATAAAGCAATTGATTCAGTGAGGGCCAGGAACATGCTCTGGTTCATTTTCTGGACATATTAGTCATACAGTACATTAAAATATATATATTGTGTAAGTCATTTGAATTATAAAAGTAAGTGTAAAAACTTACTCAAATTCAAAACAACTACCAAAGAGTGAAACTGATAAAATTAGCTTCAAACACTCAAATTCAAAACAACTAAAGACAATGAAACTGAAGAGTGGGAAAAGATTTCTTTTCCTAACTAGTAGTGTTTCCATTGTTATGACCTAGGTCGGGGTGTTATAACTGTCAGCTGGACTACTACCTATTAACTGGTTTCCCTACCTCCAATCTCACCCTCTCTAATCAATGTTATAAAATACTATTTAGCTTCATTGAATCACTTGACAATAACACTCCTTTGCTCAGGTCTCTTTATTAATTCCCCATTATCTACAGAACAAAGGGACCTCTAATCTGATCCCGATCGATCTTTCTAGCCCTACCTGTCTCCCCTACCCCATTGGCCACATGTGCCCTATTGACCAGCGTAACTGAAGTATATTGGCTGTTTCCCTACCAGACCCTGTGTTTCTCACCATCTTGCCTTTGATTATACTGTCTCCTTTATATGGAAGACAAGACCCCATCTTTCATTTCCCCTAAAAGACTCAACCATTTCATGAAGCCTTCTCTGATTCCTCTAGCCAAAAATAACGTTTCCCTTCTCTAAACATATTACATCATTTTATATCAGTTATATAATCTCCTTTGTAGTTCACCAAGTTCTTGACATCTTTCAGTCAACCCTAAAAGCCTGAGATTTTTATGGTTGAGATTTTGCTCTATCTGAGCAGGTCACTTAGATAATGAGTGTGCTTAGCCTACTGCCCAGCATCTACATCCCAGCGTGTTTGCTGTGTATTTATCAGTAGAAAGTAGCTTTCTGTGATGGGTCTTAAGGTACTTAAAATTTCCTAATACCTTTTATTGCTTTTTTAGGGGGCAGTTATATGTCATTGTTGAGTTTTATGGTTTGGGGAATTTGGAGAGTTTGCTAGACATTCTCATGAGTGTTTAAGAGACTTTGTGTTCATGTCTTATCTCACCAACTACTATACAAAGTACTTCTTAATATTAAATATTTTTCATTTTAGTGAATGTAAACTTTAAACTGAATCTCTCTGTTATCATGTTACAGATGGCTTCCTTAGCAGTATCCAACTGGCCTAAGCCCATGCCATTGATTCCATGTCTGTCTTGGTCCACAGCATCTGGGGTCTTCACTACGGTAATTTAATTGCAATTAATATTTAGATAATTATATATAATTAAAGGTAATTGTTTGCAGGGTTCCAAAATCACCCCCAGGCTTGGTGATTCACTGGAAGGAATTGCAGGATTCAGTATATACTCGTACTCACAATTAAAACTTATTGCAGCAAAAGGATACACTACAAAATCAATCAAGGGAAAAGGCACACAGGGCAAAGTCCAGAGGAAACCAGGCATAAACTTCCAGTGGAGTCTCTCAGGATGTGTTTAATTCCCTCAGCAATGAGTTATGACAATATGTGCAAAGTGTTGTCCATCAGTGAAGCTCATTTGAGCCTAGGAGTCCAGGGTTTATATCAGGGGTCAGTCGCTTAGGCACCCTCTGCCTAGCATGTACTAAATTCCAGAAGGAAATCAGGTGTTCAGTAGAAACTACATTGTTTGTATAAGCAGTTTAGGCACAGTGACCCACTTTATCATTTTGGAAGTTTTATATCAGGGTAAAGAACTGTTTACTAGTCAAGTTACCAGACTCTAGTCAAGGGCCAACCTCACAAGCAGGCTTGTTTAAAGATAGGAAATCTCAAGTCTGCTTTGTTAATTTTTTTCTGCACAGTAATAATAATAAAACTATTGGACAACATGTTTTATACGTGTGATTTGATCTTAATTTAGTTTGTTATTTCAGGGCGTGCTAAGTAAATCGATTAATTGGAGGGAGCTAGAAAAGCAGTATTATACACAGACAGTTTATGAAGAAGAAATTATTCACATGCTTGAATATTGTGGAGTAAGTATTTTTAACTTCTGCAGAACATTGTGGGGGAAATGTTGATCATGTTGAATGATTCAGATTTTTAAAAAGAATTACAGTTTTGTTTTGTTTTTTTAACATATATAACTTTTTTTTTTGTGACCACTCCACGTGACTTGTGAGATTTTAGTTCCCCAACCAGGGATTGAACCCAGCCCTCAGCAATGAGAGCACGGAGTCCTAACCACTGGACTGCCAGGGAATTCCCTGAATTGCAGATTTTTAAAAAGCAGTACTATTTTTTACTTAATAGAATTCTTCGTTTTAAAATAAAATACAGAAAATCATGCAAAGCAAGTGCATAGCTTACTACATTTATTAAATGGCTAACACATTTGAATAGAACTTGACCACCCAGCTCAGAACTTAGCACCCAACCCAGAAACCACTTTCATGTGTCCTAATCAGAAGACCTTTCTCCGCCCTACTATTTAGTTATCATTATCCTGATTTTTATAGTGATTACTTCCTTCTGTCAAATATGCATCCCTAGACACTTCAGTTCTTTTATTTTATGGGTCTTTTAAGTGTCTTTTAATCTATAAGTTCCCTT
The DNA here is from genome assembly GCF_965194825.1 of Balaenoptera physalus. Lineage (NCBI taxonomy): Eukaryota > Metazoa > Chordata > Mammalia > Artiodactyla > Balaenopteridae > Balaenoptera > Balaenoptera physalus. Next base: position 136,652,008 of record NC_138884.1, read on the forward strand.
TCATCCTTTTCTTTTCCTTATAATTTATCTATTGAAGAACTTGGGCTATTTACCTGTAGAGTTTCTCACAGTCTAGATTTTTGTTTGCATTCTCATGGTACACTTTAGCATATTCTTCCATGCTCTCTATTGCCTGCAAATTGGCAACTAGGTCTAGAGGCTTGATTAAACTCAGTTTATCATTCTTTGGTAAGAGTATAGGAAGCAGATAATGTCTGGCTGCTCTTTTTTGCGGTGTAAGCAGCCATTGATGCTTAATGCCTATGTCTATTATGTTGAGTGTTGCAAAATGCTGATACTCTAATTCTATCCTCTTTTTTCATTTATTAATTGGAATACTTTGATTTAAAAAAAGCCACTTCCCTTATCAATTATTTGGTTACCTCATAGTTCATTTCATATACCTTAATTTACCAATTATCAGGGAAATTAGTTGGTTCTCTTATTCTCCTAAGGTGACCAATTCTTTTCAGAAATGTTTTTTTCTTTTCATGAATTTTTAAATTTTGCACATTCAGTTTAAAAGTTACTGAGAACCTTAGGAAACCTCAGGGAAAAAAAGGAATCTTTCTACTATGGACGGGGACTTTTTATTTGTAATTACATCAAAATAAAACTCACTCTTGTAGGGGACTTATCTGGCAGTCCAGAGGTTAGGACTCTGCGCTTCCACTGCAGGGGCATGGGTTTGACCACTGGTCGGGAAGAAGATCCCGCGTGCCGTGCAGCTTGGTTGGGGAAGGTGGGGAGGGGAAGGGGGGGGAAGGGAGGGGGGGAGGGGAAGGGAGGCGGGGGGGGGGGGGAGGGAGGGGAAGGGAGGGGGTAAGGAAGGCAGGGGGGAAGGGAGGCAGGAAGGAAGGCAGAGGGGAAGGAAGGCAGGGGGGAAGGGAGGCAGGGGGGAAGGGAGGTGGGGGGAAGGGAGGCAGGGGGAGGGGGGCTCACCCTCGTAAAATAGGTCTATTTTGCACAGCCTCAAAGGGCAGTTAATTACTTGCCTAAGAACTTTATTACAAAATAGCTCTCCCTGTTAGCTAGTTCCTGTGTCCCACTATACATATAATCAGAAAGATACTTATATTTGAGAGCTTATGAGAAAACCTAACGTGCATTTTTTAAGGGAGGTTCATACATTTTGGCTGTCTGAAATGACAGTGTATTCTTCTCCAGCTCTTTTTCTCTGTGACTCTTGGTGATTGTATACAAGAGTCCTTTTGTCTTAGTTAGAACTATTTCACAGTTATGAATATTCAAGAAATATCAAGCCAGCTTTTTTTTTTAATTTTAAAAACTGTGTTTTCCCAATCAAAAGAAGTTAAATTTGTTGATGTACTGCTCTGAATAATTCTAGGATGCTTTGATCTTCCATTTCCTGATGTTACTAACCTTCCTTTCCTTCCTTTTTGTATTTCTGTGATCTGGATAGCTTTAACGATTTGTTCTGCTAACCAGGTTGTTGTGGTTTGTTTGTTTTCCCTTGCCTTCAACCCATTTTTCGTTCTTTTATTTTTTAAATAGGTTTTATGGCCATATAGTTCAAGCATCAAAAAGCATTAAAAGATATATAGTGAAACGATTCCTACCCTTGTTCCCAGTTTGCCTAGGTCCTATCTCTGTCAACAAATAACCCACTATATTATTTAGTATTTCAAGGAATTTTTCAAACCGAAAGAAATCTCAACTTTTCTCTCTTCCCTTTTCTTATGGACAATACACAAATGTTTCCTTTTTCTTTTTCACTGCTGCATAACAGCCTATTATATGGAGGGATGTACCATGATTTATTAACCAGTATCCTGTTGATGGGCATTTATGTTGCTTCTCATCCTTCACTATTAACAAACAGTTCTGCAATGAGTAACATTGTACATACATCAGTTCACAAGTGCAAATTCCTAGAAATGTTGTTGCGAGTAGAAGGGTATAAGCAGTTGTAATCTTAGATTTTGTCTAATTCTAGTTGTGTGAATTTACACTACCAGCAGGAACATGTGTGTCTGTTTCCCCATAAGTTCACAAATTCAGTGTGTTATCAGACATACATGGTTTTTTGGTCAACCAGACAGGGAAATTTGGTATAGTTTTTATTTAATTTAGTTAAGTAGGGACTTCCCTGGTGGTGCCATCCAGTAGTTAGGACTCTATGCTTCTACTGCAGGGGGCATGGGTTCAATCCCTGGTCACGGAACTAAGATCCTGCATCCCTCAGCAAAAAAAAATTTACTTAAGGATAAGTGAAATTGAACATGTTTATAAGTTTTTTGTTTTTAATTAATTAATTTATTTATTTTTGGCTGTGTTGGGTCTTTGTTGCTGCGCGCGGACTTTCTCTAGTTGCGGCAAGCAGGGGCTACTCTTTGCTGTGGTGCGCGGGCTTCTCATTGTGGTGGCTTCTCTTTTGGGGAGCTTGGGCTCTAGGCGCACAGGCTTCAGTAGTTGTAGCACACGGGCTCAGTAGTTGTGGCTCTCGGGCTCTAGAGCACAGGCTCAGTAGTTGTGGTGCATGGGCTTAGTTGCTCTGCAGCATGTGGAGTCTTCCCGGACCAGGGCTCGAACCCGTGTCCCCTGCATTGGCAGGTGGATTCTTAACCACTGTGCCACCAGGGATGTCCAACCTTGATAATTTTTAATTTTTCTTAGTTCAGCCTGAGAAAGAGATTTGGGGTGGCTGGTGTATTACTGCCAGGATGCACTCATAAGAATTTTAGAAGTTCTAAGGTTAAAGCAAATCATGGATTTCAAAACTTTGGCAATAAAAAACATGACACAGGCGGGAATTCCCTGGAGGTCCAGTGGTTAGGACTCCGTGCTTCCAGTGCTGGGGACCCAGGTTCAATCCCTGGTCAGGGAATTGAGATCCTACAAGCCGCAAGGTGCAGCCAAAACAAAACAAAACACATGTCACAGGCTAAATGATACTCTTTACTATTTAGTAAGAAACATTCAGCAATAAAGTATCATTTATCTTCATTCTCAGTTAAATTTTGACATCTCTTTTCTCTTTTTGTTTTTATTATGGTAAAATATACACAATATAAAATTTACCATTTTAACCATTTTTAAGTGTACAGTTCAGTAGTATTAAGTACATTTACATTGTTGTGCAACCATCACCACCATCCATCTCCAGAACTTTTTCATCTTCCTAAACTGAAACTCTGTACCCATTAAACAAAACTCTATTCACTCCTCTTCCCATCCCCTGGCAACTACCATTCTACCTTCTGTCTGTATGAATTTGAGTACTCTAGGTACCTCATAAAAATGGAAACATGCAATATTGTCCCTTTGTGTCTGGCTTATTCATTTTGCATAATGTCTTCAAAGTTCATCCATGTTGTAGCATGTGTCAGAATTCCATTGCCTTTTAAGACTGAATAATAATCTATTGTATGTATATACTACATTTTGTTTATCCATTTATTCATTGACGGACATTTGTGTTTTCTCTGTTTTAACAAGGTTGTTAAATAAAATCCTATTTTATATTAAATGACATTTTCTTTTCTTTCATATAATCAGACAGATTCTTTCAAAATGGGACAAGAATTCCTGAAACACTTCCCTAGCAGTGCAGACAAGCTAACTAACCTTAACCTGGTTTCTAGAACTTTAAATTTAGATATGGTGGACGAAGTTGTGTCCCAAAAAGCTGCTGAGTGCCATAAATCTAGTAAAACATCTATCAGTGCCACATCAGAAGGACTCTTGTTGCAAGATACCTCTAGGATGGGGTGCTTCAATCAAACACTTTCAACCAACAAAAGTAGTTATACGAGTTGTAATCCTCAGTCATACCACCTACTCAGTAAAGAACAAAGAAGAAACACTCTTCAGAAAGAATCTTTAATATTTATGAAAGGAGTTATGGATGAATGTACTCATGTAGCAAATTTCTCAGGTATTAATTTTTATATGAAATTGAGAATATTTGCTGATGATATGTGATAATCATGCTGATGATATATAAAATATGTGAAATATTTTTAAGGATGATTTACAAGATAATTTCATATTTTCAAGAATATATTTATTGTTGGCTCCACAATGTGTTTTCTAAGATAAGTTGGTTATGTAAATGTATCATATTTAAATTTTATCCATGAAAATCTAAGACCCTTTTATTAGTTCTTTAAAAACATTGGATTTTGTATCTTCTTTAGAATATTCATCTCAATTTTGTATTAGAGATGAATATTATAATGTTATGGTATAGTATAGTTGATTTTTTAACTTAATAATCAAAATTTTTAGTTCGGCAAATGTTTTACTTACTGCATTGTATGGTGTATTTTATTTTCCAATATGATTACTAGTATTTATATAAAATTCTTAGAGCTTCTTAAAAGTATATATGTTGCATCTTAAAAAAATCCTGTACCTAGTTCCAGTTGACCCAAGCCTCATCATAGTGGTTCAAGCCAAAGAAGATGCCTATATTCCACGAACAGGAGTTCGAAGTCTACAAGAAATTTGGCCTGGTTGTGAAATCCGATATCTAGAAGGGGGTCATATTAGTGCTTATCTTTTTAAACAAGGACTCTTCAGGTAAGATGATTGGTCTAACAGGTGTCTATTTATTTGTTGTTTGTTTGGGGGACTTTTTTGGCTCAACAAATATAAAGATTGGGTATTTTTATTATGCATTTTAGCCCTCTTATTTCCTTCCTGCCTCTCTCAATTCTCACATTGTGATACTCTTTCCTATCTTGTCTTCTAATTTTCTTTTCCTTCTAGAGAACTAGGAAATAGCATATGATAGGCATGCTTTGTTGTGTGGTTTTACCCTCTTCAAATATTAATAGCCAGGTGTTTTAGGGTGTAGGGAGGAACATTAGGGTTTGTAAAACTCGCTTTGGCTCATCATGGATTTTTCACTCCACTCTGATGTTCTTCTCTCAGAATGACCTGAGTATCTGTGGAATAATCTAGCAATGTTTTTCAGTAGCAGGTGAATACTGAACCCTAAAAGAGAAGTGAAATACTGGTTTTATTGTTAATAACCTTATATGACTCTGATATTTGCTAAAATTTATAAAGACTTTTTGCTATTATTCTAGTTTTTTGATAATGCTGTTTTCTACTTCTATTCAGATTTGATTGTAACAGGTATCATTGGAATATTTATCATTAATGGTTCAATTAGTTCACACAAAGTGCTTAGACCAGTGCCCTGTGCAGTGTTCCAAAACTGCCAGCTGGATAGCGGTATAATAGAAGAATGCGTGTGCTATATGTTTGACATGTTTTAGTTCTTTTTAACCTAGGAAATAATTCTTTGTATGTTGTTGCTTATGTAGTTCAGTTTATAGATATCACCTTTTTGAGGTACAGTCTAATTCTTCAAGTCTGTAATGTCCTCAAGAATATAGTAACCCTTTCTTTTCATAGCATGATCTTTTAAAAAATACTCATGTATCAAGCATTTGAGTCCCTGTTAGTTGGTGAGTGAGCAGACTACTTATCCAGTACTCAAGTGACCCTCTGGCACAGCAAAACTAAAACAAAAACAAACGAAAATTGTGAGTACTTAGTGTTGCTAGGGTTGCTCAAGAGTCTAAAGTTCTGTTATACATGTGAATGCAGGGAACGCACATGCTTGTTTTAGTAAATCGTTGTCAAATTTCTTATACTCTTTTACGTATCTACGTGGGAGTGTGGCTGAGAGGCATTAGGAAGAATAGAAGTCAGCAGTAAAAACTCATAAGTGCTAATTTGAAGGCTTCGTTTGAGAAAGAGATAAATGTTAGCTATCAACATGTGCCAGGTACTAGAGCAATCGCTTCATATGTTATTTTTAATATCACCTTTACACAGAAACACAGGAAACAAAAAAGATTAAATAACATGCTCTGGTGGAGTAACTGCTAAGCCATTTGGCCTCTCCACTAGTCACTTCAAAACCTAACAAAGTTTAGATGACATTGGAGTAGTAGAATTTTACAAATTCAGTCTTTTCACTCCCCAGATTTAAAAATAAAACAAGCCAATCCTTTATGTGTTCTAATAATTTGGGTTAAGTTATTTAGAATGGATTGATAATACAGATGGATAGGAGACTATTCATATGACTTAAACTGCAAATGTATACCTTTACTAACCCTCCTCATACCATGTACACAAGCCCAGGTTGCAACCTTAGACCTCATTTGATAAATTTTTGAGCCAAATACACACAAACATTATACAAAGCTTTGTCTTTCCAACAAATTGGAAATCACAGTCTGTAGCAGGTGCCAGTTTTAAAGTTAATCTTAATATCTTTTTAAGGATGTGGGGAAATGCTTAGTCAAACAAGTATAACACAGGATTAATATGATCTCAGTTATCACTTAAACTGGGTGAAAATACAGACATAAGCATTAAAAAAAAAGCTTGTAGGAAAAGATTAAATGTAGATATCTTAGAGTGATGGGATTATGACTTTTTTCCCTTTTTCTGAATTTTCTACAGTGAAAATGTATTTGACAATAGGAAAAAAAAATAAGCCTTAAAAATAATATCTTATGAAACTGGGCCAGATCAGTTTGACTCTTCCTTTCCAATTAAAATACTAAAATACCTAGTGAAGTTAATGTAGGAAACTAAGGCTTTTAAGTTCAGTTGCTATATCATAATCTATGCAGTAGATTGAATATTACATTTGAAAAGTTCTATGGCCAGTTAATTTTCAACAAGTAACAGAATAAAAAGAAACCAGTTCCTTTTCATTTTATCATTTCATATTTTATACATAAATGTATACATATATTATATAAATTTAAAGGCACAAAAAAGTGCTTCACAGGAAAAGATGGCATTTATGAACCATCGGTTGGAAGTACATTTAAAGTTTTCCAGTAGTGGTGAAGTTACATGGATCCAAACTCACCCTCGCGTACCTGCCTCTTCCACAGCTATTGATATTTGGAGAGGAGGTCAGGTTGCAAGACACAGGTTATTTGGAAATAACTTATAGTAAAAACACTGTCTGTCCCCCTTTTTTGCTAATTACTTGTAGTTTTTCTTTCATATTTAATTTTAGGCGTGCCATCTATGATGCATTTGAACGCTTCCTCCGTAAATACGCTAACTAATGGGATCACTGTATGTAACCAGTGCAGCCATCATGTTTCTTACGAAAGGAGTTTGATCCTTTGATGATGTGAAGAACAAGCAGACAGCACTATATATCTAATTGCTGTCAATTTAGTCTGGAATTCAGTGTTACAGATCAGTCAACTATAATCTTTAAATACATTTGAATAATTGTAAACCAATATTTGGATGAAATAATGCTGAACTATTTTGTACTATTTGTGGGAATCCCATAAAATCAATATCTAGTCTGTTGTTACTATTTATGTAAACTTTAAATTTTTAATTATGAATAATTTATTAATTTAAAATAAATGTATTCATAGAAACCCTGTTGGTTTTTAAAGAACTGCTAAATCAAACTTAGTTTGTAATATGTCACCCTGCATTGTATATATGCCCTTACATGACATTTCTATTATTGACTTGATTTGAGAAACATGTTTATTTCTTTTATGGATCCACAGTGAATTTATAATCTTATTTTCAACTTTAATTTTCTGCCATGGATACTTATCATGTGTAAAATCAGTTTTAACTTTGAATACTAAAAAATCCTTTTTGCTTTGTACTTAAGTACTTTTAATAATTAAATTGAATGTGAGAATGCAGATAAGATGCATAAGACTTGGCTAAACTTTAAAACTTTGCCAAATATTAGGTTAGAAAAAATTGCCAAACATTTTTCCCCTACTTGAAAAGTTTCAATTCATGAACACTGAAATAATGAAAGACCTATTACATTAATTAATAACTGTTTCTTAACATTTTCTTGTACACATACTCTGAGTTTGCTAAACATCTAACTTTAGGCCAAGTACTTAACAGCTTTGGTTTTTTAATTTCAGAAATTAATGGCCACATATGAAATTGATCTGTCCGTATAAACTTTATTTTACAGAAAAGATATAATAACTAGTAACTTTTTAAAATGGAATATTATATGGCTACACTTGGTGCTTTTATTTTATTTTATTTTACTTTTAAATTTTTTTGGCTGCACCACACGGCCTGTGGGATCTTAGTTCCCTGACCAGGGATTGAACCCGGGCCCTCAGCAAGAGTGCGGAGTCCTAACCACTGGGCCGCCAGGGAATTCCTGGTACTTTCTTTTTATGTTAAACTTCTCAAGCCAAGAGCTAAAATGTTTTTAAAAGTAGAAAATATTTGGGGTTTAGAAAAAATATATTTGAGTTTTATTTTTTTGAAATATGTGTTGTCTGTGGGTTATTTTAAAATATGTATTCCTAGTCTAGTAAGGATATTTGAATTATAAGATGCCTTTGTAGCTTTTTAAAGATTTTATTTGTCCCTCTAATGCCTCCATCACCTTAATTTTTAAAAACTATTTTTAAATGATTAATGTGAAGTCACTGATGGCATACAGTGTTGTAAATTCTGTAAAACTACTTTGACATAACAAACAAACGTGGTTACAGCCATTTGAGCTATAGCAATTTTACATGTTCAGATTAGAACCTTTACTTTTCACTGAAAGTATGAAATCTACTAAAGTTCTCCAACAAAATACCCTTTAAAGATAAAGTAAAACTTGTTGTTAACTGAATTACAAGTATTTTCTTATGTATTTAGTGAGGTGATTGAATGCTTTCTGAGCAATGGCTTTAGTGAAACCAGTACTTTATTTTTCACATAAATATTTCCTACTAAGCAATAATGTACTATGGTATGTAACTTTCTATTGGTAAAAGAATGAAATTTCATTTCAGTTTAGTTAACTCTTAGGCATAACTAATTTCTCCCAAATAAATGTGAAAGAGGTGTTTTTAAAATTTCTTCTGTTATCCAGATGTTCTAAGAATATATCCACACAGCTACCTAAAGAAGTGCTGTCTGCCATTTTGAAGATTGGGTACATAAATTGCTAGAAATTCATTTAGCCCAGAGTTGCAAACTGGCAATCAGTACAGGACAGCTTGTCCCACAGTTGTTTTATTCAGTGTGCATAATATCTCCAAAATTTTTGAATTCGAAAAGTCTTTAGGCTGGGTATGCATTCCCCAGTTTGCCATAATCCACCAGACTCCGAGCTCTTGTATTAGACTTCTTCACTACTTTGTGTTTCCCACTTAGCCCTGAAGACATCTGAGCCTGACACCCCAACTTAGATCTGTGGTTAAAAAATGTTTCTGAATTTCATGATTTGATAATGTTGTAAGTACTATTAAATCATTTTAGCATATGCATTTTAGATTGTTTCTTATGAATGTAAATTTTAATGTGGTGCTTTCTTTTCTAAAGATCATTGAATTATTGACTCTGTAACTGAAATTTGTAAAATCATTTCCAAATATTTTTTACTTCACAATAAAAGTCTTAAAAATTAATTACTTGTTATGTTCAAGAGGTATTATTCTAAACGCAGAAAACCCGTGTCACATTTTTTTTTGATATATATGTTTATATTTCTTTTTTTTTTTTTAATTTTTATTTATTTATTTATTTATGGCTGCGTTGGGTCTTCGTTTCTGTGTGAGGGCTTTCTCTAGTTGTGGCAAGCGGGGGCCACTCTTCATCGCGGTGCGCGGGCCTCGCACTGTCGCGGCCTCTCTTGTTGCGGAGCACAGGCTCCAGGCGCGCAGGCTCAGTGGTTGTGGCTCACGGGCCCAGTTGCTCCGTGGCATGTGGGATCTTCCCAGACCAGGGCTCGAACCCATGACCCCTGCATTAGCAGGCAGATTCTCAACCACTGCGCCACCAGGGAAGCCCCCCGTGTCACATTTGATTAATATAGCCAAACTTGAACTAAGTGTGTGTTCCTTCTTAGTAATATTATGACCCAAACAACGTAAGGCAAATATAAGCAAAGGAGTCTCTAGCAAAACAGTATTCAGTATCTACAACAAGAGCCAAATTTCCCCCCAAAATATGTGTGATGTCAGGGAAACCAGCATTCTGATGGACCAATCTAAATGTTGTGTAACTCACTATTAGATATTATTACATTTACACTAGTAAATGTACTGCAAACAATTAAAATCTAGAGATAAGAACTATAGGACTGGGAATGGGGGTCCTGAGCAGAGGCTGCTGTAGAAACTCAGTTTGGAAATAAAAGAAAGATTACGGCAGATCAGACAACGGGAAAAGAGGTACATTTTGACCATTTTGCAGGAGCAGAGTAACCTAATTCTAGGAATGCTGTTATAGGCAGAATCCTAAGAAACCAATGACTGTGTGAAAGACTTTGAAAACAGTTTTAACTAGAAAATGTTGGACCAAAAACCCAAGGATTTTCCTCAGGACTGAAAGAGCTAATAGGCAGATTCACCAGATTGTGTTAATTAAGAAAAACTGTATAAACAACTGTAAAAAGTTTAATCTGTGTATAAAGTAGCTGGGGTAAAAGTTTTCCTATATACAGTACCTGGATAAAGTACCTACATCAAGTACGTACCACTTTACTGCTCTAAGTGTGGTCGGTAGATTTGCAGCATCCTCTGGGAGCTTGTCAGAAACTCAGAATCTCAGGTGTCATCCCAAACTTACTGAGTCAGAATCTGCATTTGAATAAGATCTCCAGATGGTTCAAATACACATTATGTTTTGAAAAACACCCTTCTAAGGTCAGTGGTTCTCAAATTTTAGCCTGCATAGGAATCACCTGGAGCCTTGTTAAAAAGATTTCTGGGCCCCAGTGCCCAGAGTTTCTGATCCAGTGAGTCTGGGACAGGGCTGGGGAATTTGTATTTCTAACAAGTTTCCTAGGACACTGATGCTGTTATCCAAAGGGTTACACTTTAAGAACCTAAGAGCCATGGCTCTAATTGGATCTCAGGCCTTGGCTGCACATTAGAATCACCTGGTGGGGAGTTCCCTAGTGGTCCAGTGGGTAAGACTCCGTGCTCCCAATGCAGGGGGCCCGGGTTGGATCCCTGGTCAGGGAACTAGATCCCACATGCATACCACAACTAAGTCCGCATGCTGCAACTAAAAACATGCCGCAAACAAAGATACCACATGCTGCGACTAAGACCCGGCACAGCCAAAATAATAAATTTAAAAAAATAAAAAAATTAAAAAAAAATCACCTGGGGGAGTTTTAAAAACTAGGTAAGAATGCTCAGACCTCACCCCAAAGATAACAGATTTAGTTGCCTTGAGGTACCCAAGCTCCCCGGGCAATTCTGATGTGCAGCCAGGTTTAAGAACCATGTGCTTCAGCAAAGGAAAACATAAACAAGACGAAAAGTCAACCCTCAGAATGGGAGAAAATATTTGCAAACGAAGCAACTGACAAAGGATTAATTTCCAAAATATACAAGCAGTTCATGCAGCTCAATATCAAAAAAACAAACAACCCAATCCAAAAATGGGCAGAAGACCTAAATAGACATTTCTCCAAAGAAGATATACAGATTGCCAACAAACACATGAAAGGATGCTCAGCATCACTAATCATTAGAGAAATGCAAATCAAAACCACAATGAGGTATCACCTCACACCAATCAGAATGGCCATCATCAAAAAATCTACAAACAGTAAATGGTGGAGAGGTTGTGGAGAAAAGGGAACCCTCTTGCACTGTTGAAATTGATACAGCCACTATGGAGAACAGTAGGGAGGTTCCTTAAAAAACTAAAAATAGAACTACCATACGACCCAGCAATCCCACTACTGGGCATATACCCTGAGAAAACCATAATTCAAAAAGAGTCATGTACCACAATGTTCATTGCAGCTCTATTCACAATAGCCAGGACATGGAAGCAACCTAAGGGTCCACCGACAGATGCATGGATAAAGAAGATGTGGCACATATATACAATGGAATATTACTCAGCCATAAAAAGAAACAAAATTGAGTTATTTGTAGTAAGGTGGATGGACTTGGAGTCTGTCATACAGAGTGAAGTAAGTCAGAAAGAGAAAAACAAATACCATATGCTAACACATATATATGGAATCTTAAAAAAAAAAAAAAGGTTCTGAAGAACCTAGGGGCAGGAGAGGAATAAAGACGCAGACGTAGAGAATGGACTTGAGGACACAGGGAGGGGGAAGGGTAAGCTGGGACGAAGTGAGAGAATGGCATGGACATATATACACTTCCAAATGTAAAATAGATAGCTAGTGGGAAGCAGCTGCATAGCACAGGGAGATCAGCTCGGTGCTTTGTGACCACCTAGAGGGGTGGGATAGGGAGAATGGGAGGGAGACGCAAGAGGGAGGAGATATGGGGATATATGTTTATGTATAGCTGATTCACTTTGTTATAAAGCAGAAACTAACACACCATTGTAAAGCAATTATACTCCAATAAAGATGTTAAGAAAAAAAAAACCATGTGCTTTAAAGGACTCAAGGAAGAGGAATAGCTGCTGCAGGAAAGGATGTAAAGTCATTAAATCAACATAGATTTTGGAAAAGAATTCCTGATTTCTGGGTGTTATCAGCACCCAAGAGATATTAAAGTAGCCAAGAGGGCCTGTGTCCCTTTTGCTTCTATATTGTTAAGGGTAGATGTGTATTAGAACAGAATGAGCTGAGGGTGCATTTATGCACTTACATGCAGCAAAGCTTCTGTAAACCTTAAACATAAACCACACACAAGTATGAGCAAGGAAGAAATGCTACCCCTTTTGCTTTATTTTCTTCAACCATAAAGATTACATCTTCCCTTCTTTTTTTTTTTAATTTATTATTTATTTATTTAATTTATTTTTGGCTGCGTCGGGTCTTAGTTGCAGCACGCAGACTCTCTAGTTGAGGCGCTTGGGCTTACCTGCCCTGTAGCATGAGGAATCCTAGTTCCCTGACCAGGGATCGAACCCATGTCCCCTGCATTGGAAGGCGGATTCTTTACCACTGGACCACCAGGGAAGTTCCACATCTTCCCTTCTTAACCACATGAAATTGCTTTTAAAAATGCAGATATATTGGCTCTTTGAAAAGTTAAAGCATTTCTTTAGAAAATTTTGCTTTCACTTCTAGAGCAGTTACTCCTCAAGATTTTTCCATCCATGTCAGTCACTAAAATAGATGCCTTTGCTATTGTATGTTTTAGAGACACTTGTCACCAACTCATAGACCTTTGACCCACTTCCCTTGCCCTGTAGATAACAACTGACTTTAAGTCCTTACACTCAGGCAAAAGGCAATCACTGATCCTGGTCTGCGTTTTTACTCAAGCTCAACTGTAATCCTACACCAACAGCGTCACCTGCTAAGCATTTGGTCCAGAACTAATTCCCCAACCTGCAACTCCTCTACAAAACACCAATTGGCTAGTTGATACACAATGATAACATGGAACGTGAATATATTTTCTACTTGGAAATATAAATATGTTTGTACATTTATTATTTCATAGTCTTCCTTCTAGATGTCATTTTGTACCAATGTGTCTTAGGCTGTAAAGTGGCAGAAAATAAATTGGTAATCTGAGAGATGCATTGGGAAGCCCTTTTGAGTAATAAAATCTACTTGAGAGGAGATAGGTTTGCTGTCACTTGCAGAACTGTACAGACAGGACTATCTGGGGTTTGCTCTTATTTCTACTTTAGGGTCATGTCTTTAATTCACTCTTTGGTATCTCCAAAATGGATGAAGATTCTAAGCAGCTGGTCTGGTAATTTGCTCTGTGTCCTGACACCTGCCAGGTCTTCAGGGGTTTTTTTTCATATCAGAAAGTAATCATGACACTTCCGGGAACAAATTCCTCCAGAGAATAGAGCTACGCCTCTTGCAGCAGTTAGCCAACTTGTGAATTCAAAGGAAAAGTTCTTGAAAGAAACTAAAAGTGCAACTCCAGTGAACACACAAGTGATAAGAAATTGAAACAGTCTTATTGCTGATATGGAGAAAGTCTTGGTGGTCTGGATAGAAGACCAAACCAACTACAACATTCCCTTAAGCCAAAACCCAATTCAGAGCAAGCCCCTGACTCTTCAATTCTATGAGACTGAGAGAGGTGAGGAAGCTGCAAAAGAAAAGTTTGAAACTAGCAGAAATTGGTTCATGAGATTTAAGGAAAGAAGCTATCTTCAAAACATAAAAGTGCAAGGGGAAGCAGTGAGTGCTCATGCAGAAGCTGCAGCAATTTATCCAGATGACCTAGCTAAGATAATTAATGCAGGTGGCTTCATTAAACAGCAGATTTTCAATGTAAATGAAACACTCTTCTATTGGAATAAGATGCCATCTAGGACTTTTATAGCTAGAGGGAAGAAGTCAATGCCTGGCTGCAAAGCTTCAAAGGACAGGCTTACTCTGTTGTTAGGGGCTCATGCAGCTGGTGACTTTAAGTTGAAGCCAATGCTCGTTTACCATTCAAAAAATCCTAGGGCCCTTAAGAATAATGCTAAATCTACTCTGCCTGTGTGTTATAAATGGAAAAACAAAGCCTGGGTGACAGCACATCTGTTTATAACATGGCTTACTGAATATTTTAAACCCACTGTTGAGACCTACTGCTCAGAAAAAAAGATTCCCTTCAAAATATTATTCTCACTGACAATGCACCTGGTCACCCAAGAGATCTGATGAGGATGTACAATGAGACTGTTGTTTTCATGCCTGCTAATACAACATCCATTCTGCAGTCCAAGAATCAAGGAGTCATTTCAACTTTCAGTCTTATTATTTAAGAAATAGCTTTTGTAAGGCTATAGCTGCCATAGATAGTGATTTATCTGATGGATCTAGGCAAAGTCAATTGAAAACCTTCTGGAAAGGATTCGCCATTCTAGATGCCATTAAGATAATTTGTGATTCATGGGAAGAGGTCAAAATATCAACATTAACAGGAATTTGGAAGAAGTTGATTCCAACCCTCATGGATGTCTTTCAAGTGTTCAAGACTTCAGTGGAGGAAGGAACTTCAGATATGATAGAATAGCAAGAGAACTGGAATTAGAAGTGGAGCCTGAAGATGTGACTGAATTGCTTCAATCTCATGATAAAACCTGAATGGATAAGGAGTTACTTTTTTTTTTTTTTCCGCCGCACCACAAGGCATGCGGGGATCTTCACCGACCTGGGATTGAACCCATGTCCCCTGCATTGGGAGCGCAGAGTCTTAACCACCGGACCACCAGGAAAGTCCAGGAATTGCTTCTTATGGATGAGCAAAGAAAGTGGTTTCATGAGATGGAATCTACTCCTGGTGAAGACGCCATGAAGATTGTTGAAATAACAGCAAAGGATTTAGAATATCACATAAACTCAGTTGGTAAAGCAGTGGTAGGGTTTAATAAGAGGATTGATTCCAATTTTGAAAGAAGTTCTACTGGGGTAAAATGCTATCAAACAGCACTGCATGCTACAAAGAAACTGTTTGTGAAAGGAAGCAGTCAGTTAATGCGGCAACTTCATGGTTGTCTTATTTTAAGAAATGGCCACGCCCACCTCAGCCTTTAGCATCCACCACCCTGATCAGTCAACAACCATCAACATTAAGGCAAGACCTCCAACAGCAGAAAGATTACGACTCACTGAAGGCTCAGATGATGGTTAGCATTTTTTAGCAATAAAATATTTTTTACTTTATGTACTCTTTTAAAAGACATAATGCTATTGCACACTTAATAGACTACAGTATAGTGCAAACATAACTTTTATATACACTGGGAAACAAAAAAATTCACGTGACTCACTTTATTGTGATATTTGGTGGCGCCGCATGGCTTGCGGGATTCCCGACCAGGGATTGAACCAGGGCCACCACAGTGAAAGTGCCGAGTCCTTAACCACTGGACTGCCAGGAAATTCTCTACTATAATTCCTTTCTTGAATAACTTTGTTTTCTTGTACTTAATTGCTTTCTTTGTTTCCTATGTACTTAAAACCTCACTTTTCCCCCCAATTGCTATAATTTTTCCAGATTTTCAAATAATTTATCAGTTCCATTTTTAACTTTGGTGACCTACCTCTCCCATTTCTCTCCCAGAATTCTTTCCTCTAGTATTAGGACTTCTTATCCCCTTTTTGCTAGTTCTTCTGATTTTCTTTTTCTTATTTTTCTTCCTAGTTTGGAAGCAGCACACCCTTTGGCAGCTTTCTGAGAAAGCAGTGATGGGAGGTTTTGAAGCTTGCATATCTGAAACTTCTTTATTCTCATCTCATTTTTATTTTTATTTCTATTTTTTGGCTGCGTTGGGTCTTTGTTCGAGCGGGGGTTACTCTTTGTTGCGGTGCACAGGCTTCTCACTGCGGTGGCTTCTCTTGTGGTGGAGCACGGGCTTTAGGGTTGCAGGCTTCAGTAGTTGCAGCACTCGGGCTCAGTAGTGGCTCACGGGCTCTAGAGCGCAGCTCAGTAGTTGTGGCGCATGGGCTTAGTTGCTCCGCAGCATGTGGGATCTTCCCAGACCAGGGATAGAACCCACGTCCCCTGCATTGGTAGATGGATTCTTAACCACAGCACCACCAGGGAAGTCCTCTCTTCTCACTTTTAATTGATAGTTTGGTGGAGTATTGACCTCTAGACCGAACACATATCCATCAGAATTTTGAGCATTATTCCACTTCTTTTAGCATTCAAAGTTGCAAATAAGAACTCTAATGTCATTTTAGTTCCAGTTTTGTTTTTTTGGGTTTTTTGGGGGTTTTTTTTGTACTTGACTTGTATTTTTCTCTTTTAAGATCTTCTTTTTAACTTTGTATCCTGAAATCTCATGGTGATATGCTTTCATGTCTTCCTTCTTTTAATTATGAGATAATTCAAACATATAGAAAATAGTATAACAAGAACCTATGTACCCACTACTGGGATTAAGCAGGTGTTAAATCTTTGCCATAGTCCTCCAAATATATTCTTTTTAAAGAAATGATAAAGATATATAAGCAACAATCGACAAAGCAACCACCTATATAAAACAGAAACTATAGGAAATTCAAGAAGTAGCTAGAAACACACTAATAATAGGAGACTTTTATAAACCACTGTTAGTACCAAAGAGGTCCTAAAAACAAAAATTAGGAGTATACAACAGCACTGTTCAACAGAACTTTCCAGAGTGAAGGAAAGGTACTATAAGCACTCTATCCAAAAGAATAGTCACTAGCCACATTGGCTGTAAGCATGTAAAATGAGGCTATCATAACTGAAGAACTGAATTTTAAATTATTTAATTACATTTAAATTTAAAATATTAATTTAAGTAGCCACATGTAGCTAGGACTGTACCTATTGTATTAGATAGCACAGATATAAAAAAAGCTAAATGAGGGCTTCCCTGGTGGTGCAGTGGTTGAGAATCTGCCTGCCAATGCAGGGGACACAGGTTCGAGCCCTGGTCTGGGAAGATCCCACATGCCGCGGAGCGGCTGGGCCCGTGAGCCACAATTGCTGAGCCTGCGCGTCTGGAGCTTGTGCTCCGCAACAAGAGAGGCCACGATAATGAGAGGCCCGCGCACCGCGATGAAGAGTGGCCCACACTTGCCGCAACTAGAGAAAGCCCTCGCACGGAAACGAAGACCCAACACAGCCATAAAAAAAAAAATAATTAATTAATTAATTTAAAAAAAAATCCTAGCTTTAAAAAAAAAACAAAAAGCTAAATGACACATTAAGAGAGATCTTTTGGATATATATAAAGCATTATGCTCTAATAATATAGTATAATGTTTTGGAACATTTCCAAAAGCCATATATTAGGACACAAAGGAAAACCAGTATGTTTCATAAAGTAGAACTATTACAAACAACACTCTCTTGTAACATGCAATAAAACCAAAATTTAAAAATTAAAGCCAGGACTTCCCTGGTGGCGCAGTGGTTAAGAATCCACCTGCCAATGCAGGGGACATGTGTTCGAGCCCTGGTTTGGGAAGATCCCATATGCCACGCAGCAACTAAGCCCGTGCGCCACAACTACTGAGCCTGCATACCGCAACTACTGAAGCCCACGTGCCTAGAGCCTGTGCTCCGCAACAAGAGAAGCCACCGCAATAAGAAGCCCGCGTAACACAACGAAGAGTAGGCCCCGCTCGCCGCAACTGGAGAAAGCCCACACATAGCAACGAAGACCCAATGCAGCCATAAATAAATAAATAAATAAATAAATAAATTCATAGAATAAAGTTTTAAAAAAAATTTTTTTTAAATTAAAGCCAGTACTTCCCTGGTGGTCCAGTGGTTGAGACTCCGCGTTTCCACTGCAGGGGGCGCAGGTTCCATCCCTGGTTGAGGAACTAAGATCCTGAATGCTGTGCAGCAGGGCCAAAAAAAAAAAAACCTCTGTGTTTCAATTCATGTAAAATACACTTCAATAAAATATTTTTAAAAATAAAAATACACTTTTTACTGCAAAGTTATGGCAATCAAAACAGTGAGATACTGGAATAAAGCAGACATATAGAACAGGGGACTAGAATAGAGAGCCCAGAAATAAACCCTGAATATATGGTCAAATGATTTTCGACAGGGTGCCAAGACTATCTTTCAACAAATGGTACTGGGAAAACTGTATATACAAATCAAAAGAATGAAGTTGGATCTTTACTTTACACCATATATAAAACAATTAACTCAAAATGGATCAAAAACCTAAATATAATTTTCTTAGAGAAAAGCACATAGGAAAATCTTCAAGACATTGGATTCGGCAATGATTTCTTGGATATGACACCAAAAGCACAGGCAACAAAAGAAAAGTTGAACTTTGTTACATTTAAAAATTTTGGGGGGAGTTCCCTGCTGGCCTAGTGGTTAGGACTCCATGCCTTCACTGCCATGACCTGGTTCAATCCCTGTTTGGAGAACTGAGCTCCCACAAGCCGCTCGGAGCCGCCAAAAAAATAAATAAATAAAAGCAAAAACAAAAAAAACCTTTGGGGTATCAAAGGACAGTATCAAGAAAGAAAAGGCTACCCACAGAATGGGAGAAAATATTTACAAATCATATATCTGTTAAGGGATTAATATCCAGAATATTTAAAGAACTTCTACAACTCAACAACAAAAAGACAAACAACCCAATTAAAAGATGAGCAAAGGATTGGAATAGACATTTCTCCAAAGATATGCAAAAAAGTACATGAAAAGATCAGTAGGGAAATGCAAATCAAAACTACAGTGAGATTCTACTTTACAGCCCTTAGGATGGCTATTAACCAAAAATGGAAAGTAACAACTGTTGACAAGGACGTGGAGAAATTGGAACATTTGTGCATTGATGGTATAAATGTAAAATGGTGCAGCCACTGTGAAAAGCAGTATGGTAGTTCCTCAAAAAGTAAGCATAGAGGGCTTCCCTGGTGGCGCAGTGGTTGAGAGTCTGCCTGCCAATGCAGGGGACACGGGTTCGAGCCCTGGTCTGGGAAGATCCCACATGCTGCAGAGCGGCTGGGCCCGTGAGCCACAATTACTGAGGCTTCACGTCTGGAGCCTGTGCTCCGCAACAAGAGAGGCCGCGACAGAGGCCTGCGCACCGCGATGAGGAGTGGCCCCCGCTTGCCACAACTAGAGAAAGCCCTCGCACAGAAACGAAGACCCAACACAGCCATAAAAATAAATTAATTAATTAAAAAAAAAAAAGTAAACATAGAATTACCATACAATCTGGCCATTCTGAGACAGGAACGGGGCAGGGCACAACCTTTAAAAGAATGACATAGCCTAAAGATACATAAACTGATTAGAACCAGCTAGGTCCAAGATGGAGGATGAGTCGACTTCCACTAGACCTTGAGCCTCAGTATAACACTCTTTGTAACACATCATCGAGGTAAATGACGCAACCACAGGTGCCAACACAGTTCCAAGGCCAACCATAAAGGTCAAAGTGGGTGGTGGCCCAATTCCTGGAAATCCCCACCCCTTCCCCAAAATAGCCAGAATATTCCTCCCACTCATTAGCCTATGAAATTACCCACTCCTATAAAAACTGACAACCTCATACACTGGTGCCTCTCTCACCTTCTGAGATGGCCCACACTCTGTCTATGGAGTGTGTTTCTCCCTGAATAAGCCTTCTTTCTCTTTACTATGGCTTGCTCTTGAATTCTTTCTAGTGGGAAGCCAAGAACCCACACTCAGAGGCCGTCCCAGGGATATGACTTGGGACGTGACCATCCTCTCGTGCCCCACTCTCTTCCCTGCAACAATTCCACTTCTAAATATCTACTCAAAATAATTGAAAGCAGGAGCTCAAACGGATACTTATATATCAATGTTCATAGCAGCATTATTCACGATAGGTAAAAGATGGAAACAACCCAAATGTCCATCGACAGATGGATAAACAGAATGTTGTATTTTTCAGCCCTAAAAAGGAATGAAATGTTGACATATGCTACAACACGGATGAACCTTGGAAAAAATCAAGCTAAGTGAAATAAGCTAGACACAAAAGGACAAATAATGTATTATTCCACTTACATGAGCTACCTAGAGCAGTCAAATTCAGAGACAGAAAGTAGAATGTTGGTTACCAGGGGCTGGGAGGAGGGGGGAATGGGATATTATTGATTGATGAGTATAGAATTTCAGTTTGAGAAGATTAAAAAATTCTAGAAATGGATGGTGATGATGGTGGCACATTGTGAATATACCTAATGCCACTAAACAAAACATTTAAAAATAGTTAAAGGGGAATTTCCCTGGTGGTCCAGAGGTTAGGACTCTGTGCTTTCACTGCTGAGGGTGCCGCACAGCGAGGCCAAAAAATATATAAATAAAAATAGTTAAAATGGTAAATTTCATCACAATTTCTAAAACAAGAGTGAATGGGAGGAGGGAGGGAGACGCAAGAGGGAAGAGATATGGAGATATATGTATATGTATAACTGATTCACTTTGTTATAAAGCAGAAACTGACACACCACCGTAAAGCAATTATACTCCAATAAAGATGTTAAAAAAAAAAAAAAAAAAAAGAGTGAATGGGGGAGGGGCTGGGATGTGAAGATAGCAACTATAAGCTTCTCTTTGGAAAGGTATGCTAGAAAGACCAGCAGTGACTGGAGGGGGAAATGGTTTCAAATTAGATTTTGTTTGTTTGATAGTAAACACTAAAGTTTGTCTATATATTGATGAAAATGATCCAGGAGAGAAGAGACTGTTGTTGATTCAAGAAAGGGGTAATGAGCAAACCACTTCCTTGAATAAGAATTTCAAATCATATTGTAAAACCAAAAGTTTCCATAATTGACTACCTTTAATTTGTCTGATTGATAACTGCATGTTGTTCGAACACTATTAAACAAGAAAACAGGAATATTTTGATTATTCTGTTGCTGAATTATCAGTCTTGGAATTATATTTTTAAAATTAGGCATTAAATGTTCTAGGCAGTTTGTCTTCTTAAGACATAGATGTCAACGTAACACATAGACTTCTATGAAGTACATATTTTTCCAAGTGTCCAGTTTTAGTACAGTAATGTCATATGCCGTAGTAAATTCTTATACTGTCACGTAGGTTTTAAAATTAACTTGGACAAAGTTCTCAAATTAACTACATTATCTAATCATATATACTTAAAGAGATACTCTAAAATATAGTATGATTTCACTTCCTATCTATTTCTCAAAATGACTAAGAATTTTTATCTGATCTTCCCCTATTTCTTACTTAGATTTAACTGACAAACGGTTGGAATCTTAAAACTTTATATCTAAATTGTTTAAAACAAAAGGAAATTTTAAAAAATGAGTTTTCACACTATTATTCAACAAAAATAGCTATGAATATCATTCATTCTCGTTAAACTCCAGGTGCTACAAGGCAAATAATAGATTGATGCTAATTACATTATAAAAACAATTTTGTAATGGTTTTGTGAGTCACTAAAAGAAGTATTTTTATTTATTATTTTTAAATGGACAAAATTTTTACGATTTTGATTGACTTATGAACAGCACCCATTTGTCAATTTCTAAGTGATCCAACTGCTAGAGAAGAACCATAGCATGGGGACTTCCCTGGTGGTCCAGTGGGTAAGACTCCACGATTCCAATGCAGGGGGCTCAGGTTCGATCCCTGGTTGGGGAACTAGATCCCGCATGCATGCCACAACTAAGAAGTCTGCATGCTGCAACGAAGATCCTGAGTGCTGCAACTAAGACCAGGTGCAGCCAAGAAAAAAAAAGAACCATAGCATGATCTACATACTCCCTTGATCACAGATATTATATTAGGTCAACAATAATGAAGTTGAGCAATGGCACTCATAGAACAAATTATTCTTACTGGGAATGTGTTTTGGTACTTCCATATGGATACATATGAATTCACCTCACAAAAAATGAGGGCGGAACTCAGATTCAAAACCACTTAGTAGGGTCTAGAAATCCTTAGTTTTTTATTAGTAGTTTTATCTTTACACTGATATGTAAAGATCCAAGAGTTATTGAAATAATATATAGTATGCAAAGAAAAAGGATATATAAACATGCATAGAAAAAATTGGAAGGATATAATATACAAGGAACTATGACTATTTCTGGGGAGTGAGAATAGAAGGGACAACTTAAACTTTTCAATTAATGACATTGTTGTTTAAAAATTTTACCATTGCATGTATGATTTCAAACATAAAAAACAAACACAGTCATTTTTTTCTTTTCTTTGAGATTAATGGCTTATGATAAATTTCTAGGAGTGGAATAAGTAGGCTGAAATACCTAAGAATTTCTATGGTGCAAATCTTGTGCCAAATTGGAAAAGATGCTTCAAATGTTGCAGATACAGCACATCTTCAAGTGTTTATTATTTCAGCACACAGTCTGGAATTCTGATAAACATTCTTCCTATAAAAAAGTGGCAGAGCCCTTTATCGCAATATAGCTGATCTGCCCTGTTTTCAGCCACCTACCTTCTTATAGCAGGTGAAACTCAGATGTATTAGAAAATGCATTAAATAGAGAAATAAACTGATGTACCCATTTTAAAAAGCGTCCTTAAAGCCATGACAAACCAATCTATAATTTAAGATTAAAAAAAAAAGCAAGTTGCAGATATGGTTTTATAGTATTGTATAATATTAAGAAAAAGCTTAGAAAAGAATATATATTTACAAAGCAAAATGTTATGATGCTGAGAATGTTCTTTATACCCTTAAGGAATTGAAAGAATTTTGAGAGTGGTAAAGGAGTTTGATAATAGAACAATCCTGAACTATGTAAAGGGGACAGCTCATTAGTTAAAGAATAAATACTAATGATCTGTAAATAAATAACATAGAAATAAACAACAGAAAACAAAACTAAGGATAGGTACAGTCATACAGGTCAAATATAGATGAAGAATCATATTTTCTTGATAATATTTTTAGTGCAAATTAACCAAGGAAACATCAGATTATATAGAAATAACTAATCATTATAAAGTCAAACACAGCTAAAGTGAAAAAAATTTATGAATGTATCAAAATTTCTTGACAAAATTTAGAACTGCAAATCTGACCTAGGAAACTCAGTCAAAACAAAGGTCTTCAGGGAGTTCCCTGGCGGCCTAGTGGTTAGGATTTCAGGCTTTCACTGGCACAGCCTGGGTTCAATCCCTGGTCAGGAAACTGAGATCCCGCAAGCACTTGGCATAGCCAGAAAGAAAAAGAAAAAGAAAGAAAGGAAAAAAAAGTCTTCAAAGAACATTCACAATATAAAATTAAGAGGGACAAGAATTGACCTCACAAAATTATTTTAGTTAAAAATTAGCATAAAAATGAAACTAGCTTAACTGCTCTATAGAAAAATTGATCAAAGAGTTAATTTTGTTTAGTGGAATTTGCTCCTGAAAATATTTTATAAGTGTTATGACTAGGGCATGCATTGTCCTGAAGCCTAGGTTAAGGATTTTGGTATTTATGCAAAACTACAGGAAGGCATTAAGGGTTTTTTTCAGGTGGCGCAGGTGGGGATGGTGTGGGGAGATGTGGAGTTGTGGGAGACTGAATATGATTTAATGCATTTTAAACAGCTCATTCACTCTGGCTGCAGTGAAAAGAACTAGTTGTAGGGGGCCAGCAGCCTAGGCAAAGAGATCAACTGGCAGGCTATCAAAGTGGTCCAGGTGAGGGATGATGATAGCTAAAATTATGATGGCAGTGGATACAGAGAGAGTTGGATGGATTCCAGAGATGGATTTCAGGTGATGGATTGGTGATGAGTTGGAATAGAGGATAAGCGAGTGGTGCCTTTTCAAAGAAATAGAGAATCCTGGAAGAAGACCAGTGTGAGGGAATGGATCTAGAGTCTAGTCTGGCATGTACAGATTTTTGATGTCTAAAAATAGACAGTAGCATATATGAATCTGAGGCTCAGAGAAGAGGTTTGGGTAAAAGAAAAAAAACTTGCAGTCACTGGTGTTTATAGGGTAACTGATATTATAGCTATGGTTAAGATCTTGAGGAGCCTAGGGAAGAAAGAGGACAACGGTTCTCAAACTTTTTGGCCTCAGGAATCATTTATACTCTTAAAACTTGAAGACCCTAAGGAGCTTTTGTTTATGTAGATTACATTTATCAATATTACTACATTACAAATTAAAACTAAGAAATACTCATATATTATAAATTTATTTATTTTTGGCTGCATTGTGTCTTTGTTGCTGTGCGTGGGCTTTCTCTAGTTGCGGCGAGCGGGGGCTACTCTTCATTGTGGTGCGCGGGCTTCTCATTGCGGTGGCTTCTCTTGTTGTGGAGCACAGGCTCTAGGTGCATGGGCTTCAGTAGTTGTGGCACGCGGGCTTCAGTAGTTGTGGCTCGCGGGCTCTAGAGTGCAGGTTCAGTAGTTGTGGCGCACGGGCTTAGTTGCTCTGTGGCATGTGGGATCGTCCTGGACCAGGGCTCGAACCTGTGTCCCCTGCATTGGCAGGCGGATTCTTAACCACTGCACCACCAGGGAAGACCCAGAAATCTTTTAAAATATTGATTAATTTTAAAATAACAATAATAAACTCATTACATGTTGTATTAGATTTCTAGGGTTGCTGTGAAAAAGTAACACAGACTGAGTGGCCTTAAACAACAGAAATTCTCTTGCAGTTCTGGAGGTTAGAAGGCCAAAATCAAGGTGTCCACAGGACCATGCTCCTTCTGAAGGTGTTCCAGTGAAAGATATGTTACATGCCCCTCTCCTAGCTCCTGGTGGTTGAAGGCAATCTTTGTCATGCCTTGGTTTATAGATGCATGATTCCAATCTCTGCCTCCTTCCTCACATGGCATTCTCATTCCTATGATCAAATTACTCTGTTCTTATAAGGACACCAGTCACTGGATTAGGGCCCACTCTAATCCAGTATGGCCTAATTTTAACTTGATTACATCTGCAAAGACCTATTTCCAAAGATCACATTCACTGGTACTGGTGGTTAAGACTTGAATGTATCTTTTTGGCAGACACAATTCAACCCACAAATGTTAACATTTATAACGTTTTTAATAAAAATAACTTTGTTTTCCAATACACCCCCCCCCCAATTTTTTTAGTGAGTAGTGTAGCATTATTTTAGTTTTGTAAAACTTTTAAATATCTAACTTCATGGAAGACAGCTGGACTGCCATATCTGCTTCCGCATTTAATCTGTTCTGAAAGGTTAAAGTATATGAAGAAAATCTGGCTGGAAAAAGGAAAAGTGTTTTCCTTTTCAGATAATTGAGGATATTCTTCTTTGATACTACACCCAAATACTACAAGTGATAGTTTCTTAAACTTTGCAATGTGGTATCTCAAACCATATTCATTTTCATTCTTTGATTCATTAAAAACCATTGTTCTGTATCCTGGAACAGAAAGAGGATGTTAGTGGAAAAAGTGGTGCAATCTGAACAAAGTCTGTAGTTTAGTTAATAGTGTTGCACCAATGTTAATTTCTTAGTTTTGACAAATTTACCACAGTTACGTAAGATTTTAGGGTAGCTCAGTGAAGGTCATATGGGAAATCTTGCTACTGTCTTTGCAACTCTTCTGTAAATTTCAGATTGTTTTGCATTAAAAAGTTTTTTTAATGGATGCTCATATTAACATGTTTATTAATGTTTTGCAATTAAAAACATATTTTCACCTCTTATCTTGCTTTATCATAACAAATGGGTTGGCAGTAATGGCTGGAATTACTATGTCCATTTTATAAAAGAAAAAACAGTGAAAGAAGATCAGATACTTGATAAGATTCTCACTGTTGAATGGTAGAGCCAGAGCTCTTCCCCTTCCCCTCCTTCTGTCTCAATCTTCCAGAGAGATTCCCCTTAGCCTGGGCTAAGGACTCTAATCTTTTATTTCTGTAATGCTCAGAACTTACTTTTATCGTAGCCCTTATCTCATTATATTTATTTATTTTTTATGTGGACCATTTTTTTTTTAAGTATTTAATTTATTACAATATTGCTTCTGTTTTATGTGTTGGTTTCCTGGCCCCAAGGCATGTGGGGATCTTAGCTCCCGGACCAGGGATCGAACCCGCACCCCCTTCATTGGAAGGCGAAGTCTTAACCACTGGACCACCAGGGAAGTCCCTCATTATATTTAAATAGTCAACTATCTGTGCCCCACCCTTTCTAAACCCGGTCTGTGAAAGAAGCAGGTCTGATTCATTTTTTATGCATGCATAGTTCAAGGACTACCAGATGGTCCATTAAAGTTTGCAGAATGATTCCAAGGGCAGTGCTCTTTCCACTATACCAGGTTATAGTTTTACACTACAGTTGACCCTTGAAAATCAAGGGTTAGGTTAGGAATGCTGACCCTCTGCGCAATAGAAAATCCTCCTGTAATTTATAGTCAGCCTGGCACTGCGTATACTTGGTTCCTCCATATCCCCTGTTCTGCATCCCCATATTCAACCAACCCTGCTTGGTCCTGTACTGCTGTAGTATTTATTATTTTAAAAAATCCGGGTATAGTTGGACTCAAGCAGTTCAAACCCCTGTTGTTCAAGGATGACTGTATATTATTTAGATTCAGCCGCTGAGGAGAGCAGGAGGTGGTCGCCTTGGTGGAAGATCCTGTTCTTTGGGGTAAACTGCAATCTGCTAGGGATACTTTTGCAGGCTCCAGTTAGAAGTGAGACGTCCAAGGATCACTCTAAAGATAAAGTAGTCACCAGGGAGTAAAGTGAGAAGCACCGTGACAAGGGTAAAATTCAGAATAGGCACCGCGCCTCCAAGGATAGCAGCAGCGCTGGTCTTCGTGCAGCTCTACCGCCACCTCAGCAGCAGCCCCGGCTCAGGCGCTGGGAAAGTTCCAGCACGTCAGGCACCTCCGGCTCCAGCAGCTCCTCTGCCAGTCAAGTCCTTCTCCACACAGATATGACAAGAGGCCGTGTTCCTGCTCCCAGTCAAACCACCCAAAAGAGATGGAAGAGGAAAGAAAAGGAGGAGACGTTCCCCCTGTCCCCACCCCAAAGGGCGCCAAGCATGGGAAAGCTCACCAAGACTGTGACCAAGGATCATGGCATGGAGATATTCTCCACCTGTGGGAAAATTAAGACGATTGACACGCCTGTAGAAGGGAAGCACCTTGATCTATCTGAAGGCCAAACATAGTAGAGCTTGAGAATCCATTTCTAGGCGAGAAGGCCCTGAAGCACATGTACAGAGGATAAATTGATGACCAGGGGACCAACGCCACCGGTGTGCTGGCCCCCTGGCCTAGGCAGCCCCCCAGGTGATCTAGCCCTCCCGGGAGAAAGCTGCTACTGGTTCCCCGGTGGCGCAGGTCATGCCCCCCCGAGGCTCAGGTCTCTGTGCGCCAGTGACCCCCCTTTGCCGGCCACGCCACAGTCCCAATTCCTCTGGGTAAGCGGGGCCACTGAAGTTCATGTCCCCTGTAGTCTATAGCCCACGCAACTCGGTTTTGTCACTGTTCTACAATGGAAGATAGGAAAGAAATCCTCTCAGAGGCAGGCTTCTAAAGCAGCAACTGAGACTTTTCCTGTGAAGGCTGAGCTCTGGTTGCAGGAGTGCTGTTGGTTTGGGATGGACCTCCAGGTTCCTGGCTAGAAAGCTCACACATTTCCAGCTCCTGTGACAGAGTCGGTTCAGTGGCAAAGCCAGCAGGGACAAACAAGGCTCCAGGTGGCAGTGTGGCCCCTGATTGGGTGCACATTTTTCCTTTCCATAGATGACCTGGGGCCACACTGGTGGCCTGGTCATACTCTTGCTTGTTACCCTGAGAGATCCTTCGGGAAAAGGGGGGAAGCTTTGCTGCAGCTGCCTCTTCTGTTAGGCCTGGCCCCTTGCTCCCCTGCCTGAATCCTTTTCTGACCTCTAGCGTCAAAACAGCCAGAGAAGAGCCTCTCCCTGTTATCCCATGTTAGTTGACATAAACGGTTGTTTTTACATGTACTCATGCACATACACGTACACCCTACATCTCCCTTTCTCTCTCTGGAATAGGTGAACAGGTCAAGAACCAGCTCTGCAGAGTCATCACGGACCCCACTGTGGCTGGTATACATGGTGGTCCTGCAGGTTACCTTGGCAGCATCTACATTGTTTTGGCTTTTATTGTATAGTCAGTATAATGGGGGAGAGGGGCTGGAGGTTGAATTAATCACCAATGGCCAATGATTTAATCAATCATGCTTAAGTGATGAAACTTCCAGAAAAATCCATAAGCAGTGGGATTCAGAGAGCTTCTGGGTTGGTGAACACATCAAGGTGCTGGGAAGGGGGGGTGACATGCTGGGAGAGAGCCTGGAAGCTCTGAGTTCCTCCTCCCCCTTACCTTGCCCTGTGCATCTCTTTCATCTGGCTGTTCCTGAGTTGTATCCTTTAAAATCAACTAGTAAATGTTAATAAAGTATTTCCCTGCGTTCTATGAGCCATTCGTTCAAATTACCAAACCTAAAGAGGGGGTTGTGGGAACCTCTGATTTGTAATTGGCTGGGCAAAAGTGTGGGTGGCCTGAGTACCATGTTTGTTGCTGCTGTCTAAAGTGAGGGCAGGGACTTCCCTGGTGGTCCAGTGGTTAAGAATCCACCTTCCAATGCAGGGGACATGGGTTCGATCCCTGGTTGGGGAACTAAGATCCCACATGCCGCAGGGCAACTAAGTCTGTGCGCCACAACTGGAGAAGCCTGCACGCCGCAACGAAGAACCAGCACAGCCACGCCCCCTACCAAAAAAAAAAAAAAAGTGAGGGCAGACTTGTGGGACTGGGTATTTTAACTTGTGAGGTAGTTAGTGTCAGAATTGAATTGAGGGACTTCCCTGGTGGTCCAGTGGTTAAGACTCGGCGCTCCCAATGCAGGGGGCCTGGGTTCGATCCCTGGTCAGGGAACCAGATCCCACATGCCGCAACTAAGACCCGGTGCAACCAAATAAATACATATGAAAAAAAAAAAGAATTGAATTGAATTCTTGGACACCCAGGTGGTGTAGGAGAATCAGAAAATTGGAGAATTGGTGGCTGGTGTCAGAAAACACTCCAGATCTATCATCAAAATCTGTTCCAAATATTCACCTGTAAATGCTGATCTGTAATGAAATTTTACATATTTCAACTTCGAAAACGACTTTTCATGTAGATAGGTACTGCCAAATAACTAATATCAATTTAAAGCAAATGCTTTTAATTCAACATATTCATCATCCTTTGCAAGGCAGTTATAGCATTTGATTAGATTCTTCTCTCTTATTATCTATCTGGCTTTTAGCAATAGTACAAAGTGATGACAACACCACACATGGTCTCTGTCACAACTACTCAACTCTGCCATTGTAGTGCGAAAACAGCCACAGAAAATACATAAATGAATGAGTATGCTGTGTTCCAATAAAATTTATTTATGGAACTGGAATTCAAATTTAATATAGTTTTCATGTACCACAAAATATTCTTTTTCCTTTTCCTTTTAACCATTAAAAGATGTAATAACCAAGTTAAGAGGAAAATTAACTAAGATTCAGGCCTTTGGGCTGGAAGATCTGGTTAGAAAAGATGTATAGGCCAGAGGGAATTGTACTTTTATTCTGAAAAGCTGCTCAATTATACAATTGGCTTTATGGTTTTGGTTTTCTTGGAGGGGAAACTTGAAAAGATGTCTAGGGTCCACCATTTTTAAAGCTTGCATCAAATATATTCTAGACTTCTAAATTTTTGTGCAATATGCTATTATCAAGTTGATGGAGGTCAAATTTTAAGCTAATAGCTATTGACCTCAGCCATTATCATATTCATGCCGCAACCAAAGATCCCGCATGCCGCAACTAAAAAAGATCCTGCATGCCGCAACTAAGACTCGCTGCAGCCAAATAAATAAATAAATATTAAAAAAAGAAAAAGTGAATGGAGAAAAGTGTTTTAAAAGTCAGGCTTATAAGTCTAGGGATCTAATATACAGCATGATGACAATAGTTAATAACACTGTATCAAATACTGCAAATTCACTAAGAGGGTAGATTTCAGGTGCTGTCATCACAAAAAATATACGGTAACTATGTGAAGAAAAGATATGTTAATTAGCTTGACTACAGTGTCATTTTGCTATGTATATGTATAGCAAACCGTCATCTTATACACCCTAAATATGTGAAATTTTTATTTTTATAAAAGACCCAAAAATAAATAACAAAGCTAAAAAGTGTAAAAACCACTGAATATTCTGTAATAACCTATATGGGAAAAGAATCTGAAAAAGAATGGAGATATATATATATGCATAAATATAACTGAATAGCTTTGGTGCTCACCTGAAACTAACATAACATTGTTAATCAACTATACTCCAATATAAAATAAAAATTAAATTAAATTAAAAAAATGTAAAAAATATTCTTAGCTTGCACCTGTATAAAATAAGTGGTGGACAGGATTTGACTGATGCGCTATAGTTTGCCAAGTCCTGATCCAGATAATCCATATAACCCTGAATCATTTTCTTTTTTTTAATGGAAGGTGGGGTCTCTTTTTTTAAAATATTTATTTATTTTTGGCTGTGTCAGGTCTTAGTGGCACGTGGGATCTTTTGTTGTGGCACTGGGCTCCAGAGCGTGCAGGCTCTGTAGTTGCAGTTCATGGGCTCTCTAGTTGTGGTGCGTTGGCTGCAGAGTGTGTGGGCTCTGTAGCTGCAGCACGGGGGCTTATTTGCCCCTCGGCATGTGTGATCTTAGTTCCCCAACTAGGGATCGAACCTGCGTCCCCTGCATTGGAGGGCGGATTCTTAACCACTGGACCACCAAGGAAATCCCAATTTTCTAAGTAGTATATTTTCACTAATGCTTATGATTGCCTTGGAAACAAGAAGTTTTGGAGTAATAAATATGTTGTTCTTATTTAAGGAACATGTAATAATAATAACAACATTTTAAGTCAGAAAAAGAAAGCCAATTGTCTTACGTTTTGTCTTACCAATGTATGATTTTGTAACATTTTTAGTCATTTGAAAAATATTGGCTCACTGAGTTATGCAGACCTTCCAAACGTTGACACACTTGATTACACAACATTTAAAAAATTACATTCATTAATGTGAATATGGTCTCTAGATTACACAACAGTATGGCATCAATGTCAATTTTCTGTCTTCTATAATTTTACTGTGGCTATGTGAAATGTTAACATTTGAGAAATCTGGGTGAAGAGGATACGAAAATTCGTTGTACTATTCTTGCAACATTTTGTAAGTCTGAAATTATTTCAAAATTAAGCATTAAAAAATAAAGAAAATGTTTATAATGGTAAAAAGAAATACATTAAAATCACTACTGATCTCATCAGAAATAATCTTTAAGCATTGGGAAGCTATTGAACTCATGGTGGTAGTTACAAGTTTTTCAAACTTCTAATTTTCTCTTGATAGCCTGAATTTTATCACTGGCAACGAATATCGTCAGTTGTTTCCATTGACATGAAAGGCTCACTTGATTTTTGAGAAAATGTCTGCCAAATTACCTAAATATGAACAAACCTAGTTTGTTGTCAGGTGTTCTTTCCAGTACAAATGAATTCAATGAGAAACGTAGCTAGTCCACTTAAAACTCAAACAATCTCAGCACTTATCCTCAAGACAATCACCATACTTTGATATACAGCAGAAATGATTTTTATATACTTCGTATTTCATCACATGGAATATTAAAAACACATGCACGGTTAAGTTTTAATCA
Source organism: Balaenoptera physalus (assembly GCF_965194825.1). NCBI lineage: Eukaryota > Metazoa > Chordata > Mammalia > Artiodactyla > Balaenopteridae > Balaenoptera > Balaenoptera physalus. The sequence goes on from NC_138884.1 coordinate 136,684,096, forward strand.
AATTAATAATTTTTACTGCTCCATCAAGGACATTCTAAGGGGAAGCTTACAATTAAAAGAAAAACAAACTGTGAATGTGTGACAGTGAAGAATACAATGACTGCTAGTACAGTTTGGTGCCACTGCCTCGATTCATATGCTAAGTAGGCATAGATTTATCTACCATTGCTTTTGTGCCATCAGTGCAAGTGTCAACACAGGAAAAAGGCAAATAATATCTTAATATTGTTATGAAAATAGTTTTGACCTCATAGACTCCCTGAAAGGGTGCCCAAGGCCTAGGGTTTTGGGGAGCACATTTTGAAGATCTGCTATCCTAGGACATAGCCTTGGACACCTATACCAACAATTAACGTTTAGGCAAAGAAAGATTAAAACGGTAGACTGAGAAGTAGCTAGAAAGGCAGAAGGAAAACAATGAGAACGTGGTCTCGTGGAAGTAGGGAAAAGAGGAACAATCAGGAACTCATGGAAAAACAAAAACTGTACCAGAAAAATCAATAACCATATATATATGACTTTAACTAAAATGTAGTAAAGGCCTTCCCTGGTGGCGCAGTGGTTAAGAATCCGCCTGCCATTGCAGGGGAAATGGGTTTGAGCCCTGGTCTGGGAAGATCCCACATGCCGTGGAGCAACTAAGCCCGTGCTCCACAACTACTGAGCCTGCATGCCTAGAGCCCGTGCTCCACAACAAGAGAAGCCACTGCGATGAGAAGCCCGTGCACCGCAATGTAGAGTAGCCCTCGCTCGCCGCAACTAGAGAAAGCCCACGCATAGCAGTGAAGACCCAACGCAGCCAAATAAATTAAATAAATAAATAAACAAATAAATTTATTTAAAAAAAATGAAATGTAGTAAAAATTTGTTTATTATCTTATACTGATGGAATATAAGATATGAATCCATTTGATCTTGTTTCTAGGGGATCCTGACATTGACACCACAGAGAAGGAAATGCAATCTTGGTACACTACATTGTTCTGTAGTGAGGAATATCTACATACTCATAAGAAAATATAAATCTGTTTATGGATTCTTCAATTTTAGAACCAATCTATGAATAAAGCATAAAGAAGTGCATTATGGCTACACAATAGAATATAAACAATTAAGCTTGACAATGTAAATGAAAGGAAGAAATGTTGTCCAGGATGTGGCAAATTCTCAAACACTGCCAATGGGAGTATAAATTGGTACCAGAGTATGGAAAATAGTTTGGCAATATCCACAACAGATGAGATATGCATACCCTATGACTCAGAAATTCTGTTCTTAAAATTATACCCTAGAGAAATTGGCACATGCACACCAGAAAAGAAAAATTTTACCATAGCAATATTTATAATAATAGCCCCAAACTGAAAACAGCCCAAATGTCCATGAACAATAGAATAAATAAAAAACTGTGGTATAGTCATATAATGGAATATAAAAACTATAACAAAATGAATGACTTACAGCTGCTTTAAACAACTTGTATGAATCTTAAAAACAATATTGAATGAAAGATGACACAGGGACTTCCCTGGTGGCACAGTGGTTAAAAATCCGCCTGCCAATGCAGGGGTTATGGGTTGGAGCCCTGGTCCAGGAAGATCCCACATGCCGCGGAACAACTAAGCCCGGGCGCTACAACTACTGAGCTTGTGCTCTAGAGTCCACAGGCCACAACTATTGAGCCCACGTGCCGCAAATACTGAAGCCTGTGTGCCTAGAGCCCGTGCTCCGAAACAAAGAGAAGCCACCACAATGAGAAGCCCACACACCACAACAAAGAGTAGCCCCTGCTCGCCGCAACTAGAGAAAGCCCCGCTCAGCAACGAAGACCCAATGCAGCCAAAAATGAATAAATAAATAAATAAATTAATTAATTAATTAATTAATTTAAAAAAATAGGCAAACCTATGGGATACATACTTAAGTGATAGGCCATAAAGAAAAACAAGGAAATGATTACCTCTTAAGGGGGAGAAAGTGCTGTGAATGGGAAAGGACACACGCAGGTTCTAATTCTTGACCTGGTTAGCTGTTCACTTTATCCATTCATTTGTATATTTGTTGGTTTTGGTTTTGGGGAGGCATTTTTCTGTGTATGCTATATTTCACAATAAAGAAGGTTAAAATGTTAAAAATAAAAACAAACAAAAATTGGAATATAGAACATGGGGTAGGGTGATATATTCTCATTTTACAGAGTGCGGATATAAGAGATTCTGTCTAAAATTGATGGAGGGAATTTCATGGCAGCCCAGTGGTTAAGACTCCGTACTTTCACTGAGGAGGTCCCAGGTTCAATCCCTGGTTGGGGAACAAAGATCCCACAAGCTGTGGGGCGTGGCCAAATAAATAAATAAAATAAAAAGAGTTTTTTAAAAAAAAATTTAAAAATGGCTTCCCTGGTGGCGCAGCGGTTAAGAATCCACCTGCCAATGCAGGGGACACAAGTTCGAGCCCTGGTCCGGGAAGATCCCACATGCTGTGGAGCAACTAAGCCCGTGCGCCACAACTACTGAGCCTGCACTCTAGAGCCCGCGAGCCACAACTACTGAAGACCGCACGCCTACAGCCTGTGCTCTGCAACAAGAGAAGCCACCGCAATGAGAAGCCCGCACACTGCAACGAAGAGTAGCCCCCGCTTGCCGCAACTAGAGAGAAGCCGGCGTGCAGCAACGAAAACCCAACACTGTCAAAAATAAAATAAATTAAAAAAATAATAAATTTATTTAAAAAATTAAAAAAATAAAATTGATGGAGCAGTAAGTAAACATTCAAATATGTTCTTTAAAGTAAACAGATAAATGATAAATATCAAAAATAGGGAGGGAAGGGAGGATGGGCTACTGTAGGTGTGCTAAATCCTCATGTTTTATAGTGGCAAGTCAAAATTTGAAAGATGGTGACTTTGGGGACTAGGACTCAGTGAGGTAGAATATTTTTTTCCTACTATAAACACTATAAACAATATTGTACCATTTGGTTTTACCATATGATAGAGTAATTGGATTTAAGAAACAAAATAAATCACCGCAAGCTATTTTTTTTTAAAATATTTCTGAACAAGCTTAAGGAAAAAGAAAGGCAATATAGTGTAGTATATTGTTAAGCGTATGAACTATGGAGAAATTTGGGGCCAGATGGCTTGGGCTCAAATCTTTGCCTTGGCACTTTCTTAACTGTATGATCCTGGGCAAGCCATTTATCCACTTGGTTTCCTTGTCTGAAAATGGAGGCAATAATCATTTCTATTTTATATGGTTGTTTTGAGGATTAACACATGCAAAGCACTTAGAATAGTGTTTAGTATATGTGTGTTAATTATTAGGTATCATTGAGTATTTAATTCTAATAAATGAAAGATGAAGGCTGAAAATTAGTCAGTGGACTTATTAACATGTAGGTCATTGATGATTTTAATGATATGATTGAGTGTGGAATCAGAAACTGGACTGAAGATGAAGCAGAAAAGAAATAGAGATACATACTGAAGTGTCTATAGGCAAAACTGTCTCAGATTTATTTTAAAATATTGCAGGAGAGAACGACTCTGTGTGTGTGTGTGTGTGTGTGTGTGTGTGTGTGTGTGTGTGTAAGTTGTAGCAGGCAGAATAATGATCCTGTACAGATGTTCTAATCCTTGGAACCTGTGAACAGGTTACCTTATCTGGCAAAAGGGCTTTTGCAGATGTGATTACATTAAGGATCTTGAGATGGGGAGATAATCCTGGATTATACAGATGGGCCCAATCTAATCTTTTTTTTTTTAATAAATTTATTTATTTTACTTACTTATTTTTGGCTGCGTTGGGTCTTTGTTCGAGCGGGGGCTACTACTGTTCATTGTGGTGCGTGGGCTTCTCACTGCGGTGGCTTCTCTTGTGGCGGAGCATGGGCTCTAGGCACATGGGCTCAGCAGTTGTGGCTCACAGGCTCTAGAGTGCAGGCTCAGTAGTTGTGGTGCACAGGCTTAGTTGCTCCACGGCATGTGGGATCCTCCTGCACCAGGGCTCGAACCCGTGTCCCCTGCATTGGTAGGTGGATTCTGAACTACTGCGCCACTAGGGAAGTCCCCAATCTAATCTTATGAATCCTTAAAAGTAGAAGAGGGAGGCAGAACAGATGCGCAAAGGGAGATTTGACTACATTACAGAGGAGGTTGGAGATATGTGATGTGAGAAGGACTCAACCAATAACTGCTGGCTTTGAAGATGGAGAAAGGGACCCCTGAGCCAAGGAATGTGTAGGCAGCCTCTAGAAGCTAGAAAAAACTAGCATCTACATAAAGGAACGAAGCTCTGACAACACCTTGATTTTATCCTGGTGAGACTCCTGTTGGACTTCTAACCTACGAACCTCAAGATAATAAATTTTTGTTGTTTAAAGCCACTAAATTTTTGGTAATTTGTTATGACAGCAATAGAAAACTAATACAGGGGTATATATAAATGAAACAAAAGTGTCAAAATGTGGTTAATTGTTAAAGTTGGTTGATGGGTAAATGAGAGTTCCCTATATTATTCTATTTCTGTTTATATTTCAAAACGAAAAGAAATAATAAAAGAGATCTGCTTCGATGCACTTGGAGAAGTTGATGTATTAAATACCAAATATAGGGACTTCCCTGGCGGTCCAGTGGCTAAGACACCATGCTTCCACTGCAGGGGGCATGGGTTCCATCCTTGGTGGGGAACTAAGATCCCGCATGCTGTGCCTCATGGCTAAAAAATAGAAAAAACAAAAAACAAATATAAGTTATTATTTTTCAATGAATAATGTTACTGCTAAATTAATTAGACTCTGATCTTCACTGATCTACATATCCCTTCTCTAATAGGCAAATCTTGATGGGAAGCCAGGTTTGGCCATCACAGAATCAAGAACAATGGGGAGCTAGGAGAGTTAGTAGTTATCTTCATGCCTATGTACTTTATGATGGACAGATATGTCCATCACTACTTTGAGATGTTCGAATTCAGAAGACAGGACACTCTCATTTCAAGAAAATACTAGCGGGAATTACCTGGTGGTCCAGTGGTTAGGACTCCTGCTTCCACTGCAGGGGACACAGGTTAGATCCCTAGTGGGGGAAGTAAGATCCTGCATGCCACACAGTGTGGCCAAAAAAAAAAACAAGAATACTAGCAACATATTAATATATATCATATCCAATTATTTAATAAATTTCTTAAAGCACTGTCTCTTTTCTAAAATTAATTAATTAATTTTTGGTTGTGTTGGGTCTTTGTTGCTGTGTGAGGGCTTTCTGTAGTTGCAGCAAGTGGGGGCCACTCTTCGTTGTGGTGCGCGGGCTTCTCGTTGTCGTGGCTTCTCTTGTTGCGGAGCACAGGCTCCAGGCACGCAGGCTTCAGTAGTTGTGGCTCGCGGGCTCTAGAGCTCAGGCTCAGTAGTTGTGGCGCATGGGCTTAGTTGCTCCACGGCATGTGGGATCTTCCCAGACCAGGGCTCGAACCTGTGTCCCCTGCATTGGCAGGCAGACTCTTAACCACTGCGCCACCAGGGAAGCCCAGCACTGTCTCTTTTCTACTACCACATACCTGTAGTAACAACAATAGCTAACATTTTGATGGTTTTTAACATCATGGACTAGGCAATGTATCAAGCATTTTACATATTTTAACTCTTCTAATTTTCACAAGAACTTTATAAGGTAGGTACCATTATTATCCCCATTTTATATATGAGAAAACTGAGTAAATACAGAGAGCAATTATTCAAATATAAGCGAACAATTATGATCCTCTGAGCATTCACAGGCAATCACTTGAGTCATTTAACATGAATAATCGATTATATTCCACATAACTTTTTTTCTTAATTCCATCCTTCTTCCCAAGGGTAACCCCTATCCTGACTTTTTAAAAAAATTATATTTATTTATTTATTTATTTTGCTGCGTTGGGTCTTCCTTGCTGCACGAGGGTTTTCTCTAGTTGCGGTGAACAGGGGCTACTCTTCTTTGCACTGCCCGGGCTTCTCATTGCGGTGGCTTCTGTTGCTGCGGAACACGGGCTCTAGGCACACGGGCTTCAGTAGTTGTGGCACGCAGGCTCAGTAGTTGTGGCTTGTGGGCTCTACAGCGCAGGCTCAGTAGTTGTGGTGCACGGGCTTAGTTGCTCTGCAGCATGTGGGCTCTACCTGGACCATGGCTTGAACCCGTGTCCCCTGCATTGGCAGGTGGATTCTTAACCACTGCGCCACCAGGGAAATCCCTCCTGACTTTTAATAGATTGATTTTGCTCTTTTTGAACTTTATGTAAACTTAATTTTATATAAATCACAGTGTATTGGTTTGTGTCCTCCATCTTTTTTGTTTAACAGTTTAACATTATGTCTATGATAATCCCATTGTTTCTTTTTTTTTTTAATTATTAGCACCTTTAATTATTATTTATTTATTTATTTGGCTGTGTTGGGTCTTCGTTTCTGTGCGAGGGCTTCCTCTAGTTGCGGCAAGTGGGGGCCACTCTTCATTGCGGTGTGCAGGCCTCTCACTATCGCGGCCTCTATTGTTGCGGAGCACAGGCTCCAGATGCGCAGGCTCAGTAGTTGTGGCTCACGGGCCTAGTTGCACCGCGGCATGTGGGATCTTCCCAGACCAGGGCTCGAACCCGTGTCCCCTGCATTAGCAGGCAGATTCTCAACCACTGCGCCACCAGGGAAGCCCCCATTGTTTCTTATAACTATAGTTTGTTCATTTTTCAAAGCTGTATGGTATTTCATTATATAACTATGCCAGTAATATATTCTACTGTTGATGAACAGTTTGGTTATTTCTAGTTAAGGGCTATTATAAAGAATGCTGCTATGAACATTTGGTTCATGTCATTTGGTGCACAAATTACTGTTGAGTAGGACTAAAATGCCTGGGTCAGAGATATGTTCCTGTTCAACTATAGTAAATACTGCCAAACAGACTTCCAAAATGGTTGTGCTAATTTATATTACCAATGTATAAGAGTTCTCACTTATCCCCAGCCCCATCAACAATTTTGGTAGTGTCAGACCCTTTTTTTAGTCACTCTGGTGGGTTATAGTGTTTTCTCATTGTGGTTTTAATTTGCATTTCCCTGATTTCTAATAAGGTTGAACATGATTTTCATATGTTTATTCCCTACATTTTGATTCTCTCAGATGTTACACTCAGGGTGTGTCACCTACAGTTAATTCTCAATAATTTCTCCTACTTAATTACATGCTAAGAATACTAAGAAAATGAGGCAAAGTGCTTATTCCCACACTTCTACCTCAACCCCTATTAGTTATTCTAGGGAGAAATTTAGAACTTGATTTCCTTCTTTATCTTACTTCCCACAACTATTAGATCAGCAAGTCCTATTTCCAAAATGAATCTTAAGTCACTCTATTGCCATATGTGCTGCCACAACTTGAATCCAGACCATCAACTCATTCCTGGACTACCACAACCACTTCTTTTTCACAGTTTGGATTTTGCCACTGCCCATCTCCCTTCATTTTCCATACTGCAGCAATAGGGGTGTTAATTGTTAAAACTTTTTGGTGGCTTCCTATTGCTCTGAGAATAAAATTCAAACCCTGCCACATCTAGAAGCCCCTGCAGGTCTGCCTTAGGCTATCTCTCCAATCTCATCTCTAGCCATGCTTTGTTTATTGTGTCCTAGCTACAGTCCTCTTACCAGGCCTTGGTAAATACACTCCCACTTCTTACACCAAGGAGCTTACACCAAGCTCCTTTCATTTTAACAGAATACTTGTCCCATAGCCTGTTCCTTCTCATCCTTTAATTCTCAGTTTAAATCTTACCTCCTTGATTGGTTTTCTTCATAATACTTATCAACAATCTGTAATTATTGAGTTTGGTTTTTGTCAGTTTCCTCTAATAATAGTAATAGTAATAATAATAGTTGTAGTGGTAATGATGACAGATTTTAGTTATTGACCCTTACTATCTGCCACGTACCACTCCATGAGTTTTATTTATTTATTTATTTATTTTTAATGTGTTTATCCTGTTCCTGACCCCAGAACAGGGCCAGATGGACAACAGAAAGGTCTCTGGGAATGTTTTTGTTTTTTGTTGTTTTTTTTTTTTAATTTTATTTATTTTTAAATTTATGGCTGTGTTGGGTCTTCGCTTCTGTGCGAGGGCTTTCTCTAGTTGCGGCAAGTGGGGGCCACTCCTCATCGTGGTGCGCGGGCCTCTTATTATCGCGGCCTCTGTTGTTGCGGAGCACAGGCTCCAGACGCGCAGGCTCAGTAGTTGTGGCTCACGGGCCTAGTTGCTCCGTGGCATATGGGATCTTCCCAGACCAGGGCTCGAACCCGTGTCCCCTGCATTGGCAGGCAGATTCTCAACCACTGCGCCACCAGGGAAGCCCCATGAGTTTTATTTTTAAAAAAATTTATTTATTTGGCTGTGCTGGGTCTTAGTTGTGGCATGCAGGATCTTTAGTTGCGGCATGAGGGATCTTTAGTTGCGGCATGCAAACTCTTAGTTGGGGCATGTGGGATCCAGTTGGGATCCAGTTCCCCGACCAGGGATCGAACCCAGGCCCCCTGCATTGGGAGCGTGAAGTCTTAGCCACTGGACCACCAGGGAAGTCCCCACCCTATGAGTTTTAAATAAACTTACCCTTTTAATCCTCACAGCAACCATACAACTAGGTACAATTATTCTTCACATTTTACAGATAAGGAAACCAAATCACAGAGAGGTTAAATAATTTGCTCTCAGTTTTACTGTTAGGAAGTGGCAGAGCTGACATTTGAACCCAGATAATCTAGTTTCAGTTTAACCACTGTGCCACTATCATTTTTTTAGAAACTGTAGGTTACAATCTGTATGTACCTGTGTCAGGAAATTAATTTAGTGCTTTTTTAGAAAAGTAAAATGGAATAGATCACATAAGAATGTACTCATTTGTAAGGATATGTACTGGTTTGTGAAGCTTTTGGTTCAATTATATGTATCAAGTCACGAGGTGTGAAAGCTACTGCACTATGCATTCTGCCTTTCTGTGTAAGTTCGTGAACTGACCAGTTCACCAGTGTATCCCCAGGGTCTAGCTCAGTCATGGGACCACAGTAAGCACTCAGTGAATACTTAACTAATTGATTAAAATTAGCTATAATAAGTTTTAAGAAGGTGACAAAAACTTTTCCCTAATTTCTCTGATGTCAGAGAAACTTTATTTTTTCTAATGTCAACCACTGAAGTTCATTTGAACTTGAATTTAAAGATCTCATTTGTGTTGTGCCAGTATTCATAAAGCTATACTAATATTAAATATAACTGGATTGTGTGAAGAATTCAGAAAGGTTATTAATCCTTTGTATACCCTATTGTTTGAAAATCCCTGTTCCTTGAAACCTGGAAGAGAATTCCTTGAGCTTATGCTTTTAGAGTTATTTTTTAAAAATATTAACTATTACTTCATTATTTGTGTTATTTCAAGTTATTGTAGAAGAAAAAAGACTAAATAGTGTGGCAGGAAAGGCAGACAGTGTTCAGTATCAATCCTAGCTATTACTGGCTGAGAGTTTTTAAGTAAGACCCAAACTTTTGAGAGAGTTCCTATTCTGTTAAACTGGTGTATTAAAACCTACCTAAAAGTAGAGAGATAGGAATGGCAATTTGGTTGAAAGGTAGCCTAGATTTGTTTTGGAGCTATGTTTACATGACAAGCACAGTGTTTTTACCTATTTGTATGATACAGATAAGTAAAAAAAAGAGCAAAATTTTCTAGAGGTGCTTTTATTCTCACTTTAAGATTGAATACATCAGTTGTATTAATCGAAGGGAAGGAGCAAAGCCTTTCAAACACACATTAGCACTGACCCTACCTTGAAGGTTAGAGATAATTGGAAGTATTTAGTACTTCTCTGAGAATTACCTCATAATTAAAGCAGTTATTATGATAAACAGGGCCCAAGGCTCTGCAACTGGAGGTAATGATGTTTCAGTGTATCTAGTTTAAAAATCTAGTCCTTTGAAGAGTTATTTTAGGGCTTCCCAGGTGCCGCAGTGGTTGAGAATCCGCCTGCCAATGCAGGAGACACGGGTTCGAGCCCTGGTCTGGGAAGATCCCACATGCCGCGGAGCAACTAAGCCCGTGCGCCACAGCTACTGAGCCTGTGCTCCAGAGCCCGTGAACCACAACTACTGAAGCCCGCGCGCCTAGAGCCCGTGCTCCGCAACGAGAGAAGCCACCGCAATGAGAAGCCCACGCACCACAACGAAGAGTAGCCCCACCACAACGAACAGTAGCCCCCGCTCGCCACAACTAGAGAAAGCCCGCGGGCAGCAACGAAGACCCAACACAGCCAAAAAATAAATAAATAAATTTATATTAAAAAAAAAGAGTTATAGGAAGTTAAAAAAAATCTCTGGGTTTAGTTTTATCTTCTCCTTGAACTGTAGGACTTTGAAATAGATTATATCTAATGCATTCTTTGAAACCTTTCTAGTATGCAGTACAGCTATCTATCTGCACATTGGGTTTTTACCAGCCTGAACCTCAACTGCACTGGTAATAAAAACAAAGATCTTGATGTTCTCTTGGGACTTTGATTTCCTGAGACACCAGGGAGAGGGGGAGGAGAAATGGGTTCAATCACCTGAAGACATATTAGCATACTCTAAACAGGAAAAACAAGATTCACCTTTTAGAGGCTCATTTGAACATGAGATCATCAAGTTTGTATAATTTCTTTAGGTGTTTCATAACTTCTGAGGCCTAGAGAACCATTTTCTCTTTTTTGAAAAGATAACCCTATACCTCTGTTCTAGATTCCAGTTTTTCATTAAAAAAAAAAAAAAAAGTTCAGGCTTCTAACTTCAGTAGTTCAGTAAAATTAAAGCCACATATCCTGGTTAAGTCTATGGATTTAAAAGCAATAAAAATAGGCAGTATTATTGAGCTAAGGTCTTGGTAAGCATTTTACACATATTATCTCATGCAATCCTCACAATAATTGTATCAAATAGGTCTCAGTGGAGGCAGAGAGGCTGGCCAGTTAAGAGGTTGTAACAGTATTACAGAAGCATAAAGGCAGTTTGGAGTAGGGTGGTGGCAGTGGAGAAAGCAGGACTTTGTGACAGACACTTAGGAGGTACAATCAGTCTTGGTGAGTGTCTAGAACACTGCTTGGCAGATGCTTGAGATATATGTAAATGAATGGATTATGGAGGATGAGGGTTATATGGACTCCTAGGTTATATGGTGGTCCACTCACTAGGATTGGGAAAGGGAAGAAAACCTGGTTAAAGGTGACCTCCCTGGTGGTGCAGTGGTTAAGAATGCACCTGCCAATGCAGGGGACACGGGTTCAAGCCCTGGTCCAGGAAGATCCCACATGCTGTGGAGCAACTAAGCCTGCGAGCCACAACTATTGAGCCCGTGAGCCACAACTATTGAGCCCACGTGCCTAGAGCCTGTGCTCCACAACAAAGAGAAGCCACCGCAATGAGAAGCCTGCACACCGCAACAAAGAGTAGCCCCCACTTGCACGACTAGAGAAAGCCCACGCACAGCAATGAAGACCCAACACAGCCAAAAAATAAACAAATAAATTTATTAAAAAAAACAAAAACCTGGTTAAAGGATGTACCTCTCTCACATTCCTACTGATAACTGGCTTTCCCATCCCCATTGCCTTGATGGCAGTATTCTGAACCAATAACCTGTTTCTCCAGGCCAGATGGGGATCCTATCCAAGGGCAAATAATCCATAGGATGGATAATGATTTGTGTGATCGGGCTACAAAAAAATAAATTAAGTCTTTCTTTGATGATTTTGAACTAAGAAGCAGAGGAAGAATCTTGCTGAGTAGAGGCCAGATGACAAACTAACGGGGCTTCAGCAATGGCAAATTAGGTCAGTCAGGTTCCCATCAGATACCAGATGGAAAACTCAAACTGAATAATTTGAAGAGAATTATTAAATTATTTACAGAGGTGCAGGTAAGAGTTGGGGAAACCAACAAGGGATAATGCAGTACCCCAAGGACTAGCGGTTATTACACTTAGGCCTGAAGAGGCAAAGGGAAGGATTAGAGATTAACTGTACAGAGAAGGCTCTGCAGTCAACCCTTGGTGACCCATCCTGGGGAATAAGGACTATGACCCCACTATCTTCTGGCCTTGAATCTCCTGCCGATACTTCCCACTACCTGAATCCATGGAGATACCAAGCAGAACAAGGGATTATCGTAGGTGTAATCTGGGTGGGTCAGCCCTCCCTGACACAGAGCAGGGAAGGGGTGGAGAACAGACATGGAGGAGCAAACAGAAGATAGGTGAAGTTGTTTCCAAGAGGCAGTTACGTGGAAGCAGGAGTTAGTAATATGCGTTTATAAAAGGGAGAATAGCCAACTCCCTTCACTGACATTAGTGGCACTGCACTACAGTGAAGATACCCAAACACCTACTGTCGAGTTCTTTGCAGACCTTTTGAGTACACATTTACCCTCCAGTTCTTCTCTCCTTGGAAGCACAACCTATTGCCAAGAAAGTCCTGTGTTTCGTCAGTAAAGCATCTTTATGGTTTTTCACTTAAAAAAAAAAAACCAAAACAGCAACAAACAAAACCACCAACCATAATTAGGTAGCCCATATGAATCTAACTTTGGGAACCATTCCACATACCCTTTTTCTCAACTGAATCCACGTCTTTAATCCACGCATATTTAAATAGATGGTAAAATAGAAAGTGTTCTCTGAGTCATGTGGAGTGTGAATTTGTTGACAGGCTTTTGTAAAAGAGTCAAGCATTACTTGGCGAGACTCCAAAAGGCTGATTATAGCAGGAAGAGCACTTAGTTGGTAGTTAAAAACACAAGGCTTCACCAATAAGAGAGCTAGAAAAGATGGCGCCTCTCTGGAATACACTTAGTGGTGGAAGCACAGTGGAAAACAAGAAAGGCTTTATTGTTTATAGTTGTTGTAATGTGCAAATAGTTTATTGGCCCTAGGAAAATAAGGAATTTATGCCTAGTACAACTTTTGAGTAAACAAAAAAAGATAGTATCTCGAGTTTAATGTGATTGAAGCAAGACTCATGGGAGGGGAGTCCTGTACACATTTGGCAGCCCTTAAAGGAAGCCAGGAGGGACCCATTGTCAAGTCCATACGAACGTCAGGTACAGATATTTTCAGGGGGTTGGGGGGGACGGTCCCTCAAGGGAAATTTTTTTCACCTAGCTGAACCCATTTTCGGCGAACTTGCACGGGAACAGAAACATTATTAACTCATAAATACACACATATGAAACCAATATCACTCATTTGAGTGCCAAGTAGAAAGCTCTCATTGCATTTTAAAAATCAAAATATATTTGTACCTTTTTAACATATAGCCATTCCAGGAAAAAGTATTTGGAGCATGGTTAATTTGTAAAAAAGTGTCCTCTACAAATTCAAAAACATGTGTATAAAATAAACAACAAGGACCTACTGTAGAGCACAGGGAAGTATATTCAGTATCTTGTAATAACCTATAATGGGAAAGAATCTGGAAAAGAATATATATATGTATAACTGAATCACATTATAAAAAAAAAAGACACACACAGAAAAACCTCATAAAATTGTTTAAAAAGCCGGCGAAGTATTAACAATCTGTTTTACTCCATACGACTTTAAAAATATTTCGGATCGTGGGTGGGAATAGGGGCGGAGAAGTGCACTAATCCTAGTGCCGGGGCAAAGGTTTCATAACTTTACCTACAGATTACAGTTTTTATTTTGGACGCGGCTCAAGATTACAGATGACCGCAGTGCCCCAAAGCGCCGGGGGAAACTTTTTCACTGGGCGAGGCGACAGACGCAGGGGACAAGGTGGCCCGGTGGTGGTACCCAGGCCCATTCAGGAGCCGCCCAGCCTCGGCGGCCAAGATTACCCACCTCGCCTGGAGTCAACTGCACTTCAGGGCCTGGGGCAAAGCGACCCCACCGCCCGCCCCGAGCCACGTGCGTAGCGCGCCCCGCCCCTCGCTCGCAGCCGGCGGAGCGAGACGCGAGCCCGTCGCGAGTCACAGAGGATTGGTGCGCGCCCCGCCCCTGCGCCCGCAGAGGGAGCCGCCGTAGCCCGCGAATCGGGGAATCGCCCAGTTCTCTCTCCTTCCCCCTCGGCTGGCCGCTGGGGCGGGGCCAGCCCTCAAGCAGGGCGGCACCCAGGAGGGAGAGTCAGTCAACCACCGCGGGCGGCGGCCCGGCGAGGGCACGAGCCGGTGAGCGGCCACGTCACGCTCCTCCGGGAGGCCCCGCCCCCACTCTATCCTCTCGGACCGCCCCCTCCACGCCCCCGCCTCCGCCTCTGACCCCACGCGCAGTTACTGGCTCTGGGAGCGCGAGCCTCCCTGATTCTGCTGGAGGTACTACAGCTTCGCGTTGCGGCGTTTCTGCCGCAGCCCGCGTCAAGTGAGGGCTCCCGGCCCCCGGCTGCGGCGCCCGGCGCGTGTTGGCAGGCTCGGGGCTCGCGCCGCTGACGCGGGCTGGGCCGGCGGGCGGTTAGCGCCCCGTTCGACGCCGGGAGCTCCGCGGCCTGAGCCGAGGCGGGCGGCCGGGCTCTCGGGTTCTCTTCCCCAGGCCGGAGCCAGTCGGTGTTCCGGCGGAGAGACGGGCAGCCGGGCTCCCTGGCCCCGGGCCGCCCCCGGCTGGGGCGGCTGGGGCAGGGGAACGATGTCTGCTCGCGTCCGGGTGCCCGCCGCTCACCCTCAGGAGGAGCGGCCCGCGGTACCAGCTGAGAGGGAGTCGCTGTCGGCCGCGGCGAGCCGGCAAGCCGGGAAGCTGCCTCCGCCCGAACGGGAGGGCAAGGAGGCGGCGAGGGAGGAGAGGAACGCGCTCGCCACCAGCACGGGGGCGCGGGGAGAGCCCTTGCCGGCGCCCGTGCTGGGACACAGCGTGCCTCAGGCGGCCGTGTCCGTGAAGCCCCTGGCGCTGCACCTGGCGCACAAGGCGCGCGGGCAGGGGGGGCCCTTCGGCTGGGAGCCGCCGCCACCGCTGCCGCGGGACTCGCCGGCCGAAGACGCCCGGGAGGAGGAGGCGGCGGCGGCAGGCTCTGAGGAAAAGCTACCGCCGCCGCCGCCGCCGCCGCCGCCGCTGCTGCCGCGGAAGGAGAATCCCTGGACCAAAAAGCCTCCCCAGCACCTGTCCCCCGCCGGGACGGGGCCGCCGCCGCTGCCCTCACTGGAAACCCTGGAGGCAGGTCTGTGGCTCCTCTGCGGTGGGCACCGGGAGGGTGTGTGCAGGGGTGACTCGCGTGGCGGCAGAGGCTGGCGGGGGTGGGGTGGGGTGGGGGAGGGGCAGGCCTCCGTTCCCTGTCAGTCGGAGGTATTTCGTTCCAAGGTGTCATTCACTTTGCCTGTTTACATAAATGGACATCTGGGAAGGGAGCAGCAGGAAGAGGTGGGACCTCGGGTTCTCCTTGACTGGTGGGGCACGGCGGGGGTCACGGAGCTGAGCCGCTCGGCGGGCACAGCCTCACTTATGTCTTACCCCACGTGTTAGGGACGTGGGACAGCTGACTTTAGGTAGGTGTTGCAGTTCATCCTATAGAAAAGTTTCTGTAGACTTTTTAAAAAGAGGTGAAGCCAGTCGGAGCAAGGGGGTTTATATGTTAAGTGGAAGAGCAATTGTGAATTTTTTATTGTGAAATAATTGGTAAGCTGAAAATTTCAGTGTTTTCAAAACCGTGCTAAGTAGTCATATTAAAAATGAGATGCTGTGCTGTAGTTGCTACTCAAAAGCTTTGAGTTTACGACTGTGGTGGAAACTGGTTGAAATGAAATAGGATAGTTGACGAGAGAGTGACTTGCCCATTAGGTGAACAGTAGTCTTCTGACATTCAGTTAGCTCCCCTCTCTAGTGGAGGTAAGATTATGGCACTGCGTTTGAATGCTGACCAATGCAGTATGGCCCTTGGTGCTTTATTTTGGTTATAGCAACTGCAGGTTTTTTTTTTAAATTTTTAGTTTAAGTGGAAATACTAAATAAACCGAAACAGAAACCAGTATCTCCTAGTTTTGCTTTCTAATTAAGTTGTAGTAAATTAATTGAACTTTTCATATAGAAATTACAGCTGTTTACGTACAAGTCTTCACTCTTCTTAAAATTAAGGTTAACAGTGGAACAGGGAAAATTCAAGCATGCTTACAGGGTTGTGAGGCTCAAAAGAGATAAAGGAAATGGTTAAATATAAGGTGATTGTTATAGACACACATATTGCAGGTACAGAGGTATAGTAACATTTCTTCCAAGGAACTCCAACAGAGTGAGATAAGTGATAATTGATTTGCACAGTAATACTCAAATCATTTTTTTTTAATGCTGTGGTACAGTATAACTTTATTTAAACAAAAGTTATTTTACAGCTGAGGTCTGATAAATGGTTTTTAAATCATCATTCTTGATAAATCTTAACACTTGCAGAAAAAGCTGTTTAAAATTTTGCTCTAAATTTAATACTGCCACCAGTCTCTCCTAGCTGCAAAGATCTATTTGTTTACTAGTATTAATAACTGAAGTGAACAAAAATCTTAAAGCAAAATCTCTATAAAATTTAGCAAAGGGAAAGAAAACTCTAGTGAATCTTAATGGCTGTTTCCCCTTCCTACTTCTAGACTTACACACATTATACATTATATTCAGTGATCTACAAAAAAAACCCTATTGGTTGTGCAGTTAATTTGACAGGTTTTAAAACTTTCAAGATGAGACTCAGAAATTTTAATTGGAAATGACCTTGTGAAAATATTTAACAGTTTAATATAATTAACCTACAGGTGCCTTCACTGGGGTCCTAAATCTTTGTTGGAGATTAAGAACCAGGTGATGCTTGATGTATGGTGTGGTTCATGGGGATTTAAATTTTGCTGATGTTTCTCTGTAGGCAGCATTTCTGTTCTTGGAATCTATTTTGTGCCCTCAGGAATACCGTTCTTCCTGTGTGAAGTGCTAGAGTAACTTTATAGCCTGTCTCCAGTACTGACTCTATACTTCTACACAACTTCTATTAGTAATTGAATAACTTAGGTAACTTTGATAAGAGATTTGTTGTGTAGAAACGCACAACTTGGGTTCTAGTCCAGATAGTGTTACTACCTAGCTAGTTGACTTTTGTGACGATTTCTGGGACTTGTAAATGAATGAAGTGGATATATTTTCTTTCATTTCTTAATACCAGATTGCCTTCTATAACCTGGGTCTGCCGGCTTCCTATTTTCCTAAGCAAATTTGCAACCTCAAGAATAATGAAATAGGAGCAGAGGACCTTTAGGGTCCAGGGTCCAGAGTAGGTGCAAACTAAGGGAGTGTTAAATTAGTACAATAATCTTATTAGTAGGAGGCCTATGTGATTTATCCTATAAACCAGGATATTCATGAGAGGGAAAGAGGATATTAATTATGCTGTAATAACAGAATTAAACTATGTTTGTCCTAACCAAACCTGGATTTACTGTCACTCACTCAATGAGATACAGGAATTTCATCCATAAAATTTCGCCAGAAAGTTTATTACCAGAGGTAGAAACATAGGAAATGTAGGGAAGTATTTAAGGACTTGTAATCATGAATTTTCTGTTAGAACCTGCAGTTCTAACAACTGCAGGTGAGGCATTCTTCAGACCTTGTGACACACTTTCCTCCACTTTTGGGATGGTTCTGGCTTGTGTATTGCTGTTTCTGGTAATCCAGATAAGGCCCTCTTTTCAACCAAAGCCTGGCCCACAGGAGAAGCCTAGAATAGTGTCACTGCAGTTTTAAATTCCGGTCAGGAGACTGGAAAGAATTGTCCCCGACCCTTGTTTAAAGTAGTTTTATTTATTTTGGAGACCTTTATTAAAATCACAGTATGGGATTTATGAAACACTTACCTGTACCCATGGTTACATTTTGCATATTAAAAATCAGCTTTCTAATACAATTTTAATTCTTTTACACACAAAAACGATGTATAAAAATACTGATTTTGGGAGTTCCCCGGTGGCTTAGTGGTTAGGATTTGGTGCTTTCACTGCAGAGGCCCAGGTTCGATCCCTGGTCAGGGAACCATCCCGCGTGCCGCGAGGCGCAGCCAAAATACAAAAAATAAAAATAAAATGATTTTTTTTTCATCTTTTTCATCCTTCGTCTTCTTGACTCCATCAACCTTCTTTTCTCCAAGTGTGCTTCCCAGAAACCTCAAATAAGCTTACTGTAACTCTAATAACATTTTAATTAAGTTATGTAAATGATACATAAATATGTTCTTGTAAAGGAACTTTTGATGTTCCCTTCAGAAAAAAGATAGTCATGTTAGCAGTTTACTGAATATCCTTTCAGTCCTTTCTGTGAAATTACTTCCAAATATAGTGTTTTGTATATGTGTTTAGAATATTTTTAAAGTATTGGTAGATCTTTTATTTTTCTTCTTTACAACTAGTGAGTTTTTTATTTTTTAAATTAAGGTACAATTAACATCAGTTTCAGGTGTGCAACATAATGATTCGAGATTTGTATATACATATTGCGAAATGATCACCATAAGTTTAGTTAACTACCATCTACATACTTAGTTATAAAAAAATTTTTTTCCTTGTGATGAAGTTGATCCTTTTTAATGTAAACTTTAAAAAATTGCTGAGAAGTGGTCCATAAATATAACTGATATAGTTAATTTAGCCATTTACCTATTAATCAACATCTTGGTTGTTAACAAACATTTTTATGCATGCCTTTTATCCTAGAGAAAATACATATCTGATTTTCTCTAGGAGAGAAAAGTGGAATTGTTAGGTCACAGTGTATTTGTTGACAAGTTGCTCTTGAAAATGACTACTAATTGATACTCCCACTTTCAGAGTACGAGAAGTAAGTAGGTTTTTTAACATGTTTTTTTAAAATTTTGTTTTATTTATTCTTTATACAGCAGGTTTTTATTGTTATCTGTTTTACACATATTAGTGTGTATATGTCAATGCCAATCTCCCAATTCATCCCACCGCCACCACCCCCACCCCCTGCCACTTTCCCCCCTTGGGGTCCATACGTTTGTTCTCTATATCTGTGTCTCTATTTCTGCCCTGCAAACCGGTTCGTCTGTACCATTTCTCTAGGTTCCACATGTATGAGTTAATATACGATATTTGTTTTTCTCTTTGTGACTTACTTCACTCTGTATGACAGTCTCTAGATCCATCCACATCTCTACAAATGACCCAATTTCGTTCCTTTTCATGGCTGAGTAATAATCCTTTGTATATATGTACCACATCTTCTTTATCCATTCGTCTGTCGATGGGCGTTTAGGTTGCTTCCATGACCTGACTATTGTAAATAGTGCTGCAGTGAACATTGGGGTGCATGTGTGTTGTTGAATTACGGTTTCCTCTGGGTATATGCCCAGTAGTGGGATTGCTGGGTCATACGGTAACTCTATTTTTAGTTTTTTAAGGAACCTCCATACTGTTCTCCATAGTGGCTGTATCAATTTACATTCCCACCAACAATGCAAGAGTGTTCGCTTTTCTCCATAACCCTCTCCAGCATTTGTTGTTTGTAGATTTTCTGATGATGCCCATTCTAACTGGGGTGAGGTGATACCTCATGGTAGTTTTGATTTGCATTTCTCTAATAATTAGTGATGTTGAGCAGCTTTTCATGTGCTTCTTGGCTATCTGTATGTCTTCTTTGGAGAAATGTCTATTTAGGTCTTCTGCCCATTTTTGGATTGGGTTGTTTGTTTTTTTAATATTGAGCTGCATGAGCTGTTTATATATTTTGGAGATTAATCCTTTGTCTGTTTGTCTGTTGATTTGTTTGCAAATATTTTCTCCCATTCTGAGGTTTGTCTTTTTGTCTTGCTTGTAGTTTCCTTTGCTTTGCAAAAGATTTTAAGTTTCATTAGGTCCCATTTCTTGATTTTTGTTTTTATTTTCATTACTCTAGGAGGTGGATCAAAAAAGATCTTGCTGTGATTTATGTCAAAGAGTGTTCTTCCTATGTTTTCCTCTAAGAGTTTTATAGTGTCCGGTCTTACATTTAGGTCTCTAATCTCTTTTGAGTTTATTTTTGTTTATGGTGTTAAGGAGTGTTCTAATTCCGTTCTTTTACATGTAGCTGTCCAGTTTTCCCAGCACCACTTATTGAAGAGACTGTCTTTTCTCCATTGTATATCCTTGCCTCCTTTGTCATAGATTAGTTGACCATAGGTGTGTGGGTTTACCTCTGGGCTTTCTATCCTGTTCCAGTGATCTATATTTCTGTTTTAGTGCCGGTACCATATTGTCTTGATTACTGTAGCTTTGTAGTACAGTCTGAAGTCAGGGAGTCTGATTCCTCCAGCTCCGTTTTTTTCCCTCAAGATTGCTTTGGCTATTCGGGGTCTTTTGTGTCTCCATACAAATTTTAAGATTTTTTGTTCTAGTTCTGTAAAACATGCCACTGGTAATTTGATGGGGATTGCATTGAATCTGTAGATTGCTTTGGATAGTATAGTCATCTTCACAATATTGAGTCTTCCAATCCAAGGACACAGTATATCTCTCCATTTGTTTGTGTCATCTTTGATTTCTTTCATCAGTGTCTTACAGTTTTCTGAGTACAGGTCTTTTACCTCCTTATGTAGGTTTATTCCTAGGTATTTTATTCTTTTTGTTGCAGTGGTGAATGGGATTGTTTCCTTAATTTCTCTTTCTGATCTTTCGTTGTTAGTGTACAGGGATGCAAGAGATTTCTGTGCATTAATTTTGTATTCTGCAACTTTACCAAATTCATTGATTAGCTCTATTAGTTTTCTGGTGGCATCTTTCGGATTCTCTATGTATAGTATCATGTCATCTGCAAACAGTGACAGTTTTACTTCTTCTTTTCCAAGTTGTATTCCTTTTATTTCTTTTTCTTCTCTGATTGCCGTGACTAGGACTTCCAGAACTATGTTGAATAATAGTGGCGAGAGTGGACATCCTTGTCTTGTTCCTGATCTTAGAGAAAATGCTTTCAGTTTTTCACCATTGAGAATGATGTTTGCTGTCGTTTTGTTGTATAAGGGCTTTATTATGTTGAGGTAGTTTCCCTCTATGCCCACTTTCTGGAGAGTTTTTATCGTAAATGGGTGTTGAATTTTGTCAGAAGCTTTTTCTGCATCTATTGAGATGATCATGTGGTTTTTCTTCTTCAAGTTGTTAATATGGTGTATCACATTGATTGATTGGCGTACACTGAAGAATCCCTGCATCCCTGGGATAAATCCCACTTGATCATGGTGTATGATCCTTTTAATGTGTTGTTGGATTCTGTTTGCTAGTATTTTGTTGAGGATTTTTGCATCTATATTCATCAGTGATATTGATCTGTAATTTTCTTTTTTTTTTGCGTAACTTTGCCTTGTTTGGTATCAGGGTGATGGTGGCCACGTAGAATGAGTTTGGGAGTGTTCCTTCCTCTGCAATTTTTTGGAAGAGTTTGAGAAGGATAGGTGTTAGTTCTTCTCTAAATGTTTGATAGATATCACCTGTGAAGCCATCTGGTTCTGGACTACTGTTTGTTGGAAGATTTTTAATCACAGTTTCAATTTCATTACCTGTGATTGGTCTGTTCATATTTTCTATTTCTTCCTGGTTTAGTCTTGGAAGGTTATACCTTTCTAAGAATTTGTCCACTTCTTCTAGGTTGTCCATTTTATTGGCATAGAGTTGCTTGTAGTAGTCTCTTAGTATGCTTTGTATTTCTGCAGTGTCTGTTGTAAGTTCTCCTTTTTCATTTCTAATTTTATTGATTTGAGTCCTCTCTTCTTCTTGATGAGTCTGGCTAAAGGTTTATCAATTTTGTTTATCTTCTCAGAGAACCAGCTTTTAGTTTTATTGATCTTTGCTATTGTTTTCTTTGTTTCTATTTCATTTATTTCTGCTCTGATCTTTATGATTTCTTTCCTTCTACTAACTTTGGGTTTTCTTTGTTCTTCTTTCTCTAGTTCCTTTAGGTGTACGGTTAGATTTTTTATTTGAGATTTTTCTTGTTTCTTGAGGTAGGCTTGTATTGCTATAAACTTCCCTCTTAGAACTGCTTTTGCTGCATCCCATAGGTTTTGGATCGTCGTGTTTCCGTTGTCATTTGTCTCTAGGTATTTTTTGATTTCCTTTTTGATTTCTTCAGTGATCTCTTGGTTATTTAGTAATGTACTGTTTAGCCTCCATGTGTTTGTGTTTTTTATGTTTTTTTCCCTGTAATTGATTTCTAATCTCATAGCGCTGTGGTCGGAAAAGATGCTTCAAATGATTTCAGTTTTCTTAAGTTTACCGAGGCTTGATTTGTGACCCAAGATGTGTCCTATCCTGGAGAATGTTCCGTGTACACTAGAGGAGAAAGTGTAATCTGCTGTTTTTTGGATGGGATGTCCTATAAACATCAATTAAATCTATCTGGTCTGTTGTGTCATTTAAACCTTGTGTTTCCTTATTAATTTTCTCTCTGGATGATCTGTCCATTGCTGTAAGTGAGGTGTTAAAGTCCCCTACTATTATTGTGTTACTGTTGATTTCCTCTTTTATGGCTGTTAGCATTTGCCTTATGTATTGAGGTGCTCCTGTGTTGGGTGTATATATATTTATAATTGTTGTATCTTCTTCTTGGATTGATCCCTTGATCATTATGTAGTGTCCTTCCTTGTCTCTTGTAATATTCTTTATTTTAAAGTCTATTTTATCTCGTATGAGAATTGCTACTCCCGCTTTCTTTTGATTTCCATTTGCATGGAATATCTTTTTCCATTTCCTCACTTTCAGTATGTATATGTCCCTAGGTCTGAAGTGGGTTTCTTGTAGACAGAGTATATATGGGTCTTGTTTTTGTATCCATTCAGCAAGCCTGTGTCTTTTGGTTGGAGCATTTAATCCATTCACGTTTAAGGTAATTATTGATATGTATGTTCCTATGACCATTTTCTTAATTGTTTTGGGTTTGTTTTTGTAGGTCCTTTTCTTCTCTTGTGTTTCCCACTTAGAGAAGTTCCTTTTGCATTTGTTGTAGAGCTGGTTTGGTGGTGCTGAATTCTCTTAGCTTTTGCTTGTCTGTAAAGCTTCTGATTTCTCCATCGAATCTGAATGAGATCCTTGCCAGGTAGAGTAATCTTGGTTGTAGGTTCTTCCCTTTCATCACTTTAAATATATCATGCCACTCCCTTCTGGCTTGTAGAGTTTCTGCTGAGAAATCAGCTGTTAACCTTATGGGAGTTCCCTTGTATGTTATTTGTCATTTTTCCCTTGCTGCTTTCAATAATTTTTCTTTGTTTTTAATTTTTGTCAGTTTGATTACTATGTGTCTCCATGTGTTTCTTCTTTGGTTTATCCTGCCTGGGACTCGCTGCACTTCCTGGACTTGGGTGGCTATTTCCTTTCCCATGTTAGGGAAGTTTTCAACTGTAATCTCTTCACATATTTTCTCCGGTCCTATCTCTCTCTCTTTTCCTTCTGGGACGCCTATAATGCGAATGTTGTTGTGTTTAATATTGTCCCAGAGGTCTCAGGCTGTCTTCATTTCTTTTCATTCTTTTTTGTTTATTCTGTTCCGTGGCAATGAATTCCACCATTCTGTCTTCCAGGTCACTTATCCATTCTTCTGCCTCAGTTATTCTGCTATTGGTTCCTTCTAGTGTATTTTTCATTTCAGTTATTGTATAGTTCATCTCTGTTGGTTTGTTCTTTAATTCTTCTAGGTGTTTGTTCTTTAATTCTTCTAGGTCTTTGTTAAACGTTTCTTGCATCTTCTCGATCTTTGCCTCCATTCTTTTTCCGAGGTCCTGGATCATCTTCACTATCATTATTCTGAATTTTTTTTCTGGAAGGTTACATATCTCCACTTCATTTAGTTGTTTTTCTGGGGTTTTATCTTGTTCCTTCATCTGGTGCAAAGTCCTCTGCCTTTTCATTTTGTCTATCTTTCTGTGAATGGTTTTCCTTCCACAGGCTGCAGAATTGTAGTTCTTCTTGCCTCTGCTGTCTGCCCTCTGGTGGATGAGGTTATCTCGCTTTTTTTTACATTTTCTTAAGGCACTCGTTTACTGTAGCAAAATAGCATTTTATGGCATTTTTCCCTTAAGTGTAATAAAACATGTGATTCATAACTCTCAATGCGTTTTCTTAATTAAAGCTTTGCAAAAGACTATGGTCATGAGTAAAATCGCCCATCATACTGCAGTTTTTGTTTTCACTATCCAAGCTCTTAAAATGAATTCCTCATCTATTAGGAATTGTTTCCTTATAGATTAAGATATTAGGATAATATTCAAAGAAGTTGTATAGTAGCTCACTAGTGATGTTTGAAAAATGGATATGTGACGATCACACACTTGTTCGTGTATATTTATGTATATTTGGAGCCACTGGTAGCTTACATTTCTTAGGTTTCATCTGCCTGAAAAAAATTTTTTTAATTAAAATTTCTTTATTTTTTAATTTTTAGGTTGGCTTTCTTTTTCAGTCTTAGGTTTTTTCTAATGATATGGTAGGAGGGCAGTTTCCTCCATTATGGTTGGAACATGGGAAAATGAAAATATTGTTTTCTTTTTTCGGTAATTAATTAATTAATTTTATTTTTGGCTGCATTGGGTCTTCATTGCTGTGCACAGGCTTTATCTAGTTGCAGCGAGTGGGGGCTACTCTTCGTTTTGGTGTACAGGCTTCTTATTTTGGTAGCTTCTCTTGTTGTGGTGCCCGGACTCTTAGGCGTGTGGGCTTCAGTAGTTGTGGCTAGCAGGCTCTAGAGCCCAGGCTCAGTAGTTGTGGTGCACGGGCTTATTTGCTCTGTGGTATGTGGGATATTCCCGGACTAGGGCTTGAACCTGTGTCCCCTGCATTGGCAGGCGGATTCTTAACTACTGCACTACCAGGGAAGTCCTGAGGTCATTTATTTAAATACAGTTATCCGTAAACCTACAGTGAACATTTTTTTTTTTTTTTGGTTGGGGGGCCGTGCTGCTCAGCCTGCAGTATCTTAGCTCCCCGACCAGGGATCGCACCTGTGCCCACTGCAGTGGAAGCATGGAGTCTTAACCACTGGACCTACAGGGAAGTCCCTGCAGTGAACATCTCATACTGACATCTTTGTACCTTGTCTTGTTTACCAGATAATTTCTCAGAAATGGAATTGTTTCATTAAAAAGTATATACATTTTATTTTACTTTATTTATTTTTAAAAATTTTATTGGATTATAGTTGATTTACTGTGTGTGTTAGTTTCAGGTGTACAGCAGAGTGATTCAGTTATATATATACACATATATTCATTGTTTTTCAGATTCTTTTCTCATATAGGTTATCACAGAATATTGAGTAGAATTCCCTGTACTGTACAGTAGGTTCTTGTTGGTTATCTTCTCATATAGGTTATCACAGAATATTGAGTAGAATTCCCTGTACTATACAGTAGGTTCTTGTTGGTTATCTATCTTATAAAAAAGTATATATACTTTATTATTATTATTATTATTATTTTGGCCGCACAGCTTGTGGGATTTTAGTTTCCTGACCAGGTATTGAACCTCGGCCCTTGGCAGTGAGAACATGGAGGCCTAACCACTGGACCGCCAGGAAATTCCCCAAAAAGTATATACAATTTAAATGACAGATTACCCTTGAAAAGTTCTACTACTTAATACTCATTCCAACAGCATGAGAGAAATGTCCATTTAAATAGGCAGGTCAATGCTTGGCATTCTCTGTTTTGTCAGAATGATAGGTGATAACTGTTCTGTTTTACTTTACATTTCTTAGTACAATTGAGTTAACATTTCATATTTAGCCACTGGTATTTCGTTTTTGAATCATCTCTTTATCTTTTACTCAGATTTATTTATTTTTTTTTAAAAGCTCAGTGTCATTCTTTTAACGGAAAAAGAGTGGGTTGATGAGGTGGTCTAAGAGCAGCACAAAGGACTTGCTTATGTTGAACTTGGAATTAGACAAATGTGTTCACAGTTGGCATTGCACATCTGCATGTTCCCCTTCTACCTCTCTTAGGGAGTCTGCCCTGTGAAGTTGACAGCATGAAGGAGCAGACCAGAATGCTTGCTTTTTGTGGACAGCTAGCTCCCAAAGAAAAGGGCGGAAAGGTGTTGGCTTTGCAAGTCAGTTCTTTTCCTAAACTCATTAATCAGGAAACTTACTGTTTCTGTGGGAGGAATTGGGACTTGGGAGCAGGAATGTTCCAGGAAAGTCTTCCTTTTAAAAAAGAAAATTAGGGGCTTCCCTGGTGGCACAGTGGTTAAGAATCCGCCTGCCAATGCAGGGGACACGGGTTCAATCCCTGGTCCAGGAATATCCCACATGCTGCGGAGCAACTAAGCCCGTGTGCCACAACTACTGAGCCTGCTCGCCTAGAGCCCGTGCTCCACAACAAGAGAAGCCACCGCAATGAGAAGCCCATGCACCACAATGAAGAGTAACGCCCGCTCACCACAACTAGAGGAAGCCCGCGTGCAGCAACGAAGACCCAACTCAGCCAAAAATAAATAAATTTATTTAAAAAAAAGTAAATTAACTGTAAGAGCCATTTAGTAACCAATATTAAGAAATCACTTTCCGGGCTTCCCTTGTGGTGCAGTGGTTAAGAATCCGCCTGCCAATGCAGGGGACACGGGTTCAAGCCCTGGTCTGGGAAGATCCCACATGCCGCGGAGCAGCTAAGCCCATGCGCCACAACTACTGAGCCTGTACTCTAGAGCTCGTGAGCCACAACTACTGAGCCCACGTGCCACAACTACTGAAGCCCGTGCGCCTAGAGCCTGTGCTTCACAAGAGAAGCCACCACAGTGAGAAGCCCATGCACCGCAACGAAGAGTAGCCCCCCCGCTCACTGCAACTAGAGAAAGCCTGCGCGCAGCAACGAAGACCCAACACAGCCAAAAATAAGTAAATAAATAAGTAAATAAATAAATAAATTTATTTTAATAAAAAAAGTTATTTAAAAAAAAAAGAAAGAAATCACTTTCCTATTCCAGTGTATCCAACCACATTGGCAAGCATAATTTGTCAAATACCTTTTATTGAGAATAAATTACAGTACTGATTGTGTACTTCATGATGCTCCATCAATAAAATGTCAGAATTATAGAGGGCACAGAGTTAAATGTGCACTTTTTTCCCATTGTATTTCCTGAGGAGGAGTTAAAGTTGAGAGAGTAAAATTTAAACAAAAATCCAAAATTTTTGAGTTCAAAAGAATTTATTGAAATCAAAATCTCTCTCCCTTTTATTTTTATTTTTTTAATTTGTTTAATTTTTGTTTTTTAAAGATTTTTTTTTTTGATGTGGACCATTTTTAAAGTCTTTATTGAATTTGTTACAATATTGCTTCTGTTTTATGTTTTGGTTTTTTGGCCAGGAGGCATGTGGGATCTTAGCTCCCTGACCAGGGATCGAACCCGTGACCCCTGCATTGGAGGGCAGATTCTTAATCACTGGACTGCAAGGGAAGTCCCCTGATTTTAAAGCAATAGATTATTAACTCATGCTCAAATATTTTTTGGTTTGTAAATAACATATTTAATATTGAAGTTAAACAGTTTTTTAGTTTTTATGTGGTCAGAATAATTTTTTAAATTTCTGACCTTAATTTTGTGATTATTAATGTTTAATTGATTTGTAATGAAACTTGCTTGTGTGGCCTATCCCTAAATACTTTTCAGTACATCTAGTAGTTTGTATAAGGCTGTGTTTTGTAACCACCAGACACTTAATTTACTTGACCTAGCAGTATTTTGGGACATGTTTTCTACTTTGTTGAGGGAAAGGTCTTTCAAATGTTCTATACTGTATAACTTCCATACAATATACGTGGTATTTACAAAATATACCTCAGTCAAATTCTAATGTTCAAATATTGTTTTTGTTAAATTAGATTTTTTCCTGCTTCCCTTTTTGTCCTATCTGTCCATATTTTTTTCTGTATCTCATTTTTGTTAGTGAAGTATTTATCCTTATGCACATTGACACATATGTATACACTTATATATGTGTCCCTAAAGTATAAAGAAGTATAAAGCAAATACCCATGTACTCACTATTCTTCTTTAGAAATAGAATTACTACAGTATTCAAGATCCCTGTGTGCCCATCCCTGGTGATGTCTTCATCCTTGATCAATCTTCCTTTCATGAAATCTTATTTGAATGTTTCTGGGTTTTAACTCAAAGATTGCTTTATTTTAGTCTATGAATTGGTCATTGCCATGATTTATGGGATTCATGTTTTGTGGAATTACTGTGTTTTCTGTAGCTGCAGATCCCACTTTTATTCTGCTTTTTAATGTTTAGGTCATGTTTAGCTAGATGATCATCATGGTAGATAATGAATCAAGATACAAGACACTGTAAAGCTTCATTACAATGAAGACTATATTTGTCAATGTTTGTGTTCTTACTCAAGAGGGACAAGTGATGATACCATGATAGTCTTGTGCAAACTTTTACAGAGATCACTTCTATTCTTTATGGCTTGGATCTAGATACAGCCTACTAGTTTGCCAAACTTTGTTTTCTGATGACAAATAGTTTGAAGTCTTCTGATTTATTTTCTGCATGCTCCTTGATGCATGTGAATGTATTTATATGTATATATAATATATATAGAAAAATGTATCCCATTGGGAATTGATTCACTAACTTTACTGTATTAAAACGTTATATTGCTAATTTTTCCGTGTTACATTCTGTTAGTGAACGGATTGTTCTATCATTTCAGTGTAAGTAAACTGTTAATATTTTCTACTTCTTGATTTGAACACTGAAGACCACTTTGAATCTACATTTGAAATGTAGTTGATTTCTTGTTAGGAATTTGAGTCTCAGAACTTTGGATTTTGTTGAGAATAATTATTCCACTGACTTAACTGAAATTGGTTTAATTGTTATTTTGTTAAATATTTTGCATGATGTGGTTGTAAAAACAATTCTATGTTTTTTTGTTTTGTTCTGTTTTGTTTTAGAGCTCAGTCCCCCCCAAATTATAACAGCAGGAAAACTCAAGACAAAGAAATCCAACAAGGTATGTCATGACAAGAAATAGTTTTTAACTATTTTGAAAGAAACTCCTCTTAGATTATTGT
Source organism: Balaenoptera physalus (assembly GCF_965194825.1). Taxonomy (NCBI): domain Eukaryota; kingdom Metazoa; phylum Chordata; class Mammalia; order Artiodactyla; family Balaenopteridae; genus Balaenoptera; species Balaenoptera physalus. Next base: position 136,713,175 of record NC_138884.1, read on the forward strand.
GTATTTTTCTCTTCTAAGTCTATCATTGATGTTAGTTTAAAGTTAATATACTAGAGAATTGTAGCCTTTATCCAAATCCCCATATGCCTCTGTTATCCTGTCTCTATCAGTTTAGTCAAGGTCATTATTCATGCCACAAGTTGGATCATAAGACATTCCTCTTGCTGTGTTCTGTTTGTTGTGTTCTGTTGTTTGGAGAAGGTTTTGCATTATTTTGGCAAATGCCTGCATATAATTGAATGAGGGTGATTTTAAAAATTGCTTTCACTTTTAGAAAATATTTTTTCTATTTAAAATTTCTAAATTGCAGACATAACACTTCTTTTATTTACCTCTCAGGCTAGTGATTTCAGCGATATGGCGAACTGGCCAACACCAAGTGAATTAGTGAACACTGAAGTGAGTATTGTTTTAAGACTTCTTTTTTCTTTTTTATAAATAAAGGGAAGGTATTCTCCTTTTAACGTGCTGAATTTTACTTCAAATTTAGAGAATTGCATTAATAAAATACCCATTTTTCAGATACCTTGATTTCATTCATCACATTGCCTTCATCTGGTTGTATTCTCAGGACCATACATTTGGAAAGGATGGGGTACCATGCTGTCAGCTTCACGTAATGCCTACAAATAGATTACTTTTTAATGTGTCTAAGTGAAGCCCATTTTGTGTTTCAGAATGTATTGTATATATGTTTTCTCTTGAGTTACAGTCTTTTCAATGTGTTGAAGTCCTAACTCTATATATACACATGAATATATATCATATCAAGAGATGTTCAGTAAATGGATTTTTAATTTATCCATGAAAGAAGTTCTAAAAGATGTTCTGGGATATTCTATCAAAAGTCTTTTTAGAGAAGTAGCATATATGGTATCTGGTTACATGGTTTCATTTGACACTGTACATCTTGCTATTTGTAATTTGTGCAGAATTATTGGTGTGTGGTTTAAACAACATATAAAGCAGCTTAATTGGTGTATAAATGACATAATAATAATAAACTGCACATATATAAAGTGTACAGTTTGATATGCTTTGACCTATGAAACCTTTGCCACAAACAAGATAATGAACTGAATTTGTAATTCTTCCTGTCACATTCCACCCCCTCACCCCATCATCCCAGACAACCACTGATAGGCTTTCTGTCACTTAGTTAATTTGCATTTTCTACAGTTTTTTTTTTTTTATTGGAGTATAGTTGATTTACAATGCATTTTCTACAATTTTATGTAAGTGGAGTCATACAGGATGCATTCTTTTTTTTTTTTTCTGGCTTTCATTTAGCTTAATTATTTTGAGATTTATTTATGTTATATGTATTAATAGTTCGTTCCTTCTTATTTTCTGGTAGTACTCTATTGTATGGCTATAACGCTGTCCATTCACCTATTGGTGGACATTTGTGTTGATTCCAGTTTTTGGCTATTAAGAATAAAGCTGCTATATAAACATTTGTGTACAAAATTTTGCATGGAATAATGCTTTTATTTTTCTTGGGAGTAGAATGGTTGGATTTTATGGTAGCTATTTATTTAACTTTTAAAACTACCAAACTTTTTATTCCACCAGCAGTGTATGAGAATTATAGTTATTCTATAGCCTCACTAATACTCGATGTGGTCAGCCTTTTAATTTTAGTGAGTCTAGTAGGTGTATAGTGGTATCACACTACAGTTTTTAATTTGCATTTTTCTAATGATGTCAAGCACATTTTCATGTACATTTGTCATCAGTATATCTTTTTGATGAAGTGTCTGTTCAACTCTAGCCCACATTTCAATTGTTTTCTTGTTACTGCATTATAGAGTTCATTATATATTTTAGATACAAGTCCTTTTATCAAATACTTAGCAAATATTTTCTTCCAGTTTTTCAAATGACTTTTTTTTTTTTTTAATTTTTTTATATTTATTTTTGGCTGTGTTGGGTCTTCATTTATGTGCGAGGGCTTTCTCTCGTTGTGGCAAGTGGGGGCCACTCTTCATCGCGGTGCGCGGGCCTCTCACTGTCGCGGCCTCTCTCGTTGTGGAGCACAGGCTCCAGACGCGCAGGCTCAGTAGTTGTGGTGCATGGGCCTAGTTGCTCCGCGGCATGTGGGATCTTCCCAGACCAGGGCTCGAATCCATGTCCCCTGCATTGGCAGGCAGATTCTCAACCACTGCACCACCAGGGAAGCCCTCAAATGACTTTTAACAGTGTCTTTTGTAAAGTAGTTTTTTATTTTTGATAAAAATTGTCATTCGTTTTGCGATATTTGGTAAGGTGTTACCACAGATTTTTGGATATGTTAGTGAAAATGTTCATGAAAATTATTTCATTCAGAAAACCTTTTTGCAGTGTCAGAGTGTCATCAGCCTAGGAAATAAGAAGCCACAAAATAGAAAAGAAAGAGAAGACAAGGTTGAAAAGAGAAGTAACAGTGAAAGCAAAGAAAGCCGGGAAACAAAATTAGATGGTCCTGGTGAAAATGTCAGTGAGGATGAGGCTCAGTCAAGTAATCAACGAAAGAAAGGTTAGTTCGTTTATATCTTCATTTTGATTTTTAAGTTTTTGAAGAGAGTTGTAGTAATGAAGAATTGTATTTAATCAGTTGATTCCTGGTAGTCACCAGTTAGTAGTTTGGATTTCTTCAGGATACCATCTACAATGGTAACTGATGTTACTTTTGTAGCATTTCTGAACTATGAGACTTTCCTCTCTACATTTGACTTGTATTTTATGTAAGAATGGATTTAAATTCCATCTATAGAGGTGGGTGTAGATATATTCTTGGAAAGTTGTATGCTAACTGTTGTTTTTTAAATCTGCATTGGAACGGCTCCCTTTTTTTCAGGAAATTTTGAGAAAATATTTTTCTGAGACAAATTGAGAACAATCTTGGTCAACTCTTTTTCCTCATTGCATTCCCCCATTACGTTTTGAAGGAAAAAAATATTGTCTTTACATCCCTTTCCATATTCTTTTAGGAACTTCTCATGTGTCTAGGGACAGATTATGATTTAACTGGTAAAAGCATATTCTCATTCAGTGTTCTGAGTCTCAATAAAAGTGTCTTCAGGGGTTTTTAGGCAGAAAAGTTCTTTAAACTGTCAGAAGGTCAGTAAAGTGACCTTCTGAGGCAAAGTGAACACTGGGGAGAGGGCAGGGGGTGCTATTGGAGAGGTAGGCAAGGTCCACGTTATTCAGGGCTTTGGTAACTTGGAATTGGCATTTTAAGTGCTGTGGGAAGCCATTGAAGCATTTTAATTCTTGGAGGTGATGGGGCATGGGAGGGGACATTTCATGATGAAGTAGTTGCCAGCCAACTTCTTTAATAATGGAACTAACAGCCTACCGTATACTGAGCACTTACTTGAATTTTTTTTTTTGATGCCTATTATAATCCTTAGCTGCAGGGTAATCATGAGGCTCACTCGATATAGTATGCCAAGGGTAATTGCTCAGAAGTGGTGGCAGTAGGACAACCATGTGGTTGTTAAAAAAAATTTCCCCATTTCTTGAATGCTTAATCACTTACCTTTTTCATGCTCCTTTGATACGTAAGTAGTCTTTTTGACTGTCTAGAAGTCATACAGGTAACAAGACCTATCCTGCTCTAAAATTTGTCTTCCTTGTTAGTTGCTTCAGTTAAAACTGATTAGCCAACACTAAAATGTGGGTGTTTGTAGTTAAAGTAATTTTATGTAATCAGGTCATGAATTGACTCTTCTTAGAGCACACATGTTTATCTTTAACACAAGTGCTTATTTATGCCCAAAAATCTCATTGATAGAATTTACAGTATAGACTTTAAGGAGTTTTTAGATTCTTTCATATTCTCTTTTCCTTATCTGTAGTTTACAATATTAGTAGGAAATTAGTACACTAATATTCCCTTAATTACTTTGATAGTTTTTCCTTTCCCCATGAGTCTTTTTGTTTTAGTTGAAATATATAGTGGACAGAAGACTGAACATTTTGAAACCTTAACTATGGAATTCATGAATAGATAACCTTCAGAATTTCACTATACTAAATATAACAATTAATTACACTATCATTTAGTCAACAAGAAGCTTTAAATTGCTTGTATCTCTTAAGAAGTTAGGAAAATGTGTAGTAGCTATACAAAGATTTATCAAATGCAGTTAGACAGATTTTATATTTAAACTTTATTTTGAAAAAGCTCTTTCATTAGTAGTGATGCTGGATAAATTAATATTTGAGGCAGTGATTTGAAACTAAAAGTGTTTTGAATCACTGGTCAAACAGTTATCAGGTATACCCTGTTCTGAAGCCTAAGTATCAAGTATTAGATGGGAGTAGTGTGTACACTTAATATTTTTTATGGCTTATTTGTCAGAATTAAACAGAAGAGTGTGCATTTCACCTAAAAGCAAAAGAATTCCAATGATACTCTATCACTGGCTTTTCACTTGAGTTTTAGAAACTTATTATTTGCCCAAACAAGTTTATTAAAGAGCTGGGGGAGCAGAAGAAAATCATTTTGGTACTCTACAAGTAATCCCTTTAAGGACAAATTAAGTCTTTCATTTATTTAATTAAAATTTAGAGTGCTTTCACAATTGCAAAGCTCTAATGAAAATTGTGCATTGTCATTAAATGATTTTATTTTGTTTTCTTCAAGCTAATAAGCACAAATGGGTACCACTCCACTTAGATGATGTAAGACCAGACAGTCAAGAAAGACCAGGGTCCCGGAATAGCTCAAGATGTCAACCTGAAGCAAATAAATCATCACATAACAATAGGAGAAATGACACACGAAGTAAGTAACATTCTAAGAGAAAAATGACTAATCTAGTCTTAATCTTACTATTTTAATAACCATGTATAGTATAAACTATTTGAGAGTAAGTTGCAGACATTGTGCCCCTTTAACCCTAAATACCTTCAGAGTATGTATCATAAGATCAGTAATACACTGACTATCCACAGGCAGAATTTCTCAATAATGCCCTTCACAGTTTTTTTCTCCTCTTTTCCGGGATCTAATCTGTGATCACCCATTGCTTTTAGTTGTCTCCATTAGTCTGGAATAATTCTTCTGCTTTTGTCTTTCATGACATTGATTTTTTTCTGAAGGCTATAGGACAGTAATGTGGTAGCTATACCTTACTTTGGGTTTTCTGATGTTTCCTCATGATTGGATTTGGGTTATAAATTTTTGGCAGGAATACTGCAAAAGTTAAATGGTTTTCTTTGTAGTGTATAACTTGAAAACACATGTGGTATTGGTTTATCTTATTATTGGTGATATTAACTTTGAGCACTTGGTTAAGATGAGGTACTCCAGGTTTCTTTATTGTAAAGATACCCTTTTTCCCTTGGTAATTAACATGTAATTTGTGGAGAGAGACTTTGAGACTGTGGGAATACCCATTTTTTCATCAGACCTTTCATATGAGCTTCAGTTTCCATTGGTGATTTTTATTCTTGCCTGATTATTACCATGATGGTTGCAAATGCTGAATAGGTAATCTTCAGAATTTCACTATACTGGTATTTGTCTTACTGCATCATTCTTTCTATATTTATTAGCTGGCATTCCACTGTAAAGAACAACTTCCTATTATCAGTGTGGACTAAAGGCTTCTTATGTTTTCAGTGGTTGAAATTGTTATCATGATTGTTCAATTTAATGCTCTAATTGTCCCAGAGTTGGCTAGTGGGAGCCTCTTCTGGGTGGTTTCTGGATCCTTCTTTAAAAAGTCAACTTTACTGAGTTAATAATTATATATATTAAAGTACACTGAAATTACTGTCAAGTCCCCAACCACGAGTCTACTTTCTGTCAGATTTGATTTATCTTTTCAGAATTTCATATAAATTGAACTGTGTAATATAAATTATATCCTCTTGTGTTCTTTTGCTCAGCATAATGATTTTCACATTCATCAGTATTGTTCCATATATCAATAGTTTGTACCTCTTTATTGCATAATAGTTTTCTATTGAATGGATATTCTCCTTTATCCATTCATGTTGGTGGATATTTGGCTTGTTACCAGTTTTTGCCTGTTATGAGTAATGCCACCATGAACATTTGTATACAGACCTTTGTGTGGGCATATGTCTTAGATTTTCAGGTAAACATATAGGGGTGGATTGCTAGGTGGTATGGTAAACGTGTGTGTGTGTATATTTTTTTGCTGTGCCATGCAGCATGCGGGATCTTAGTTCCCCAACTAGGGATTGAACCCATGCCCCCTGCAGTGAAAGCGTGGAGTAGTGACCACTGGACTGCCAAGGAAGTCCCTGGTAAACGTATACTTAACGTAATAAGAAATTGCCAAATGTTTCTTTTTTTTTTTAATTAATTTATTTATTTTATTTTTGACTGCGTTGGGTCTTTGTTGCTGCACCCAGGCTTTCTTTAGTTGTGGATATGGGGGCTACTCTTTGTTTTGGTCCGCGGGCTTCTCATGGCGGTGGCTTCTCTGTTGCAGAGCACGGGCTCTAGGCATGCTAGCTTCAGTTGTTGTGGTATGTGGACTCAGTAGTTCTGCCTTGCGGGCTGTATAGCGCAGGCTCAGTAGTGGTGGCGCACAGGCTTAGTTGCTCCGTGGCATGTGGGATCTTCCCGGACCAGGGCTCGAACCTGTGTCCCCTGCATTGGCAGACGGATTCTTAACCACTGCGCCACCAGGGAAGTTCCACCAGTGTTTCTTTCCTTTGCTATATGTTAGGTCATATGTCTTGTGGAATTTCCCATATTTTGGATTTGGCTAAATGCTTTATCGTGATACTCCTTAACATGTTCCTTTGTCTTTTCTAAGTGTAACTGGTAATAATAACTAGAGGTTTGGTTAGGATCCAGTTTATTTTTGTTTTTATTTTTGTTTTGGTAGGAATATTTCATAGCACATTTGTGTCACAGCAGTAGGAATAAAATGTCTGGGTGTATTACTTTCAGATTGTGTTGCGGTTGAGTTGGTTCAGGTGTTGTTAGCCTTATCCATCCATCATAAAGTGTCCCATCAGGGACTTCCCTGGTGGCGCAGTGGTTAAGAATCTGCCTGCCAATGCAGGGGACACGGGTTCGAGCCCTGGTCTGGGAAGATCCCGCATGCCGCGGAGCAACTAAGCCTGTGCGCCACAACTACTGAGCCTGAGCTCTAGAGCCTGTGAGCCACAACTACTGAGCCCCTGTACTGCAACTGAAGCCCGTGTGCCTAGAGCCCGTGCTCCACAACAAGAGAAGCCACCGCAATGAGAAGCCCGCGCACTGCAACGAAGAGTAGCCCCTGCTCGCCACAACTAGAGAAGGCCCGCGCACAGCAACAAAGACCCAACACAGCCAAAAATAAATAAATAGAATTAATTAATTAAAAAAAAAATCATTCCCCAGATACATTATTTCAGCAGGGTTTGTTCAAGTTTCAGAAAGAAGAGGACAGGAGGATATGTGGAAGCAGTTGGCTGAGCATTTGTGTTTTTTATTTGTTTGGGTTTTTTTGGCCACCCCACGCAGCTTGTGGGATCTTAGTTCCCCGACCAGGGATTAAACCCGTGCCCTTGGCAGTGAAAGTGTTGAGTCCTAACCACTGGACCGCCAGGGAATTCCCTGAGCATTTGCTTTTATAGTTTTCTACTGAAATCTTTTAAGTCTGATAATTTTTAAGGCATATTGTCCTGTGAAAGCACTGTACAGGGAGTCCCTATCTAATCACCATCTAGATTTAGTAACTCTGCTATCTTTAATTCATCCATCTGCTGAATCATTTGAAAGTACCTTGCAGATATCGTGACACTTCAGCACTGATGTCCCAAGAAAATGCAGCATCTAAGAAAATCAGCACTAATTCATTATATCATCTAAAATCTAGTCAATAGTTATATTTACTCAATTGTCCACAAAATACGACTTTAAAATTCTAAAACTTGCTACTGGTATCTAGTGAGTAGAGACCAAGGATATCGCTAAGCATCCTACAGTACCCAGGACAGCCTCCACACTAAAGAGTTATCTGGCTCAAAAGGTCAGTTATGCCATGGTTGAAACACCCTGGTCTCTGGGGTATACATACCTTTACATTTATTTGATTGTTTCCAATTGTTTTTCAAAATTGAAATGTACTTGTTTTTACTCCAGCATTATACAAAAGTTCTGTCTTGGTCAACATTTGCTATTGGGAATTCCCTGGCGGTCCAGTGGTTGGGACTCTGTGCTCCCACTGCAGCGCTGCAGAGGGTACAGGTTTGATCTCGATCCTTGGTCGGGGAACTAGGATCCCTCATGCTACAAAGTACAGCCAAAAAAGAAAAAACAAAACAAAAAAAATTGATATTATGGGACCTTAAAATGTTTTTCAGACTGGGACAGATAAAAAAAATACTCTTTCATTGTCTTAATTTGCATTTCTCAAGGCCACTGAGGCTGAGCACCGTTTTTTTTATTGTCTATTTGCATTTCCTTGTTTGCCCTGCCAGTCTTTTAATGATTTTTCCTATTTGGTTGCGGGGTGTGTGTGTGTGTGTGTGTGTGTGTGTGTGTGTGTGTGTGTGTGTGTGTGTGTGTGTGTGTGTGTGTGTGTGTGTGTGTGAGACACAGAGAGAGAGAGAGAGGATGCACGAGGGCATAAGAGACATTTGTATGAGTTCTATATGTATTCTGGATATAACTGCTATATTGTGCTGCAGATATCTTCTCCCAGTTTTCATTTCCTTTTTTCTTTAAAAGAAATGTCTTTTACTTAAATAGAAACACCCTTTCCTTAAAAAAATTCCTATTTGTGAAAATAAGTATTATTGTGAAAATGTTTTTTTTTTTAGGAGTTTTATATAGTACAAAACTCAGTTGTCTTGGAACTTCTTAAATTTTTAACAGTACAGTTTTAGCAAACGATCTCGTTATCTTTTTAGTATGTTACTTTACTTATCAGAATATCTTCTTTGTATGTCAATACATAAGATGTCTTTTATGCCAGAGACATTTTGACAAATTCCTATGGAATCTCTTAAGTTTGTATCTTTCTGAATAATGACTGGTTACTAATAACTAGTTACAAAGTGGGGAGGGGTGGTTACCACATTTTCATAAAGATAATCATGTTTTCATAGTTGCAAATTGGAATGTATAAAAATATTTTTATTTTAAAAAAGGTTGGAGGCGTGAAAGAGAAAAGAAAGATGATCAAGATGAAGTTTCCAGTGTGAGAAGTGAGGGTGGTAATATCCGAGGTACCTTTAGAGGCCGAGGAAGAGGCCGAGGACGGGGAAGAGGACGAGGCAGAGGAAATCCTCGATGTAAGACTTGATTTTTTGTTTTGTTAAATAAGATGAACACTGAAAAAAGTGTGCAAGTCATCTGTTTTTCCCACTATCCCATATACTGTTTTAACTGATTTTACTTGTCTGATAATAAAGATGGTTTTGTATTTGTTTGTTACCCCTTGAGATACTTCACTTTGGATTTTTCTTTATAGTAACTATTTCTTTTTTTTTTTTTTCAATCTGTGATCATTTTTCTTTTTCTTTATTACATCAAGTGAACTTTGATTATTCATATGGTTATCAAGAACATGGTGAAAGGACTGATCAACCATTTCAAACAGAACTTAATACCAGTATGATGTATTACTATGATGATGGTACAGGCGTACAGGTGTATCCTGTGGAAGAAGCATTGCTTAAAGAGTATATTAAACGCCAAATGTAAGTCAATCAGACATAAACAGATGGGGCAGGAAAATCCATTGTAATATCAAACTTTAACATCATTGATAATATAACACATTTTCTAAGCTGTTTATTAGTAAAATTAGAACATTTTAAGAGTATTTTATATTTTGTTTCTAGGAAATGTTAGTAGAGCATGTATAAAGTATTTTAAAAAATTTATTTTTGGTTCATGTTGTTACTTATATAAGACTCCTGCTTTCTCTCTTGAGGTACTGCTCTGCTTAAAGGATATTAGTTAAAATGTCACGGCATAATATGAATGATTAAATATAAGAATATAAAACTACTTCATATATTTGAAATTGAACAAGTAAAATTTAGCTTATTTGCAAATAAATGTTTATATTAAAATTTGCAAATGAACATAAATGGCAAAAAATGGTGATATCTTCTGACTTTTATAACAATTGGTTTCAGAATCGTAAGTTTGTTTTTTAACTTTTAAGTTCTCTTTCTTTGTGACACATATTCAAAGGAGACTACCTAATCTTTTTTAGTTTTAGGCTTTTTATTTTAGTTCTTGTAATAGTTGCTTTCTGAATATTGAACTTGAAGTTTAGGAGAATATTAGTTTTTTTTATTATCTTTAAGCAAAAAGTAACCCCTCTTCCTGTTAGTATTGTGTAGGATGATTTGCATATTTATATAGTGTGTTTATATAGTGGTGAGAAAAGTGTTTCCAAGTGATGTGCCTAATTTACTGAAATTTGAACCTTTTTTTATCCTTATAAAGGGAAGGAAAAAGGCTATTTTTGAAAAGGCATAAGCATTTTTATTTTTATTTATTTATTTTTTATTTTTTTGGCTTTGTTGGGTCTTCGTTGCTGCGCCCAAGCTTTCTCTAGTTGTGGTGAGCGGGGGCTACTCTTTGTTGCGGTGCGCGAGCTTCTCATTGCGGTGGCTTCCCTTGTTGCGGAGCACGGGCTCTAAGCGCACGGGCTTCAGTAATTGTGGCACGCGGGCTCAGTAGTTGTGGCACACAGGCTTAGTTGCTCCGCAGCATGTGGGATCTTCCCGGACCAGGGCTCGAACCTGTGTCCCCTGCATTGGCAGGCAGATTCTTAACCACCGCACCACCAGGGAAGCCCCATAAGCATTTTTAAAACATCCACCTTTATTTTAAAAAGAAAATGGACCCTAGTCCATTAATAGAAAATAATATCTTCATCAGCATCAGCCAGGCATCTTCCTGGGATGCCTTCATGGTGGATTTGATTGGCTTACAATATGAAGCAACTTGTTTATTTTATTTTTGCTTCTTTTGTTACAGTTGACACAAACACTAAAGAAAAGGGCCTTTTTATGGGCAGAAAGTGCCTGGCATGTGGCTATCAACTTCAAAACACTATTCCTGTCTTCCTTTGTAACTCTTGCTGCCAGGTCCCTTCTGAGACCTGACAGTGGACATGCAACTCCATGTCAGGATAATTGGCCTCTAATGTGCTCATGCAAGTGAGGGAGGAGCATAGCTACTTCAGTGTTGACAAAATTTCTGATCATGCAGTGTAGAATCCAGAGCTTCTAAGGTAGGACATGATAATGTCCCCTAGGACACTGAACAAAGTATCAGACATGGCATTGAGCATGACTCCTTTTTTTGTTATTATTTAGCAGCGGAGTTTTTGGCAGATACTAGAGCACCAGGTTTAGAATGGCTCTTCACTGTTACTGCTCTCTGATTAGTGGACATCTGGATTTGAGGAGTCATGCTTTTGACTTTGTGTCTTTAAGGTTTCTCAGACATAGATAGGCTTCTTCATTAGGGTTTGGATTTTCCTCTTTGAGAAGTTACTGAAAAACTTCTTGTACTTCAGGAATATTATGCTAAATATTTTGAAGTAGGAGGCTTAACTGTATTATGGATGATTGAGTTCTTAAAATCATTTTAACTGAAAATGTATGTTAATAATTTGACATTTTTGATGTCAGGATATTAAAAATGGAAGATCTTGATTATTTCTAACTGGGGCAGTCTCTTGGCATTCAGATTTAGACATAAGTATGTTTGCAGCCCGTTAGAAGTTTTAAAAAGTGTATACTGTAGGTAATAGTGATTTATGAATTTATTTAGATACTGTGTTTCTCACAGAGTACTAGATTAAAAAGTCATCTTACTAATTATTCAGAGAAGTTTTTGTCTAAGAACACTTTTAACTTGTGTTTAAATCAGATGTCTTAATGTCTGAAAATTTCGAATTTATGCGTATGTATTACGTGCCTACTGCATTTTAGCCACTGTGAAAGGGCTTTTGAGACAACAAAAATCAGAACGTTCATTTCTTCAAGACTTCGATTATTTTCTTCAGTGTTTAAGAAGAGTAAATGATTTACTAGTGTTACTGCGATGTCAGTTGTATTTCACTGATCTAAGGGAGCTTTGCACTTTGATAGTTGGATAAATATCAGAGTATAAAGAAGCAACTTGGGTATTTACATTTCTAAAATAAGACATTTTTCCCACCCAGTGAAAGGTAGCTCAAAGCCAGTTTTCAGTTGTAGGTGATTATTTCTTCAAAGTTAAAATTTGACCTAAGTAATTCAAGGGTATCTTGAGTTCCCCAGTTTTACTCCCAAATATATGAGCTGGTGTGCTTTCTTATCATTTGCCACCCTTCTTTGAAAACTTGCTCTGTGATTTGGAAACAGTGTAGGATTTTTAAACTGTAAGCCATATCATTTGATGTCATGTATTTCTTTTGTATTATTCTTTTCTACATTTCCCCCTATTTATCCTCTTGTTCTGTTTTTCTAGAATCTTGTTCTCGTTTTTTTTATATGCAGGCTGTAATTTAAACGTGTTTCTCAAATGCCATTATTATATATTATATATTATCTTTATATCTTGGAACTTGTAGTTGTTGATCATACAGTTTGTTCATTTACACTTCTCTCTATACTTTCCTAGAGAGAAGATTAAGGTGTATAAGTTGCTTCTGTATTTTTTTTGCCCATGTATATACCTCATGGTGTTGCAGATATTCTTTGTTTAACTGTATTCTGTTCACTTTTAACGTCTTTTATAGTTCTGCCTCTCGAAGGGGGGAGATAGTGAACCATTCAAATATAAAATTGTGTGCATCTGTGCCCACATATTCACTCAGTTTTTACTAAGCATTGTGCTGAATGCTAGGGTTCGGAAGTATTAAACAATGTCAGTACCCCGCCAATTTAGAAAACAAACTAATCTACTCTGTAAACTTGACAAAGAATACTTCCAATATACCATTATTTTCAGTGATGGGAAAAAGTTGGAAGGCAGTCTGTTGGTGTGTTTAACTTTGTTATTTAGTGTTTAAATGAAGCAAGTTAAAGTAGCTTTGAAATGAAATTTTTCACTTAATTGACTCATTAAAAAGTTAATTATTGAACTGTTTTAACGTATGGTTAATTGTTTATACCTGGGTAAAGCTGATCTAACAAAGAAGTACGTTTTTGGGAAGATAGTATTCTAAATTTCTTTCTACCTGTGTAAGAGAAATTACTAACAGTAGGGTTTTGTTGTTATTATATTTACCCTATGTATGTTGTGTTAAATGTATATAATGTAATTAATAAATCAAAATAGTTTTATAACAATTGATATTATAAGCCATAGACATTTTAATATTCTGTTGAATAAATTGATGAAATTTATATTTACTTCTTTATTTCTTTTTTCAGTGAATATTACTTCAGTATAGAAAACTTGGAACGGGACTTCTTTCTTAGGAGAAAGATGGATGAACAAGGTTTCTTGCCTATTTCCCTGATTGCTGGTTTCCACCGTGTTCAGGCTCTCACTACAAACCTTAATCTCATTTTAGAGGTAATTTTTCATACACAAAACAGTCTGTACTTTAGTTATGCTGTGAACCTAAAACCGCTCTAAAAAATAGAGTCTATTAAACAATTTTAAGGAAAAAGCAAAAACAGTCTGTAGTTACCTAAGGCTTAGACTGTATCTCAAGGCTTTTTTGCCATTTTATAAAACCCAAGTAAATGTCTGACCCCTCAAAGGATTACTTAATGATGTTTCCACCTGTTTTTAACCTGATCCTTCTTAGATGGGTTGAACCCCAACACAAACTTGAACATTCTTGGGTGTTCTTGGTCCTTTAGTCTTCAGGTTGCTGTAAAATATCACGTATTAAATTATTAAATTAAAATTTAAATTAAATTAAATTTAAATTTAAATTTAAAATTTTTCCTGTATAAAGAGGGCTAATTTAAAGTAGTCTTTCTAGTTGTGTTCTTTTTTTATGTTTTTAATAAATTTATTTTATTTATTTATTTTTGGCTGCACTGGGTCTTTGTTGCTGTGTGCAGGCTTTCTCTAGTTGGGGTGAGCCGGGGCTACTCTTCGTTGTGGTGCATGGGCTTCCCATTGTAGTGGCTTCTCGTTGTGGAGCATGGGCTCTAGGCGTGCAGGCTTCAATAGTTGTAGCACGCGGACTCAGTAGTTGTGGCTCGCAGGCTCTAGAGCACAGGCTCAGTAGTTGTGGCACACGGGCTGAGTTGCTCTGCGGCATGTGGGATCTTCCCGGACCAGGGCTTGAACCTGTGTCCCCTGCATTGGCAGGCGGATTCTTAACCATTGTGCCACCAGGGAAGGCCAGGAAAGGATATTTAAAAAAAAAAAACAACTTTTGCATTACCATTATGGTTAGCATTATTAATACATAGTGACTGATTTTTTTTTGTAGAGTTTATTTATTTATTTTTGGCTGCATTGGGTCTTCGCTGCTGTGCAAGGGCTTCCTCTAGTTGCGGTGAGCGGGGGCTACTCTTCGTTGTGGTGCGTGGGCTTCTCATTGCGGTTGCTTCTCTTGTTGCGGAGAATGGGCTCTAGGTACGGGGGCTTTGGTAGCTGTGACACACAGACTCTAGAGCGCAGACTTAGTAGTTGTGGTGCATGGGCTTAGTTGCTTCGTGGCACGCGGGATCTTCCCAGACCAGGGCTCGAACCCGTGTCCCCTGCGCTGGCAGGTGGACTCTTAACCACTGTGCCACCAGCGAAGTCCCCACAGTGACTGATTTACAGTAAGAAATAATACTACTGTGAAACATAGAAACACATAAGCATAGTGATTTAGAATAGCATAGGTCTGAATTCACTTAACATTCATTATGTACCTACCACTTATTACAGTGGGAAAGATGTCTTTTTTTCCCTTAAGAAGGTAAGGCTTCATTAGGCTTTGCAGTATAAACATACTGATTTAGAGCATGGACTTTAGAACCTGCATACATATCCTCCTAGCTCTGTGACTTCAGGCAGGGTCCTGAGACTTCTGTAAAGTGGAAATTGTTACAACAATACATACTTCATAGGGTTGTTATGAGTATGAAATGTGTAATGGCAGAGTCTGGCCTACACAGTAAGCTCTAAATAAGAATTTGCTGTTACTGTTAGTCTTCAAGGATATCCTTCTGTTGATTACTCCTTTTATCTTCATTTCATTTCTACCAGCTTTTTCCTATATGTATTTGAATATGCTTAAGTCTTAACTGTCTTGAAAAAACTATCAAAAGAAGCAGAATATATTTTAGCTAACACCCGTATCTGCTCTGGTTGAGTGTGTCTACACAGCTAAACTTACTGAATCTGTTTCCTCCTCTCCCATTCGTTTTTCACCTTACTTCACTCTTTTTCTTTTTTTTGTTTTTTTTTTACTTTGATACATATGTATATTGTAATAATGATGGCTATTGCAGTGTTATCACTTAACATAGTTATAGTACAATATAATAGAAATAATAGAAAATAATAGGAAAAAACCCCTCAGATACCCAGAAATGTTGACTGTATACTGTAGCTCATTGTTTAGGAGTTCAAGATAACCAAGATTTGGTTTTAGTAAAAATATGTCTAACTCTGTCTAGATCTTTTCCTTAATTTGTGTATGCTGTGAGCCTTTTAAGTTTTTGTATGAGTCTTTTAAGGCCTGAGTTACAACTTTCCCCCTTTCTGTTTTCTTTATTTTCTTCTTGAGGTTTTTTTTGTTTTTTTCTTTTCAGTAGGGAATTAATTCCCTGTGATTCAATATTCAAAGGGTATATAGTGAAAAATTTCCTTCTCATCTTTCACCAACAGTGAACTAGTTAAACCTTCCTTGGTGTGGCAAGTAGTGTTACTTCTTTTTTGTGTATTCTTCCTGAGATAGTTCATGTTTTGCTACATATACTGTTATACCCCTTCCTTTTATAAAAACAGCATATATTGGAAGATCATTCAATAGCTATATATAAAGAACTTTGAATTCTTTCCTGAAAATTTTTCTTTAAATTGAGACATAACTTATACATTGTATATTAGAAGTTATAAGATTAAGAATGACTTTCCCCTATGTACATACTTGTGTTACTGCTACACAGATTAAGATAGAACATTTTCAACATCCCAGGGAGCTCCCTTGTACTCCCTCCTAGTCTGAATCACTGTTCTCCTCAAAGTAGTTGCTTTTCAGAGAGGTCCCTCATCTTGTTTTTTAAACATTTAATAATCAAAGTTATTTGAAATCTTTTATATCTGACTGTTGCTTGTTATTTCTGTAAGGCTTATCCATGTTGTTGTTGTGTGTGGCAGTTGTTTATTTTTCATTTTGCAGTAGTATTCAATTGTATGAATATAACTTTTTTCGGGTTCCTCCTATAGACGTTTGGATTCTTTACAGCTTGAATATGTGACTGTTGTGAACATTATTATTGTACATATTTTTGGATGGACATATGCACTTATTTTTCTGTGAAATTGATGGGTAACAGGTTATTTGCGTGTGTGTTTGTGTGTGTGTGTATACAAACATATATATATATATATACGAGCTTAGCTTTTGTAAATACTGCTAAACGTTTTTCCAAAATATTGAACCAATTAAAACTACTGCTGTTCAGAGTTTGACTTGCTTCACATACCAGCGAACAGTGTTGGTGGTCTTTTTCCAAAACATTTTGAAAAACTTAAACCCATAGCAAAGTTTTAAGGTGATTTTTCTTTTTCTTTTTCTTTTTAAAATTCAGGTGTAAATAACATGATGTAAAATGCAGGGCTATTAGGTGTTCAGTTCGAGTTTTGAAAATTGTATAAGCCTGCTCCAAACAAGATATAGTTAATTACTCTAAAAACTTCCTTAGTGGCCCTTTGCAGTCAGTCCCCCATCCCCTCACCCTTTGCCCCAGCAAACCAAAGCACTTTTCTGATTCTGTTACCAGAGATTTATTTTGTCTTTTCTTTACATTTGTGTAAATAGAGTTCTTCTGTCTCCTGGCTCTTTCATTTGTAGTTTTTGAAATTCATCCATGTTATTGCAAGATCTGGATGTTGGGTATACTGCTTTGCTACTGGGGTGTCATTGCTTCTAGAACATTCAGTGGACAAAACTAGAAAAATACATTAAAAAAATACACATATCAGCAACTCAAACGCTTTACTGTAAGATTCTTCCTTATTTCCTTCATTCCATATTTCAGACTCTCTTCTCTTTCAGTGAGTATCCTGATTCCCATCAAAAGAGTTTGTTTTTAAATAATTTTAATACTAATTTTAAAGTAATGTCCAGTTACAGAAAATATACTTACTTGAGAAGTAAGTATGATACTAATATTAAGGGCATACAAATGTAAGATACTTAAAGTAATACATATAATGTGTTCTCCAACTAAAATATAGCGAGTTTTAATCTTTATAAGTTAACAGTTTGTATGTTGAGTTTTTATATTTGTATTTTTCCTAGTTTCTAAAGGTGTGAGTATCCTTGAATTTCAGGGAAGATTCAGATCAGTAAGGCTGTAATTTTTATTTGGAAGAAATTTTGTTCTAGTTTTATTTTATCCTTAAATTACAGCAAGCTATTTTTGAGAGCCACCATATCCTAGTGGCTGAGAGTTTTCATGTTGGACAGATAATAAATGGTTTGAGTCCTGGTATTGCCTCATACTAAGTCCATAACCTTTATCAAGTTACTTTATTTCTTTGAGCCTCAATTTCCTCATCTGTGAAACCTACTTTACACTTACAAGGTGTTATGAGGAATCTCTGCATGTGTGTTTATTATTCAATAATGGTGGTATTTATTATAATAATTAAATATAATGCCTAAATTTTATTTGGTGATATTATATTAAGGGAAAACTAAAGGAAATAGGAGCGGAAAAAATTGTCAATAAAAAATTATAGTAGTTTGCTTCAAGTTGATGCAATACTCCTTAATTGAAAATTTGGTTTTCACAATTAGAATAATTTGCTACGTGTTAAATCAGGATATTTGTTACCTTACAAGGGCAAATTATTTTAAAATCTGTTCTGTTCATGGATATTCTGAGAAATATATTATATTAACTGTAATATCCTATGCTGATTTCAGACTTAAAAAATGTTTAGGTTATTAGAAGTATAGGAGGTACAATTAAATTTTTTGAATGAATGTTCTTTAATAACTCAAAATTCCTATTTATAGGCACTGAAAGATAGCACAGAAGTGGAAATTGTGGACGAGAAAATGAGAAAAAAGATAGAACCAGAAAAATGGCCAATTCCGGGCCCTCCTCCACGTAGTGTGCCACAAACAGACTTCTCTCAACTGATTGATTGCCCAGAGTTTGTACCAGGCCAAGCCTTTGGTTCACATACAGGTAACAGCTTTTCTTCTAGAGCAAACAGCATAACAGTGGGCTATTTAGTCCAATTTACCTATCCTTTTTAAAGTTTATATAGATTCAATAGAAAATTAAAGATAACCCAGTGACTTATGATGCTTTAAATTCTATTCGTATTGCCTCCCACAGAAAGTTATAAATTAAATAGGGATTTAAGAATTATGGGAGGAGCTCTGCTCTATTTATTCTTAACTTATTTGTCTACTTTGTCACATGTGGAGTTTCTACCTATCTTCTTAATTTTACTAAATGATTATAGATGTATTCCGCCAGTTTTCCCCTTGTAAGACTGGAATGGTCTAAAAGTCTTATACTCAAGAGTGGGGTTAGCCTTCCTTTAATTTTTTTCTTATGTGCTTCAACTTTGTCTTGAAATGACAAGATGACCTATATTCTAAATCAGAAATGGGGATCTCTTATGAAGTTATTATAATTATATATTAAAGAATTGGTGGTATTTAGAATTTCCAAAAACTGCTTTAATGTTAAGAATTTTTTCCTGGATCATTTTTAAGACATTCCCTCTTGGGAAAAAATATGTGTGCTTAAACTTTTTTCAGTCAGGGTGATGATCTACTGATGCTCTTGGATGTCATTTGATCGGAATATGCAGAGGAATAGGTGACTCACTGAAATATCATTATAAACATTGGAACAAATCGTCTGCAGAAATGAAAGCGACCAGACTTCTGTGCAAGAATGTCTACTCCCAGCTCCTGTGGAGGAGGTTGGGCCAACACTACCATGGAGATAAACACCTTTGTGATGATGATGAAAGACAGACCAGAGGACTGCTGTTGTTTTTATAGGAGCTGCCCATTTGTTTGTAATTAGCCTGGGCTGCATGTGCTACTTTTTTTCACGGTGGGAAAGTTAATTATCATTCTGGAAATATTGCAAGGTTCTGTGTTTTCCTTCCAGACTTATGTACTTGTGTCCAGATCAATAAAGCAGAAATAGAGAGGCTTGAGTGGAATTTCTCAGATTGTTAGGTCCTTTGCTATTTGATTTGCTCTTCACAGTATAGTGTACATTGTATAATTCACATGTTGTCATAGTGTTTCGCATGGACTGTAAGATTTATTAATGTGGACACTAAGGGATAAGAAACTTAAGAAACGAACGAGAGTTTTTTTTTTTTTTTTTTTTTACTCTTCAGAATATATTTTATATACCAGTGTAGAGACCTCCCATCAATAAAGCACTGATGGACAGTCTCACAGATATTTTTATTTAGTGTTTCTTTGGTTGTCAGCCCTCTGTGCCTCTACACCTAGCAAGCAACTTGGGCAGGTGTTTTAAAAGTTGAAGAACTTCAAGTGACATTTTTTAGTTTTTTTTAAAAAAGAATACAATGTCTGATGGTAAGTTAGATTAAGTTATTGTGTAAACTTGGGGTCCAAGATGACATTTTTAACCGTCTTATGAACAGGCATTAGGTCAGTTGTTAAATAGAAAATACTTTTTCCACAAGGTAGCTAAGATAAGTCAGTCAAGTTGGTGATGCCTGTCCATTAACCATTTATGCATTATTAATAAAATTACAAGAATAAAATCATAATGTTTGTACATTTTTGTGTTTTTTTAAAAAAAAATATATACTCATTTACATGCTCATACATATTGCCTGAACGAATTTTTTGGCCAACCCAATATAAGCACATGTATTGTGAATGTTGTGAAACATACAACTTCATGGTAGAAACATTATTCAAGCTTAAAAAGCAATTAGAGATGATTATATCATAAACTTAAGTAGGTATTTAAAAATTCAATTTCTCTGTTAAAGATAGTAGATACTGATTTCTCTACCTTTTGACAGATACTGTTCTAATGGTGTATACATGAACTATACATACTAATTTAGTTAATTCTCCCAGTTACTAGTGGTGGTTCCTAGTCTACTTTTAAAGCTTTATTTACTGCATGAATAGAGATGATTCATAGTATTAGGAATAGGGTTCTCTAGAGTTAATGTTTTTTTCATTCCTATAACTTCAATATTAATACTGACAGCCCAAACCTTTTCACTCGTACTAATTTTTTGGATCAATTGATGACATGTACCATTAAGTTGTAGAGCAGCAGTGTCCAATAGAAATATTACGTTTGCCACACATGTAATCCTAATAATTTTTAATAGCATTAAAAGCTGTAAAACAAATGAAATGAATTTTAATATATCCAAATATTATGACATTAATATAAAAATTATCGACCAATGTTATTTTTGTACCAAGTGTTTGAAATCTGCTGTGTATTTTACACTTATCCTGAGCACATTTCAGCACTAGCCACATTTCAAGTGCTTTGTAGCTCCACAAGGCTAGTGGCTATTGTATTGAACGATGCAGTTTTAGAGCGTTTTCTGTTATGAATCATTATACTTCTTTTTAAAGCAATATAGTAATCTGGTGGTTGAAGCCTGGATCTGTGTGTCCATGGAGAAGATAATAAATCCATCTGACTCTCGTATGTAGTAGATGAAAGTAAAATCTTGGAATACTCTCTCAAACTCACTCCTGGAATGTGCCTTTGCATTTTCATTTAGTAAGTTAGAAGGATTGTTGGTGTTCATTTATTTCAACTTTCTCTCTGTAGTATTCAACTTTGCAATATTTTCAGGGAATTGGCTTTGAGGAGTAAATAATGTTTAGAAGTTTACAGTATAAATTTGTTTTTAAAACACTTTTTGTCCAAAGCAAGTTCATATTGCATTACAACTTAAATATTCTTTGACTTCTGAAAAAAAAATTTATAAAGGAATTGATTTGTATTTTATAGAGCATATAATTACTTTGATTAAAAGTGTAGAGAAAGGCATTTTTAATTCCATCAGAGTTGTAAAATGTTTTGTTATTACCAGGGCATTGCACTTTAATGACGTGACATTCTAGTCTTCACAGTATTCACTGCGAGCCAAGGGCCAAACTGCACTTAGGTAAACCTTGTTAGGCAAAGGAGATGAGAAAAGTATGAGTATTGGCCACCTTAGTATAGATCCTAGCAGAACAATGAAGGATTGATTTTGCCTTGAATAAAATATGAATTTTATTTGCTTAGTAGCATTTAAGATTTCCCTAATTTCATTACAATTAATGAATCTAAGGTTTCACAGAGAATTGACTCCCAAATAGATGTCTTGTCATAATTAGTAAGTGACTTGCATTGATATTCTTGAGAAGTTTGAATGAATATGTCTGCATAAGGGTTGATAACATTCCTGTTATTATTCATTGGCTTCACTCGAATACATCTTACAAAGCCCTTTGGGTTTGAAAATCACTGAAAGATTATAATTGAGATTGATTTATCATGTTTTTGTGAAGAAAGAAAATGCCCAAGTAAAGAAAAAAATGTGTGTTATAAGTAAGAAAACCATTATTTTAACTATAGAACTAACTTAAAATTTTAGAGTCTGCCCCAAATTCTCCAAGAATTGGAAGTCCACTGAGCCCAAAGAAAAACACTGAAACAAGTAATCTTCAAGCAATGTCTAGAGTTTTGTCTGCCAGTTTGCCCGACTTGGACTCAGAACCTTGGATAGAAGTAAAAAAGAGACATCATCCATCCCCAGTGAAATTGAAGGTAAGTTGTTATGACCCAAGTGAAGTGTGATATATTTTTTTTAGAAATTTTAAAAAAATTTTTATTTATTTATTTTTGGCTGTGTTGGGTCTTCATTGCTGTGCGTGGGCTTTCTCGCGTTGAGTGGGGGCTACTCTTTTTTTTTTTTTTTTTTTTTTTAATGGCTGTGTTGGGTCTTAGTTTCTGTGCGAGGTCTTTCTCTAGTTGTGGCAAGCGGGGGCCACTCTTCATCGCAGTGCGCGGGCCTCTCACTATCACGGCCTATCTTGTTGCGGAGCACAGGCGCCAGACGCGCAGGCTCAGTAATTGTGGCTCACGGGCCCAGTTGCTCCACGGCATGTGGGATCTTCCCAGACCAGGGCTCGAACCCGTGTTCCCTGCATTGGCAGGCAGATTCTCAACCACTGCGCCACCAGGGAAGCCCGGGGCTACTCTTGTTGCGGTGCACGGGCTTCTCAATGTGGTGGCTCTCAATGTGGTGGCTTCTCTTGTTGCGGAGCCCGGGCTCTAAGCGCGTGGGCTCAGTAGTCGTGGCTCGCAGGCTCTAGAGCACAGGCTCAGTCGTTGTGGTGCACGGGCTTAGTTGCTCTGTGGCATGTGGGATCTTCCCAGACCAGGGCTCGAACCTGTGTCCCCTGCATTGGCAGGCGGATTCTTAACCACTGCGCCAGCAGGTAAGTCCGAAGTGTGATATATTCTAAGTGGAGTGTAAGGCCACTGTTTTTGAGGTACATATATAAATTCGGAAAAGTTTTAAGAAAAATGGTAAAAATTGGAACCTTTGCCCTTCAGTAAAGCTTATGGGTTACTAAGTAGTTGAAAATAAATAATATTGTATCATTTTTTAAAATTTATCTTATTTCTGAATATGATTTAAGAATATTTCGCTTTAACCTTTTTTACTTGAAATTAGTTTATATTTGAATAATATTTCAGTTTTGTTAAAGCTGACAAAATTTTTCTAAATTTTGAATTTATAACTTTGCCATATTATTTGTAACCTTGTTAATTATTTGTAAAATTCTTTTACATGTAATTACTTGTAAATGATACATGTCTGGTTAATATATGTTTTGGTGATTGTACAGTAGGAAAGGAAAAGAGAATAAATTTCTTGGGGGCACACAAGGGAGTGAGATGATCGTGGTTAGGGAATAATAAGAGAGTTTCTTGTGGTAGAACTGCTGTATTTTTGGCTGGTGGTTGGATACATGAACTTCAAATGTGATAAAAATTGCTCTGATCTAAACCACAAACACAGAGTACAAGTGAAATGGAAATCCTAGTAAGACTGATGGGTAACATCAGTGTTTATCTTGTGATAGTCTACTATAGTTTTACAGTGTGTTAACGCTGGAGGAAACTGAGTAAAAAGTACACGAGATTTCTATTTCTTTTCTTTCTTTTTGGCCGTGCTGAGCAGCATGTGGGATCTTAGTTCCCCGACCAGGGATTGAACCAGTGCCCCCTGCATTGGGAGCATGGAATCTTAACCACTGGACCACCAGGGAAGTCCTCGAGATTTTTATTTCTTATAACTGTATGTGAATGTACAACTATCTCAAAGTAAAAAAGTTTACTAAAAATAAACTTGGAAATATTCAAATAATTTCAATATTCAAAGTAAGTTCTAAAAGGAAAAGGTCACTAAAAATAATTGGGCCCAGATGTGGGAAGAATGAAGAAAGCTATCATATTACGGATTATTATGAGTAGAGCTCTTTATTCCTAAAATAAAAGCATGAAGAAAGGAAGCACGAAGGATTTAAGGATGGTTCTTCATTGGAGGAATGGAGAGGGTATTGATATTTTACCTCAGCATAGGATGTTTGGCAATGTCTGGAGACAATTTTTTGTTTTAAATAAATAGGTAAATTTATTTATTTTTTAATTTATTTGTTTATTTATGGCTGTGTTGGGTCTTCATTGCTGTGCATGGGCTTTCTCTAGGTGCAGCAGGCGGGGGCTGCTCTTCGTTGTGGTGCGCGGGCTTCTTTCTCATTGCTGTGGCCTCTCGTTGCAGAGCACGGGCTCTAGGCACGGAAGCTTCAGTAGTTGCAGCACGTGGGCTCAGTAGTTGTGGCACGCGGGCTCTAGAGCGCAGGCTCAGTAGTTGTGGTGCACGGGCTTAGTTGCTCCGCGGCATGTGGGATCTTCCCAGACCAGGGCTTGAACCCGTGTCCCCTACATTGGCAGGCGGATTCTTAATCACTGCGCCACCAGGGAAGCCCCTGGAGACAATTTTTGGTTGTTAAAACTGAGAGAGTGCTACTGCATCTTGTGAATGAAGGCCAGGGATGCTGCTAAACATCCTACAGTGCACAGGACAGCCACCCACCCCACCCCCTGCCACCACACACACACCCTAAGGAACTATCAAGCCCAACATGTCAGTAATGCTGAGTTTAAAACCCTGATTAAAGATAACTTTTTAATTTTTTTATTTACCATTTAAAAAAATTGAAGTACAGTTAATTTACAATGTTGTGTTAGCCTCAGGTGGTACAGCAAAGTGGTTCAGTTATACATATATGTGTATCTGTATATACCTATTCTTTTGCAGATTTTTTCCATTATAGGCTATTACAAGATACTGAATATACTTCCCTGTGCTCTACAGTAGGTCCTTGTTGTTTATCTATTTTATACATAGTAGTGTGTGTATGTTAATTCCACACTCCTGATTTATGCCCCCCCCCACTATCCTGTAGTAACCATAAGTTTTCTGTGTCTGTGAGTCTATCTCTGTTTTGTAAATAAAGATAAGTTTTTACTTAGCAATGGTAGTTAAGCACATCATACTAAAATGTTAACAAGAGGTTTTCTTCCTTGGGGCATTTTAAAAACCTAGAGCAGCTTCTCAAAATAAGATTTTCTAAAGATTCTGATTAATTTGTATATTTGTCATGGCAAACCTGGATAACAAGGGAGGATCATATCTTGGGCTCATTGACAGAAACTTGTACCATATTTCATTTATACCAAGATCTATGTTTTTTCCTTCATGTTAAAAAAAAAAACCCTCCACATTTAAACATTTCTTTTAAAATAATGTCTTAAAATTGATAGCATCTTTGATTTGATGAAAACAGTTTTTTCAAGGGTTAGTTGGATTTTACTGTATAGGGCCAGCAAATTGGTGATGGAGTGTGGTTTTCAAAACGGAAAGAGAATTGTATAATATCTAGGACCTTTCAGTTTCATGGCCAAAGAATATTGGTACCATTAGTAAGACCTGAAATGTATTCCAGTACTACAGAGTGAGGGCTTGGCCTGGAGGAAAGATGACTGTAGGTTCATCAGAGATACCTGCTGAGGTAGGTTAGTTATTGACAACATACTTTTATGTATGTATGTATGTATGTATGTATATTTCAGAGATACCTGCTGAGGTAGGTTAGTTATTGACAACATACTTTTATTTATGTATGTATGTATGTATGCACGTATCTATCTACCTACCTACCTACCTACCTATCTGTGCCGGGTCTTAGTTGTGGTAAGTGGGATCTTCACTCTTCGTCGCGTTATGCGGGATCTTTAGTTGCGGCATGCCGGATCTAGTTCCCTGACCAGGGATCGAACCCGGGCCCACTACACTGGGAGCATGAAGTCTTAGCCACTGGACCACCAGGGAAGTCCTGTCAACGTACTTTTTTGAAAATGATCTTTTTAAAATAGACGTTCTAGAGTGGGTATAGAAATCTTGGTCAGATTTCATTTTCCCCTAGAAATCTTTTTTTTTTTAATTAATTTTTATTGGAGTATAGTTGCTTTACAATGTTGTATTAGCTTCTACTGCACAGCAAAATGAATCAGCCATACATATACATATTATCCCCTCCATTTAGGACACTACAGTGCATTAAGTAGAGTTCCCTGTGCTATACAGTATGTTCCCATCAGTTGTCTATTTTATACATAGTATCAATAGTGTATATGTGTCAATCCCAATCTCCCAATTCCTCCCACCCCATCCCTTTCCCCCTTGGTATCCATACATTTGTTCTCTAAGTCTGTGTGTCTATTACTGCTTGGCAATTAAGGTCATCTATACAATTTTTCTGGATTCCACATACATGCATTAATATACGATATATGTTTTTCTCTTTCTGACTTCACTCTGTGTGACACTCTCTAGGTCCATCCACGTCTCTACAAATGACCCAATTTTGTTCCTTTTTATGGCTGAGTGATATTCCATTGTATACACTTACCACATCTTTTTTTTTTAATTTTTGAATTTTATTTTATATTTTTATACAGAAGGTTCTTATGAGTTATCCATTTTACACATATTAGTGTGTATATGTCAATCCCAATCTCCCAATTCATCACACCACCACCACCCCCCCACCCCCGCCACGTTCCCCCCTTGGTGTCCATACGTTTGTTCTCTACATCTGTGTCTCAATTTCTGCCCTGCAAACCAGTTCACCTGTACCATTTTTCTAGGTTTCACATATATGCGTTAATATATGATATTTGTTTTTCTCTTTCTGACTTACTTCACTCTGTGTGACACTCTCTAGGTCCATCCACATCTCTACAAATGACCCAGTTTTGTTCCTTTTTATGGCTGAGTAATATTCCATTGTATACATGTACCACATCTTCTTAAACGAATTGTCTGTTGATGGGCATTTGGTTGTTTCCATGTCTTGGCTATTGTAAATAGTGCTGCTGTGAACATTGGGGTGCAAGTATCTTTTCAAATTAGAGTTTTCATCTTTTCCAGATATATGCCCAGGTGTGGGATTGCTGGATCATATGGTAGCTCTATTTTTAGTTTTTTTAAGGAACCTCCATACTGTTTTCCATAGTGGCTGTATCAAGTTACATTCCCACCAGCAGTGTAAGAGGGTTCACTTTTCTCCATACCCTCTCCAGCATTTATTGCTTGTAGATTTTTTGATGATGGCTATTCTGACTGGTGTCATTGTAGTTTTGATTTGCATTTCTGTAATAATTAGTGATGAGAATCTTTTCATGTGTGTGTTGGCCATCCGTATGTCTTCTTTGGAGAAATGTCTGTTTAGGTCTTCCACCCATTTTTTGATTGGGTTGTTTGTTTTTTGATACTGAGCTGCATGAGCTGCTTATATATTTTGGAGATTAATCCTTTGTCAGTTGCTTCATTTGCAAGTATTTTCTCCCATTCTGAGGGTTGTCTTTTTATCTTATTTATGGTTTCTTTTGCTGTGCAAAAGCTTTTAAGTTTAATTAGAGGTCCCATTTGTTTCCCCTAGAAATCTGAAAACATTTTTCCACTGTCATCTTCGTCAGTTTTCAAAACTCTTGTGAAATTCAGTTCCTTCAGAGTGTGTCAAGTGATTTTTTTTGTCGCTGAAAGCTTTTAAGATTATTTCTTCATCCCCACTCTTGAAATTTCAGATGATATACCCTGGAGTTGGTCTATTTTTATTCATTATGTTAGTATTTATGTCCTTTAAAGACTTTCTCTTTTGGGCTGATGATTGTCTCTTAATATCTGGTGATCTTTGGTTGATGGTTTATATTAGTATTGGTAAATTGGTACAGATTTCTTTTGTGTATGGCCTTATAGATCTGCTCATCCAGAGGACCATTTTCCTGAATGTGAGGTATGATTGCACACTCTTGGTTAAGTGTAAAGGTCCTATAGACTTGGATTTCTAGACTTAGGCAGAGCAGAGTTGGGCTGGTTTTGGATCTCCAAAATTGCTAAAATAAGGAGTACTTTTTTATGGGAGGTAGAATTTGTTAGTGTATTTCATTCATTGGTAAAATTACCTTATTTTTTTCCCCGTTTTGTTTTAGAAGTTTAGAATAATACTAGGATGTGTTCAGCCTCTCTGTAGCTCCAGCACCTAAAATATGTGCCCTCCCTTGGCAAATGTTTAACTTTGTTTAGAAAGCGATTCTTGGGCTTTTAGTTGGGGGCAGACTTTATAATAAAACTTTGTATTCTCGGATAAGGGTGTGGGGCCAACTGTGTCCTGTAGTTAGTTTTCCAGGTACCTATTTTGATTGCTGTGACATAGTCCTTTCCTGCTCTTTGTGCCTACTATCTCAAAACTTTTTAGGACCCCAGTGGGATCAATGGTGTCTGCCTTCCCTGTAGCCTTCCTTTTTTTTCTTTTTTTTAAAAATAATATTTATTTATTTAGGCTGTGCTGGGTCTTAGTTGCGGCACGCAGGATCTTCGTTGCGGCATGTGGGATCTTTTTAATTGCAGCATGCGCACTTTTTAGTTGCGGCATGTGAACTCTTAGTTGGGGCATGCGTGTGGGATCTAGTTCCCCAGCCAGGGATCAAACCTGGGCCCCCTGCATTGAGAGTGTGGACTCTTACCCACTGGACCACCAGGGAAGTCCCAGCCTTCCTTGATATGGGTTTTAGATTTCTATTTCCTCTAGTCATGTTTATTATTAATACAATTCCATTTGCTTTCTGCTTTCCAGAAAATTATAAAAATTTCTGATCTGATAGTTATACTTGTTTTCTTATTGACAAATTATGGCATTAATATAATTGTGAGGTAAAAAGGGTTGAGACTAGGGAAGATCGTTGAATCTGGAAGTCAGAAGACCCTGGTTGTTCTGGGAATTCCCAGTGGTTAGGGCTCTGTGCTTCCACTGCAGGGGGTGTGGGTTCAATCCCTGGTTGGGGAAGTAGGATCCCGCATGACATGCAGCGCAGCCAAAAAAAAAAAAAAAGTCTTTGGTTGTTCTAGTCCATACTAATTCTGCAATTGTGGACAAACAACGTCACATCTCTAGGCCTTTTTTCCCCTCATCTGTAAAACAAGTTGGTACTAAGGACCATTCTAACTCTAAAGGAGTCTTTAATATAATCCTTCTTTTTTCAGCTTTGTGGGTTTTTTTAATCTTAAACTGATTGTTTAGCAGCTACTTTATATTTATTGGCCTGGAATAATACTGGTGTGATTTTCTTTTACAGTTTGACTGCTAATCTAGTTATTGAGCATACAGTTTTGATATTACTTACATTAACATTGTTATGTGACATTTATTGTAAAAGTGATAACAATGTTTTTATATAAAATACCAATTTCTTCCTTCAGGAGTCACCACCTCTACCTAAAGAGGCATCAAATCAACTCTATCTTCCAGATGAACAAGAACAAGAAGAACTTGATTTTTTATTTGATGAAGAGATGGAACAAATAGAAGGGCGAAAAAACACATTTACTGATTGGTCTGATAATGATTCAGATTATGAAATTGATGACCAGGATTTAAACAAGATTTTGATTGTAACTCAGACACCACCTTACATGAGAAAACATCCTGGAGGAGATCGAACAGGCAACCACATGTCTGAGGCAAAAATTACATCTGAACTTGCTAAAGTTATCAATGATGGCTTATATTATTATGAGCAGGATTTGTGGATGGAAGAAGATGAAAACAAACACACAGCCATAAAGGTAATTGTTTCTGACCAACATCTTTCTGTTGATACTATGTTTTGATTGCATGTTGCTGCTTATGTTTTCCTAAACTTGAGGGTTTATTTTATGAAATTTTGAATATAAATAAATTATATTTAATTTGAAAAATTCCTGGAAATATATCTGATATTCACAACCTGAAAAATTATTTTATTAAAATGACAGTGAAATAAGTACTTTAATTACAAAAAAAAATATTAGCACTCACTGATTTAAAAACCCTTTTTTCAGGTGAAAATAATAAGAAGGCCTTTTCTCATAAGAAGGAATAAAATCTAAAGTTATGGACAGGCTTAGTTTATATGCTCTTTCCTTTCCTGGCTATAATCACCCTAGCTATGTGAGCAGGGCTTCACAAAGGAGTTACTTTTGTTGCCCCTTGTGTCCTTCTTACCTTAGTCTGCAGTGCATGTTCTGTGGTTGTAGAACTGGTTGTTGACAAGTATAGAAGATTAAACTGGCTGATTCTCTCTCCTTGTCCAATCATAACTTTGTTGCTGAGAGTGGTGTTTGAAACCTTGTTCCAATTTTTTATCTTCTTGGATTTCACCCCACCTCCTGGTACCTATCCCAGTTATTAAGGTACAATAAGAGAGTGCCAGAGTAGTCTACTGGCTATCTGCATTCCTTTTATATGACTTTTAATGGTATAGATAGGAATTAAAAAGGATCTTTTTCTGCCATTAAATTGATCAGAAAACCCCCCAAAATTAAATATTTGTTTTGGGGATAGAATAATGAGGGAAGAGTTGTATAAGTATAATATGCCAAATAGGAAAGAGATCTTGGTCAGAAATACAGTTCTAGAAAGAAAAGCCAGCCAACTCGTGGTTGGAAAGAAGGGACTGGCTGTCTGTGGAGCTCCATATCATCAATAAGTGTACTTTCCTTCTTGAGTCTTCATTTCTTTTCTTCCTTGAATTTCTCCATCGCTACTTTTACCCTCTTCTCTAGCCCCTGCCTTTATGGAGATCCTGCCTCAGGATATGGTAGCTTGTCAGTGACTTAGAGCCTGAGCAGTTTTCTCTGTCCTACTGCTATGGGAAAGGAAGTGTGTTTTTATAAAGTTGGTTGAAAGTCTTTCCTTGTGTAAGGGTTGTTACTTTATTTGTGATACTTAAGTTCTGTAAGTAACATCTAATGTAAATCCTTTTGGGAACAAAAAGAGATAGAAAATAAACTAATAATAGGTTAAAATTGCACTACCTCCATTCCCTATCCCTCTACCCTGCTTTGTTCTTCACCAGCTACCATTCTGTATATTGCACTTACTTCTTTTCTGTTTCCATCTCATGAATGTAAGATCTATGAGGATAGGGATTTTTGTCTTATTTTGTACACTGCTGTATCTCCAGCTACAACAGTTCCTGGCACAAAGTAGTGCTCAATTCATATTTGTTAAAATGGATAAATGAATTACGGATTAAACATTATGAACTAACCAGGGGAACCTAACCTCTGTGTATGATACTGGTTCTGTGGGAAAATATTTTCAAGAGTGCCAAATAACGAACTTTCAAGTCACCTTGAGAAACATATCCTGTTGATAGATGATTATTTGCTTTAAAGTGTAGACAACAATAATTAAATTTAATTAACTCATCTATTGCCTTAGCCATTAAATATTAGTCAGGGGAAAGTAATCTTGGCTATATGGCTCTTAAGCATTATGGGTCTGCTTGTAATTATGTCTTATCTGATCCCTATGTACACTCCTGTTATTTAACTTATTTCCTTTGTTTCTAATTCTGTGCTCAACATAATTTCTCATTAGAATTGTACTTTTTCTGAGGGTCTGTTTAGAGGGAGAGGAATCAATTATTTAATATATATTAAACTCCTACTGTGTGTGTGACACTGTGTTAGGTCCTGGGCATGGAAGGGGAAGATAACAGT
The DNA here is from genome assembly GCF_965194825.1 of Balaenoptera physalus. Lineage (NCBI taxonomy): Eukaryota > Metazoa > Chordata > Mammalia > Artiodactyla > Balaenopteridae > Balaenoptera > Balaenoptera physalus. The sequence continues at coordinate 136,744,439 of NC_138884.1, forward strand.
AGGATCTCTGCATGCCTGGTTCTTACAAATAATTGGGGTGATAGACATTAAAATAAGCTGCAATAAGTACTTGATCACAAATTATGATAAATGTGAAAAGAACAAGATGCTATTGGATTAGGCTATAAGGGAATGCCTGTGAGAAAGTCACAGTTATAGTGAGATAGGAACTAGGAGTAAGAATGAACCATGCAAATAACAGATAAACCATATTCTAGGAAAAGGGACTAGCAAGTGTAAGGATCTGAGATGGGAAAGAATTTGGTATATTTGAGGAACTGAAAAAAGGTCTGTTGATAGTATTTATGTAAGAGAACAGTTACAGATATATAGACATGCATCTGATCATAGAAGGTAACATGTGGGCCATGTTAAATAGTTTGGAACTTACCTAAAGTTCAGATGCAGTACCTTGAAGAATTTTATACAGGCCAACAGGATGTGATCTAATTTTTATTTTTAAAGTATCACTGGTTACTGTGGCAGAGAACGGATTAGATGGGGACAAGAATGGCAGAAGAAATCCAGTTGGGAGGCTATTAAAGTAGTCCAGGAGATGTATGTTGGTAATTTAAGATAAATTGGTGGCAGAGGAAATGTAGAATTTAGAAGACCCAGGTCTGAACCCTGAGGAGTGATCATTTAGGAGTTGTATAGGAAACTGGTGTGGAAGCCAAACACTGTCTTCAAGAGGAAAGAATAATCAGATGTGTCAGAAGCTGGACAGATTGAGTTTAGGTATAAATGAAAAGAATACCAAATTGGTAGGGTTGTTTGTTGATCATTTCTGACTTTGTGAAGGGAGTTTTGCTGAATCCAGAAGCTGTGTTGAACTGTACCAAAGAGTAGGTGTAGGCCTTCTGTTTCTGACATGTCGTTATTACTGAAGACAACTAAAATGGCATTTTAATAAATGAGAAAATATCTACTTAAAATCCTTGAAGATCTACAAGGTAAGTTATTATCAGAATAAAACCATAGAGAAGTAGAGTGTTGAAACCAGTTTTGCCTGGGAGACCATTTTGGAATTTGGGTAGTTTGAGAAGTTCAGCTTTGCAAAAGCCACTCAAAATATAGGGGTAAAAGACAAACCCATGGCCCAGTCAAAGTCAGGAATTCCAACAGGAGTCCTTTTCCCATTGAATTGGTACCTAAGGAAAATACCCTAGGGAAAGAGAACTTAACTGCTTTCTCATCTTCACCTCTATGGGACCACAAAGCATATTTCCTTAGTTGTGCTAAGCAGAATAAGGAGAAAAAAATTGGCTTAGAAGTTACAATCATGCACTCCAAATTCACACTATATGGGTGACTGGAGTAACTACTAGTCATAAATTTAAAGTGATTGTGGCCTGTTTATTTCCCAGAAATTAGCAGAAGCAAATCTAACTTTTTTGTGAAGACATTCATCTTTATCCTAGGCCTCAAAGAATTTACTCAAATTATTTTGTAATGAAAGTGAGCAGCTTAGGCTTCCCTGGTTAAGAAACCGCCTGCCAGTGCAGGGGACACGGGTTTGAGCCCTGGTCTGGGAAGGTCCCACATGCCACGGAGCAACTAAGCCCGTGAACTACAACTACTGAGCCTGTGCTCTAGAGCCTGCAAGCCACAGCAACTGAGCCCACATGCTGCAGCTACTGAAGCCTGCGTGCCTAGAGCCTGTGCTCCACAACAAGAGAAGCCACCACAGTGAGAAGCCCATGCACTGCAATGAAGAGTAGCCCCTGCTCGCTGCAGCTGGAGAAAGCCCGAGCACAGCAACAAAGACCCAATGCAGCCAAAAATAAATAAATAAATAAATTAATTAAAAAAAAAAAAAAAGAAAAGAAAAGAAAGTGAGCAGCTCACAAAGTTAATAAGCAAACAAGGAAATAAGGTACTGCATGTGAGAATGAGCAAAAGTAACAGACAGTAAGACCATACCCTGAAAAATTTTAGATAGTAGGATTATTAAACATAGTATAGAGTAACTTTGCTTACTGTGTTTAAAGAAAAATATCTGCAGGGAAAAATAAATTCTAAAGAATAACCTTTCTAGAACTTCTGGAATAAAAACAGTTAAGGCTGAAATTAAGAACTCAGTTAATTGAGGGGATTAACAGCAGATTAGATACAATTAAAGAATCAGTGAATTGGAAGGCAGTTTACAAGAAGCTATTCAGAAATCAGCATAGAGAGATAAAGAGAGAGAATATATGAAAGAAGGTATAGAATGGTATTGTAGACAGTCTTTGCTATTTGGTGTATTTCAAATCAAGTTGTATAATTTAACATCTAGTGGATTTTATTATAAATCTTTTTATTTTTGAGAAAAGTAAAAAACAAGTGGAATATAGAGTGATAAACATGGTCTAAGATAGATATTTATTCAGAGTTCCAGAAGGAAAAGAGAGAAAATGGGACAGAGTCAATATTTTAATAGGTAATACCTAGGACTTTTTCTGAACTGCAGAGAGGTACCAGAGTGGAGCAGCCAGGGAAGAAAGGCGGTTACTTTCAAAGAAAGAAGAGTGACTGGACAGCTAACTGATAGCTGACTTCTCACCAGTAACATTTGAATGCAACAGACAATGGAACAATGGTGTTAATATAAAACGGGAAAATAACTACCAACCTATATTGTGTGCCTTGCAAAAGTATCTTTCAAGTAAGAGAGTGAAATATAATGAGAGAAATTGCAGTTCGTCAAAGGAATTTCCAAAATTGGAATAAAAGTGATTCCAGGTGCCAGAGATACAGAAAGGAGTATAGAGCAAAGCAAGTGATAAATATGTGAATAAATCTGAATAAATATTAACTGTATAAAACAATAACTGTGTCTCACAGATCTAATATAACATTAACACAAACTGGGAGAGAGCAATGAATAAATCGTATTTAAAGGTACTTTTGTGTTTGGAAAGAAGATAATTGATTATTTTTAGTTTTAAAAGTTTTCATTTTGCCATTTGAAGGATACCCAGTTAAAAATAAGATTAGAAGGAATAATCTTGAAACTAGGAGAAAGGGAGAATACGGAATAAGACAAGAATAAAGGGGAAGGAATCTTCTAGCACAAAAATGAGGTAGTAAATTGAAACCCAAATATTTAAGTAGCAAAAATGAATATTGTCAGAATATATGCAAATACAACCAGTTATGTTATTTACACGTGACACATCAAAAAGATAAGGAAGCCAAAAGATTGAAATTAAAAGACTGAAAAAATACACACCATAAAATAGTAATAATCCAAAATCAATCTACAGATTCAGTGTAGTCCCTGTCAGTATCCTAACTGGCTTCTTTGCAGAAATTGACAAGCTGATCTGAAATTCATATGTAAATTCAAGGGACCCAGAATAGCCAAAACAATCTTGAAAGAGAACAAAGTTGAAGGATTCATACACAGTCCTTACATTAAGGCAATGTTGATACTAGTATAAGGATAGGCATACAGATCAATGGAAGAGAATTGAGAGTTGGGAAATTCACCTATGTGTCTGTGGTCAACCAGCTTCCAGCAAAGGTGCCTAAAAAGCCATTCAATAGGGAAAGAATAGTCTTTACAACAAATGGTCTTGGGACAAGTAGATATCCACATACAGAAGAATAAATTAGACACCACCCTAACTCACCGTGCACAAAAATTAATTAAAAATAAATTAAACACATAAATATAAGAGCAAAAACTGCAAAACTCTTAGAGGAAAACATAGAAGAAAATCTTTGTATTTGACAGTGGTTTCTTATGTGACACCAATAGCACAAGCAACAGGAGGAAAAAATAATTCTGATATTATCAAAAAATTTAAAATTTTGTACTTCAAAGGACACCAGAAGATGGACCCCCCCAAAAAAAGCATTTATATTAGCACCCCCCAAAATGAAATAACTGAGGTATAAGTCTAAGAAAATATGTACAAGGTCTATGTGAGGAATACCATAACTCTGATGAAAGAAATCAAAGAACTAAATAAATGAGAGAGATTCTGTATTCATACACAGGAAGAGAGACTCAATATTGTCAGTTTTCCCAAATTGATCTGTAGATCCAATGCAATCCCAATCAAGATTCTAGGAATTTATTTTGTGGATATTGACCAACTGATTCTAAAATTTTATGGAGAGGCAAAAGACCCAGAATAACCCATACAATATTGAAGGAGAAGATAAGTCAGAGGACTGCTAATATCCAACTTCAAGAGTTACTATAATGCTATGGTGATCAAGACAGTGTGATATTGGTGAAATAATAGACAAATAGATCAATGGAACAGAATAGAGAACCCAGAAATGACCTCTAAAAATAAACTGATCTTTGGCAAAGGAGCAAAGGCAATAAAATGGAGAACATAGAGTCTTTTCAACAAATTGTGATGGAACAACTGGACATCCACATGAAAAAAAAATTAATCTAGACACAGACCTTACTCCCTTCACAAAAATTAACTCAAAATGGATCACAGGCTGAAATGTGAAACACAAAACTGTAAAACTCCTAGAAAGTAATATAAGATAAAATCTAGATGATCTTGGGTTGAGCAATGACTTTTAATAAGTTGGATTTCATTAAAATGGAAAACTTTTGCTATGTGAATGGCACTGTCAAGAATGAGAAGCCAAGCTACGGAATGGTAGAAAATATTTTAGTAAAACACACATCTGATAAAGGACTATAATCCAAGATATACAAAGAACTCTTAAAATCAACAATATGAAAACAACCTGAATAAAAAATGGACCAAAGATCTGAACAGACATCTCACCAAAGAAGATATACAAATGGCAAATAAGAATACGAAAAGATACTCCACATCCATATATCATCAGGGAATTGCAAAGTAAGACAACAGTGAGATTCTACTACACGCCTATTAGAATGGCCAACATTTAGAACACTGAAAACACTAATAAATGCTGCTGAGAATGTGGAGTAACCCTCATTCATTGGAGGTAGGAATGCAAAATGGTACAGCCACCTTGGAAGACAGTTTGGAAGTTTCTTACAAAACTAAACATACTCTTACCATACAATCTAGATTGTGTGGACAATTTTTTGTCCACACAAAAACCTGCACATGGATGTTTAAAGCAGCTTTATTCATAATTGCCAAAACTTGGAAGCAACCAGGACATCCTCCAGTAGGCAGATGGATAAATAAACTGTGGTATATCCAGACAATGAAATATTATTTAGTGGTAAAAAGAAACGAGCTATCAGACCATGAAAGGGCATGCAGGAACCTTAAATGCATGTTACTAAGTGAAAAGGTCCAATCTGAAAAGGCTGCATACTGGGTGATTCCAACTAGTCAATGTTCTGGAAAAGGAAAATGATGGAGATAATAAAACTAGTGGTTTCTAGGGGTTGGGGGGAGGGAGGGATGAATAGGCAGAACAAACGATGTTTAGGGCAGTGAGATTTTTTTGGTATGATAATATTATAATGATGGATATGTCATTATCCATCATTATATCCATCCATATATCAAAACCCATGGGAAGTACAACACTGAGTGAAACCTATGTAAGTTATGGACTTTTGGTGATGTGTCATTGTAGGTTCACTGATTGTAACAAATGTAACGCTTGGTGCAGGTTGTTGATAGTGGGCAGGCTGTGTGCGGGGGAGGTTATAGGGTATATGAGAGCTCTAGTTACATATAATTTTGCTGTGAAGGTAAAACTGTTCTAAAACATAGTGTACTGAAAAAAACAGGTTAGGAGAAAATATTTGCAAATCATATTTAATAAAGGAGTTGCATTTTTAATATGTAAAAAACTCTTACAACTCAATAATAAAAAGGGCAAATAACCCAGTTATAAAATGAGCAAAGAAAATGACTAGATATTTCTCCAAAGAAGATATACAAATGGCCAATAAGCCCATGGAAACTTAGTTGACATCATTAGCCATCAGGGAAGTGAAGTGAAAAATCATGATCACAATGAGGTGCCACCCATACCTACTAGGATGACCACAATAAAAAATATATACTCACAATTGCTGGTGATGATGGGGGAAATATGAATCCTCATGGACTACTGGTAAGGATGTAAAATGGTCCAACTGTTTTGGAAAGCAATTTGGCAGTTCTCAAAATGTTAAACAGAGTTATTATATGACCCAGGAATGCCACTCCTAGGTATATACATGAGAGAAATGACAACATATGTCCACACAAAAACTTGTACACAAGTCTTCCTTGCAGCATTATGAAAGTGGAAAGAACTCAAATGTTCGTCAGCTGATGAATGGATAAATAAAAGGTGGTATGGCCATACAATGGAATATTATTTGGCAATAGAAAAAAGTGAATTTACTGATACATGCTATATGAAAACATCATGGTAAGTAAAAGAAGCCAGTCACAAGGTACCACATATTATATGATTCTGTTTATCTGAAATGTCCAGAACAGAGAGAAATTAGATTGGTGGCTACCTAAGGTGGGGTTTGGGATGGGTGGAGAAAATAGTGACTGCTAGTGGGTACTGGGTTTCTTTTTGGAGTGATGAAAATGTTGTAATATTGATTGTGATGATGGTTGCATGTGTAAACTAAAAACAATTGTACACTGGGGTAGATTGTACCACATGTGAATTATATCTTAATAAAATGATTTTTAAACAAGTAAAAGGAAAGACATCCTGTGTACATGGATTGGAAGTCAGTACTACCCAAAGTGATCTACAGATTCAGTGCAATCCCTATCAAAGTCCCAATGGCATTTTTTGCAGAAATAGGATAACGGATAATGAAATTTATATGGAATCTCATGGGACCCTGAAGAACCAAAAACAATCTTTAAAAAGAGGAAATAAAGTTGGAAATCTCATGCTGCTGATTTCAAAGCATATTGCAAAACTCCTGTAATTAAAATAGTGTATTGCTGGCATAAAGATAGACATAGACAATTGGAATTATAGAGCCCAGAACTTGAATGCCAAGACCACTCAATGGGGAAAGGACAACTTCTTCAACAAATGGTGTTGGGGAAACTGAGTATTCACATGCGAAAGAATGAAGATGGACCCTTACTTTAACACCATATGCATAAAAACTTTAATAACAGATTAAAGACTTCAACCTAAAACCCAAAACTCTTAGAAGAAAACATGGGAGTGAAGCCTCATGACATTTGATTTGGCAGTGATTTCTTGGATATAACACCAAAAGCACATGTTAAAAAAAATAGACAAGTTGGAATTCATGAAAATCAAAAGCTTATGTGTATTAACAGACACAAAACAGGGTGAACAGACAGCCTGCAAAATAGGACAAAATATTTGCTTATCATAACTGATAAGGTGTTAATGTTCTTGAATATATAAAGAAACCCAACAACTCAACAAAATAACTCAATTTAGAAAATGGACAAAGGACTCGAATAGACATTTTTCCAAAGATGATATACAAATGGCCAATAAGCACATGAAAGTATGCTCAACATCATTACTCATTGGAGAAATGCAAATCAGAATCAAATGAGTTATCACCTCAAACTCATTAGGATGGCTACTTTCAAAATAAAAAGCAAAACACAGAAAATAACATTTGTTGGAGAGGATGTGGAGAAACTGAAACCTTGCATTGGTGTTGGAAACATAAAATAGTATAGCTGCTGTGGGAAACAGTATGGCATTTAGAAAACTAAAGAGATATTTGCATGTTTATAGCAGCAGTATTCACAATAGCTAAAAAGTGAAAACGACACAAATGTCCATTATCAGATGAATGGATAAACAAAATGGTGGTGTTTATGTGCGATGGAATATTATTCAGCTTTCAGAAGAATGGGAATCTGCCACATGCTACATACATCACTGATAGTCTTTCAGGACATGCTAAATGAAATAAGCAAGTCCCAAAGACATAGTGTATGATTCCACTTACATGAAGTACGAAAGTATTAAAATTCATAGAAACAGAGTGGTGGTTATGGGGTGGGGGGAAATGGGGAGTTGTTTTAATAGGATAGAGTTTCAGTTTTGCTTAATAAAAAAATTTGGGTATCTGTTGCACAACAATGTGGGTATACTTAACACTACAGAACTATACACTTAAAGATGGTTAAGATGGTGAATTTTGTTATTTGCTTTTTTATCCCAATTAAAAATAAAAATTATAAAAGAAACCCAGCCATTTACCAAATAAATAAAAAGTAAAGAAAAAAAGCTGTAGTACATATATTTATATCAGACAGAATAGGCTTACAAAGTAGACTTGAAGACAAAAAGCATTACTAGTGCTAAAGAGTGTCCTTTTGTAATGATTAAAAGTGAAGAAATTCATCAGAAAGTATAACTTAATATTTGATGTATTTAATACAAAATATTCGAATATGTGAAGCAAAAGTTGATAGAACAAATCCAGTCATAGTGATGTAATTTACCCCCTAACTAAATAAGGAATGATCAAATAATTTAAAAACAGAATAATTTGAGAAACAACTCTGTACCTAGCAACTGCAGAGTACATGTTCTTTTTGAAGATATCTATACTACTTTGACCTAGTTTATAAAGCAAATTTTTAAGCATTGATAATACATGAAACACATTAATAGTGGAATTAATTTAGTGTTTAACAATGGAAATAAAACCCCGTGTGTTTTGGAACAAAGGTATATTTTAAATAACTCACCAAAGAAGAAATCATAGTGGAAATTAGAAAATCTAAGTGGAACGTTAGCTGAATTTTAAAGGTGCACCTAGAGAGAGAGGCTTAAATGCAAATATTAGGTAAAATGCTTGAAATTAATAAACCAATCACCACTATTATCTTTGCTGTATAAAAATCCTCCCCCCACCCCCACCCCAGTCTCAACGGCTTAAAGTAAAAAATTTCTCACACTGCTTGGCAGTGACTGGGTTGGCTGCTACAACTCTGTGTGTGTGTGTGTGTGTGTGTGTGTGTGTGTGTGTGTGTGTGTGTTTGGTTCTGTTTGGTTGGTATTCATACTGAAAAAGCAGCCTGTATACAGTACTTGCTCATTCATTCATATAGCAGATGGGGTGAACAAGAGGATGAGCTAAAGTGTATAATTGTTTTCAAAATTGCTGCTTAGGTGTGTTTTATGTATATTTGCTCACATTCCGTTGGCTAAAGCAAATCACGTGGGTAAGTATTGTATATGGGCCAGAGTTGTATATGCTCAAAGGAGACGAAAGGTAATTACAATGGGTAGATGTACATAATCCTTTAATTTAGGAAATCTGGGCTCTGAGCAATAATAGAATCTACTGTAGCTTTTATGAAGCTAGAAGTTAGAAAGTTCTCAAGAAGTTAGAAGAAGAATTAGCAAAATAAACTTCCATAAAAGTATATAGAAAGAAATAATTTAATTAATTAGATCTAAGAGAGGATTAATCATACCAACACTTAATTCTTTGAAAAGACCAAAATTATACTTAGGAAGACAAAATAGAGGAAAATGTGCATATTTTAGCTGCAGTGAAAATAAGGATGTAATTACTGATTATGGAGAACTTTTTTTTTTTTTAATTAATTAATTTATTTATGGCTGTGTTGGGTCTTCGTTTCTGTGCGAGGGCTTTCTCTAGTTGTGGCAAGCAAGGGCCACTCTTCATCGCAGTGCACGGGCCTCTCACTATCGCGGCCTCTCTTGTTGCGGAGCACAGGCTCCAGACGTGCAGGCTCAGTAATTGTGGCTCACGGGCCCAGTTGCTCCGTGGCATGTGGGATCTTCCCAGACCAGGGCTCGAACCTGTGTCCCCTGCATTGGCAGGCAGCTTCTCAACCACTGCGCCACCAGGGAAGCCCCTATGGAGAACTTTTAATAGGTATTTCAGACCAATGATTTGAACATTTAGATAAGGAAAAATTTCTAGAAAAATATATGTTAACCAAAACTGACTGGAAAAGAAAGTTGCTATAGATCATTTTAAATAATCTTCAGACTCCAAGATTTAACTTAATTTTATTAGCAAGTTCTTCTAAAATTGGAATAATTCCAGCCATGAACAAGTTTGCAGTGAATAGAGCTGATAAGTTTTCAAATATTTGTTGAATTGACTGAGGTAAAAAAGGGAATACTTGACTCATTTTATGAGAAGAGCATAACCTTGATACTAATACCTGAAAAGAACATGAATGAGAAATTCATGAAAATATGAATGAGATTTCATTTTCTAATAGTATAGAACAACCATGAAAGGATCTATGTATTTTTGAAATGTGTACAAACATACATAGAAGGTAATACTGTAAAGAAAAAGGCAGGAATAATTATCACATAAGTCAGGATTTGGGTTGTTTTTGTGGGGAGTAGAATACACAGGGTTTCAATATACTAACAGTGTTGTGTTTCTAGTAGTTTTTACATATTAGTTTTCTTTTTTAAAAATTTTCATTTAAATTTATTTATTTATTTTACATATTAGTTTTCTAAACAAGTTGCACAGGTATGTTTAATACGTTTTCCTATGTGGCATATTTCATGACAATACTAAGAACAGGCTAGCATGAAGGGGAATGTGTGGGACAAGAAGAGGTAAGCCAGAGATGAGTTACTCACTTCTTGGAGCTGCAGGGCTGTTCTTGGGCTAAAATGAAGGTTAGGGTGAACTTTTTTTTTTTTTTTTAAATACTTAAAAATTTTTTTTATTGAAGTATAGTTGATTCACAATATTGTGTTATTTTCAGGTGTAAGGTTGAACCTGTTTTTGTTTTTTGTATACAGCTATTTGTCTTCTTGTCCAGTGGTCTGCTTGGGGTGGTGTTGCAAAGCTATACATTGTTGAAGGCTTTATTAACAGGGGACATACAGATAGGACTTCCATCCAAGAGATGTGCTGCTGGGCCTCGGCATCTTGTCACTCATTGCTGGCTGGCTTCTGGGCTTGTGAGGCTCAAAAATTGTCCAGTCTACTATCCGTCGTGATGCCTCTCCCTAATGAGAAATCTTTAGTTTGAACCTGCAGAACAAAGGAGAAAAAACATTACAACCAGTTCTTCACTCATTGTACCCTCTGTCCGAGTTGATTGTGTGGAAACCTAAATATACTCATGCCTTTGTTTCTAGCATATCAGGAAGAACCTTCAAATTGGAAGCTTTTGAATCACATTGGTCAGTCAATCTCATCTTTAGGCTCATCGCATTTGCTATTTTGCAGTATGTCAGCTTTGTCTAGTACTTCTTAGAGTATTATGTGAAGTTATCACTGCTGGTCTAAGTGTCAATTCCCTGAGTTCTCCTTGGCTTTCCTGGCTTTATATTGTATGACAGAACATACCCAGCTGCTGGATGATTGAGACCATCAGCAGGCTCATTGTTGAGAGGGTAGACTGGAGGTGGGCTCTCTTCAGCCTTGACCTATTCTGAATTTGTGGAGTCCTCAAGCCTTGGGAGACCTGATGGCTGTTATTCACTCTGACTTTGCTGACTACTTTGCTGTCTCCTGCTGCATTTCCCTTACAAATGCAGGCAGGCCTTTGTGTTTGTTGCAGATGGTGAGAGGAACTTCAGTTGTGGTGAAGTCTTTGGTATGTAGCTGGAAATGGTGTACAAATTCACCAGGAGATGCCACATCCTCACCTGGCAGACAGAGACATGACATCATACTGACTTGGCAAGCTGAGAGTCACCACCACCACTTGAGCTGTTCCTCTTCTCACAGAGAAGAACACCAACTTGAGAACCTCTCTGGCAAAGCTGGGGCCTATTCCTGACCAGGAGTCAACTTGTGTGCAAGTTCCACTGAGTGCAATTCTGGACCAAAAACTAACTTCTCTGAACCTCAGATGGGGATCATTCTTGTCTTCTCTACCTCACTGAGTTTTTTTTGTTTTTTTTTAAATAAATTTATTTATTTATTTATTTATTTATTTTTGGCTGTGTTGGGTCTTCGTTTCTGTGCGAGGGCTTTCTCTAGTTGTGGCAAGCGGGGGCCACTCTTCATTGCGGTGCGCGGGCCTCTCACTATTGCGGCCTCTCTTGTTGCGGAGCACAGGCTCCAGACGCGCAGGCTCAGTAGTTGTGGCTCACGAGCCTAGTTGCTCCGCGGCATGTGGAATCTTCCCAGACCAGGGCTCGAACCCGTGTCCCCTGCATTGGCAGGCAGATTCTCAACCACTGTGCCACCAGGGAAACCCTACCCCACTGAATTTTAAAGACCTTTGAAAACTGTAAAAGACTGGGCATGTGTGAGAAGGAACAAAGGCCATATGGTTATGTGGGATCAGGAATAATGATGCAAATAGAGGTGAGACCAGGAATTTAAAGACAATGCAGAAGCTTCAGGCTTTACATAGAAATTGTGACATCAAAGTACAGTCTGTGGATTTCTTCCCCAGGTGCCACAGTGTCAGATATTTTCATAATTAGTCCTTTTGTGTTGTGTATTTTAAAATGCAAAACTCTTTTAATTCTTCCTCCTAATACCTTACTCTGAAAGACTTCCTCAGATTGCTTTCCTCTCACAGGCAGCATGAGGCCCCATCATTCTCCCTTTAGATATGGTTTTGATTTGACTTCTCCCTGCTGAAGAGACAAGTGAATTAGGAGACCTAATTTCAGGTTTTGCCTCACTATTTAAATTCTAGCCAAAGCCCCTTGTACAGGTCACTTCCTTATTTTAATACACATACTTCAATTATGGTAGCTTTATAGTAAGTTAACTCTTTCCCAGGAATTCATTCATTAACATATGCTTGAGTGCCTGCCCTGTGCCACGCTGTGCTGGGATCTGGGAATGTGGTAGTGGACATGACTGACTATTGAAAATGCAATCTCCAGGTAATTCATAATGGTGATGTTGATGAGAGTAGGGTGTGTGGATGGAGATAATCCAAAAAATCTAGATAAATAGATAACTACCGTAATTGACCATTGAATTTAGTTATGAGCTGCTTCATAAATAGGAAAGAAGAAACTTGCTGAGTCATCGCAGTGGAACAGTTGGGGGAAAAGTTTGAAGAAATGACAAGTGGAAATATGAATGTAATGCATTCAAATATATTTGAATATTGAATATTATTTTGAATAATATAATATGAATATTGAAGCTTGGTATAATATATTGGAGAAGTGGCAGTACCTGAAAGGAGATGAGTCAAAGTTTGTGTGTGTGTGTGTGTATGTGTGTGTGTGTATTTGTTTATTAATATATTTTTAAAGATTGGAAAGTACTGGAACATTTTACCTGTTTATGGGAATGGTCCAGTGGAAAGGGAGAGTTGAAGATGTAGAAGGGAGTAGAAAATGGAGCTAAATTCTTGAGACTGTGAGACTGGATAGGATTCAGAGCATTGTGGATCAGGGTTTGTCAGCCTTGGCCCTATTGATGTCTTGAACCAGACACTAATTCTTTTTGTGGAAGCTGTCCTGTGCAACAAAGGATGGTTAGCATCATCCCTGGCCTCTATCCACTAGATATCAGAAGCATCCCACCCCCATGGCAATTTTAAAAAATGTACATTGAAGAGAATTATGTGGGCAGAATCACCCCTAGTTGAGAACAACTGATACAGAGAGAGGTATGGGCCTTTCAAGGAGAGGCTTTGGTTCTTTACCTGGAGGGAAGAAATAGAACATGAGTGTAGATGGGTTTGTAGATTTTGTGGTAGAAATAAGAGTAATTTCCTCCTCATGATTTTACCGTTCTCAATGAAATGAGTTAGGGTTATGGGGCTGGTGAAAGGGTCGAGAGTGACAAAGTTGTCATTTTTGTAGAATGGAAGAAAACGGTTCTTAGAAAAATCAAGAGATTCCTGGTGAGCAGTGGGAGACTACAGGCTATTTCTTTTGCAGAAATTTTACTAGGGAGGCTTTAGACCAAAGGGATTAGGCAGGAAAATGGAGGACAGTACCAAGATTATTCTTGATTTATTTCTTAAAATGATGGAAAAGATCCTATCTAGATCTTACTAGGTCATGAGTATTTAAAGCTGTTAACTTATTGAAACTTTTTGGCTTTTCCATTACACCATATTCTCTCACTTTTCCTTCTATTTTTCTTCTTCTTTTTTTTTTTTAGTATTTATTTATTTGGCTGCAATGGGTCTTAGTTGCGGCATGCGGGATCTTTTAGTTGCAGCACGTGTGATCTTTTTAGTTGCAGCATGCGGGATTTAGTTCCATAACCAGGGATAGAACCAGGGCCCCCTGCATTGGGAGCACAGAGTCTTAGCCACTGGACCACCAGGGGCGACCCCCTTCTACTTCTGTAGCCATTCTTTTTCAGTTAGATTTACGTTTATCGTCTGTTCCTTAATTGTCAGAGATTCCTAGGCTTATGACTTAAGACTCTACATTCTTACTCTAACTGCTCTCTCTAAGCACTGTTTCTACTCAGGACTTTATTCACTACTGTATGTTGTTTTAATCCCAACTCTTTTATATCTAGACTAGATTTTGACCCTGAATTTCAGATGCAGTGTGTCTAGCTGCCTCCTGGGACATTTCATCATATTTGTCCTAGAGTTCTTTAAAAATCAACATGCCCCAAACTGAATTTATTATTTCTCCATTCAAAACCCCCTTCTTTAGCTCCTTTTCCTCCTCACAGTAAACAGAATTCCCCAGTCGGTTTATGATTCCTATCTTGGTGATTGGGTCTGTGATCCCTGAACATTGGCATGGGTATATCCCTCTTGCCTCAAGTTAGTCAGTAAGTCTTGTTTGTATTACTCTCATATTTCATGAATTCTTCCATATCTCCATGTTTCCACTTTTCCAGCCACATCTCACTGCTCTTTTTCTCTGTACACTGAAGTACTTGGAGTTTCCCAAAGATACTCTTCTCATCTTTAAGCTTTTGTGCATGTTCCTCCAAAGCCTTGAAATGCTCTTGCCCCATCATCTTTGCTACACAAACTCCTATTCATGATTCAAACTTGGTTAGACATCACCTTCTTTGAGCATCCTTTCATGTTCTACATTTCCTGCTCTCTCCACAGTTACGTAAACCTCTATAGTAGCAGAATACAATTGAAGGAGCTTGATTCAAGTGTTCTCTTTGTGAGTATATGAATAGCTATGTTCCCAGATAACCCTCCTATGGAAAATAACTAAAAATTCTAGATTAAATTATTGAAAAAATTACCCAAAAAAAGTTATGCTTGTTCCATAGATTGACTGAATATGCAATCCCAGAGAAAAGAAACTGAGCTCAGAAGCAGACATTTACTCAGAGGGCATGTCTTGGTCTTGGTTCTGAATGGAGGCAGGTGGGAAGTAACCACTCGATGGTCAAACATTTATGGATTTGCAGCTCAAATTCATAATATACTTCAGTCTGAAAAAAGCTAGAACTAAGAATATAAAGTAGTTCTGGACTATTAAAATCACAGGCGCCTGGCATAAGCAAACGTATATCCTCTTTGGAGGAACTTATTTCAGAGGTTGGCAAACTCTTCTGTACAGGGCTGGATAGTAAATATTTTCTGCTTTGCAGGCTACTTAGGGTCTCTGTAGCATGTTCTTTGTTTCATGGTTGGTTTTTTGGTTGTTGTTTTTTGTATTTTTAAATTTTATTTTAATGTAGCCCTTTATTGTAAAAGCTGTTTTTAGCTAGAGGGCTGTACAATAAAACAGACCACGGACCAGATTTGGCCCACTGATTGTAGACTGACGTCATTCTAAGCCTCAAAATATTCCCATAAGTATTTTCTAAGGGAAGTAAGTTTAGAATGGGGTTGGTGCTCAGAGAAAAAAATGACTAAGCAAGCAAGATAGTTTCACTATCTTGGTGGAGGATTTTATGTATACTTGGAAATAACTTATAACCTGTAGGTTTTAGGTGTAATATTCTGTAAGTGTCAGGCCAGACTGTTATCTGATAGCGTTGTTCAAATCTTATATATCCTGTAGACTTTTTTTTCTCATATAAATTACTGAGAGAGGGCTGTTAAAATCTTCAACTGTGGTTGAAATTTAATTCTTCCTTTAGAGCTGTCAGTTTTTGCTACATAAATTTTGTAGCTCTATTATTAAATGCATGTATGTGTGATGCATATGTATGCATCTGTTATGAGATGCAGTATACATATGTAGTTATGTATTCTTTTTTTTTTTATAAATTTATTTATTTAATTTATTTATTTTTGGCTGCATTGTGTCTTCGTTGCTGCGTGCAGGCTTTCTCTAGTTGTGGCGAGCGGAGGCTACTATTCGTTGTGGTGCGCGGGCTTCTCATTGCGGTGGCTTCTCTTGTTGTGGAGCATGGGCTCTAGACACATGGGCTTCAGTAGTTGTGGCTCGCGGGCTCTAGAACGCAGGCTCAGTAGTTGTGGCGCACGGGCTCAGTTGCTCCGCGGCATGTGGGATCCTCCCGGACCACGGCTCGAACCCATGTCCCCCGTGTTGGCAGGCAGATCCTTAACCACTTCACCACCAGGGAAGCCCTAGTTATGTATTCTTGATGAATTGATTCATCATTGTGAAATATGCACAGTGATCCATATTGACTCATCATTATTTATTTTAAATTTTTTTTTTTTTTTAATTTTGGCTGCGTTGGGTCTTCGTTGCTGCGTGCAGGCTTTCTCTAGTTGTGGCAAGCAGGGGCTACTCTTCATTGCAGTGTGCGGGCTTCTCATTGCAATGGCTTCTCCTGTTGCGGAGCATGGGCTCTAGGCACCTGGGCTTCAGTAGTTGTAGCTCATGGGCTCTAGAGCGCAGGCTCAGTAGTTGTGGCACCCAGGCTTAGGTGCTTTGTGGCATGTGGGATCTTCCCGGACCAGGGATCGAACCCGTGTCCCCTGCGTTGGCTGGCGGATTCTTAACCACTGCACCACCAGGGAAGTCCCTCATCATTATTTCTTGTAATGCCATGTCTTGAAGCTGATGTTGAAGCCAAAGTTGCCAGCTTTCTTTTATCTTTTTACTTTCAGCCTATTAGTGCCTTTATTTTATTTATATTTATTTTATTTTATTTTATTTTATTTTTATTTATTGATTTGCTGTGCTGTGTGGCTGGCAGGATCTTAGTTCCCCGACCAGGGATCAAACCAAGGCCCTGGCAGTGAAAACGCTGAGTCCTAGCCACTAGACCACCAGGGAATTCCCCAATTAGTGCCTTTATTTTATAGGAGGGTTTCTTGTAGACATCATATAATTGGGTCTTACTAGTTATAATATTTTTATTCCCTTTTAAACTTCTTTTGTGACCTCAAAGTTAATCAAACGTTTTATAATATTACATTTTATTTTCTCTTTTGGCTTCTTAGTTATGCTGCTTTAAACTTTTTAATTTTTTAGTGATTACTGTAGTGCTAATAATATGCCTCCTTAACTTTTCTAAATCTATCTAGATTATTATATCATTTCACACTTTTCTCATCTGACAATTAATATTTCTTGGCTTACAAATATAATTTATAATTACAAAAATATAGTTCCACTGCCTTTGTGCTAGTGTTGTCGTATCCTTTTAAATGTATTCTAAACCCCATCTTAAAATGTTATTATTTTGCTTTAAACTAACAGTTGTCTTTTAAGGAAATTGTGAAAAGAAAAAAGTCTTTTATTTATTTATTTATTAAATTTTATATTTTCGCTGCGTTGGGTCTTCGTTGCTGTGCGTGAGCTTTCTCTAGTTGCGGCAAGCGGGGGCCACTGTTCATTGCAGTGCACAGGCTTCTCATCACGGTGGCTTCTCTTGTTGAGGAGCACAGGCTCTAGGCGTGTGGGCTTCAGTAGTTGCAGCACGTGGCTCAGTAGTTGAGGCACGCGGGCTCTAGAGCACACAAGCTTCAGTAGTAGTGGCACGTGGGCTCAGTAGTTGTGGCTCGCAGGCTATTTTCCCTCTGTTTTATACATTAAATTATGTCTTCAAATCTGTCTTTGTTTTCACTAGCTTTTGTCTGCCATCTCCATTCTATTCTTAAGCTCATCCAAGTACAATGTTTTCAGTTCTATAACATTATTTTTGTTGTCTACTTTTTTGGCTGGGATTTCCTATCTGTTCATTCATTCAGACCATCTTTTCATTTAGTTCATCAAACTTAACTCTGTAATAGTTGCTTTAAAGTCCCTATTGTAAAATCCAACATTTGAGACATCTGGAAGACAGTTTCTATTGACTGTTGTTGTTGTTGTTGTTTTCTTGACTATGTGTTACATCTTTCTGTTTCTTTTCACACTTTAGATATTAAATGTGAAATGTTTTTTTACTAGACATTTTAGGTATTATACTGTAGAGATTATAGATTATGTCATCTTCCTCTGAGGAGTGTTGATTTTTTTTGTTTTATTGGCCTGACAACTTGGAATTTTGTGAGCTTGGTTTTATTCTTTGTTAGGTTAGATCTGTGGAAAACCTCTCTAACTTGGTAGAGCTTAGCCTCTAAACCCTATGTCTCGTCAACATCTTATCAGGTATTGTGTTAGGCTCTGCTAGGGAATCTAGAGTAGGTCTTACTGTAAGGGGTGGGTCTTACTCTGTAGCATGGGCTAATTTTTAAAGTGTATCTCACCTGGATGCCATGGGTGTTGATGAGTGGTTAACAAGCGTTCTCCATTCTCAACTGGGTCTATATGTCATCGTCTCCCAATGCTATTGGACCTTTAATATAACTGTTCAGCTCAGTCCCATTGCAGATGTTTTTGGATATGTCTCAGGGAGTCTTATCCTCTATGTATGTAGCTCAGCCTTCAGCCAAGGACTCACAGGGGTCTGACCCCCTACTCACAAGGGATATTGCCCCCTCCAGCACTAATTAGCTCCCTCTTCCTCAGTGTTCTGCTCTATAGATTCCACTGCTTCAGCTTCCCTGAATGCTAAGCACTACCTTCTCAGCTCAGCAGGACAGCCATTCTTTGCTTGGGCTGAAGCTTGCTGTGCTGTGGTTGGGAAATTGTACTGAGAGAAGAGAGCCGGGGTGATTGTGGAGTCCACCTTGTGAATTTCTCTTCTTTCAGAGATCAGGATCTTGCATTGCTAGTTATCTAATGCTAAAATAGTTACTTTATATCAGTTTATGGTTATTTTCATTGGGAGAAGTAGGCTTGTATCAGTTACTCTATCGTATGCAGAGGCAGAAGATCATAACTGTTACATCATAAAATTAAAGTCTGACAGTATTAAGTCTTTGTAAAGAACGGCACAATAGGAACTCACATACCACAGTTGGTGCTAGATTAAATTGTTAGAACCATCTTTTTTTAAAAATTGAAGTATTGTTGATTTACAATATTATATTAATTTCAGGTGTACATCATGGTGCTTCAGAATTTTTATAGATTATCCTCCATTTAAAGTTATTATAAAATATTGGCTATATTCCCTGTGCTATACAATATATACTTGAAGCTTATTTATTTTATACATAGTAGTTTGTACCTCTTAATCCCCTACTCCTGTCTTGCCCCTTCTCACTCCCTCCCCCGACTGGTCACCGTTAGTTGTTCTCTATATCTGTGAGTCTGTTTCTATTTTGTTATATTCATTCATTTATTTTATTTTTTAGATTCCACTTGTAAGTAATAACATACAGTATTTGTCTTCTTTGACTTATTTCACTAGGCATAATACACGCTAGGCCCGTCTATGTTGTTGCGTGTTACAACCATCTTTGTAAACAGTTTAATATTACTTACTAAAGTTGACTGTTTATGCATCCTAGGAAACATCTATTCCATTTCTAAATGTATACGTATACACACAAATATCTAATAAGCATCAATTTCATATCATGTCCAAAATAGTATAATGGATAAATAAATTGTGTCTTTGTGTATAATGGTTTGGTATTTAACAGTGAAATAAATTAATCATAGATACAGAAATGGGGATGATTTTTTTTCTTTCAATATGTTTTATTCTGATGAAGTTACAAAAGTAGATACAAAATATTTTTTTAAAAAAGTAGTTAACTGACTTAGAAAAATAAAGTCCCTAAAGTTTTAAAAATACAAAATAAAATTTCATGTAAAGAACATTTAAAAATATTTTAGATGATAAGACTAACTTAAACTATTTTCATTGTAGACCAAACATAGAATGTTGTTCTATAATAAATCTATAGCACACTGGTAATCCATTTGGATTTACAGAATAGTTGTTTGGAATAGAATCTGATAATGAGAGAAAACCCAAGTGAATTTCAATGCAGTTGCTTCAGTAAAATTACTGCTATCACAGGTAATATCAATATCATCCCCCAAAGCCCTTTACAGTCTGAAATATCAAAATCTAATTCAAAAACAAAGGAAGACCGAGGAACTATTATTTTCCCTCTTTGCCAGAAGTGTACAATAGTAAAAAGCCAAATCCAGTTACTGAACTGATATTAGGAGGAAATAATGTCCCTGTTGAAGCCGCTTAGTTTGGTGTACCAGCTGGTATTTTCAGGCCGGAATTCTACAGACAGGAGAGAGAGCCACCTACAACCAGGCAAGGGTAACACCAGCACCATGACTGGAGCTGCTTAGAAACAAAGAAATGGGGATGATTTTTAAAGTAATGCCGGTGTAGATCAAATGAGAGAATAGTAAAATGATGATAATTGAAACTAGGTAATGGATATATAGGGCTTCAGTATACTGTTCTATTTTTGCATATGTTAGAAAAATTCCAAAATAAAAATTAAACTAAAAAAGATTTGGTGAATGTTATTCATGGAATATATGCAGTATATTATATTATATTATCATATTAAAATATGATTTTATTTACATAAAGTTCAAAGACGGGGAAGTGAAATATATTGCTTAGGGGAACTTTCAGAGGTGGTTAATAAAAGAACAGTTAGGAAATGACCTTCACTAAAATCCATATAACAGTACCTCTGGAGAAAAGGAAGAGAATGTGATTGGACAGAAGCAAACAAGGAACTTTAAGGTATTGGCAGTGTTCTGTTAACCTAGATGGTGGTAACAGGTGGTATTCACAGCTATTAATTTTTATACTGTATACATATAGTTCACACTAAGGCGGAATTATTTTAAAAGACCTGGATGAAAGAATTTTGAGAGTTTTTGGTTGGCATAATCAAGGGAGGCATTATAGAGAAGGGTTAGGCTTAAACTTGGCCCTAGTAATGAATATTCTATATTATAATTAACAAAGCACTTAATCTAGGACCCACTGTTTTGTTCAATACTCCTGACCAAAAAAAAAAAAAAAAAACCCACAAAAAAATATCTTCCTTTGGAACGCATTCTTCTTGACTTCAGTTTCTGTCTTGTTTTTCATTCAATCATCCATTCTTTGTTCATTCATTACAGATATTGGAAGTACTTGTGAGGTGTCAAGCTTAGTGATAGGCACTTGTGTACAGTGTTGAGGAAAATAAACAGCAAGTCCCTGATGTCGTGGAGTTTACAGGCCCAAGGTCCTTTATGTTTCCCCTGTTTGTTGAGCTCAGACTAGGAACCTCTTTTGTATGTTTGATTTAAGGTGTAGACTAGTCAGCCCTAAACAACTGACTCATTTCTTGCCTTTTTCTGGGACTCTGCTTGATTTATTTTTCAGGTTTCTGTGGCAGAGAAAAATTTTTTCCCACTGCTAAAACAGTGGTGGTAAAATTTGTCCCCTTATAACTTTTATCAGAATTTCCATCCCTTGATGCACGCAAGAGCTTTTCCTTGGTTTTTAGGCACTATCTGGAAATGTACAAAATCAAAACAGAATAGGTAGTCCAACTAGTGAAGGTAACCAGTTGGCTTGACTTGAAGGGGGAAAATGGAGAAAAGAGAGGTGAGGACAGAAAGTAGCCTCTGGTGCTGTAAGTAGGTGGACTGTCTCTTAAATAAATGTTTAAAGCCTTGTGATTGTTGCGAAGAACAGTGACGATGAAAATGTTGTGTCTCAAAGAAAGTGGATTGAAGAGTGACTAAGAATTCAGTACTAAAACAATGTATGTCAATAAATGAAAAATCAGTTTCTAAAGTATCTCCTTCAAAGACAGTGTTTAAGTTAGCTATTACAATGTAAATTATGTAGTTTATAAAATCTGGCCTATTCCTTCTTTGATGGAATTGCAGTGGTGTGTAACACAGATGTACTTTTTAATATCTTGATAAAGATAATTTATAAAATACAGTTTGCAATTTTTAAATTACTGTTTCTTGTGTAAAGAAAAGTTGCTCAACACTGATAGGTCTAAGACCTAACTTATGTGTCTTCTCTAATGCACTGCAGTTAAATATTATTTGGGAATTGGTTCTAGAGTCCTTTTAAGTTGAAAACTGAGTATGGCCAAAATACTCTTAAAAGTCCTTTAAACGACTCGTAAAATACATATGTGGTTTTAAATATAGCCCCACATCATAATATGCATATGTAAATTTATCATATATATAGTAATGTAGCAGGATCATATTTATAAAATATTCAAGTGTTTCACTGTTTGAAGCACTTGAGCAAATTTATGAAGATTCTAACTTGGTGGCTCTTCCTGTTCATGGTCATCTTTTCCCTAAGAGGCTGATTTTTAAAATAATTCAAATTTAATCAGTGTTTCTCTATGGTTCTCAACTTTTTTTTAAACATGAAAGCCTTTAATTATAAAATTAGGTCCTTGAGGATATGGTGAAACTATACTTGTTTAGATACTTTACCTTTTAATCTCTTTTTTTTTTTTTTTTTTTGGCCGCGCTGCATGGCTTGCGGGATTTCCCCGACTAGGGATCAAACCCAGGCCCCCGGCAGTGGAAGTGTGGAGTCCTAACCACTGGACTGCCAGGGAATTCCCTAGATGCTTTACCTTTTAATGGTCAGGACATTATTAAAATGTATGCATACTTTTGTTGGGTTTTTCTTTATGTGAATTAACATTTTAGGGCTTAATTACTTCATTGCGTATGTTCATTGAGTAGAATGGCAGTTGCATTAAAAAATAATAACTTAAAAAGTTACTGTAATTCCTGACCAAGTATAATCAAATTTCTTTAAGTTCAAAATGTTAGTACTATTGTGATGTACTGAAATTGAAGATTGTTTGGGTAGGTGGGATGGGAGCAGATTGTGAAGTGTCTTGAAATCTATGTAGGAATTTAGAATAAGGAGCGATTGCAGTTCTTATGAAGAAAAGTGGTATGATCACAATATGGTTTAGTAAGGTTTAATCTAACAGAAGCATTAGCCTAGGTCAGAGTAGGGGAGGGCAGAAGTTGAGTTAAAACTTATTTATAATAATCCAGGGGTGAAATGAAATGCTGAATCAAAGGGATATGTATAATATGTATGTGAATTTTTTTGAACCACCTGTGAGTTAGTTATAGACACTATGCCACTTTATCCCTAAATATAAAGCCTGTATCTCTTAAAAACAAGTACATTCTCCTACATAACAATAACTGTCAAACGTAGAAAGTTTAGTCTTGATAGAATGCTATATCTAATATATAGCCTATATTTAGATTTCTCTAATTGTCTTAATACTGTCCTTTATAACTTTTTATTTATTTTTTGATACCAACTCCAAGAATCACACATTGCATTTAGAATTACATAATTTTAATTTTCTTTAATTTAGAATAATTCCTCAGCCTTTTTTTTTTTTTTGCTTTTCATGCCATCGACTTTTTTTTTTTTTTTTTGTCTTTTCCATTATGGTTTATTACAGTATACTGAACGTAGTTCCCTGTGCTATACAATAAGATCTTGTTGTTTATCCATTTTATATGTAATTGTTTGCATCTGCTAGTCCCAAATGCCCAATCCAATTCTCCCCTGTCCCCCCTTCCCCTTGGCAACCACAAGTCTGTTCTCTATGTCTGTGAGTCTGTTTCTGTTTTGTAGATAAGTTCATTTGTGTCATATTTTAGATTCCATATGTAAGTGATATCATGTGGTATTTGTCTTTCTGACTTAACTTCACTTAGTATGATAATCTCTAGGTCTATCCAAGTTGCTGCAAATGGCATTATTTCATTCTTTGTTATGGATGAGTAATATTTTATTTTGTATATATATATATATATATATATATACACACACACACACACACACACACACACACACACATACACACCACATCTTCTTATCCATTCATCTGTTGATGGACATGTAGGTTGTTTCCATGTCTTGGCTATTGTAAATAGTGCTACTATGAACATAGGGGTGCAGACATTGACATTTTTGAAGAATCCAGGCCAATAGTTTTGGAAAATATCTCTCAGTTTAGGTTTGCCTGGTATTTCCATATGACTAGCTTTAGGTTAAATATTTTTGGCAGGAATATTACATAGGTTATGTGCCCTCTTTAGTATATCACCTCAGGAGACATAATGATGTCATTTGGTTTTCATGTTGTCACTTTCCTTCATGTCTTCTGCAAACAGATGAAGAAGGTACCTGCTTCCCTTTGTAATTAATAAGTGATCTCGAGTAATATTTTAAAGCTGTGTTCCCCAGCAGTCTTCACTTAGTGTTTTAGCTTCCATTGATGACTTTTGCCTGAGTCAGTTTTACTATGGTGATTTTAAGATGGTAATTTTTTATTTGTTACTCCCTCTATGTCAGTTAGCATTCTTCTGTAAAAAAGAACTTTCCATTCATTTTTTATTATGTATTTTAACTTTCTCTTCTCTCTCTGTCTGTTTCTGTCTCTCTCTGTCTCTCTCTTTTTTTAATGTCAGTATGGACTCTTGAATGGATACCGTTCCATTCCAGTTATTCATTTTGATGTTCAGATGTTTCAAATTTGGTCAGGTTAGAACTTTCTCAGGATGGCTCATGTATACCAATGTTATGTCCCCATTGCTTAGCACTTTTCATACCTTATGACAAAATGGCATGCTTGCCTTTACTGGGGGGTGTCTTTTTTTTATTATGGTAAAATGTGTATACAGAAAATTTACAGTTTTAACCATTTTTGAGTGTACAATTTCCACCTGCTTTTTAAATGTGGTCTTCCCTGGTCCTACCCTTGACCTGCTTCTCTTAGAACTTTGCTATCTTGTCCATAAGTGAGAGAATTTATTCCCAGGTTTTTAATCATTAACTGTATGCTAATGACATCCTAGTGTCTTTGTGGGCCTCTAGAACTGTAACCAGTAGCTATTAGATTTTCCAGCTGTGTGTCTCGTGTTCCATAGGTATCTCATTTATATTCTGTCTCCATTTAAAAAATTAAAGGAAACCTACCCTAAACCTGTTTTCTGTTTTTTTAATTGTGGTTGGATGCCTTAGGAATCCTCATCAACTTCTAACTTCCAACATGCAGTGTGTCACTAGGTCCTATCCATCCTTCCCTAACCGTCACTACTGCCATGCAGCAGTTCTGGTCTGCACCATCTCTCCATGGGGTTTGTATACTAGGTTCTTGACTCTAGTTCATTCTCTTTCCAGCTTTCCTCTTGTCAGAGAGTAGTCTTCCTCCTTCCTTTCTCCTTTCCTCCTTTTTTCCTAGCAAGTAAGGGAATTTACTACCAGAAGTCCAAGGAGTAGTATTTGCTTCCAGACAAGTCTTTGTCTAGGACTTCAAAGAATGATTTCACATTTCTCTACTCCTATCTTTGGTCTTCTTTCCTCTGTGTTAGCTTCATTTTCAGTCAGGCTTTCTCTATGAGATGGCAAAGATGGCTTCAGATAGTTTCAGGCTTACTTAATTTTCAAAATAAGTGATCCCAAGGAAAAGAATGCAAATCCTTCAGATTTCTAAAATATTAATCCTACTATTTTCCTATTTTTCTTAATGCTCTTCAGTGCTTTTTTACCTCCCTCAAGATAAAGTTCAAATTCCTTGGAAAACAATAATTCATGATTTGGCTCTTACATATCTTCTTCATTGTGCCACTGCTTTCAGTTTTAAAATTCATACTCAATAAATACCAAGATGCATGTGTTATTTCCTCTGTCTGCACTATTTTTTTACATTGTTTACTTGCCAAACTCCTTTTCATCCTTTAGACTGCAAAACCCAGTTCAGATATTACTCTTCCCAGGAAATACCTCTTTGATAGTTTTTATTGTTATCCACCCCAGAAAAATCATGTTTTTATTCTAACTTTTTACCTCATATGTGCCAATTTTTAACTCTTATAGTGAAATGTAATTAATTTGTTTACAAGTCTTATCCATTGATTATTAAGTCTTTTTGGTCCCCTTTTGAGCAAGGCAAAGTATACGTTTATTTAAAAAACAAAAATTAGACTTCGGCTATAGATTCAATTGGGGTAGACTGTGTAATTCATATCAGCCCTCCTGCCGAGAACAACTGGAAAAGTAGGTAAAAAAATCTGCATGAAAGCACAGTAGAGCTAACAATACAATAAAGAATTGTGTGGCTAAAATCTGGAAGAAGGAAATCTGAAGAAGACTGGTATTACAGTCTGCATTTCCCTCAGAGGCATCAGCTAGTTCCAGAAGAAGCAACTGAAAAGCTGAAAAGAGATTTTTTTGAAAAAACTCATGGAACTAGGGTAATAAAAATTGGTCTTCAGAAACCAGTTGGGGACCTCTAGTAAGCCTTCTAGGCTTTGGGAACTCTAAAGGCCTACATCCTAGAAAATCAGGGTAACTTAAAAAGATCTGCTCTCGGTAGGGTTAGTGTCTATTCATTTTAATCCCTCATTGGATCAGCATGCTGATGCCTGTAGCCACTTAGTTGAAGGAAAACACAAATCCTTTCTAGAGTAAAATATCATCCTAAGCCTCAAGTTTTCAAAAATAATGTCTGTCCCCCCCCAAAATAATCAGGCATACAAGAAGACAAGATGATATAGAAAAAACAAAAGGAACAACAGAAAATAGAGACAGATCCATAGAGATCCATATAATAGAGTTATCAAACAGACTTTAGTTATTATTAACATGATTTTTAAAAAGGTAAAATGGAGAATTTCATCAGAGAAGTAGAAATTTTAAAAAGGAATCTAACTGAAATTCTGGAAATGAAAAATATAAAATGAGTGCAATGAACAGGCATAACAGTAGATAAGTACATGCTGAATACAGAATTACTAAGATGGGTTAAGAAAAAATCAAGAGTGAAGCATGGAGCAAAAAAAGTGGAAAATAAAGAAAATAGTGTCAGAGACATAAGAGATACAGTCCCAAGCTCAAACATACATTTGATTGGATTCTCAGGAGAGAGGAGTGAGAGGATAAGGCAGAAATATTATTTGAAGAAATTATGGCTGACATTTTACCAAAACCGATGAAAGATATAACAAGGGATAAATTCAAGAAGTCCTATGAACTCCAAAGAATATAAATATAAAGAAAACCACATCAAGGTTATAATTTAAAACTGCTGAAAATAAATAACAAAAGCCAGAGAAAAAGGACAGATTTCTTTAAAAGCATCAATAGTAAGACTTACAGCTAACTTTTCAGCAGAAATAATGGAAGTCGGGAGACAATGGGATGGTATAATCACAGTACTGGAAGGGAACTAGTGTTCAGAAATAAAGGTAAAAAAATAGTTGAAGAGTACACTTAATATAGGTGAATTTTATGGTATGTAAATTGTATCTCAATGAAGCTGTTTAAAAATGAAGGTGAAATAACCAACAGACATGAAAACTGAGAAAATTTATTT
The DNA here is from genome assembly GCF_965194825.1 of Balaenoptera physalus. Lineage (NCBI taxonomy): Eukaryota > Metazoa > Chordata > Mammalia > Artiodactyla > Balaenopteridae > Balaenoptera > Balaenoptera physalus. The sequence continues at coordinate 136,771,876 of NC_138884.1, forward strand.
TCAGCAGATATGCTTTAAAGAAAGTACAAAGGAAGTATTTTAGGCAAAGAAAAATGATTCCAGGAAGAAGGTGAAGGTACAGAAAGGAATAAAGAGCAATAGAAATGGTAAATACATGTGTAGATTTAAATAAATATTGACACTAACCACAACAAAGTTGGTATAACTCTATGGGTAAAGTGGATTTTTAAGGCAAAAAGAATTATTCAAGATTAAATGGGACATTTCATAATCATAAAAGGTTTAGTTGCACCAGAAAATATATAAGTTCTAAACTTGTATGCATTTAATAGCAGCCTCAAAATATATAAGACAAAAATTGATAGCTGTGCATAGACAAATTTATAATCATAGTGGGAGATTTTAATACACCTTATCAAGAAAGATGCAAGGTATAGCAAGCAGATGAAAAAATCAGTAAGGATGTGGGAAATGTGAACAACACAGTTAAGAAACTTGGCTTAATTGACAGAAATGAAATACTGCACCTGACATCTGCAGAATTCACATTCTTTTCAAGTGCACATTAACCCTTATACCATAAACAGAAAAATCAATTCTAGATATATTGTAGTTTTAAATGTGAAATTCAAAATAATAAAACTCGTAAAAGATTAAAATACTATTTCCATGATCTTTTAGTACAGAAAGATTTACTAAACAGGAAATAACACAATGAAGCAAATGATTGATAAAATGTACTACATTAAAAAGAACTTTTCAACAGAAGACACCATAAGAGAGTGAAAAGGTAAGGTACAGAGTGGAAAAAAGACATTTACAACATTTTGTAAAGAACTCGTACAAATCAATGAGAAAGACAACTGTATAGGAAAATGAGCAATAGAATTGGATAGTCGTATCACACAAAAAAATTATCCAAATAAAATATACTAAAGGTTTTCATCATTATTAATAATCAGAGAAATACAAATTAAAACCACAATGAGATAACACATCTACCAGAGTGGCTACATATTTAAATTTTTCAAATTTTTGAGATAATTATAGATTCATAGGAAGCTGGAAAAATAGTGCAGAGAGGTCCAATGTACCCTTCACCCAGATAACCTTGAAAGGTTATCTTAGATAATTAAATCTAATTAAATCTGATAGCTTAGATAATTAAACCACAATATTAAAACCAGGAAATTGGTGTTTATTATCACAAATCTGTGTATATACTTCTCTGTCATTTTATCACATGTAGATTCACATAACTACCATCAAAGTCAAGGCACTGAATTATTTTATCACCACAAAGATCTCCCTTGTGCTATTAAACTTACACCCATCTGCCTCCCCTCTGCTATTCCTAATCCCTGGTAGCCATTAATCTGTTCTCCATCTCTATAACGTTGTCATTTTGAGAATGTTATATAAAAGGAATCATACAGCATGTTACCGTTTGAGATTGATATTTTTTTAAAATCATAATGCCCTTGAGGTCCATCCAAAATGTTGTTTATATCCATAGTTCGGTCCTTTTCAAAAAGACTAAATTTTTTAAAACTGACAATACCAAGTGTTGATGAGGATGTAGAGCAATAGGAACTTTGATATACTGCTAATGGGAATGTAAATAGGTACAACTACTATGAAAACATATTTGCATTTTCTACTAAAGTTGAAGTGTACCACCTGATTCAGCAATTCCACTCCTAGTAAATAGTCAATAAAAATGTATGTCTGTTGTCATAAATCACAGGAATTTTTTTTTGATTCATCTCCTAAAGTAAGGGAAATAAAAACAAGAATAAATAAATGGGACCTAATTAAACTTAAAAGATTTTGCATGGCAAAGGAAACCATCGACAAAAGGAGATGACAACCTACTGAATGGGAGAAATTATTTGCAAATGGTATGACCAATAAGGGGTTAATATCCAACATACATAAACAGCTCATACAACTTAACATCAAAAAAAAACAAAAACAGAAACCCGATTAAAAAATGGGCTGAAGAACTGAATAAATATTTTTCCTAAGAGGACATGCAGGTGGTTAACAGGCACATGAAAAGATGCTCAGCATCACTAATCATCAGAGAAATGTAAATTAAAAGCACAATGAAATATCACCTCACACCTGTCAGGATGGCTCTCATCTAAAACAACACAATAACAAATGTTGGCAAGCGTTTGGAGAAAAGGGAACCCTCCTACACTGTTGGTGGGAATGTAAATTGGTGGAGCCACTGTGGTAAATAGTATGGAGGTTTCTCAAAAAACTAAAAGTAGAACTACCATGTGACCTGGAATTTCCAGTCCTGGATATATACCTGAAAAAAACAAAAAACACTAATTTAAAAAGACACTTGCACCCAATGTTCATAGCAGCATTATGTACAATTGCCAAAATATGGAAGCAACCTAAGTGTGCATCAAAAGATAAATGGATAAAGAAGATGTGGTATACACACACACACACACACGCATACACACACACACAATGGAATACTACTCAGCCATAAAAAAAGAACAAAATTTTGCCGTTTGCAGCAAAGTGGATGGACTTGGAGGGCATTATGCTAAGTGAGTAAGTCAGAGAAAGACAAATACTGTATGATCTCATTTATATGTGGAATCTAAAAAATACAACAAAGTAGTGAATATAACAAAAAAGAAACAGACTCACAGATATAGAGAACAAACTAGTGGTTACCAGTAGGGAGAGGGAAGGAGGGAGGGGCAATATAGGGGTGGGGTAGTAAGAAGTACAAACTATTAGGTATAGGGTAAGCTACAAGGATATGTTGTACATATCCAGGGAATATAGCCAATATTTCATAGTAACTATAAATGGAGTATAAACTTTAAAAATTGTGCATTACTGTATTGTATACCTGTGACATATAATATTGTATATCAACTATACTTCAATTTACAAAAAGGTAAAAAATCATATGTTCACCAAATAAGTGTTCTGTAAAAACATATTTATAACAACATTATTTATAACAGCTATAGTCTGGAAAGGACCTGATGCTCATCAACAGTAGAATGGATTTTTGTATTTATCTTTTTTTTAAAAAATTAATTAATTAATTAATTTTTATTTTTGACTGCATTGGGTCTTCGTTGCTGCGCGTGGGCTTTCTCTAGTTGTGGTGAGCGGGGGCTGCTCATCGTTGTGGTGTGCAGGCTTCTTGCGGTGGCTCCTCTTGTTGAGGAACACGGGCTCTAGGCATGCAGGCTTCAGTAGTTGTGGCACGTGGGCTCAGTAGTTGTGGCTCGCGGGCTCTAGAGTGCAGACTCAGAAGTTGTGGCGCACAGGCTTAGTTGCTCCGTGGCATGTGGGATCTTCCTGGACCAGGGCTCAAACCTGTGTCCTCTGCATTGGCAGGCAGATTCTTAACCACTGTGCCACCAGGGAAGTCCCTAGAATGGATTTTTTAAAATTGTGGTTTGATCATACAATAGAGTACCGTAGAGCAGGGATGGACAAACTTTTTCTGTAAAGAGCTGTGTAGTAAATATTTTAGGCTTTGTATGTCATACATTGGCTACGGCAACTACTCAACCCTGCAGTTGTAGCATTGGTGCAGCCGTGTGCAATATGTAAACAAATGGATGTGGTTGTGTTCCAATGAAACTATTTACAAAGACAAACTTTGGCCTTTAGGGGCTGTAGTTTGTTGAACTCTGCTGTAGAGCCACAAACTATAGATGAATCTCATAAAGATAATTTTGTGTTAAAGAAACCATACATTAAGATTACTTTTTTATAAAGTTCAAAAACAGGCAAAATGAATCTATAGAATTAAAGTCTGAGTATTGGCTGTTTTTAGGAAGAAAGACAAGGTAGTGATAGGAAGGAAGGAGCATGAAGGGTACTTCTAGGGTGCTAGTTATATCATCTTTACCCGAATGGTGGTTCCACAGGTCTGTTCACTTTTGACTACTTATTGAGATATATACCTATGATTTATTTTATGACCTTCTCTAGTGTGTGTGTATATATATATATATATATATATATATATATATATATATATGTATGTAAATTGGGGTGTGTTATACCATAATTAGTTTTAAAAGTTAAAAACAAAACAGAAATGTATTATTTGTGTTCCCATCAGAATAGAACTGTGTTTATTCATTTTTGGCATATGATAAACATACAATAAACGTTCATTGAAGTGGGAGTTGCTAATAGCAAGCTCTGTAGCAAGATAAGGGACAGTGAAGAGTAATGACTCAATTAGCTTGAAGAGCTTACTGAAGACTTTTGGGAAAGCAATTTTGGTATGGGGAAGTAATCATTTAAGGCATTTTCATGAAAAGAAGATAGATCCTAGTTTAAAAGGCTAACTGGATCTAATAAATGGTGTGAGCTGTCAAGTAACATTCATGTTTGAAGACAGAAGGAAAAGATTGTTTGGATAGCTGTTAAGAGCAAGATGCCACAACTATTTTGTAATGATGATGTTTAATTTGGCTCATCAGACAGATACTTTTGTCATGTCTTTTACCTCCTACACTCTTTTTAGATGTTACTCTGTAAAGGGTCATGGACCAATTAGCACTGAGGAGTAGTGTAGATGTAATACAGGGTTTATTGGGGAAAACTTACCAGAAGTAATAGAATGCAAGTAGTCCCTCAAACTCTTTTTTTTTCCCCCCACAGCTTCAGCCAGGCTTCAGTAGTCTTCATGCATTATAGCCAGATGACCTTCCAGTAGAGAATGGCCTCCACCTCTGTAATGTTTTACATATATGTAGGTCAGGGCAGGGAACATCTATGTGATTATGTAACAAAAATTAGAAAGGGGCCCTAGGGGCAAGGATGGGCCCATTCTTCCTTTGAGCTAACAACTTAGACCTACGCAGTATCCTTGCTACTAAGCTTATAAAAGGGGTTTGGAAATGAACCTTCAGAGCCATCTAGGTTTATGTTTCATCACATGTTTCCCACTATTAGAAAAAGAGGCAGAAACTTCTTGGACTAGTGTTAAAGGTCTATTAGCTTTCTCCAGCTTCCTTACCGGACCACTGGTTCTAAACAAATTTTGTCATTTACTGAATTATCTTCTAATAAATGATTGCTTATTCCAAGCTTCTCATCTTTGCTCATAGTACCGAATTTAGGATGCTTTTCCCTTTCTCTAAATTCTTATTCTAAGGAGCTGCTTTGTCCCATCTCTTCTGTGATGCCTCCCTTATGATCTCAATTCTTATACCAAATACTATCCACTTTTCATACACTGTCTAATATTATTTTTATGTGTGCATTTCTTTCGTTCCATCTAACTTGTAAATTCCTTAAGTGTAGGGAACATGAATTGGATTACTTTGTAACCTCTATAATACTCTAGTGGTCTTGTGTGTAAATGCTTAACAAATAGTTAATGATAAGAATGTATGTTCTTATAATGTATTTTAATTATAAAATAGTCATAATATTTTAGGGTTCTCGATGCCTCTTTTAGACTCTGAATATTAATTGTTATTAAGTATAATGCTAGATTCTTTATTAGAACATCTTTTCTATTCGGTTGCAATCAATTCCTGTTTTTAAAACTCATTTTTTGAGATTAGTATCAATTATTGTCTGTTGGTTACTCTATTAGCCAGTTTAGTAATTAGATTCCTCCATTCTACTTCAGCAAGAAGTTGAGAACTTTAAGAAGCTAAATCTCATTAGTAAAGAGCAGTTTGAAAACCTAACACCTGAACTTCCTTTTGAGCCAAACCAAGAAGTTCCTGTAGCACCTTCACAGTCCAGGCAAGGTATGTAAATCTGCTTTTGTGTAAGTGTCTGAATAATATTAAAGCAGTTCTAAATTGTTTTAAAGTATGCTTCTTTTTTATTTGTGGAAAACATTTAGCTATCTGGTAAAAGACTAGAATTTTAAAACTCAACTTTTATTTATCCTTTGGTGAACTTCAAAACATTTTAGAGACTTAAAAATACAGATTGTAAATTTGGTAAGACAGCCATGTAGTAAATGATCATAGTTGGAAGCCCACCTTACTATTGGTGAATAGGCAGGTAATCACAAAGGTGATCCAGGAGTTGTCTATATAACACCACTTCATGCTCAAACCCAAATGCTTACTTAAAAGTAGGCTGAATTGGTTGGTTTCTTTATGTGTCTCATTTGATTTTGAGATTTCTGGGAATGCTTCTCTTTGCAAAATAAGAAAAAATTTTCACTCACTTGCTGATTCCTTAAAATATACCACTAGCATCATTCTTTTGCTTTAAGGCCTTAGCTTTGTGTGAAAGTGTAAGTACATTTGGGAGATTCATAAAATTGAATCTGACATTTTCAGGCAAGTATAACTGATTTTATTATGCTTTTTCCTGAAGGCAGGTTAAAGAAAAACTTTTAATTTGGAAAACTTCAGACATATACAAAAATAAAGCAAATTGTATAATGAAACCCCATGTACCCATTACCTACCCATTAGCTGCTTTATCATCTCATAGCCGATTTTATTTCATCTTGACTCTACTCATTCTCTTTACCTCCCACTTGGATTATTTTGAAACAAACTCCCAATCATATTATTCATATTTTTTCATTCCTAAATATTTCTGTATGTGTCTTTAAAAAGATAAGGACTACCTATTTTAACACATAAATAAGCCAGTACCATTATCACATCTAAAATTAACAGTAATTCCTTAATATAAAATATCTAGTTGGCGTTCAAATTTTCTCATTCATCGCTTAAAAAAAAATCAGGATCCATATAAACTCCAAACATTGCAGTAGGTTGATATGTCTCTTAGTATGTAGGTTCATACTGTTGTGGTTTTTTTCCCTTGAACTTTATTGTTGTAGAAACTAGATTGTTTGTCCTGTAGAATTTCTTACATTCTGGACTTTGCTGATTGCCTCCCATGGTTTCATCCAACAATTTTCTGGTCCTGAATTTTCTTTAACTGTGATTTTGATACAGAGGCTTGATCAGATTGAGGCTCACATTTTTGCAATAATATGTCATATGTTGTGTTGAATACTTATACCAGGAGGCACATAATGCTCGATTGTCTCTCTTTGGTGTCTCTCTTTGATAATCATCGCTTGAAGTTTTATTTCACAAGGGGCTTCAAAATAGTGATAATTCTGTTTTCATAATTCCTTCTTAATTTAGTAGATTACTTCCATAAAGAGGATTTCCCTTAATTGACTATTTGTTTTTCCTGAGATAGAGTTCTTATAGGAAAGGGAATAAATGCTTAATTCTTTCACTTTGTTTACTAGTTTTCAAAGTAATGAGCTCGTTCTCTACATCTTTGGTGACCCATGAGGAGGTTTTTTGGGTTTTTTGTTTTATTTTAAAATTATCACTATGATCAAAACTATTAGAGCTCATCAAAAAATTTGGTAAAGTTGCAGGATATGAAATTAATATACAGAAATCGGTTGCATTTCTATACAGTAGCAATGAACTATCAGAAAGAGAAATTAAGGAAGCAATCCCAATTACAATCCCATCAAAAAGAGTAAAATACCTAGGAATAAACCTACCTAAGGAGGTAAAAGACCTGTACTTGGAAAACTATAAGTCACTGATGAAAGAAATTGAAGACGACACAAACAGATGGAGATATATACCATTTTCTTGGATTGGAAGAATTAATATTGTTAAAATGACCATACCACACAAGGCAATCAACAGATTCAATGCAATCCCTATCAGAATATCAATGACATTTGCCACAGAACTAGAACAAATAATTTTAAAATTTGCATGGAAACACAAAAGACCCCAAATAGCCAAAGCAATCTTGAGAAAGAAAAACAGAGCTGGAGGAGTCAGGATCCCTGACTTAAGACTATACTACAAAGCTACAGTAATCAAAGCAGTATGGTACTGGCACAAAAGCAGACATACAGATCAATAGAACAGGATAGAAAGCCCAGAAATAAACCCACGCACCTCTGGTCAGTTAGTCTACAACAAAGGAGGCAAGAATGTACAGTGGAGAAAAGACAGTCTTTTCAATAAGTGGTGCTTGGAAAACTGGACAGCTATATGTACAATAATGAAATTAGAACATTCTCTACATCATATACAAAATAAACTCAAAATGGATTAAAGACCTAAATGTAAGACCAGAAGCCATAAAACTCCTAGAGGAAGACTTAGGCAGAACACTCTGTGACATAAATCACAGGAATGTTTTTTTGCATCTTTCTCCTAAAGCAAAGGAAATAAAAGCAAAAATAAACAAATGGGACCTAATTAAACATAAAAGATTTTGCATGGCAAAGGAAACCATCGACAAAAGGAAATGACAACCTACTGAATGGGAGAAATTGTTTGCAAATGATATGACCAATAAAGGGTTAATATCCAACATATATAAACAGCTCATACAATGCAACATCAAAAAGACAAACAACCTGATTTTAAAAAGGGCTGAAGAACTGAATAGATATTTTTCCTAAGAGGACATGCAGGTGGCCAACAGGCACATGAAAAGATGCTCAGCATTGCTAATCATCAAGGAAATGTAAATCAAAACCACAATGAAATATCACCTCACACCTGTCAGGATGGCTGTCATCCAAAAGAACACAAATAACAAATGTTGGCAAGGGTGTGGAGAAAGGGAACCCTCCTACATTGTTGGTGGGAATGTAAATTGGTGGAGCCACTGTGGAAAACAGTATGGAGGTTTCTCAAAAAACTAAAAGTAGAACCACCATATGACCTGGCAGTTCCAATCCTGGGTATATATCTAAAAAAACAAAAACACTAATTTAAAATAAAGACACATGTACCCCAATGTTCATAGCAGCATTATTTACAATTGCCAAAGTATGGAAACAACCTAAGTGTGTATCAACAGATGAATGGATAAAGAAGATGTGGTATATATACATATACAATGGAATACTACTCAGCCATAAAAAAGGAACAAAATTTTGCCATTTGCAGCAACATGGATGGACTTGAAGGACATTATACTAAGTGAAATAAATCAGACAGAGAAAGACAGATACTCTATGATCTCACTTATATGTGGAATCTAAAAAATACAAACTAGTGAATATAGCAGAAAAGAAACAGACTCACAGATATAGAGAACAAACTAGTGGTTACCAGTGGGGAGAGGGAAGCGGGGAGAGGGATTATGAGGTTAGGGGATTAAGAGGTACAAACTATTATGTGTAAAATAAGCTACAAGGGTATATTGTACAACATGGGGGATATAGCCAATATTTTATAATAACTATAAATGGAGTATAACATTTAAAAATTGTGAATCACTATATTGTACACCTACAACTTATATACTATTGTACATCAACTATACTTCAATTGAAAAAAGAGAAAATTATCACTCTGATCTCATAAATACATTAGATGGGTTTTACTCTACTGTCTTATTGATACTTGGGCCAATTATCAGTTTATTGACTTTTAGCTCCAAATCTGCCTTTCGTTGCTTTGTTCTGTGATAATGGAGTTGGACTCTTTTTTGAAAATATTATTTTTTCATTTGTTTATATTTATTTATTATTTTTGGCTGCATCGGGTCTTAGTTGCGGCACATGGGATCTTTCGTTGTGGCGCATGGGCTCTTCGTTGCGGTGTGAGGGCTTCTCTCTAGTTGTGGCATGTGGGTTTTCTCTCTCTAGTTGTGGCGCACGGGCTCCAGAGTGCGTGGGCTCTGTAGTTGTGGCACGCAGGCTCCAGAGCTCATGGGCTCTGTAGTTTGCGGCATGTGGGCTCTCTAGTTGAGGTGAGCAGGCTCAGTGGTTGTGGCGTGCGGGCTTAGTTGCTCTGTGGCATGTGGGATCTTCCCAGACCAGGGACTGAAGCTGCAGTTCCAGTCCCCTGCATTGGAAAGCGGATCCTTTACCACTGGACCACCAGGGAAGTCCCTGGAGTTGGACTCTTAACTGTCTTGTTTGTCAGGTGGTTAAGCTTTGTCAGTACTCTAGTTGCTACTGAGTTGGTCATTGTTTCTAGGCCTTTTCCATTGAAAGAGCTTGGAAATTTTTTTAAGGAAAATTATGTTAACGAATTTATATTGATATTTTTTGTTCAAATTTAGGATTACAGATTTTAATTTTAATTTGTTAGATTTTATATTTGTACTACTTTTTACTTATGTGAAAAAAATATCATTCTTAAGCACAGTAACAGAATTGTTTATCCTATGATACAGTAGCTTCAGAATAACAATAATATTAAATAATATTACTATAAGTACTAAAAGAAGCTTACTTTTAAAAAAATTCTTTAAATTTTTAGGCTTTGAACTTTTAAAAACTTTATACTTTTAAACTTTTTTTTTTTAACATTCTTAGGGTATTCCACTAAGGATGTTTAGTCTAATTACAAGATTTTTTGTGTTGTTTAATTTGAGTACATTAAAATTGAAAATTTATGCTCCTCACAGCATCATAGAATTAAAGTCCCAAGAGATGTATTTTATTTAATTAATTAATTTACTTAAATTCCCGGGACCTACTTTTAACTTTTTAATAAGTTATGCCATACAATACAGTTTTAAAATTCAGTGACTCAAAGTGATTTAAAGTTATTATTGAAGTCAGAGTTAGTGTGTGTAGTTTTTTTCATGATAAAAGAAGTGACCACATTTTAAATAAACGAAGATTTCATGTTAGCATCTTTGTTTAGTTTGGCACCTTGGACTATACCCTATGAGAACTATTAAAGAGATATGCAAAGTCTTGGAATAAACTACAGATTACACTCTGGTCCCCTGATAATCTCAATAATTTTTATTGTTAACTGGGCAGATATACTGCTCTGTGCAAAGGGAAAAAAGATAGCATCCCATTTTCAAAAGGAAAGAAGCATGGAGGATATGGTTCACAGCTACAAAAATACATATGATTCATTTGAAAATGGAGCCTTCTTAAAGACAGTGATCTGGTGAACCATCAGCATCTTCCATTGCCAATAAGTAAATATTCTCCCGTATGCACAGTTCGGATTGCATCATATCTACCACTCTTCATTTTACTCATTTTACTTAATATCATCCCATGGGCACGTTCCCAAGTTGTTAAGTCCCAAAGAGATAAATTTTACAACGCATAAAAGTAACAAAGAATTAGAGGGAAGAGGGACTTCCCTGCTGGTGCAGTGGTTAAGAATCCACCTGCCAGTGCAGGGGACACAAGTTCGATCCCTGGTCCGGAAAGATCCCACATGCCGCGGAGCAACTAAGCCCGTGCACCACAACTTCTGAGCCTGCGCTCTAGAGCCTGTGAGCCACAACTACTAAAGCCCGTGCACCTAGAGCCCGTGCTCCTCAACAAGAGAAGCCACTGCAACGAGAAGCCTGCACACCGCAACGAAGAGTAGCCCCCAGTCGCCGCAACTAGAGAAAGCCCTCGCACAACAACGAAGACCCAATGCAGCCAAAAATAAACACATAAATAAATTTTTTTAAAAAATTAGAGGGAAGGGGCGGGGGAGATAGGGTATGGGATTAAGAGATACAAACTACTATGTATAAAATACATAAGCAACAAGGATATATTGCACAGTACATGGGAATATAGCCATTGTTTTGTAATAACCTTAAATGGAGTATAATCCATAAAAATATTGAATTATGTTGTATGCCTGAAATGAATATAATATTGTAAATCAACTATACTTCTATTTTAAAAAGTCAATATGAAAAAAGATTAACATCAGTAGAAAAAGTAGTTGACAAAACATAAACTGGAGCTTCACACAGGGGAAAACTGTATGGCTGGTAAATATGAAAAGATATTATACTCTACTTTGCTGCGATTTGCCAGTTAAAACCATGGTGACATAACATATTATAACCCAGCAGTTTCACTTCAAGAGATACTGTTGCAAATGTTTACCAAAAAGAACATTTATAGCAACATTGTTCATAATATTAAAAAAAAAGAAAACTAAAAAAATACCCATTTATAGTAGAATATAATATGTGGCATAGTCATAGAAAGGAAAAATATGCAGCAGTGGAAAATGAAAGAACTAAAGCTACATGTGACAAAATGGGTTAATCTTAAAAGTAGAGGATGTATCGATTTAATGCCATCATATAAAATTCATGGATACATGCATAGCCTGTAGAAACCATGAAGAGCAAGGGGAAGTAAAAAAAAAAAATTAATATAGTGTTTAATTCCTGAGAAAAGGGAGGAATCCCATTTGGAAAGTCTGCAAATGGGTTTGCCTGAATCTGTAATTTATGTATTAGCCTAGTTGGTAGATTTGTGAGTACCAACTCTATGTTTCTTTTAAATATTGCCTTCCTGGGTTATAAGTGATTAAGCTCTTCAAGTAAAGTCTCAGATATTTACCAAAAGATTTTTTTTTAAATACAGTGTTTTTAGGAAGCTTAAATTTTTTCCATACTTAATTTCTTGTTCTCATTTTCATTTCTAAATCAACTGTATTTTTAAATCTATATATACATTTATTAATCTTCATGTTCTATAATCTCCAATTTTTAAAAATATGAACAGAAAGAATAAACAAAAATTAAGAATAGAAATCAATATATTGCTATGATAAGAAATGTTGAATAGATTAACTTTCAGTTATAAAGACAATTATGGATTAGATTTAAAGAATATTCAGCTCTGTGCTGTTTGTATGTCGTAAGTATACAGAAAGATTGAAAGGCAAAAGGATGCAAAATGCTATAAAACAACGATGGTAATAAAAAGAACTGCTATTGCTATTACAAAATAGAATTTAAGGCAAAAAAAAAGTGTTTGTTTTCACTGTCTTTAATATCTATCTTCCTGTTTATCCCCTATACCCGATTCAAACAGGCTTTTGCCCCTCACACCCCAAATCAGCTTTTGATAGTGCCTCTAGAGATCTCTGTGTTTAAGAGGGGTCATATCAATCATCATCTTCCCCAACAGCATTGGATCAATCATTCTCTGTCTTGAAACACATTCTTCCTATACACTATTTACTTAGTTCTCATTCTACTTCAGGGAGTCTTATTTGCTGGTTCTTCCCCATTTCCCCAAGCTTTGGATGCTTTAGCACCTAGTCTTGAAGTCTCTTCTCTTTCTGATCCTCAGTAACTCCTCAGGTAATAGTATTTAGTTTCATGGTTTTAAATAGAATCCTTATACCAATGAGTGTCAAATTTATGTGTACAGACTCCATCCTATATTCCATATAAATAACCAACTGTGTAGTCAACAGTTTCACTTGGATATTTTATAAACATGTCAAACTTCTTATGTCCAAAATCCAAAGTCTGAATTACCACGCCTTTCCAAGGACTTCTCCCAGACTTCTACATCTCTATAAATGTTAACTGCATCTTTCTAGTTGTACAGGTAAAAAAAAATCTTGATGTTATCTTTGATCCCTTTCTTTTTCAACTTCTATTTCTTATTCCTTCTTATTCCTTTATATCAATTACCCTTTAAAATATATCCAGAACCTAACTACTTCTCCCCTTCTCTACTTCTATCACCCTGGCAAAAGCCACCATCATTTTACCATTGGTTAATTCTAATAACTCCTAATCTGTCTCTTTCCTTTCATTCCACCTTACAAGGATCCAGAGTTATCTTCTTTCTTTATTTTCTTTAAAAAAAATAAAGTATGATTTATATTCAGTAAATTTCACACTTTTTGGATATACAGTTTTGGGAATTTTGACAGATGCAGTCATGTAATTGCCACCTACTCAAATTATAGCACAGTTCCATTACTCCCCACAAATTCTCCCATGCTTGTTTGTAGTCAACCCCGTGCCTAGCCTTTGGCAGCCTGTTTTCTATTTTCTACTCCTATAATTTTGCCTTTACCAGAATATCATATGAATGGAATTGTATAGAGTGTAGCCCTTTGAGTCTGACTTCTTTCATTTAGTGTAATGCATTTGAGATTCATCCATATTTTTGTGTGTTATTTGTTCCTTTTTACTGATAAGTAATATTCTGTTACATGGATGTAAGCATTAGTTGAAGAACATGTGGGTTGTTTTTAGTTTTTGGTGATTATGAATAAAGATGCTATAAATATTTGCTTATAGGTTTTGATGAGACTATAAGTCTTCATTTCACTTGGGTAAATACTTAGTGGGATTGCTGGGTCATGTGGTAAGTGTATGTTTAACTTTATAAGAAACTTTCTAATGGTTTTCCAAAGTGGCTGTGTCCTGTGTCATTTTGCATTCCTGCCAGCAATGTATGAGGGTTCCAGTAGCTCCACGTCCTCACGAGCACTTGGTATTGTAAGTTTTAAAAAAATTTTGCCATTCTAATAGGTATGTATTAGTATCTCATTGTGACTAAATATGCTGAGCATCTTTTCATGTGGTTATTTGCCATCAGTATATCTTTGGTGAAGTGACTGCTCAAATATTTTGACTTTTTTTTTTACTGACCTTTGAGAGCTATTTATTCTAGTTCAAGTCTTTATTGCATATGTAATTTGCACATATCTTCTCCCAATCTAGAGATTATCTTTTCATTTTCTTAAGAGGGCCTTTTGGGAGTTCCCTGGTGGTCTAGTAGTTAGGATGCAGTGCTTTCACTGCCGTTGCCTGGGTTCAATCCCTGGTTGGGAAACTGAGATCCTGCAAGCCACGTGGCGTGGCCAAAAAAAAAAAAATAGTGTGCCTTTTGAAGAGTAGCACTTTTTTTTTTTTTCCATGCTGCACAGCTTGCGGGATACTGACGTGAACTTCTTATTTTTAATGATGTGCAATTTAAAAAAATTTTTGTGGATTATGCTTTTGGTGTCTAGGTAAGAAATCTCTGCTTAATACAAAATCCAAAGATTTTCTTTTTCTTTTGTTTTTGAGCAGAGAAAGGTTTATTGCAGGGCCATGCAAGGAGAACTGCGGCTTGTGCTCAAAAGCCCAAACTTCCGGGGCTTCCCTGGTGGCGCAGCAGCTGGGAATCTGCCTGCCAATGCAGGGGACACGGGTTCGAGCCCTGGTCTGGGAAGATCCCACATGCCGCGGAGCAACTGGGCCCGTGAGCCACAACTGCTGAGCCTGCGCGTCTGGAGCCTGTGTTCCGCGACAAGAGAGGCCACGATAGTGAGAGGCCCGTGCACCGCGATGAAGAGTGGCCCCCGCTTGCCGCAGCTGGAGAGAGCCCTCGCACAGAAACGAAGACCCAACACAGCCAAATAAATAAATAGATTAAAAAAGTGAAATTCTAAAAAAAAAAAAAAAAAAAAGCCCAAACTTCCTTATGGTTTTCAGGGAAAAGTTTTTATAGGCAGAATTTGGAGTGAGAGCTGCTGGGTTTGTGACTTTCTTCTGACTGGTTGGTGGTGAGGTAACGGGGCAGTGTTCTAGGACTCTTGTGCTGAGCCTGTAGTTACCGTCTTCCACCTGGGTGGGACCTTAGTTCCTGTAGAAGAACTCAACAATATATTGTTTTGTATTGTTTTGTTTTTTAAAGTGTGCTTACATTGAAATACACATTTTATTTATTTATTTAGTTTATATTTTTGGTTGCGCTGGGTCTTCGTTGCTACATGTGGGCTTTCTCTAGTTGTGGTGAGTGGGGGCTACTCTTCTTTGCGGTGCGCAGACTTCTCATTGTGGTGGCTTCTCCTATTGTGGAGCACGGGCTCTAGGCACTTGGGCTCAGTAGTTGTGGCTCACAGGCTCTAGAGTGCAGGCTCAGTTGTTGTGGCTCAGGGGCTTAGTTGCTCCCCGGCACATGGGATCTTCCCGGACCAGGGTTTGGACCCATGTCCCCTGCATTTGCAGGTGGATTCTTAACCACTGCACCACCAGGGAAGTCCTGATATATTGTTATGTAGTTTCTTTAAGGAGAAACCAGGACCTTGCCCCATTCTGCACTATTGTTTCTTGATGCTCCTCCTTTGTTTCTGCATTCCCTCACTTCCTTGATTAGCAGCTGCTTGAATCTGCACTTTGGAACTCTGGGAGGGTCTAGGAGGCTGAATGAAGCCTATTCCCTATATACGAGAAATGGGGGACACAAAGAATTTGTACCTGGGAGGGCCCCATATGGTCCTGCCCAATTTCAGTCCCCCCTTTTGTTTGCTACTCTTCAATCTTGAGAAAGCGTGTTGGACAAGAAAGGGAATAACATTTTGGACAGAGAGCTTAATCATAAACTTGGCAGAGGAACTTGGTTTTAGGGGACTCGGTTTCAATCCCCACTCCTGTTTCAACCTTCCTCACATCTTTCAGGGAATGAGGTGACGACCACTCTAGCTACTTCCTCCTGAAATAGGGTGTAGTCCTGCCTTGATTTGGGGAATGGACACTGAGTTGGTAATACTCCCCTGTTCCAAGTCCTGGATCTGAGTCTTGTCTGAATAAGATCTCAATCCCTTGGTCTTCCATTTTGGTGCAACAGACCCAATTAGAAGTAGGATGAGTGACGGCCCAAACTTTAATAGACAAAATAGATCTCATTCCCTGAGGATTTCAGGAGAATAAGCCTGAAAATCAGTCTGGACCTGACATTTAGGGGGAGACTTGTAGCCAGTTGTCTAATTTTATTTATTTGTTTGCTTGTTTGTTTATTTATTTATCAGCTGTGTTGGGTCTTAGTTGCGGCACATGGGATCTTTCATTGCAGTGTGCAGGCTCCTTGTTGCGGTGCGCGGGCTTTCTCTCTTGTTGTGACACATGGGCTCCAGAGTGCACACGCTCATTAGTTCCAGTGCTCTGGCTCTCTAGTTGTGGTGCACAGACTCCAGAGCACATGGGCTCTGTAGTTGCAGCACGTGGGCTCTCTAGTCGTGGTATGTGGGCTCAGTAGTTGTGGCGCATAGGCTTAGTTGTCCCGCAGCATGTGGGATCTTAGCTGCCCAACCAGGGATCAAACCCGGGTCCCCTGCATTGCAAGACGGATTCTTAACCACTGGACCACCAGGGAAGTCCCCTGGTTGTCTAATTTTATATAAGTAGGTTTTAACTTCTTATGTGGCATTTACGTATATGTAACAGGAGCTATTGGCCACAAAGATTTTCTGTTAGAGGCTTTATATTTTTAGCTTTTACATAATTCAGGTCTCTATTCAATTTTGAGTTAATTGTTGTTTGTTTTCTTTTTTTTCTTTTTGGTGTATAAGTATGGATATGGATATCCAGTGATTTCAGCACCATTTGTTGGAAAGTTTATTCTTTCTCCATTGAACTGCCTTTTGATCTTTGACAAAAACCAATTAACTATATGTGTATAGATTTTGGACTCTATAGTCTGTTCATCTTGTCTCTATGTTTATCCCTTTGCCACTAGCACAACTTGGTAACTATAATCTTAAAATCAGTATACATCCTCCACCTTTTCTCTTTTTTTAAAAAAATGTCTTGTCTATTCTAGTTTATTTGCCTTTTCATAAAATTATAAAAATAGCTTATTGGTGTCTATAAAAACTCCAACTGGTGTTTTGATTGGAACTGCATTGAATCTTCAGATTAGTTTAGGAAGAATTAACATCTTAATGGAATAGAATTTTCCAATCCATGAATATTGCATACTTCTCCAGTTAAGTATTTTTTTGTTCTTCAGTGTTTTATAGTTTTTGGTGTGTTTTGTACACATTTTGTTGGCTATGTTCCTAAGTATATTATGATTTTGGTGCTGCTGTAAATGGTGCTTTAAAATTTTTATGATCCATTGTTTATTGCTAGTATGTAGAAATAGGATTGAATTTTTTATATGATCCTTTGTGATGTTAATTTTATGTGTCAGCTTAACTGGATCAGAGGATGTCCAGATGTCTGGTTAAACAGTACTTCTGGGTTTCTCTGTGAGGCTATTTCTGCATGAGATTAGTATCTGAATTGGTCAGCGTGGTAAAGTAGTTTGCCATCCCCAGTGTGGGTGGACATCATCCAGTCCACTGAGGGCCTGAATAAAACAAAAAAGTGGAGGAAGGAGGAATTTGCTCCTTTTTTGCTGTCTCATTGTTTGAGCTGAGACATCTCATCTCATCTCAGACTGGTATTTATATCATCGACTCCCCTAGGTCTCAGGCCTTTGGACTCAGGCTGAATTACACCACTGGCTTTCCTAAGTCTCCAGCTTATAGATGGCAGATCATGGGACTTCTCATCCTCCATAACCTTGTAAGCCAATTCCTCATATTAAATCTCCTTTTCTATCCTATTGGTTCTTTTACTCTGGAGAATCCTGACTAATACAACTTTGTATCCTGTGATATTGATAAACTTACTAGTAGTAGGCCTAGTAGTTTTTCTATAGATTCTTTGATATATTCTATATTGATGTATTTCTACACAGATAATCATGTTGTCTATGAATAGATGTAGTTCTATTTCTTATTTATCTATGCTTTCATTTATTTTCTTCCCTTATTGCCTCAGTTGGCACCTCCAACATGATGTTGAATAGAAGTTATAAGATAAGACATCCTTGCATTGTTTCTGATTTTAGGAGGAAAGCATTCAGTCTTTCACCATTAGGTATGATATTAGTTGTAGGTTTTCCATAGATGCCCTTTATTAGGTTGAGGAAGTTCCCTTTTATTTCTAGTGTGCTGAGAGATTTTAATCATGAATGGATGCTGATTTTTTGTTCTGTCTTTTTTTCTGGGTCTTTTGAAATGATTATATGGTTTGTCTTAATTGGTTTATTTATGTTGTAAATTACATTGATTTGTCTTCAAATGTTGAGGTAGTCTAAGAGTCCCAGGATAACCTCATTTGACTGTGACATATTATCCTTTTTATACATTAGTAGATTCAGTTTGCTTTTTTTTTTTTTTTTTTAGAGGAATGAGGAATATCGGTTTGTATTTTTATTTTCTTGGATTATCTTTGTCTGGTTTTGGTATCAGGGAATGCTGCCCTCATAAATGAGTTGGTAAGCATTCCTTCCTCTTCTATATTTTGGAATAGTTTGTATACAATTGTTATTACTGATTCCTTATAGGAGTGGTAGAATTTGCCAATGAAGTCATCTGGCCTGGGATTGTTGGAATGTTTTTAACAACAAATTAATTTTTTAAAGAGATATAGGACTATTTAGGTAATCTAGGTTTTCTTGAGTGAGCTTTTATAGTTTGTTTATAAAAAGGTTGTCCATTTCATGGGTGTTTTTGGTAATATTCCCTTTTTATCCTTTTAATGTTTATGGAGTCTATAGAGATACAGGCATAACTCAGAGATGTGGATTTGGTTTCAGACCACCGTAATAAAGTAAATATCACAATAAAGCAAGGCCTATGAATTTTTTGGTTTCCCAGTCTGTATACAGTATGTTTACACTATACTGTAGTCTACTGAGTGTGCAATAGCATTATGGCTAAAAGAAAAATGTACATACTTTAATTTAAAAGTACTTTATTGCTAAAAAATGCTAACCATCATCTGAGCCTTCAGCAAGTTGTAATCCTTTTGCTGGTGGCGGGCCTTGCCTCAGTGTTGATGGCTGCTGACTGATCGGGGTTGTGGTGGCTGAAGGTTGGGGTGGCTGTGGCCATTTCTTAAAATAGGGAACAATGAAGTTTACCAAATTGATAGACTCTTCCTTTCACGAACCGTTTCTCTGTAGCATTCAATGCTGTTTGATAGCATTTTAGCCACAGTGGATCTTCTTTCAAAATTGGAGTCAGTCCTCTCAAACCCTGCTACTGCTTTATCAACTTAAGTTTATATAGTATTCGAAATCCTTTGTTGTCATTTCAACAGTCTTCACAGTGTCTTCACCAGGAGTAAGTAGATCCCATCTTAAGAAACCACTTTCTTTGCTCATCCATAAGAAGGAACTCTTCATCCACTTAAGTTTTATCATGAGATTATAGCAATTCAATCACATTTTCAGGCTCCACTTCTAATTCTAGTTCTCTTGCTCTTCCCACAACATCTGCAGTTTCTTTCTCCACTGAAGTCTTGAACCCCTCAGCATCATCCATGAATGCTGGGATCAACTTCTTTCAAACTCCTATTAATGTTGATATTTTGACCTCTTCCCACGAGTCACAAATGTTCTTAATGGCATCTAGAATGACGAATCCTTTCCAGAAGGCTTTCAATTACTTTGCACAGATCCATCAGAGGAATCACCATCTATGGCTGCTATAAGCCTTACGAAATGTATTTCCTAAATAATAAGACTTGAAAGTGGAAATTACTCCTTGTTCCTGGGGCTGCAGAATGGATTTTGTGTTAGTAGGCATGAAAATGTTAACCTCGTCATACATCTCCATCAGAGCTCTTGGGTGACCAGTTTCATTGTCAGTGAGCAATAATATTTTGAAAGGAATCTTTTTTTCTGAGCAATAGATCTCAACAGTGAGCTTAAACCCCCTGGAAACCATATTGTAAACAGATTTGCTGTCATCCTGGCTTTGTTATTCTATTTATAGACCACAGGTAGAGTAAATTTAGCACCATTCTTAAGGGCCCAAGGGTTTTCCAGAATGGTAAATGAGCATTGACTTCAACTTAAAGTCACCAGCTGCATGAGCCCCTAACAACAGAGTCAGCCTGTCCTTTGAAGCTTTGAAGCCTGGCATTAATTTCTCTCTAGCTATGAAAGTCCTAGATAGGTATCTTCTTTCAACAGAAGAATGTTTCATTTACTTTGAAAATCTGCTGTTCCTGCATTATGTTAGCTAGATTGCCTGGATAACTTGCTGCAACTTCTGCATCAGCACTTGCTGCTTCACCTTGCATGTTTATGTTAATGAGATATGGCTTTTTTCTTTAAACCTCATGAACCAACCTCTGCTAGCTTCAGACTTTTCTTCTGCAACTTCCTCACCTCTCTCAGCCTTCATAGAATTGAGGAGAGTTAGGGCCTTGCTCTGGATTAGCTTTTGGCTTAAAGAATGTTGTGGCTGGTTTGATCTATCCAGACTTACTAAAACTTTCTCCATATTAGCCATAAGGCTGTTTCACTTTCTTATCATTCGATTAAAGTGGAGTAGCACTTTTAATTTCCTTCAAGAAATTTTCCTTTGCATTCACAACTTAACTGTTTGGCATGAGAGGCCTAGCTTTTGGCTTATCTCCGCTTTCAACATGCCTTGCTCACTAAGCTTAATCATTTCTAGCTTTTGATTTAAAGTGAGAGACGTGTGACTCTTCCTTTCACTTGAACACTTAGAAGCCTTTGTGGATTATTAATTGGCCTAATTTCAATATTTTTGTGTCTCTGGGAATAGGGAGCCCCAGGGAGAGGGAAAGAGATGAGGGAACAGTTGGTTGATGGAGCAGTCAGAATATACACATTATCAATTGTTTACTGTCTTATGTGGGTTTTGTTCATGGTACCCCCCAAATAATTACAATAGTAGCATCAAAGATAACTGGTCACAGATTACTGTAACAAATATAATAATGGAGAAGTTTGAAATATTGTGATAATTACCAAAATGTGACACAGAGACATGAATGAGCAAATGCTGTTGGAAAATGGCACCAATAGATTTGCTGGATGTAAAGTTGCCATAAACCTTTAATCTGTAGGGAATTCCCTGGTGATCTAGTGGTTAGGATTCCACGCTTCCACTGCAGGGGGCACAGTTTTGATCCCTGGTCAGGAAACTAAGATCCCACATGCTGCCACGTGGCCAAAAAACAACAACAACAGCAACAAAACACCTTTCTCTTTGTAAAAACAAAAACAAAAACTCAATGTCTTTGAATTGCAATAAAGCAAAGCACAATAAAACAAGGTATCAGTAACTCTTCTTTCACTCCTGGTATTTGTAATTTGTGCTCCCTTTCTTTTTTTTCCTGATCAGTCTGGCTGGAGCTATATCAGTTGATCGATTTGATAAATTTTCTCTTTTTAAAATTTTATTTATTTATTTTTATCTTTGGCTATGTTGGGTCTTCGTTGCTGCACGTGGGCTTGCTCTAGTTGCGGCGAGTAGGGGCTACTCTTCGTTGTGGTGCATGGGCTTCTCATTACGGTGGCTTCTGTGCATGGGGTTTAGGCACGCAGGCTTCATAGTTGTGGCTTGCGGGCTCTAGAGCGCAGGCTCAGTAGTTGTGGTGCATGGGCTTAGTTGTTCCGCGGCAAGTGGGATAGTCCCAGACCAGGGCTCGAACCCGTGTCCCCTGCATTGGCAGGCAGATTCTTAACCACTGAGCCACCAAGGAAGTCCCTGATACATTTTCTAAAGAAGATTTGTCTTCATTGATCTACCTTATTATTTCTCCCAGTAGTAGGATTTTCTGCTCTAATTTTTATTTTTCCTTTTTTTTTCTCCTGGTTTGGGTTTAGTTTGCTCCTCCTTTTCTGGTTTCATAAGGTAGAAGCTTAGATAATTTATTTGAGAACTTTCTTCTTTTCTATTATAAGAATTTATTGCTACAAATTTCCTTTTAAGCACTATTTTAGGTGCATCTCACAAATTTCAATATATTGTTTTCTCATTTTTATTCAATTCTAAATATTTTCTAATTTCTTTGTATTTTTCTTTGACCCATCAGTTATTTGGAAGTGATTTTGTTTAATTTCTAAATATTTGGGTATTTGCCTGATATGTTATTTTTTTTAAAATATGTATTTATTTAGGCTGCACTGGGTCCTAGTTGTGGCACTCAGGATCTTCGTTGTGGCATGTGCGCTTCTTAGTTGTGGCATGCAAACTCTTAGTTGGGGCATGCGGACTTCTTAGTTTGGCATGCGAATTCTTTAGCTGTGGCATGCATGCAGGATATAGTTCCCTGACCAGGGATCGAACCCGGACCCCCTGCACTGGGAGCACAGCATCGTACCCACTGGACCACCAGGGAAGTCCCCCTTATGTATTATTTTTTAAGAGGGAAGTTTACATTAGTCATTTGAGATTTTTCTAATATAAGCATTTTATCCTATATGCTTTCCTTTAAGCACTGTTTAAACTTCATTTCACAGATTTTGGTGTGTTGTGTTTTAATTTTCATTCTTTTCAAAATATTCTCTAATTCCTCTTGAAACTTCCTCTTTGATCCATGAATATTTTGAACATGTTGTTTAATTTTCAAGTGATTGGAAATTTTCCTATTATATTTTTGTTATTGGTCTTATTGATATATAGTTTCATTCCATTATGGTCAGAGAACATACTTTGCGTGATTCAATTCTTTTAAATTTGTCGAGGTCTAATTTATGACACACAGTATGGTCTGTCTTAGTGAATGTTCCATGTGCATTGACAAGAATATTTATTCTGCTGTTTTTGAGTGGAGTGATCTATAAATTCTTATTAGAGTCAGTTAGTTGATGGTGTTTGTAAGTTCTATTCCCTTGCTGATTTTTTTTTGGCTACTAGCTCTATTAGTGAGAGAAAAGTGTTGAAGTCTCCAACTATAATTGCAGATTTGTCTGTTTTTCCTTTAATTTCTGTCAGTTTTTTCTTCATTTATTTTGAAGCTCTGTTTACTAGGTGTACTACACCCTTAGGTTTATTGTGTCTTCTTAGGAGTTGACCTTTATGTCAGTTTATACTGCCTTCTTTATTCCTGGTCATTTTATTTGCTCTGAAATCTAGTTTATCTGATTTTGATATAGCCATTCCAGCTTTTTCTTGATTACTCTTTGTATGATATGTGGTGTGTCTTTTTTCATCCCTTTACTTTTAAGCTACTTATTTCATTATATTTGAAGTGAGCTTGTTATAGACAGCATATAGACTGGTCTTTTTTTAAAATTCAGTCTGACAATCTGTCTTTTAATTCGTGTGTTTAGATTGTTTACATTTAATGTAATTATTGCTATGTTTGGATTTAGATTTTGTTTCTTTGTTTCCCTTTCTCTGCCCTGTTTGGGTTACAGTTGACCCTTGAACATCTAGAGGGTTATGGGTGCTGACCCCCCAACATAGTCAAAAATACACGTACTGCTATCTCTCCCTCAAAAACAAAGGAATTGATAAATGACTCACCCAAGGATAAGAAGCTGAAACAGTTTGAATAGAATCAGGACTCAAACCCTAGTTCTTTTGATTCTACATATTGTGATCTCTAATTGAATGCAAACTTTTCCCACACTTAGTTAATTTAAAGATCTTTAAAATGAAAATACATGTCCTATATTTATTGAAAAAAAATATCTGCTTATAAACTGACCTGTGACATTTAACCCCATGTTGTTCAAGGGAAAACTGTATATGTAATTTTTTAAATTACATTTTAATTTATCTAGGGTGAGTTTGGCCATATATGCCTTTTTTGTGTAATTATCTTTTTAGTAGTTCCTCTAGGGATTAGGTTGCTCTAGATACACTTAACTTTTCATTTTATTTAGAATCAATATTTTACTACTTCAATAGGAATGTAGAAATTTTACTTCCATATAAGTTTCTTTGTGTTATAGTCTTGAAAATAAATTGAAAATCCTATGTGTTATATTTTTTACTTTTAACTATCAAGTACGTTTTAAAGAACTTAAAAGGATAATAGTCTATTATCTATATTATACTTTTACCATTCTCTTGCTCTTCCTGTATTTATGATGTTCCAAGTTTCTTTCTGATATCCTTTTCTTCTGTTTGAAGTACTTTCTTTAGCAATTCTTTGAGAGAAATTCTGCTGACTATGATTTATTTACCTTAGTTTTCCTTCATCTGATGATGATGTGTTTATTTCACCTTCATTCCCAAAGGATGTTTCCTTGGATATAGAATTCTGGAATGACAGTTCTTTTCTTTCAGCACTTAAAACTGTCAGGCCACTTCTTTCTGTCCTCCATAGTTTCTGATTTAAAAATTTTGTAGTAATTCAGATTGTTCCCTTACTTGTATTGAGTTCTTTTTCTCTAGCTACTTTCAAGAATCTTTATTTGTCTTAAGTTTTCAGCAATTAGAGTGTGATGTGTCTGACCATGGATTTCTCTGGATTAATCCTTGATGGGGTTCTCTCTGTTTCTTGAATGTGTAGGTTCATGCCTTTAGCCAAACTAGGGAAGTTTTAAACTATTATTTCTTCAAAAATTTTTTTGGTTCTGCATTTTCTCTCCTCTCAAGGACGTATTGTTGTTCCACAGGTTCCTGAGGCTTGATTAGTTTTTTCCAATTGTTTTTTGCTCTGTCGTTCAGATTGGATAAATGCTATTGATTCTGGCTGCTTTTACTATTTCTCCTTATCACCTGTTGGAAGAAGTTTAATTGTGATTGTCTTGATGTGATTTTCTTCCAGGCTTATTGAGTTTTTTATCTATGTGTTTACATATTTTTAACCAAATTTGGAAAAATTTTTAGCCATATTTTAAATTAACATTTTAATTTTTTAAAATTAATAATTTTTAATGTACTTTTAAATCTTTCCTTTAAGATTCCGGTTACATGTATATTAAGCTACTTGAAGTCACATAGCTCAATAATGCCCTCTTCTTTTTTTTCAGTCTTTTTTTTCCTCTGTGTTTTGTTTTGGGCAATTTCTAATCCTATGCTTTCAGGTTAATTAGTTTTTTATTCTGCAGTGTCTAATCTATTTTTAAACCCATCTGGTGTATTTTTGAAAAATCTCAGCTGTTGTATTTTTCTTCTCCTGAAGTTGGATTGGATTCTTTTTTTTATTGTCTGTATCTCTTTTTGATGTGTTCATACTTTCCTCTACCTTATCGAATACATGAAATATAGTTATAATGACTTTTTGCAGGCAAAGTGTAAATCCAGTTTCAGTGGTTGGCAAATTTATTACCCATAGGCCAAAACTGGCCTGACATGGTCTAATCTGGCCATACCATTCATTTACATATAGTCTATAGCTGTGCTACAATGGCAGGGTTGAGTAGTTTTAACAGAGACTTTATGACCCGAAAAGTGAAAAAAAATTACTATCTGGCATTTACAGAAAAAAATTTGCTGAGTCCTGCTTCAGTGACATTTTATTCACATTAAAAAAATGGAATGTCAGTCCTCGTGTAGCATTTTTTATTATCAGCCTTCAGTGAACACCAACAGCATAATATTAAGTTCTGTTTTTATAAAGGCAATTCCTGTCTATAAAGACAATGGGGAATGTGGATAAGGTTCATATGGTCCAGGTATGCAGGTGTGCAATGATTTGGTGGCAATAAAATTTGGAAAATCTTAAGTGGCAAAATAGTTAGCACAGCCCCCTCAGTCCAGTGGTTCTTAAACTTTGGCATGTATCAGATTCACCTGGAAATCTTGTTAAATCAAGGAACTCTGTCCCCAGAGTTTCTTGATTTAGTAAGTTGAGGTAAGACCTGAGAATATGCATTTTTAACAAGTTCCCAGATTATCCTGATACCACTGGTTGGGACTACACTTTGAAAATGAGTGCTTTAGCCTAATCCTCTGAAATATCAGTCTTCTCTGATAAACTTTTAGCAGAAACTGTATGGTAGTCAATCACAATTGAGGTTCCCTGAAGAGCAGATGGCCTGGTCTTTTGTGGTTTAAAGCTTTTTTGAGGTATAATTTACATAAAATTAACTCACTTTAAGTGTATAGTTTGATTAATTTCAGTAAATTTGTATAGTTGTACACCAGTGCCACAATTCAGTTTTTAAATTCCATCATGATAAAAGTTCCCCCACGATCATTTGCAGTCAGTTTCAGCACTCAGTTTCAGTCTGAGGTAACCAGTGACCTGCTTTCTGTCTGCATGTTTTTACACTTCCTAGAAATTTCATGTAAATGGGATCATATGATATGTAGTCAATGTGTCTGGCTTCTTTCAATTAATATAACATTTTTGAGATTAATCCATGTTGTTGCTTATATTTGTACTTCACTCCTTTTTGTGAGGTAGTGTTCTATAGCATGGACATACTTCATTTTGTTTATCCATTTGGAAGTTGATGGATATTTGGATTTTTTGGTTTTGGTTTTGGCTATTATGAAAAATGCTACTTTGAACATTCATGTACAAGAGATGGCCCATGATTTTGATAAAAAGAAGTTATAATATCTAGATGATATTCATGTATCATCCCAGGCTTATATTTGATAAAAAACAACTTTAGGGACTTCCCTGGTGGCGCAGTGGTTAAGACTCTGTGCTCCCAATGCAGGGAGCCCAGTTTCCATCCCTGATCTGGTAACTAGATTCCACATTCATGCCGCAACTAAGAGTTCACTTGCCACAGCTAAGTGTTCACATGCCACAACTAAGGAGCCCACCTGCCGCAACTAAGGAGCCCACCTGCCACAACCAAGACCCAATGCAACCAAAAAAAAATTTTTTTAATGTATTCTTATTTCCTAACTACCTATATTTCTAGTAATTTAATTTTTATATCTACTATATTTTATGTACTTGCAATTGTGTTAACTATTTTTGATAATTTTTTGTCAAAATATTATCATTTTTTAATATTTATTTATTTAGTTAGTTAGTTATTTTGGCTGTGCCAGGTCTTAGTTGCGGCACACGGGCTTCTTAGTTGTGGCATGCATGCAGGATCTAGTTCCCTGACCAGGGATTGAACAAGAGCCCCCTGCATTGGGAGCACAGAGTCTTACTCACTGGACCACCAGGGAAGTCCCTGTCAAAATATAAATTGGTATATGGTACGCTATACAAATTTTGTAAAATGTTTCTTTTGAGATAACAAAAGTACTCTATAGATCTTAGTCTTCACAAAATTGGTATATCTGGACTCTACTTGGTGGGTAAAATTCACACTGAATTAAACCAGGAATAAAATAAATATAAAACTGAAATAAAACGTAACTTTTTAATATGGAAATGTTCAGATAAAAATAAAAGCAGAGAAAACTGTCTAATGAACCCCCATGTACCCATCTCACCTAATTTCAACAATTGTTAATAGTTTGACATTCTTTTTTCATCTGTACCTTGTTCCTCATCTGTTTCTGTTATTGCGTATCGAATCTCAAACACCATATTATTTATTCTGTAAATATTTCATTGTATATTGCAAATTTATATATATATATATTAATTTTCATGGTACCATTATTTCACATAAAATTAGCAATAATTGCTTAATATCATCTACTAGCCAGGTTTGTTTGTTGTTCCTGATTGTCTGAAATATATCTTTTCCTAATTTGTTGTTTGAATCAGGACCAAGCAAGATGCACACATTGCATTTGATTGATAAGACCATTAAGTCACTTTTAATCTATAATCATTCCTCTTCTCTTGTTTTTCCACGCCAGTGATTTGTTGAAGAAAGTGATTACTTTGTCATGCAATTTCTTATGATCCAGATTTATCTGATTGTATCTTCATATCATATGTCCCTTTATCTCCTCTATTTCCTGTGAACTGGTATTTAGATATAGAATAGTTAGTATATTCAGGTCTTCTATATTTCTGATGGCAAGACTATTTCTTAGGAGGAGTTGTTTTACTTCCCATTGCATCATATGATGTCTTTCAGGCTCACTTTTAGTGATGTTATGACTGGTCATTGGGTTTAGATGTTATCAGTCTGATCCATTCATCATAAAGTTTCCCTTTACCTTTTTTTTTTTTTAAAGACTTTTTTTCTAGAGCAGTTTTAGGCTCATAGCAAAATTAACAGGAAGGTACAGAGATTTCCCATTTACTCCCTGATCCCAATTTGCATAGCCATCACCCATCTGGTGCAAGATATTGCCTCTTTATAGCAACATCCCACATCAGAGTGGTACATTTGTTCCAATTGATGAGCCTACGTTGACACATTGTAGTCACCAAAAGTCCATAGTTCCATTAGCATTTATTTACTCCTGGTGTACATTCTACGGGTTTGGATAAATGTATAATGAGGTGTAGCCATCATTATAGTATCAAACATAGTATTTTCACAGCCCTAAAAATCCTCTGCGTTCCACCTGTTCGTCTCTCCCTCCCCTCAACCCCTAGAAACAACTGGTCTTTTTATCATCTCCATAGTTTTCCTTTTCCAATATGTCGAATAGTTGGAATTTTACACTGTGTAGCCTTTTCAGATTGGATCCCTTCACTTAGTAATGTGCATTTAAGGTTCCTCCATGTCTCTTCATGGTTTGATAGCTCATTTCTTTTTTCCACTGAATAATATTCCATTGTCTGAACATACCACAGTTTATCCATTTGCCTACTGAAGGATGTTCTGGCTGCTTCCAAGTTTTTGCAATTATGAATAAAGCTGCTTTAAACATCCATGAGCAGGTTTTTGTGTGGACATAAGTTTTCAGCTCCTTTGGGTAAGTACCAAGGAGGGCAACTGCTAGATTGTATGGTAAGAGTATGTTTAGTTTTGTAAGAAACTTCCAAACTGTCTTCCAAGGTGGCTGTACCATTTTGCATTCCTACCACCAATGAATGAGAGTTCCTGTTACTCCACATTCTCGCCAGCATTTATTAGTGTTTTCAGTGTTCTGGATTTTGGCCAATCTGATAGGTGTGTAGTAGAATCTCATTGTTGTCTTACTTTGCAATTCCCTGATGATATCTGATGTGGAGTATCTTCATGTGTTATTTGCCATTTGTATTTCTTCTTTGGTGAAGTGTCTGTTAGGTCTTTGGCCCATTTTCTAATCAGATTTTGTTTTGTTTTGTTTTTTTAATTGATGAGTTTTAAAAGTTCTTTGTATATCTTGGATAATAGTCCTTTATCAGATGTGTCTTTTGCAAATACTTTCTGCCATTCTGTGGCTCGTCTTTTCGTTCTCTTGACAGTGTTGTTCGCAAAGCGTAAGGTTTTCATTTTAATGAAGTCAGTATGTCAGTTATTTCTTTCATGGCTCGTGAAATCTCTCCTCAACGTTTTACCAAATGCTTTTAGCAGCTACTGATGAATATTCCCCTGGTCCTCTATTTCATTAGAGTTGCAAAATATTCACTTTCCAATTCTATTATTTCTTCTGTATTTCTTAACCTAGAATTCTATAAGGAAGAATTTTTTTTTATCAACTCTTCGTTTACTCTGGAATTCAATTTTTACAAGAAAGGAAGGATAAATTCTTGTTTATTTCTTTGTATTCAATTTATCATTTTCAGAATAATGAGTTGGTGCCCTAACAACTCAGAGATATGATTAAGTTTTTAAGTATCATTATGAACTCATGGGGTTTATTTATTTGATGTGCTTAATCCAGTTCAGTCATTGTTTTCACTGGTGATGTCCCCTAAAGTTTGCTGCTATGTTTTCATGAACTATGCTAATATTTTCATTTTTAACTTCATTGCTTTCTGGCTCAAGATTTCCTAGGCTCGTATAATATTTTGTGCTTCAGACTGTTTTTTTTGTTTTTTGTTTTTAAGGAGACTGGATCAGTGGGAAATTGAATTTAGAGACCATAATCTAGATGCTAGGAAGCTTACTTTCTGGGTTGTTACTGCTCCTAGATCTTTGAATATTTCTTTTACAAGGGCACTGGATTTACCATATTTTTCATTGTATGCTCCTACTTTTAACCCCCGATATTGTGTATCTTTTTGCTCTACAGAAAAACAGCATTAACACAATTCAGTTAAGTTTATCAGTCATTGGGTGGGGATATACTTTTTTCTAGTCACAGTTGTACAGCCTGGTATACATACATTAGATTTTGGCCCTTGCTTTCAGGGAAGCACTGAGACTTACTGTTAGCATTTAATGGAATGATATGTAAGAAAATAAATTTTAATTTAATAAATCTAAAAATAAATGGATAAAATGCAGAGGTGGTACAAATAAAGAATTGATTAATTCTGTTGACAGAAGATGTTTAAGGAATGCTATGCATTCCCAGGGAAAGTAACATTTATGCTGGGTATTAAAGGAAGGATATGAGTCTAACTGGGTGTAAAAAGATGAAGGAAAGGGACTTTTAGTTAGAGGAAAAAGCGTATGAAAAGATATGAAGCAAGAAAACAGGAAAAACAAGTAGGTTGCTATTAGGGGCACCAAGGTTGAAGTGGAGAATGACAATAGATGAGGCAAAATCAGGAAAGTCTTATATGCCGTGATAAAAAGCCTATACTTCTCCTATAGGCAACAGGGAAATGCTGAAAATTTTTAAGTAGAAATGTGAAATGACCTAATTTGCTCCTCAGAATAATCATTCTGGCAACAGTAAAGAAAATGGATTAGGAGGGAAAATGTCAAGACAGAGAGATTAGGTCTTAGAGTGGTAAGTTCACTTTTTGAGTTTACAAACTTGCCTCTAGAATAGTACTTGGCATATAGTAGTAGGTACTCAATAATATCTGTCAAGTGAACAAAAGGTTATTGTATGAATCAAAAGAAGTTGATAAGTCTGAAGAAAAACCACATAGAAATAGAGCCTGCATTTTTGACAATACTACTTGATTCATCTGCTTGCTTACTTAGTATTTTATCTTAAGATTTTCATAAACTAAGTAAAACAACCCAATAGAAAAATAGTCAAAAGGATATAAATGGCAAGCTCACAACAGGGAAAACTGAGTGATGACTATATGAAAATATGCTCAACTTCTCTAATGACCAAAGAAATGCAAATACCTTTTAAATCCCATGAGATGGAAAAAATATTTAAAAGTTTACACAAAACCCAGCCTTGACCAGGATGTTAAATCGTTGGGACATTTACATGCTGCTGCTGGAAATATAAATTGGTGAAACAACTGTAGAAAGCAGGTTGACAATCAGTATTTAGTAAGTCAGAAGATGCACATGCCATTTGACTCAGCATTTCCATTTCAGCTATAAACCCTAGAGAAATGCTCACACCTGTATAAAGATACATGTTCAACAATGTTCATTGCAGCATTATTGATTATACCAAAACTTTGAAAGTAACACAGATGTCTTCAGGAGAATGAATAAATTTTGATATGTGTATAACAGCATGATATTCTGCAGTGAAAATGAATAAGCCAAAGCCATATGAATAGACCTGAATAATTGTCACAAACAAAATGCTGACTGAAAAAGCCTGCAAAATGATAATATAGTGTGATGCCACTTATATAAAGTTAATTATGCAAAATAATATTATTATATATATACAATAATAGATAAAAATACCAAATGTAAGAGCCTGGTTATCTCTGAGGAGGAAAAGCAAAATGGGATTAGGAAAGGTTACACAGTGGTCTTTAGCATATTTTTCTTTAAAAAAAAAGTCAGAAATAAAGCAAAATTAAAATTTAGTAGGGTAGGTGATATGTAGACAAGTGGTTTTTTAAAATTCTTTCTTATATATTTGAAATATTTCTGATGAAAAAATCCTCTGAGAATAGAGAATTTCAGAATTATCCTTGTTCTCAAAGTAAAATATTTTTCTAGCACCTAAATCCTTTTAACAGCTTTTTATTTTGCAGATTTGACTGATGAATTAGCTCAGAAGTTGTTTGATGTTTCAGAAATATATTCAGCAACAATGGCCTGTTCATTACCCACAGCAGTTCCAGAATCTCCTAGAATTTATCCTGCAAGGACACCCAAAACACCTCGAACACCTGGATTACAAGATCCAAACAAAACACCAAGATTTTATCCTGTTGTTAAAGAACCCAAAGCCATTGATATAAAGGTACGCAAAACACCAGGAATATAAAGCCTGCCATTTGTATACTTCAACATTACAAAATGATACTTTTTTAGTTTCTATCACGATAAAAATAATGTATATTTTAGACTGCAAGAATTCATTAAAAAATGATATTTTACCATAGCGATGTCTTCTCAGGTTAAGGAATAACTTCTTTACAATGGGTAGTGTTAATTAAAGACGATCAGAAGGTGTAATAAGGAATCATTCTAAGTTGTATTTTTTTGAATCCTTGTGTTGAAACCTAGCAAAGGGCCTTGTGAAGTTTTGTAACTTGTATGTGACATATTTGAGTTTTGTGACTTCATATGATTTCATAATGTGTCATCCTCCATATGAAAATGTTTGAGTTGGTTTACAGTCAGAGGGTTTTTTTAATTGACTTGTGAGGTTCACACTACTGAAGGTAATTGCAATGTTTGACTTCTTTTTCCTTAGAGTCCAAGAAAGAGAAAAACAAGACATAGTACAAATCCCCCTCTCGAGTGTCATGTTGGTTGGGTAATGGATTCCAGAGATCACGGGCCAAGAGCATCCTCTGTCAGGTACCGTATTTGTCAAACATTGCTTTGTTCTTGATTTTAAATTTGTTGAAAACAGTACTAATTAGATATTTGGGAACATTTAAGAATTAATATGTTAGCAAATTAATAGAACAAGAAAATAGTAAAAAGAAGCCAAAGAAGGGGAAATAAGTGGGACAGTTTTACAATAAGTATATTAAGGAATAATTCAGTAGGACAGTTGTTGTTTTTTTTTTCCTTTTAAAGTAATTTTCACAAATGTGTGCTCTTCAATTAAAAATATTTAGGTCTATTAAAGTTGTTATCTTTGGAAAGATTCCAGATTTTTCGTAGCATAGTAGGTTCTTAGTGAGTTAATGTGCTAAACAATCCACGCAAAACTACATAAAGGATATGGAAATAAAACACATTAATATTTTGGAATTTTTCCTTTGGGGGGAAATAATTTAGATTAGCTGGTTATTAGCAGTAAGTGGTTTGTCTTTTAGTTTTTAATTTAAAAAAGAAAGACTATTATTTACCTCAAAAGAGATGACAGAGCAAACCTTTTACAATGCCAGTTAAGTGCATTATAAAAGTACGGTTATGTTTTGTCCTGTAGAGTGGATGCAGAGGTGATTTTACTAATTGCTTTGTGTTTCTTGAAAACCTATCTTGTGTTTGTATAGATATTTTCAGACTAATTATCTGATCAGCTTTCTAATTGGAAAATGAGCTTTAGGAAAAAGTGTTTTTTGACTGGTTAAGGGAAGGATTAGTTAGTTTCTTTCAAAGAAAAGCTAGAGAGTGTATCATGATCTGAAAATCTCCAAGTATGTCTTTCCAGGGATGTTAATTTGTTTCTTTTACATTTTGTTCTCATTAGATATATTTTCCTTAAAAGATAAAATGTATATATGTTCTTCTTGCACACCTATTGTATACGAATAGTT
This sequence comes from Balaenoptera physalus, assembly GCF_965194825.1. Lineage (NCBI taxonomy): Eukaryota > Metazoa > Chordata > Mammalia > Artiodactyla > Balaenopteridae > Balaenoptera > Balaenoptera physalus. The sequence goes on from NC_138884.1 coordinate 136,805,680, forward strand.
ATTTTGTATTCTAAGTCATTTTGAGAGTTTGTTTCTTTTATTTATTTATTTTTATCAGAGCAGTATATTTAGAGATCAGTAGATAATGGTGAAAAATGTTGCACTGATATGTAGCAGGGAACAAGGCAGGTACAGTCCCTGCCTTTCTGGAGCTTAATTCAGAGATGACAGGCAAGTATGAAGTTACAATAATGAGGGGTGGATTTTGTTTGCCAGCTTGTCTTTTAGAGGAGTTGTAGATACACAGCAGACTTGAGCGGGAGGTACACAGAGCTCCCGGTACCCTCTGCATACCCTGCCTCCCCCACTGTAAGCAGTCATATCTTTGACCATCTACGTTAATGTCAGTGCTGGCAGTGTCTTATATTCTGTTTGTCTCATCTGTTCTTTGCTCTTTTCTCCTACTTTCTTTTGGATCAGCTTAGTTTTTGTAATGATTCTATTTTATCCCTACTATTGTCTTCTTGTTGTATTTCTTATTTTTTACTGGTCTTCTAGGGTTTATAATATACGTTTTAAAATATAATCTATTTTCAAGTAATATATCATTACACGTATAGGATAAGAACCTTACTGCAGTAAAGTTCCTTTTCCTACCGTCCTTTCTGCTATATTTTGTTATTAGTTTTCTTTAAACAATTATCTTTTAAAACAATTAACATGAAAAAAAGGAATTTTAAATGTATTCTCATTTTTACCATTTGCAATGCTCTTCATTTCTTAAACACTTCTTGCACAGGTCTATTGGCAATGAATTCTGTTAGCTTTTGTTTATCAGGAAAAGGTTTCTTTTTTTTCATTTTGAAAGATATTTTCATTGAGCATAGAATTCCATGATGGATCTAGGTATGAATTCAGATTCATGGCTCATTCTGTTTGTAATGAATTTTAAGCATCAAAAGTGATATGGTTCAGTGAAATAGTTTTCAAACCTTTTTGTCTAAGGACCTCTTTATCCTTTTAGTTATTGAGGACTTCAAAGAGCTTTTGTTTATGGGAGTTATATAATGTAAAAATAAAAAATTAAACTGAATTGAGTTTAAAAGTAAAACTGAAAACAATTAAATATTTATTCATTTAAAATAACAATAATAAACGTATTACATATTAACATAAATGACATATTTTTATGAAATATAATTATATTTCTCAAAACAAAAAAATTCCTGAATAGAGTGGCATTGTTTTAAAGTTTTGCTTATTTGTTTAATGTTTTCCCTTTATATTAGATAACTGGATTCTCATGTGTTTCTATATTTAATCTTATAATTTGTTTTTTTTATTGTTGAAGTAGAGGAATAAAATCCAAGAAAGGGAGGAGTATTTTAATAGCCTTTTCAGATAATTGTAGGTATTCTTCTTTGATATTATACTAAAGCTGAACAAGTGGTAATTTTTTAAAAGTTAGTTGCAGTGTAGAATCTAAACCATATATAAGTGACCTTCTTCTACTCAGTGAATTTTTCATACTCTGTTACATTAAAAGCCATTGGACTTCTTCCACTTTGAATGGCTCTTTTTGTCTATGCATGCATTTGTAACATCATGAATTGGTCATTTGGAAAAATTGATTAACTGAGTTATGCGGGCTTTTAAATGATGACACATCTCAGAATACAATAAAAAAAATTACATTAAAAAAAATAACCACTAACGAGAGTAATGTCAGGAAGATGGCAGAATGGGAAGGAACAGGAATCTGTCTCACCACTTAGACAACAACTGTATCAGCAGAAACTGTCTGCATTGACTATTTTGGAACTCTACAGTCTATCTGAACACTTAAAGCTTCCAGGGGAAAGCGTGTCTGGTAAATTGTTAATATTCGTTGATATCAGCCTTTGGTGTAGTAGCGGCCATCTCCCACTGCCCCAGCCCTGTGACAGGCATTTGGGAAGATGGCAACCCACACCTCTGGTGTGGCTTGCTGGATCCAAAGTAGGCAATAAGGACCTTGTCCTCCAAATATTGGAGTTCTGTGTTGACTGCTAACTGCCTCTGGTCAACAAGGTACAGACACAGAGTCCGGTAGCCATTGTTTCATCCCCACTGTCTGAATGTCCTTTTTTTTTTTTTTTTTCTTTTTTTCGAAAACAACCACTAATAGAGGGAAATTTAGAAAATTACCACCCATGCCCAAGGAAAGATGTGGAAAAAAACCTAAGGAGACTTTAAGCTTTTACCTCAGGCTTATCCCAGCACAGAAGCAGCCTACAATAGCTGAAAAAAAACAGCAAACCCTGGGGAAGAGGGAGAATTTGATTTCCAGAGTTACCACATTATAAGATTCAAATCTTCATTGTTCAACGAAAAAATCACAAGACTTACAAAGAAATAAGAAAGTATGGGCCATTTGAAGGAACAAAATTAATTGACAGAAAATGTACCTGATGAAGCCTGGGTTCCATTCTTTCTAAACGAAGTCTTTAAAACAGCTGTTTTAAGGATACTCAAAGAGGTAAATAAAGGAAGATATAGACAAAGATAGCAAAACAATGTATGAAGAAAACAAGATTATCAATAGAGATAGAAATTATACAAAGGAACCAGAAAGGAATTCTGGAGCTGAAAATATAATAACTAAAATGAAAAATACACCAGAAGGCTCAAAAGCAGATTTCATCAAACAGAAGAAAGAGGAAAGAATCAGTAGACTTAAAGATGGAACAATTTGAATTATCAAGTCTGAGGAATAGAAAGAAAGAAGAAAAAACTAGCAGTGTCTAAGGGATCTGTAGGACACATGAACTAGCCCAATACACACATTGTGGGAATCTCAGAAGGAAAAGAGGAAAAAGGGGGCAGGAAGAATATTTGAAAGAATAGTGGCTCCCAATTTGATGAAATACATGAATCTACAAATCTAATAAGCTTAATGAACTTGAAGTAGGATAAACCCAAAGAGACTCACATTAAGACACTAATCAAACTGTTGAAAACCAAAGACAAAGAGAGAATCCTGAAAGCAGCAGGAGAGAAGAGACTCATCACATACAAGAGGTCCTTAGTAAATGTATCAGGCAGTTTCTCAGAGGCCAGAAGTCAGTAGACTGATATATTCAAAGTGCTGGGGGGAGAAAACCCCATCCACTGAGAATTCCTTATCTGACAAAACTGCCCTTCAAAATTGAGGGAGACATTCAGAGATAAACAAAGCCTGAGGGAAAAGAAAAGGAAACAAAAGACATATTGAATTAGAAAGAAGAAATAAAACTGTCTTTGTTCACAGATGACATGATTGTATATGTAAAAAGTCATAAATAATTAACAAAAACTCCTGGAACTAATAAGCAATTACATCAAGGTTGCAGGATATATGGTTAATATACAAAAGTCAATCACTTCCCTGTGTAACAACAATGAACTAGTAGAATTTGAAATTAATTAAGCAAACTACTGTTGGACTTCCCTGGTGGCACAGTGGTTAAGAATCTTCCTGCCAATGCAGAGGACACAGGTTCAAGCCCTGGTCCGGGAAGATCCCACATGCCACGGAGCAACTAAGCCTGTGTGCCACAACTACTGAGCCTGTGCTCTAGAGCCTGTGAGCCATAGCTACTGAGCCTGCATGCCACAACTACTGAGCCCGTGTGCCACAACTACTGAAGCCTGCGCCCCTAGAGCCCATGCTCTGCAACAAAGAGAAGCCACTGCAATGAGAAGCCCACGCACCGCAACAGAGTAGCACCTGCTCGCCGCAACTAGAGAAAGCCCGCGTGCAGCAATGAAGACCCAAAGCAGCCAAAAATAAATAAATAAATAAATAAATAAATGTTTAAAAAGAACAAAATACTATTTACATTATCACCCCCCCAAAAGAAATAGGTATAAATCTAACGAAATATGTACAAGATCTGTATGAGGAAAACTGCAAAACTCTCTGATGAAAGGAATAAAAAAACTAAATAAATGGAGATACACTCCATGTTCATGGATAGAAGACTCAATATTGTCAAGATGTCAGTTCATCCCAACTTGATCTACATATTCCATACAATTCCAATAAAAAATCCCAGGAAGTTATTTTGTGGATATTAACAGAATGATTCTTAAATTTATATGGAGAAGCAAAAAACCCAGAATAGCCAACATAATTAAAAAAATTTTATTTTAATTTTTCCCTTTGTTTATTTATTTTTTTAAATTGGAGTATAATTGCTTTACAATGTTGTGATAGTTTCTGATGTACAATGAAGTGAATCAGCTGTATGTATACCTATATCCCCTCCCTCTTGGACCTCCCTCCCACCCCCCCATCCCACACATCTAGGTCATCACAGAGCACTGGGCTGAGCTTCCTATGCTTTATAGCATGTTCCCACTATCTGTTTTACACATGGTAGTGTATATATGTCAATCCTAATCTCCCAGTTCGTCCCACCCTCCCCTTCCCGCCCTGTGTCCACCTGTCCGTTCTCTATGTCTGTGTCTCTATTCCTGCCCTGCAAATAGGTTCATCTGTACCATTTTTTCTAGATTCCACATATATGCATTAATATATGATATTTGTTTTTCTCTTTCTGGCTTACTTCACTCTGTATGACAGACTCTAGGTCCATCCACAAATAACCCAGTTTTGTTCCTTTTTATTAGAATAGCCAACATAATTTTTAAGGAGAAGAACTAAGTTAGAAAATTGATACTACCTGCCTTCACTGTAAAGCTACAGTGATCAAGACAGTGTGGTGTTGGTGGAAAAATAGACAAATAGATGAATGGAACAGAATGGAGAGCCCAGAAATAGATCCACATAAATATAGTCAAATGGTCTTTGATAAAGGAGCAAAGATAATCTTTTTAACTAATGGTGCTGGCACAGTTGGACATTCACATGCAAAGATTAAGTCTAGACATAGATCTTACACCCTTCACAAAAGATAACCCAAAATGGATCACAGACCTAAACGTAAAACACAAAACTATAAAACTCCTAGAAGATAACAGGAGAAAATCTACCTGATCTTGGATTGGGTGGTGACTTTTTAGATATGACACCAAAAGCAAAATTTGAGAAGGAAGAAATCAATAAGCTGGACTTCATTAAAATGAAAAACTTTTGCTCTGTGAGCGACACTGTCAAGAGGATGGAAAGACAAGCCCCAGAATGGCAGAAAGTATTTACAAAAGACACATCTGATAAAGGACTATTATCCAAAATATACAAGGAACTCTTAAAACTCAACAACAACAACAAACCTGATTAGAAAATGGGCCAAAGACGAACAGACACTTCACCAGAGAAGATATATAAATGGCAAATAAGCACATGAAGATAGTCCACATCATATTATCAGCAGGGAATTGCAAAGTAAGACAATGGTGAGATTCTACTACATACCTATTAGAATGGCGAAAATCCAGAACACTGGCAACACTAATAAATGCTGGTGAGAATGTGGAGTAACAGGAGCTCTCATTCATTGATGGTAAGAATGCAAAATGGTACAGCCACCTTGGAAGACAGTTTGGAAGTTTCTTACAAAACTAAACATACTCTTACCATACAATCTAGCAGTCGCCCTCCTTGGTACTTACCCAAAGGAGCTGAAAACTTATGTCCACACAAAAACCTGCTCATGGATGTTTAAAGCAGCTTTATTCATAATTGCAAAAACTTGGAAGCAGCCAGAACATCCTTCAGTAGGCAAATGGATAAACTGTGGTATATTCAGACAATGGACTATTATTCAGTGGAAAAAAGAAATGAGCTATCAAACCATGAAGAGACATGGAGGAACCTTAAATGCACATTACTAAGTGAAGGGATCCAATCTGAAAAGGCTACACAGTGTAAAATTCCAACTATTCGACATTCTGGAAAAGGAAAACTATGGAGGTGATAAAAAGACCAGTTGTTGTTTCTAGGGGTTGAGGGGAGGGAGAGATGAACAGGTGGAACACAGGATTTTTCGGGAGGTGAAAATACTGTGTATGATACTATAATGATGGCTCCATCTCGTTTTACATTTGTCCAAACCTGTAGAATGTCCAACACCAGGAGAGAACGCTAATGTAGCTATGGACTTTGGGTGATTATGATGTGTCAGTGTGGGTTTGTCAGTTGTAACAAATGTACCACTCTGATGGGAGATGTGCTGGATGTTGATAGTGGGGGAGGCTGTTGTGTGGGGAGCAAGGCATGCAGATGGTATGAGGGAGCTCTCTATACCTTTCACGCAATTTGCCGTAACACTAATACTCCTCTAAAAGATAAAGTCTTTATACCAAAAAAAAAAAAAAAAAAATCTGAAAGAGTTCATTACCACTAGATCTGCCCAACAAGAAATGCTAAAGATAGTCCTCAGTTTGAAATGAATGGACACTAGACAGTAACATGAAGCCATCTGAAGAAAGAAAGAACTTTGATAAGAGTTTTGTTGTAATTTAATTTGTAACTCCATTTTTTACTTTGTATGTTATTTAAAAGACAAATGCATTAAAAAATTACTAATCTATGTTGTTGGGTATATAGTGTATAAAGATGTAATTTATGACATCAGTAACAGAAAGTGGGGAACAGAGGTGTATAAGAGCAGAGTTTTTGTTAATGTAATCCTCATGATAACCACAAAGAAAATATCTATAGAATATATGTAAAAAGAAATGAGAAGGGATCAAAATATTTTATTCAAAAGGAAAAGAAACAACACAAAAGTTAGGCAATAAGAGAGGAAAGGAGGGACAGCAAATCTATAAGGCATATAGAAAACTAATAACAAAATGGCAGGTCCTTCCTTACCGGTAAGTACTTTAAATATGAATAGATTGCATTTTCCAATCAGAAGGCAGAGATTGGCAGAATGGATTAAAAACATGATCCAACTATATACTGTCTACAAGAGACTCATGTTAGATTCAAAGACACAAATAGATTGAAAGTGAAAAGATGCAAATTTAAGAGAGCTGGGGTGGCTATTTTAATATCAAACAAAATACACTTTAAATCCAAAAAGATTACAAGAGGTAAGGACATTATATATTAATAGAAGTTTCATTATAAACATTTATGTAACTAATAACAGCCCCTCGGGAGTTATACGAAGCAAAAATTGACAGAATTGAGAGGAGAAATAAATAGTTCTACAAGAATAGTTGGAGATTTCAATACCCTGATTTCAATAATGCATAGATCAACTCAACATAAGATGATTAACAAAATAGAGGACTTGAGCAACATAATAAGCCAATTAGACCTAACAAACATTTATAGAATATTTCACCCAGCAATAGAAGAATACAAATGCATAAGTACACGTGGGACATTCTCCACAATAGACCATATGTTAGGCCGTAACAGAAGTTTCAATAGATTTTAAAAGAAATGTCACACAAGGTATCTTCTCTGACCACAGTGGGATGATGTTAGAAATCCCTAACAGAAGGAAAACGAAAATTCACAAATATGTGGAAATTAAACAACACATTCTTAAGTACCCCATGGGTCAAAGAAGAAATTGCAATGGAAATTAGAAAATACAGTTGGCCCTCCATATCCATGGGTTTCGCATCCATGAAGGGTTCTGTAACCAATCCTCCATGAATACCGAGGGATGACTGTACTTAGAGATGAATGAAAGTGGAAACAGCATACCACATCTTATGGGGTGCAGGAAAATTATAGATTTAAAAAGAAGAGAAAAAAAGAGAAAAGAGAAATCACATTTAAAAAGACGAGAAATCACAAATCAGTAGCCTAACATTTTACCTTAAGGAATTCAAAAAGGAAGAGCAAACTAAAAACAAAGATAGCAGAAGGAAAGAAATATTAAAGATTAGAGTAAAAATAAACAATATAGAGAAGAGTAAAACAGTAGAGAAAATCAGTAAAATCAAAAGTTGGTTCTTTAAGAAGATCAACAAACTGACAAGCCTTTCTTTAGCTAGACTGCCAAGGGAAAAAAAGAAGATATAAGTAACTAAAATCAGAAATGAAAATGGAGACATTACTACTGACCTTATAGAGATAGAAGGGATTCTAAGAGAATACTATGAACAAATTACTATACATCAACAAATTAGGTAACCTAGAAGGAATGCATAAATTCCTTGAAACATATAAATTACCTAAACTGATTCAATAAGAAATAAAAGATTCGACCCACCTATAAGAAGTAAAGAGATCAAATCAGGAATCAAAAATCCCTAACAAAGAAAGTTCTGGGCCAAATTGCTTCACTAGTAAGTTCTACCAAATAGTTGAAGAAGAATTAACACTAACTCTCTTCAGACTCCTTCAAAAAATTGAAGAGAAGGGAATACTTATTCTCTGAGGCCTGCATTACCCTAATACCAAAACCAGATAAAGATATCACAAGAAAATAAAATTATATGCCAGTATCCTTATGAATATAGATGCATATGTCCTCAACAAAATATTAGCAAATGAAATCCAATAGCATAATAAAAGGATTATTCACCATGGCAAGCGGGATTTATCCCAGTAGTACAAGAGTGGTTCAATACAAGAAAATCAACATTATACATCATATTAATAGAACTAAGGGAAAAACTACATAATCATATCAATTGACATAGAAAAGGATAAAATCCAACATCCTTTTATGATTAAAACCTCTTAGAAAACTAGGACTAGAGGGAAAATTCCTCACATGAAAAAAGCATTTATGAGAAACCCATGGCTGGCATTATACTCAATGGTGAAAGACTGAAAGCTGTCCCCCTAAGATCAGGAACAAGACAGGGATACACGCTTTTGCCATTGGTATTCACTGTTGTGCTGGAAGTCCTAGCCGTAACTAATAGAGAAGAAAATGAAAGAAAAGACATCAAATATGAAAGGAAGAGGTAAATCTATCTCTAGTCACAAATAATATGATTCCATAAATAGAAAATTCCAAAGAATCAACAAGAAAGAAACTGAAGCTAATAAACAAATTAGGCAAAGTTGCACTGTACAAAATACACATAAATCAGTTGTGTTTCTATATGCAGCATTGAACGATTTGAAAAGGAAATTAAGAAAGCAATTCTATTTACATTAGCATCTAAAAATTAAATACTTAGGAATAAATCTAACCAAGGAGGTGAAAGACTTATACACTGAAAACTACAAAACACATTGCTGAAAAAATTATAGGAGACCTAAATAAATGGAAAGACAATCCATTTTCATGGATAGGAAGACTTAACATTGTTAAGACATTATTACAATCCAAAGTGATCTATAGATTCAACACAATCCCTACAAAAATTCCAGTAGCCTTTTTCACAAAAATGGAAAAGCTGATCCTCAAATTTACATGGAATTGCAGGGAGCCCTGAAAAGCCCAAATGACCTTAAAAAGAAGACTAAAACTGGAGGACCAACACTTCCCAACTTTGAAAGTTACTACAAGGCTACAATAATTAAAACAGTATGGTCTTGGCATAAGGACAGACATATAGACCAATGGAATAGAGAGTCTAGAAATAAACTCTGTCATATATGGTCAGTTTATTTTCTACAAGGGTGCTGAGACTGTTCAGTGAAGGAGAGGGTCATCTTTTTAACAGATGGTGCCGGGAAAACTGGATATCCAGTGTGTGAAAGGATGGGATCCATACTTTATACCAGATACCAAAAAATTAAAATGGATCAAAGATCTAAACTTAAGAGCTAAAACTATAAAACTCTTAGAAGAAAATGTAGGGGAACATCTTTATGACCCTAGATTTGACAGTGGTTTCTTGAGCATGACACCAAAAACACAGACAATAAAAGAGAAAAATTGATAAATTTTACTTTGTCATAATTACAAACTTTTGTGTATCAAAGGAAACTATCAGAGTGAAGAGACAACCTACTGAATAGGAGAAAATATTTGCAAATTATATATCCGATAAGGGGTTAATATTCCAAATATACAGAAGTCTCCCAAAAAACCCAATTCAAAAATTGGGAAAGGATTTGAATAGAATTTCTCCAGAGAAGATATACAAGTGGCCAATAAACCCATGAAAATGTGTGCAATATCATTAATCATTAGAGAAATGCAAATCAAAAACCACAATGAGATACCTCTTCATACCCATTAGGATGGTGTTATGGACTGAATTGTCTCTCTGAAATTATATGCTGAAACCCTAACCCCCCTGCTTGACTGTATATGAGATAGGGCCTTTAAGAAGATAATTAAGGTTAAATGAAACCATAACGATGGGGCCCTAATCTGACCTTGTAAGAAGAGGAAGAGACACCAGAGATCTCTCTCTTTCTGCGTGTAGACAGAGGAAAGGCCATGTGAGGACACAATGAGAAGGTGGTTCTCTGTAAGCCAAGAAGAGAGGCCTCCCCAGAAACCAACACTGCTGGCACTATGATCTTGGACTTCTAGCCTCTAGAACTGTGAGAACATAAATTTCTATTGTGTAAGCCATCCAGTCTGTGGTATCTTGTTATGGCAGCTGAGCTGACTAATACAGATATGTATAATTAAAAAAACTGAAAACAAATGTTTGTGTGGATGTGGAGAAATTAGAACCCTGTGCATTGCTCTTGGAAATATAAAATGCTGCAGCCATTGTAGAAAACAGTTTGGCATTTTCTCAAAATGGTAAAACCATAGAACTAACACATGACCCAGCTATTTGACTCCTAGGTATATATCCAAAAGAATTGAAAAGAGGGAGTTGAACAGATATTTTTATGCCATGTTTATAGCAGCATTATTCATAATAGCCAGAAGGTGGAAACAACACTAGAGTCCATCAGTGATGACTAGATAAACATAGTAGGTATATACATACAATGGAATATGATTCAGCCATATAAAAGAATGAAATTTTGATTTCAGCTTCAACATGGATGGACCTTGAGAACATGCTTAGTGATATAAGGCAGACTGAGAAGGATGAATATAGTATGCTTCCACTTATATGAGGTACCTAGAATAGTCAAAGACAAAGTAAAATAGAGGTTACTAGGGACTGCAGGGAAGGGAAAGAGTTATTCATTATTTAATGGATAGAGTTTTTGTTGGGGATGATAAAGAAGGTTTTGGTAGAGGTAGTGGTAAGAGTTATATAACATTGTGAATATTTAATGCTGATGAGTAGTACACTTAAGAATGGCTAAAATTACAAATATCATATATATTTTACAACACACACAAACTCCTAAAAAATAACCCAGCACTGATTTCATTAGATAAGTGTTTAGGTATGAGTGGGAATTACTAGGCTCATGGTGACAAATACAGAGTTTCCAAAATTCTTATTTTTGCATGAAAGCTCGAATTTTTCCTGAACGTTACAGACTCATTTTGTTCATTTTCAAGGAAATGTCTGACACAAAACAGAGCCTGAATAACCATAATTTGTTGGCTAGTCTTCTAATTAAAAATGGTATTCCATGAAAAAAACAGTTCAGCTCACAATTTTATCGCATGAGTGCTTTAAGACAACTGTTGTAGTTAGTACTGCTGTAACAAATATGCCATAGGCTGGGGAGCTTCAACAACAAACAATTATTTCTCACAGATCCAAGATTAAGGTGCCAACAGATCCCATATCTGGTGAGGGCCTGCTTCCTAGTTTGCAGATGGCCATCTTGTTGTATCCTCACATGGCAGAGAGCAGAGAGAGAAGAAGGAAGCTCTCTTGTGTCTCCTCTCATAAGGGCACTTATCCCACTCATGAGAGCTCTACTGTCATGACTTATTTATGTCCTAGTACCGTCACATTGGGGGTTAGGAATTCAACAAACATTTAGTCCATAACAACAGCCATCATATATTGATATGCTGCCAAAGTGCTTTTCTCCCCCTAATTGTTATAAAAAACACATAGCATGAATATTCACCATCTTAACCATTTTTAGGAGTACAGTTCAGTAGTGTTAAGTATATTCACGTTGTGAAATATCTCCAGAATGTTCTCATTTTGCAAAACTAAAGCTTCTGTCCCATTTTGTCACACATAATGAGACGTACTCAAGTGTTGAGATTTCATAAAGTTAATTTTTTTTTTTTTTGCTTCATCAAGGAACTCTTAACGTGAAACTGGCATTAAAACTTTTTTTCAAGTACATAGCAGTGAACAATATAATCACTAGTAAGTAAAGTTTGGTGCCACTGCCTCAGTTTGCATCAGCAGTTTTATACACCATTGTTTAGTACTATCAGTACAAATGTAAACACAGTGAAGAGGGCAAATAATGTCTAAGTATTGTTGTCAAAATAGTTTTGACCTTGCAAACTTTCTGGAAGGTTCTTGGGAACCCCTCCAAGCATCTACAGACCACACATTGAGAACCACTGATTTAGAGCAGTCTTAGGAAGATCATTTTGGTGGCAGTATAGAGGAGGGAGACTGAAAAAACAAGGAGACCAATTAGTTCAAGTGAAAGCGGAGGAAAACCTCAATTTGAATAACAGAGTGAAGATGAAAAGGAAAAGATAGATATAGGCGAAATTTCAGAAGTGAAATTGATTTACAGAATTACAGGTATGTCTTTAGGATAATGAAAATATTGCCTTTGTGCCAGATTTTATCCACTTATTCAATTTATATCATTAACCTAATTACTCATGAAAATTGAAAATTTCCCCAGTACTATAAGAAAAAAACAAATATAAACTAAATTAATAATGGATCTGGAGGAGAAGAGTAAGCTAGCTAGTCAGTTATCTGCTTCTACTTATTGTTTTAGTTTGAGAATTTATGACCATGTCCTTTATCAAGTTCTGAATTTACCCATGTGTTGAACATGGATAGCAATTCATATGTAGATCTGTGTATCATTAGTTTAGGAGAGTTTTGGGGACTAGTGCCTTTTCCACTGCTCAGACTCTCAGTAAACAAGTAGTACAAATTGGTTTAAACACTTGGTTCTTGATATTTCAGTTTGAAGGCTTTTTTCCCCTTCCTCAAACAGCAGTTCAAATGCTTCGCCTTCAGAAGGTGCACCGCTAGTATGTACTCCTCATTCATTCCCAAAGTTCCAGCACCCTTCTCATGAACTTTTGAAGGAAAATGGCTTTACCCAACAAGTGTACCACAAGTATCGTAGAAGATGCCTAAGTGGTAAGAGCCTTCCTTTATATAGCTATCTTTAAAATTAAAACATAATTCTAAAAAATTCAAATTGTGACATTTAATATCAGGTTAAAATAGTCTTTTGTTATAATTGCCTTAAGTAAATGTGTTTATATATATTCTTTATTCATGTATTTTGTAGCTTAGACACATTAGGAAATAAAACTTACTATATTCTTGTTACTGTTGACAAATGCTTAAATTTGAGCAGTGAGTCAGAAAATGGATTATTTGTTCTTTGTTTAAAGGAAACCCAATTGGGTATTAATATGTTTCAGCTTTCTTTATTTTACTTTATGTAAAACGTCTGCTGTTTTGACTTTTTCCAGAGAGAAAACACTTGGGAATTGGCCAGTCCCAAGAAATGAATACCCTCTTTCGTTTCTGGTCCTTTTTCCTCAGAGATCACTTCAATAAAACAATGTATGAGGAATTTAGACAACTTGCTTGGGAAGATGCAAAAGAAAATTACAGGTCAAATATTTTCTCATATTTTTACACTTGGAGGGACTTTTTTAAAAATACTAAAAACTAGTACGGAAGTAGCCTGATTTTGAACTGTGAAAGTACCACGTGATAACTGGGAGAAGGACTGTGTTAGTTTTCTATTGCTGCATAGCAAATTACCCCAGAATGCAGAAGCTTAAAACAACAAACATTTATTAGTTCATAGTTTCTAAGGGTCAAGACTCCAGAAACAGCTTAGCTGGGAGGCTCTGGTTCAGTTCTCTCATAGGATTGCAGTCAAGGTATTGGACAGGGCTGCAGTCTCTGAAGACTTGACTCAGGCTAGAGGATCTTCTTCAAGCTCATTCACTTGGATATTGGCAGGAGGCTTCAGTACCTTGGCACATAGGTCTCTCCATAGGGCATTTCACAATGTGACTTCACCCAGAGTGAATGATCTAAGAAAGGGGGAGAACTTCCAAGATGAACGCTTCGGTGTCTTACTTAACCTACACTTGAAAGTGACATCACTTCTGCCATATTATAGTGTTCACACAGACCAACCCTGGTATAATGTAGGAGGGGACTACACAAGTTTGTGGGTATCATGTTTGGAACCATGTTAGGGGCTGGTACAAAGGCCAAATGTAATTTGAAAGACAGATTTTTCTCTCACTTGCCCCTACCATTACAGATTTCCCTTGGATGTGCATATATGTCCCCAAATTGTTACATGCTTAGAGCCAAACCAGTTAAGATTCCTTGAGACAAGAAAAAGTAAAGTCTCTCGTGATACATCCTGACGCACCTGTTCAGTTTCTTTTTTTTCTACTACAGTTGACTGTTCAACAATACCAGTTTGAACTGAATGGGTCCACTTATATGCAGATTTTTTTCAATAGTAAATACTATAGTACTACATAATCCATGGTTGATTGAATCTGTGGATATGGAGGAACCGGTATACAGAGGGCCAACTTTTAAGTTATACTCAGATTTTTAACTGTGGGAGGGTTGGCGCTCCTAACCTGCACGTTGTTCAAGGGTCAACTGTAGTCCTCTAGGCAACCGTGGTACTGAACTACATGTTCTCCAAATGAACCGAGCTCTCTAGCCTCTAGACATCTGTACATATTCTTACCTCTGCTTATTCTTCTCTTCATCCTCCCTCTGCTTTGCTAACTCTTCTTTTTGTCTAGGTTAGATCTTGCTTCCATGAGAAATGTTCAGGTAAGTTTGTGCCAATAGGGCTGAGTTGAGAACAGGCCAAGAGGATGAGAAGGAACATGAAATGGATTCATGCAAGCTAAGCTATTCATTCTTGGGAAAAGGGAGGAAAGGAGATGAGATGGAAGAAGGAAAAAAGATAATTTTCCACTCAGTATTTACCTAAATTTATCCTTCTTCAGGTTCTAAAAATGGATTCCTCTTGTAAAGCTCAAATAAGAATCTATTGTTAGTCAATATTGTGATCTTCAAGAGGAATACAAGATATGCAAATAAATTTCTTTGAAAAAAAATTTACATTTGCACTGACTTGTGTAAAAACAAAGCCCATTTAGTTTTCATCTAGAATCTTGATCTTGTTCAGGAATGATAGATAAATGGCATGTGTACCTCTTTTTCCCTCTTCTCTGTCCATTACTGACATCTTTAAATCAATCCCAGCATTGTTTAATATTATTCTTGAATTCAGATTTATAGTCTTTCTTATCACAGCTTTGATAGCTACTGCCAGTTTATCAGAGTTGGCACTGAAGGCAATATTTGCCATTTCTTTCTTTAAAAATTTTTTATTTTATGTAGGGGTATAGTTGATTTACAATGTTGTGTTAGTTTCAGGTGTACAGCAAAGTGATTCAGTTATACATATACATATAATCCATTCTTTTTCAGATTCTTTCCCCATATAGGTTGAGTAGAGTTCCCGGTGCTAGTAGGTCCTTGTTAATTATCTGTTTTATCTACGGTAGTGTGTATATGTTAATCCCAACCTCCTAATTTATCCCTCCCCTAACCTTTCCCCTTTGGAAAACAAACCATAAGTTTGTTTTCAAAGTCTGTGAGTCTGTTTCTGTTTTGTAAATAAGTTCATTTGTATCATCTTTTTAGAGTCCACATATAAGTGATAACTATATGATACTTGTCTTTGACTTACTTCGTATGACAATCTCTAGGTCCATCCACGTTGCTGCAAATGGTATTATTTCATTCTTTTTTTATGGTTGAGTAGCATTCCATTGTATATATGTACCACATCTTCTTTATTCATTCATCTGTCGATGGACATTTAGGTTGCTTCCATGTCTTGGTTATTGTAAGTAGTGCTGCTCTGAACGTTGGGGTGCATGTATATTTTCAAATTGTAATTTTTTCCAGATACATGCTCAGGAGTGGGGTTGCTGGATCATATGGTAGTTCTATTTTTATTTTTCTAAGGAACCTCCAAACTGTTCTTCATAGTGGCTGATCTAGATGTTCTCATTCAAACTGTGTTTTGCTACCCGTTAGTGGGTTGTGAAATCAATTTACTGGTTCTGACTTACTTAAAAAAATAGAAAATATCAGACTGCACTGAACATAGTAAGGTTAATATGTTTTACAATTCATACATAAATACAAATTTAGTTATTTACCAAACATATGTTTTTATGTACACACGTATATATGTGAGTGTTGTGTTGACTTGGTCACAAGGTAAAATATTTTTCTTACTATTGGACTTAGAAAAGTTTGAAAGCATTTGTTTTAATTAATCTCAGCATATTTTGCTATTTATGCAAACAATTTCTGTTTGTTCCTCAGGACTTTCTATAACTTTTCTGATCCCATTTCTACCCAAGTCTAGATTGGGAGTTCCTCTTCTTTGTTCCTATGGTATTCTGTGTTTGTTTATAATAGCTTAACATACTATCTGACACATAGTAAGTGCTCAATAAATGGTTACTTTTATTAGGAAGAAGATCAGTACTGAATATATCCATTGACTAACATTAGCAGTAGGATGGTTTCAAGAAGAAAGGAGAGAAGTAACATTAATTACATACATATCTGCAATGTGCCAGCTCTAGTCTAAGTGCTTTACGAATATTATCTATTATTGAAAAGTAGGATATTATTATCCCCATTTTTAGAGAGATGATTATAAGCCTAGAATTCAAATGTAGTTCTTTCTGGTTCTCAGCCTTTTTGTTTTCTACTCATCTAAGCTGTCTCACAGTGATTGGTCAGTGAGTAAATGACAACTGAGAGACTGGTCATTTGTCCCTGCTCTTTACTCCAGCATTTATGCTGCATATTTGGATTGTATTATTAATGTTATATTTTTGATCTTTGGAATTAGTTTGCTAAAAAATAAGACTAGAAATCCAGATATTGTAGTAGTCAGTTGGCCTTTACCAAAAATCTAAGAATCCTAACATTCCTCTAAAATGTCATTTACTTGATAAAACCTAAAATTTCTCAATCCTCCTTTCCAGAAGGAAAGAAAGAAGCCTAGGCTTCACCCCCAGGGATTATGATTTCACTGGTTTGGAGTGGAGCCTGGGCATCAGCACTTTTTAAAAGCTTCCTAGATGGTTCACATATGTAGTCAAGGTTGAGAACCACTGGTATCAATATAATATGATCCCATAAGAGGAGTATTAAGACAGGTTTGTCATTCTGAACTGGTGTTTCTTCAGTACTCAGTCCCCTTAGCCTCAGTCATACAAGCTCAAGGAATAGTGTCACTTATGGCTACCAAAGGAAAGGGCTCAGGTTAGTGTATGGTTGGTAGTCCTGCATTCCTCTTGCCATCTTACCAAGAAACCTGTTTATTCTTTCAGAGAGACCGTCACTCTCTATCTTGTAAATAAGCTGGTTACAAAGGACATATGCATGCATACGCACACACACACACACACACCCTTCTTCCTGTGAATAATGGCTGGGCAGTATTATGATACCAGGAATGAAGAAATACAGCCTCTCCTCCACTGAGGCACCCAGAATGACTTAAGGATTCTAAATGAGGAATTTTCTAAATTGCGACATGTTTTATTTGAATGAGCTAGATGGTCCCTTTACTGACCATTGACCTTGTCCATGTCCATTGACCTTGTCCATGTCCACTCTCATGGGTTCTGCTCATCACCATTAGTTGAAGGTTGAGCCCATGTAATTTCTTGATCCACTGTCCAAAACTTGTCTCAGGTTCTTTAGGTAGCTGTAAGAAGAAACAAATTTTTCTGATTTATGCAGTGATACAATTCTTTGGCAAAATATCTTTTATTTAATATACTTTATAAGCAGGAAGACTCTCTTAGGAGACATTTAATTAGGTTTGTCCCTTTATAGTTGAATGGGTCAACCACACCTAGGATCTATGGCCCAAGAGTATGGTCTTTATCTTCCTAGAGATTATGTTCAAGAGTATTTAATACCATGTACTAACACACCATTATAAGCCTTGGTTTGGGAAAAAATCTAAAACATTGCCAATCTGTCACTCTTTTGAAATACCAGGGAAAAATACCAGGGAGTTCTTCAGAAATACCAGGGAGAGATCCTCTGTCTGTTCAAATAAGCCATAGTGTAGTTGTCCAAGGGCTGCCTCTTATTTTGCATATTCCCAGTATACCTCCATGAGATGCTATGCCTGAGTCAACAAAAATAGCAAAGCCAGCTGTGGATTACTAATTACCACTTCAGCTAAAAATCTTCATACTAAAAATTACATACATTTGAACACTTTTGTTTGAGATTATTTGTGTCATGTTTTCCTGTATCAGTGCTGTTAAATATGACTATTTGCATTGTCATAGGAAAAATTTTATTATAAACTTTTTATTTTCTTCCCACAGGTATGGATTAGAATGTCTGTTCAGGTTTTATAGTTATGGACTGGAAAAAAAATTCAGACAAGAAATTTTTAAGGATTTCCAAGAAGAAACCAAAAAAGACTACGAATCTGGTAAAACAAAACAATAACCTTATTCTATTTGGAAATTGTAAATCTGAGTCTGTCAATAAATAGGGAGTTTGTAACTGTTTTTTTAGGGCAGACTATTTAAGACTTTCAGGCCACTGTTATGGTTTGTGATGAAGGATAGAGCACCGTATAGTATGAAGGTCTTACTTGTGAGATGTTGGAAAATAGCCACTCCGAAGTGTTTCCTTTATGGATTTGTATTTTGTCTTTATTCATTTGACACACATGACTACTCACTGATGTTCCATTACATGAAAATTCTATGCAACATGAGCAAGTGTGCTTGGAAAGGTGGAATAGCACAGTAACAGTGCAGACTCTGGGCTAGATCCCTAAGTCTGAATCCCATTTCCCCTACTTTGTAGCTCTGTGGCCATGGGTAAGTTACTTAACCTTGTTAGAAAAACAAACAAAAAAAACTCCAAAAACCTTGTTAGCCTCAGTTTACTCATCAGTAATATACCCAAGAGCACCTATATTATAGGGTTGTATATAGTTCAAATTAGTTTAATATACAATAAACCACTTAAATAATACCTGTTACATGGCAAATGCTCAATAAATGTTAGCTGCCATTATTCATTACAATGTCTTATCTTCAAGATCTAGATAAAGTGTATCTAGAAGACATGGTTTAATGCTGGTAGGATCATATCCAATATGAATCATTTTTTAAAGATTCTATATATTTTATCATGTATGTTCTTCTTTGTTATTAGGTCAGCTGTATGGATTAGAAAAGTTTTGGGCTTATCTAAAATATTCTCAATCTAAGACACATTCTATTGACCCCAAACTTCAGGAATACCTCTGTAGCTTTAAGAAGTTGGAAGACTTCCGTGTTGATGTAAGTTTTAAGTCCTTTCCCCTGTATTATTTTTATTACTCTTATGCTTGAGCTATCAGTGACTTTCTTAAGTTTAATTTTATAATTTTTATTTTTTAAATTTAATATTGAAAATTTAACTTTCCAGTTTTGAAATCAAACTTTAAAAGAGGTGCAAAAGTAGTATAGAGAATTCCCATATATTCTGTTTACCCAGAGTCCCTAAATGTTAATATCTTACATAACCATGGAGCAATGGTCAGTTCACTTTAATTTTGATATGCATGATAAACATTTTATGGATTTAGTAACTTTTATGTGGATATGTTACTCATTTCTCACTAGCAGTTTTTATTTATTTATTTATATATTTTTTTTAACGATTTCTTTATTATTTATTTTATTTTATTTATTTTTGGCTGCGCCGGGTCTTAGTCGCGGCACACGGAATATTCGTTGTGGCACACGGGCTTCTCTCTAGTTGTGGCATGTGGGTTTTCTCTTCTTTAGTTGTGTCGTGCAGGCTCTAGGGCCCGTGGACTCTGTAGTTGTGGTGTGCGGGTTCCAGAGCATGTGGGCTCTGTAGTCTGCAGCACGCAGGCTCTCTAGTTGAGGCGCATGAGCTCAGGAGTTGTGGTGTGTGGGCTTAGTTGCCCCACGGCATATGAGATCTTAGTTCCCTGACCAGAAATTGAACCCGCATCCCCTGCATTTAAGGTAGATTCTTTACCACTGGACCACCAGGGAAGTCCCCTCACTAACAGTTTTTAAATTTTTCACTTTTTATGTACTTGTATCCTATAGTTTCCATAACACGTGCTCATATAACATGGATTTATGGTTCCCCACGTAATAAAATTAGGGCAAGAATGTTATGTGCATGTGTAGAGACAGGAGAATAGGCTTTAGACAATTTGATTTCAAGAGGAAAAGGAAAACATTTTAAAAAAAGAAGGGGATGAGCATAATAAGTTGAAAAGGAGAAAGAAGAGAAGAGAGAAGGAAAGAAGAATCAAAAAGAGCAGAAAAGAGAGAGGTGAAAGGAAGGCTAG
The DNA here is from genome assembly GCF_965194825.1 of Balaenoptera physalus. Lineage (NCBI taxonomy): Eukaryota > Metazoa > Chordata > Mammalia > Artiodactyla > Balaenopteridae > Balaenoptera > Balaenoptera physalus. The sequence continues at coordinate 136,826,012 of NC_138884.1, forward strand.
GTTCATCTCTGCTTAGTATTATAATTAGTTTGTCTTTTGTAGTTTTGTCTAAATAGATTTGATAGCCCAAGGATGGAGTTAATAGAAGTGCCTCCATCTCTGGAATTAAAGAGCTGTGTTTCAGACTTCCCTGGCAGTCCAGTGGTTAAGACTACGCATTTCCCAATGCAAGGGGCATGGATTCGATCCCTGGTCAGGGAACCAAGATCCCTCATGCCTTGCAGCATGGCCAAAAATTGAAAAAAAAAAAAAAAGCTATGTTTCTGGAGTGGTCCAGCCAGTTCTGTCACAAGATGTCCCTGCTTTATAATACTAGTGATTTTTGCCCTATCTGAACAGAAGCCAAGAATTCAGACCTCTGCTTTTAAATACTGTGGAAGTTTGGAGAAGGAAGGGGTTAGAGTTATAAATGCTTTGCAACTGACAGAAGTTGCATAAAGAAGGAAAATAGCCTCTCTGAAACATTTTCCCAGAGACAACGAACCCAGCCTTATGCTTATGCCCTACTATTTAGTTCAAACCCTAAAACACAGTAGCTTAATAAACATGTTGAATGAAAGAATTGACTGATAAGGAGGAAATTTAAGTTTAATACCTTAAATTGCTGTTAAGTTTTCATTATACTAATAAAATCTACTGAAGTGCCGGCATAGTTTCCCTCTGTTAGAAAAGTCTGGCCTTAGATTTTGAAGGGAGGAAAAAATAGTAAAATCATCACTATGTTGTCTTTCATAATTTGCAGCCCCCTATAGGTGAGGAATTTGAAAGAAAAAGACATTCATCTACTTCTGGTGAGGAGAGTAATCGTCACAGACTTCCGTCTAATTCCTCTACAAAGTCACCGAGTGCTGCTAAGCCTACACCTGCCAATCGGCTTCGGGTCCCAACAAACTCTCCCAGAAGGAATACTTCACAGCAGTCCAATGACAATTCACACCAGAACAGTGCTGCCTCAGTCTCAACACATGGTGAACTGCCTGAGAAATAGACTCTGATGAAAGTTGTTTGCCCTTGAAATCAACATTTACATCAGTAATTATTGGGGGAAATCTTCTGATGTTTAATTGTGATAAATTGGTAGCATTGGAAGAAAAATGGTAGCATTTTTTTCTAGGAAGATAAATTCTAAAAACGTTTTCCCTGATTTCACGAATAAGTATAATTTTGGTAACCTTTTATAGAGATCCTCTAGTAATATATTTTGGTCTCAAATATATATTTGAAATAATATATTTCTTTTTCAAAGCCATTGTTTATAAGAACAGCATTCCTTAAATATATACAAAAACAACACAAGGAATGCCTAACATTTCAGCTCATACTTCTTAAAGAAGATATAGTATGTTATAGTCATCTATTCTATAGAGCTTTCTTAAAGAATCCAATAACCCCACTGTCAATTCATATTTGAACTTACCAAAAACAAAGGACAATTATGTATATGTTTTTTAAATTCAGAAAAAGAATGTGAAATGATACATTTGCTTTTCTTTTAGATTTATAGTTTAAAGAAAACTATTTTTTTTTTTTTTTTTACAGAAGTAGAAATATATTGCAGTTATATTGAAGTATATGCACTTTGGATGTTGGGTTTTGCTTTTTTCCCCGCTAGTCATGCCTCATGATTTCCATAGTTATTGTTGTGTTGGTATGGAGTGTTCTGAATTGGCATCAGCCAGTTACATATTAGAAGAGATTTACTTTTTGTGACTCTATAAACCTGCACAAGTAATTGAAAACTGAGTTGGGATTGGTTGGAATACTGTCCTAAATTAGTTAAATCTTGCACTGTTTTGAATGCATTTGCTGTTTGTACAGCTGCAGGTGTGTATGTCACAAGTAGTCAGATTATCTTCAGTTTAAAAGGAGTAACTTTTTGTGTCCTTTACTTTGTTTTATGCTTATAATAAGTGTTTTCAAGAAATGAATTGACTTCTAATTTTTATTGCTGTTGCAACCGATGTAAATGATAGTTTCAGTTTTTGTGGGAATTAAAATAAAGCACTTATTCTAAATTATTTGAATTGATTTTTAATTATTTTTGTTTAGAATACAGCTGAAAAGCCGTAATTTTCAAATTCTGCTAGTAGAAGACCACTGTAGTGGGTGGGCCAAAAGTTTCGTTCAGTTTTTTTCTGTAAGATGTCTTTAACTTTATTTGAAACAATTTTGTTAGATTGTATGTGACAGCTGTCAGATCAGTGTGCATTTAAAAAAAGACTTACCAAAATTGGTGAATTTTTGTATAGCCATTTTAATATTGAAGATGGAAGGAAAAAAGCAATATTTTTAGCATATTATGCTTTATTATTTCAAGAAAGGTAAAAATGCAACTGAAACGCACAAAAAGATTTGTGCAGTGTGTGAAGAACGTGCTGTGACTGATCAAATATGTCAAAAGTGGTTTGTGAAGTTTCATGCTGGAGATTTCTTACTGGATAATGCTCCACGGTTGGGTAGACCAGTTTAAGTTGATAGGGATCAAACCGAAAAAATAATTGAGAACAATCAACATTATACCATGAGGAAGATAGCTGACATACTCAAAATATCCAAATCAAGCGTTGAAAATCATCTGCACCAGCTTGGTTATGTGAATCGCTTTGATGTTTGGGTTCCACATAGGTGAAGTGAAAAAAACCGTCTTGACCGTATTTCCTCATGTGAGTCTCTACTGAAACGTAATGAAAATGTTCCGTTTTTAAAACAAATTGTGACGGGTGATGAAAAGTGGTTACTGTACAACAATGTGGAATGGAAAAGATCTTGGGGCAAGAGAAATGCACCACCACCAGCCACACCAAAGGCCAGTCTTCATCCAAAGAAGGTGATGTTGTTTATATGGTGGGATTGGAAGGGAGTCCTCTATTATGAGCTCCTTCCGGAAAACCAAACGATTAATTCCAACAAGTACTGCTCCCAGTTAGACCAACTGAAAGCAGCACTCGATGAAAAGTGTCCAGAATTAGTCAACAGAAAATACATAATCTTCCATCAGGATAACGCAAGGCTGCGTGTCTCTTTGATGACCAGGCAAAAATCGTTACAGCTTGGCTGGGAAGTTCTGATCCATCCGCCATATTCACCAGACATTGCACCTTCGGATTTCCATTTCAGTCTTCACAAAATTCTCTTAATGGAAAAAATTTCAATTCCCTGGAAGACTGCAAAAGGCACCTGGAACAGTTCTTTGCTCAAAAAGATAAAAAGTTTTGGGAAGATGGAATTACGAAGTTGCCTGAAAAATGGCAGAAGGTTGTGGAACAGAAAGGTTAATACGTTGTTCAATAAAGTTCTTGGTGAAAATGAAAAATGTGTCTTTTATTTTTACTTAAAAAACCGAAGGCACTTTTTGGCCCACCCAATATGTTGTGAATGAAGTTTCAGTGTTAAACTTACAACCATTTTTATTTAGCTTATGTGTTTTCTTGTATTGGCAAGAAGCAGCTAGTTTAATACACTAAATTTATTATTTTCTTTTTGGTGTCTGGTTCTTATAGAATGACAGTATTGAAATACATATCTTATTTGGATAAGTGGACTATTCTTTAGTAAATAAGAGATTTTCATTAGGTTATTTCCATGAATAAATGATAATCTGCCATTTTATGATATTTAATATTGGGGAGGTCATTTTGATATTTTAATTTTAAGAAAAAGTCAAGTCAAATTTGAATATTCAGAAAATATACTTAGATCTTGGAAAGAGAATGCAAAACAACTAATAGATTTAGAATAATAAATTTTAAAATGTTTTCTTAAGTGCAGATGTAGTTCTGGCTTTTCAGTGAGGAATTTCCAAACCATGCTTATTAGCTTTAAGCGGTCTCTTGAAATTACCTAAAATTATCTAAGAATCTTTCTCAGTATCCTTTTTGTGTTGAACACATACATCTGAAACCTGTATTTAACCTAAGATTACTTCCACTCACCTAAATATGCAAATGTAAATTTGATTGGAAAATTGTATATTTTATATGAAAATACAGTAATCAAGAGTTTTGTGATGTGTAATAAATTAGTAATTTTATCATATTATTTTGATTATAAAAACAGTACATGTAAATTAGGAAATTTAGAAAAGCACAAAGAGGAAAATAAAGTACTTTTTTAAAAAAGAAAAAAAACTGGTATCATGCTATACATATAGCATTATAACCTGCTTTTTGACGTAGAGGTGAGCATTTTCTGATGTCATTAATCTTTCTACACCATGACTTTTACAAGTTATGTAGTATTCTAGCATATGGATGTGCCATAGTTTATTTAGCTGAATCACCTATGGTTGAAATTTTACATATGGCCAGGTTTGGGCTGTTACAAACAACAATTTAATTTATCTGATATCCCTACAGATAAATCTTTGTGTATAAACTTGGAGTTATTGCCTAGCATAAATTCCTAGAAGTTGAAATTCTAAGTAAAAATGTATTTCCATTCAATGTACACTAGAATGGTTGCACAGTTTACACTTTTACCAACAGCATCTGCTTTTCTATGTCCTCAAAAACTGGTTATTATAAATCTTTCTCTTTGAAAGACTGAGAAGCAAAAAATATTATTTTAATGTCATTATTAAGATCATCATTTTAATCAGGTTACTAATGAGTGATAATTTTTATTGTTTATTAACTACATTATTTGTAGATCGCTTGGTCATATCTTTCATGTTTTCCTTTTGGAGTGATTGTCTTTTTCTGATTTATAGAGCTTTTTTACTTATCAAGGCTATTAACCCTTTGCTTTCTAATTTTGTTTATGTATGTTTGACGTAGTATGTACATTTTTTTGGTAAAAAGTTTAAAAATTATACCCCTTAAATTTCAAATGCGAAACTTGAGCAAATAAAAGCATTGTTATTCAATGAAAAGAAAAATATTATTGACTATAAATCTAAATAGTCCTACCCAAAATATGTGTAAGTTCCTAGAGAACTTCCTTCCTTGTGATTTTGTAGTTTTCAATTTTATTAAATAAAAAAGACAACATTAAAATGTTTAAATCTAAACTACTTGTCCTTTTAAAGGGATAGTTGAAGCCATCTTTGGAATTCTTTATACAAAAAGGAATTAAAGAAGAAAGTTATATTTTAAAATAGATATCATTTTAGTTTTTAAATAGATTTTATTTTTTAAACTTGTTTTGCCTGCTTGGGACTTCACTCTGACATTCTCTCTTGCTTCTCCTTGCCATTATACTGAATGATATTACCTCTTTCTGTGCTTAATCTTATCTTTCACCTAATTTCTTAGCTCTTACGAAACTGCTTATTTTTATTTTATTATATAGGAGACGGATCCAAGAGAGTAATACCTAATTATATCGCCACTAGATGGCAGAATGGAATAAGATCAGTAAGTCTTTTGAGAGGCATGTGTGTGTGTGTGTGTGTGTGTGTGTGTGTGTGTGTGTGTGTGTGTGTGTGTTGAAGAACTCTCACTCCATCTTGTGGTGATATGTGATTATATCAATTACTCTTACATTCCTAATAGCCACATGTTCTCAACAACTCGTGATTACCTTGTTACAGCAATGCCAAATTGTGCTTAGTTATTAGTAAATAAATACAGTAACAGCATTAAGTTTTATATATGGTTAAAGATAAAAATGCTATTGCTTTGGTTTCTTTTTTGTCATTTCACTTAAAAATTTGAAGTACTTCCTTAGCATTATTTGTGATTAACTCTTGAGCTGTAAACAAGGCAAGAAAATTTTAAGATGCATCTGTTTGTCTAGCTAACCTGTGTAGTTAAATCCTGCCTGAAATATGAGAAACTTAAAACTAGATGGTACTCTTATGACTAGAACAAAATGTTATCACATAGTTAGTTGAATGGCAGAGCAAGAATTTGTACTCAAATAGTCTAGCTCCAGACCTCGAGCTAGTCGTCTTAACCAGACTGTTCTTTAATAGCTTGAAATATTGGAACGCATGAACACTGACTCCAGAACTCAAAATGCTGTGATTCTTAACTATTATGAAACCAAGATTATATTCTTGTGGTTAAGACTGTAAAGTTGTTTTATCTTGGGCATCTTCTGCAGTAACGAGTGGTCTAGTGGAATATTTAAATATATAAGTACATTAAGTGCAATATGGTAAATCCTCTTTGGGGGGGAAATCATGATTAGTGACAATATCACTCGTGTTTAAATATTTGCCTAGAATTAGCTACAGTAAAATAAAAACTAAACATTTTATTCAGAATACAACTAGAAATTTTGCATTACATTAGAGTTACTATTGTCAACTGAAGATATTAGATACTATTCTATTCAGAAATAATGGTGTTCCAGTCTTTAGAAAGCTTGAAGGAAATATGCCACATGGGTTAATTAACAGGAAGCACCTCTGGCTTTATACCTTTTTACCAATTTTCTGAATTCTTTACAATGAGCCTGTTTTTAACTTGGCCAATTAAAGACATGATTTGGTTAACAGAATGGTTTCTACCAATATATTACACATATTTGCTTCAGATAAAAAAGCAGAATGTGCTGTTTGTTGTTTTGATTTTGTTTCTTCCGGGTAGCATGTTAAGTCTACAAAATTGAATACCTTTCTCAGGTATTTTAAGGTACGTTAGACCTTCATTACAACATGAACGCAACCATAGTACTGTAATGTTTTTAATGTTAAAATTTTCTGGTTTCTGGTTGAATGCCCTTAAGTATAATCTAAGGTGAGACTGACTTTTTTTTTTTTTTTTTTTTTTTTTTTTTTAAAGTTATTTATTTATTTTTATATTTATGGCTGTGTTGGGTCTTCGTTTCTGTGTGAGGGCTTTCTCCATTTGCGGCAAGCGGGGGCCACTCTTCATCGCGATGCGCGGGCCTCTCACTGTCGCAGCCTCTGTTGTTGCGGAGCACAGGCTCCAGACGCGCAGGCTCAGCAATTGTGGCTCACGGGCCTAGTCACTCCGCGGCATGTGGGATCTTCCCAGACCAGGGTTCGAACCCGTGTCCCCTGCATTGGCAGGCAGATTCTCAACCACTGCGCCACCTGGGAAGCCCGAGACTGACTTTTAATGCGTCAATAGAAGGGCTTTGAGAGGGAAGATCTGTGAGACCCCAAAATTTAATATGTAGAATTTTACATACTTACAGGTTCTTTGGGGGAGATAATCCATAGCTTTTTATCAGATTTCTACCAGGATTTATGATCCCAAATATGTTTAATAACCACTGCTCTAGAAATAACTTAGCTTATTTGTCAGACACATGAATTGAATCCTGGCCCCCCTCTCTGTTACAGTCCTTCATCTGCAAAACTGCACTTGCCTCATAGTGTTATAAAGATTAAATGTAAAGCATTTAACACAGTTATCTGACGTGCGGTAAGCACTCAGTAAACATTAGCTATTATTAGGATTAAGAACTGGACCAGTTATCTTCAGGTATGTAAACATATTTTCTCCAGTAGGCTTTGAATGTAATTTTAAATCTTCATGTGAAATTAATCTACTTAAAACATTTTAATTAGCAAAGTCAGATTCCTTGTAATTGTTTCGTTGTCCTAGGATAATAACATTATGAACACTTTTCTGCCCTTCTCACCTCCACGAGAAAAGAACTAGGGTGCTTAGATGCTGTTATTTCTGCTGACTCTGAACAACTGACAAGGGTATGAATTCCATGAAGCAGTCACCAGATCATGAATCTGATTATGGTAATGTCTCACTTTTAGTTATTTCGTCTTTTTTATTCAGTTAACAATTTTGCTCATTATGTTTTCCTAACATCACCACAATCTATTACTTTTGCCTCATCATAAATATCCAGTCCCTGGGCAGGATATGAGAATCTGCCTTTCCATGACTCATGGCCTCTCCCAGGCTCGGTGACACTCCAGTGACTTCCCCACTGCCACTCATTGCCACTTTCTTTTGCATGAACCAGAGTATACCGTGTAAGAACCAAGGGAGGCATCAAAATATCTCGCAAGTCTGTTAAAAACAAACTTTTGAAAACTCTTTTGGGTTGTCCAGGAACTATGGTATAATGTAGTGGTGCTCAAGTTGGGGATATGCCCAAGAGTACATAAATCCTTTTAGAGGAGTTTACATAGGCACAGATAATTTTAAATGAATCAATTTCCAGATTCTCAACTTCCATAAGTACTCCTTCCTAAAACTGATTTATCCATTAATATGCTCGTGTTCCTAATAGTTTTTTCCCATGTTATAAAAGAAAGCCATTGCCCTTACCCATCCCAAATATTACCCTAGATGAGAAAGCCATCAGGGGCCACACAGTGGTGAAACCTTTAATGATTCATTGAGCTCTCATAAACTCATAAGACTTATTGAATTTCTCTGCTTTACAAATACTTCTGTTAAGGGTAAGGTTTTGTGTGTATTTTTGGTTGGTGTGTTATTCAATGAGAGAGTTAAGACATGTTTTTATCAAATCATACAAAATATATACTACAATTACTGTCAGTCCTCATTTTATTTCACCTGATAAAATGTTTAAACTTTTCCATTTCCTATTTATGATACTTTTTTTTTTTTTTTTTTTTTTGGCCACGCAGAACAGCTTGTGGGATCTTAGTTCCCTGACCAAGGATTGAACCCAGGCCCTGGCAGTGAAAGTGCCAAGTCCTAACCACTGGACTGCCAGGGAATTCCCAAGATACAGTATTTTAAAAATAGCTGCCAGATAGATTTGTTTTTAGCAGACAAAAACCTTCTCTTTCATTAGATTTCTTTAAAAAGTTGGATTATGATTCTTCTCAAAATAAGCATTTACCATAAAATTGTGGTGGAGATTGCTGAGCTATTTATCCAGTCCATTTCTTCTTCCCCTCGTCACACTACTAGACTGCATCCTCATCCTCCTGCTGTTTTAGGCTTGCCAGTATAACTGGTTCTGGATACTGGAAGGCAGGGGAGGTAAGGGGCACCACTTCTAGACCTGCCCATGTGCCATCTCCATGCTCATTCTTTCCTTTTTTGACTGTGGAAGCCGTATGTTGAAGACAGCAGAGCCCCGACATCGAGGGACCTGTGTCCCTGAATCACCACCTAGTCCCTTTTGGGACTCTCTATTATCAAGAAATAGTCTTTTGTTGTATTAGGATGTCAAGAACTTGGAGTTACAGTAGTTAGTATTATCTTAACTGATCATGAAAAGTTTACTACCTATGTATAATAATTACCCAAATGTGTATATATGTTGTCTCGATCATTATGTATTAATATTTGTAATAATGACTCCAATCCAGAAGAAAAAAATTTTTTATCAATTAGAGCCACTTATGGTCAGAAGAAAATAAAAAATTTAATTGTGTACTTATTTTTGTTGTAGATACGTATCTGATGTTCAATAAGACATTCAAGCATTAAAATGTATTAGGATAAAAATCTGGAGAAACTGGAATGGAAATACAAGTTCAAGGAGAAAAGAGAAAGGTGTAAGTTTTCTAAATGTTAAAGAAGAGCTTGCTCATATACTTTAAAAAATGCATTTAAATGTTATATTTAGGTTTCATTGACTTCACTTAAAAAGTTATATTTATAACTTTATGTCAGTGTTTATAATGTGCTGGAAGTTATGACCTTTGCAACTATTAAAGTGAAAAATTTTAGACGTCAGCTTAAAATGTGTGAGGGATACATACGTTTATGAAAATTATTTTAGGACGTTTTCAAGGAAAAGTGTTTTAAGACTAATGGGAAAGTGCAGACTTTGGAGTTAAATAGCTCTGCATCCAAATTCTGATTCTGCTGGATCACTGGACAAATTAGGTTAACCCATCTTCCCTTATTCTCCTCCAATATTTAAATGAAAATACGTGTAAATTACTCACTATCTGGCACTAACCTGCTCCTGCTATTAAGAATCTTAATGGGGAGGGTGGCATAAATTAGGAGCTTGGGATTAACATATACACACTACTATACATAAAATAGATAAACAAAAAGGACCTACTTTATAGCACAGGGAACTATATTCAATATCATGTAATAACCTATAATGGAAAATAATCGGAAAAAGAATATAAGAATATATATATATTATATATATGTATATTAGCCACTCAGGTGAAAATAATTTATCAAATCCCTCATATGTGAGAGTGAATTTAAAAATTAGATACAGAGCGGAAAGACTTTTATTTGTGAGAGAAGGGATAATTTTAGAGCACGAACCAAGGGAAGAAGCTCTGTTACATGGCAAAATGGCAGTGGAAGGGACCTTATTTGAGAGGGTACTAAGAAAGATGGCAAGGCTGTTTGTAAAAGAAAAATGAGAAGGAAGCATAAATTTGCTTTAACTTACATTGTTGGTTCTAGTCTACCATGCAATTAAAATAGCTTTTACATTTTAAAGTTACTCAAAAGCTTGCTTTTAAGTTGGTGTAATTATTTTATATGTACCATAAATAGCATGTGCTTTATGAATCTCCTCCCTTGTGTTCAACGTGACTTCTATTTTAAGTAGCTCCAAAGTGATGCCAGAGAGTTAACTAGGTCAACTGCCACCTGTGTTCGTTTCTTTTATAAATCTTTTACATCTCTGAGAGAATTCAAGACATTAAGTATGGCAATTTCTTTACCTAATACCTCTGATTACAGTATGTAGCTATTGACTCAGCAGATGAATGCTAGTGGCCATGGCTGGAAGAGAAGCTGGGGAAGGCTGTGGAATTGCAAAGTTCATGCCTGGTAACAGGGCAAATGTGGTACCTGGTGTCAGCTGACCTTTCTATTAAATTTGGACTTACCACTAGAGTTCTTGCATTTAGGGAAGGGATCAGAGAAAGTCACAAGAGAACCATATTTTGAAAAACGTTAGCCAATGTTGGTGGGAGTATAAATTGGTACAAAAACTCTATGATTGAAAATTTAGCAATAGCTTTCAAATTTTTAAGCACATTTATCCTTTGACCTAGCAATTCCACTTCCCGGAATTTACCCTACAAATACAATCTTTGCACAGTGCAAAGATGTACATACTAGTATAATCATGAAAGCATTATTTTAATAGCATAAGATTAGAAACAACACGAGTATCCATCAGTAAGAGACTGAATCATTGTTACAGTGTGGCCATATAATGGGATTCCATGAAGTATGACAGCTCAACAGTTGATAAGGAATAATGGGGTAGTCTTTAAGGATTAATAGGATAAGGAATAATCTCCAAGATATGTTAAATGAAAAAAGCAAGACGTACAGCATTGTGTGTTAAATTCCACCTTTTGGTTAAAAAAAACATGCACATATCTGCTTGTATACAAATAGAATAGCCCTAGAAGGATAAATAAGAAAGTAATAATAATGGTTGCCTATGGGAAAGTGAATGGGGTAACTGGAGGGTTAGGTGGGAGGGAGACTTTTTACCCTATTTCTTTGGAATGTTGTGCTATATGTACATTAAAAAATTTTTTTTCATTGAGGTATAGTTGATTTACAATATCATGTAAGTTTCAGGTGTACAGCACAGCGATTCAGTTTAAAAAAAAAATATATATATATATATATATATATATTCTCTTTCAGATTCTTTTCCCTTATAGGTTATCACATGATATTGAGCATAGTTCCCAGTACTATACAGTTGGCCCTTGTTGGTTATCTATTTTATACACAGTAGTGTACATAATGTGAATCCCAGCCTCCTAATTTATCTCTCCCCCCAGCGCCCTTTCCGCTTTGTTAACCATAAGTTTGTTTTCTGTGTCTGTGATTCTCTTTCTGCTTTGGAGATAAGTTCATTTGTATTTTTTGTTTTTTGTTTAGATTCCACATGTAAGCCATATCATATGATATTTGTCTTTCCTTGTCTGACTTACTTCATTTAGTACGATAATCTCTAGGTCCATCTAAATGGCATTATTTCATTCTTTTTTTTATGGCTGAGTATTATTCCATTGTATATATACCACATCTTCTTTATCCATTCACTTGTTGATGGACATTTAGGTTGCTTCCATGTCTTGGCTATTGTAAGTAGTGCTGCAATGAACATTGGGGTGCATGTATCTTTTTGAATTACGATTTTCTTTGGATATATGCCCAGGAGAGGGATTGCTGGATCATATGGTAACTTTATTTTTAGTTTTTTAAGGAACCTCCATACTGTTCTCCATAGTGGCTGCACCAATTTATATTCCCACCAACAGTGTAGGAAGGTTCCTTTTTCTCTATACCCTCTCCAGCATTTATTATTTGTAGACTTTTTTAAAAAAATAAGATACTTAATTTCTTTCTTTCTTTCTTTTCTTTTTTCTTTTTTTGGCCACATCGTGTGGTATGTGGGATCTTAGTTCCCCAACCAGGGATCGAACCCACGACCCCTGTATTGAGAGCGTGGAGTCTTAACCACGGGACCGCCAGGGAAGTCCTATTTGTAAACTTTTTGATGATGGCCAGTCTTGACTGGTGTGAGGTGATATCTCATTGCAGTTTTGATTTGCATTTCTCTAATAATTAGCAATGTTGAGCATCTTTTCCTGTGCCTTTTGGCCATCTGTATGTCTTCTTTGGACAAATGTCTCTTTAGGTCTTCTGCCCAGTTTTTGATTGGGTTGTTTGTTTTTTTTAATATTGAGCTGTATGAGCTGTTTGTTATATGTACATTTTTTAAAAGCTAATTTTTTTTTTAAGTTCCTAAGCTTCACAAGGCTAAGAAACTAAGATTTGTTACTATGACTCATCTTAACATGTCCTTTTGGGATTTTAAACAGGAGATAATAAATTATGCTCCTTTTTTTCCCCTTCAGTGCTCCAAACCAACTCAGATATACCCAGGAGTCAGACAGAAGGGGAGCAAAATATCTATTACTTAACCACTAATGTTGGATTTGACAGCTGGGTTTAATGCTCACCCCTTTGCTCAGAAAATTAAACTTGCCCATCCAGAGTCAACTGGACAAATGCAGGCCTCTCCTCAGAGGCAAGAGGCTCACCAGTTAGAAGAGGAAGAGGAGATGAAGAGGGAAAACTGGTCAGTTCTACAGAGAGTTCACCCTGGTAAGAGGAAGGGAGAAAAGAGCGGAGTGGGGCAACTCAGTTCCTTTGCCAGCCTCACCAGTCACTCGCACAGGAAGAGCGAAAGCTGAGAGGAGGGCGGAAATGACCGTTCCCAGTAGAAACTCCTGGAGGGTTTTTAGTTTCTGTTCTGGGGCGTCTGGCAGGGATGCTGTGAAGAGGAGAGATGGGTTTCTCCTATAAGCACCCAGCGTTGCTGGCATCCGGGGCTCTATTTGCTGCTGACCACTGGTACCGACGGATCTCTCCTAATCCCCCTGCATCATCTTTCATACTGGTTTGATCAGCACCCCTGGCATACCTGGCACAGCTTCTCGCCTTTTGCACGCAGCTTCCCTGGCCCCTCTCCCCACTCTGCTGGTGCCCTCTTGCCTTTGCAGACCCCGATCAAGCTCTGCCTCTAGCAGCCCTCGCTCTGCTGAGCCCGTTCAGACCTGTCCTCTGACCCCCACTTTGGCACTCAGCACTCGTTGCCTGTCTTGTTACATTTCTCCTTACGGCTCGAGGCTCTAGTACCTGTGATTTGCAGTCCTAAAGAGATCAGTTAAGGAGAGCTTAACTTCAAGAAAAAAAAAGAGAGACCCTATGGACTACAATTATATGGTTTACATGTGAGAAACTAAGATTTATAACTTATGACTCATTTTGACATCCCAAATACAATATAGAAGACGATGTGTGGTGAAGGGGCTGAGATGTCCCTTCCAGGCCGTAGAACTTATTGTGCAGTGAGGGAAATTTAATCTCTCTCCCTGCTCCCATCTGCTGTTTCCCAGGATACTGTGGTAACTGTTTGCTCATAGATGCCCCAGAAGCTCTTGGAGGCGGCTGAGAATTAAGTTGCTTATTAATTCATTTAGTCTTGACCTACATATGGTTGAATAATCACAGGGCCATCTGTCTTTCTTAATTAACATGCAGAGATGAGGAGATTTCTCCCTACCTTCTGTGGATCTCGTGTGAATCTTGTCGAGGGGGCCCCAGAACGACTTGCTGCCAGAGTCCTGGCAATTGCTTATAAGTGAAACCAACAGCTAATGGGGAGGGCTTTTGTTGTTTTCACTTGTTTTCTCTTTTAAAAAAGGCCTGTTGCGACTAGCCCTTGCTATTTCACCAGCCAAAGACAATCTCATAAATGAGTAAGCAATAGTATATTTCCTTTCAGGTTCAGGAGACAGAATAAACGATTTTCCCAGATGCCTATGAGTTTTATCTCCCACAGGCTTCCACTTTTCTCACAGGGTCCTCACACTTGTCTGTATGAAATAGATGGACTAAAGCACTTGTAAGGGCGGAAAAAAATTTCCCTTCTCCTCTTCTAGGTTCTTTGCATGTTCTAATAAATTAATATAAAACAGATTAACAAGAGAAAAACAAACAAAAATATAATAACATGTATACCTCCATGTATACACATATCCATGGGGGATGCCCAGGAAAACTGAGTAACTCTTCAAAATGTCAGAAACCCTCACCTTAAATACCATCTTCAGCTAAAGACAAAATTAAATGTTGGGGGTGGAGAGTCAGTTATGAGAGGTTATCAGGAAAAGTACAGTAAACAAGGGTAAGGTAGTTATGCAGATTTAAGTCCTTGCCAGTGATGAGTTCCTAAAGATTTGGTCATCCTCCTCTTCCAGCTATAGAGAGGGAGACACCACTGGAAATAGAAATTTTCATTATAAATGTAAATATTTCTTACAAAAGGCTAACTTCTACTCAGTTTTTAGAGCTTCTCTCATGTCTGCTGTTTTATAAAAATAACCAGCTTAAAATATACCAAAGAGGCATATTTTGGGGTGGCAAAATCTGTTCCCCTTCAAAGTCTATTACAGAGCACTACTTCCTCTTGGTTGTTGACATGAAATGTGATGGGTTAAAAAGCTGTCAACTAAAACTGGACAAACCCTTATTTATTTTTTTATTGTAGTATAGTTGACTTACAGTATTATATTAGTTTCAGGTGTACAATGTAGTAATTCAATATTTTTATAGGTTATACTGCATGCAAATTATTATAAAATATTAACCATATTCCCTGTGCTGTACATTATAGCCTTGTCATTTATTTTATACCTAATAGTTTGTATCTCTTAATCCCCTTCATCTATTTTGCCCCTCCCCCAACCCTTCTCCCTTTGGGTAACCACTAATTTGTTCTCTGTATCAGTCAGTCTATTTCTGTTTGTTATCAGACCAAACTTGGGTCTGCTGCCCAGTCACGGTAAAGCCTATCTACTGACACCGGATTGTGGTGAAGCAAAGTACAGTGTTTATTGTAAGGCGCCAGACATGGCGTCTGGGGCAGCCAATGCTCAGAAAACCTGAACTCTCTGGTGGGTTTCAGGGAAGCATTTTTAAAGTCAAGGTGAGGGAGGGGAGTTGCAGGGTATGTGATCATCTCGTGCACGATTCTCTGATTGGTTGATGGTGAGGTAACAGGGCAGTGTCACAGGGGTTATCATTATCAGTCCTCAGGCTTGGTAGGTCTGGGGGCTGCGCGCTCATGGTCATCAAATAGTTAACTTCTTACATTTGGTGGGGGTTTTAGCATCAGTAAAACAACAACTCAGGAAATGTGCATCAGATACTGTTATCTAGGTACTTCAGAGAGGAGCTAAAGATTCTGTGACTGCCATATGGCTGATTTACTGTTTACATTCTTACCAGTTCTCCTGGCCCAAGTGCTTTTTTCTTTTTTCTTTTTGGCCCGCTGCATGGCTTGTGGGATCTTAGTTCTCCGACCAGGGATTGAACCCGGGCCCTTGGCAGTGAAAGCACGGGAGTCCTCAGCACAGGACGGCCAGGGAATTCCCCCGACTGCTATTTTTGTCACTACACGTTCACATCCTTTCAGTGACTAATTGTTGAGCCAGGGTTTTGTGACCTAGGAGAGGCCTGGGAGACTGCAGCTTTTCTACAAACAAGAGACAGGCAGAGGACATGGGTGGATCCCCTATATCCACCATGCCTGCCACACGTTTTGTGTCAGTTGAATCTTGGTATATCCCTGTGGGGTATGCAGGACAGGTGTATAATCTCCATTTGATAGATCAATGAATATAATTAAGGAAACTGAGCCTTAGAGAGGTGAGATATTTGTTAAGGTCACTGCTCTTAAGTGCAGAGTTGGAACTAGAACCGTGATTCTGGTCTTTTTACAAAGTGCTCTTTCCAATCTAGTACCTTAATGGAGTTTCCATATACCCCTTTATTACAGTACTGTAACGTCATGACCATTTATTTGTAATGTGACCACAGGCTACTATAGGGGAGCAGAATTTGCCACCCTAAAATATATCTCTTTGACATATTGTTTAAGGTTGCTTCTTTTCTTTTTTTTAATGTATTTATTTATTTATTTATTTATTTGGCTGTGTTGGGTCTTCGTTGCTGCATGCGGGCTTTTTCTAGTTGCGACGAGTGGGGGCTACTCTTCATTGCGGTGCGCAGTCTTCTCATTACGGTGGCTTCTCTTGTTGCGGAGCACGGGCTCTAGGCACACGGGCTTCAGTAGTTGTGGCACGTGGGCTCAGTAGTTGTGGCACACGGACTTAGTTGTTCCGTGGCATGTGGGATCTTCCTGGACCAGGGCTCAAACCCATGTCCCCCTGCATTGGCAGGTGGATTCTTAACCACTGCACTACCAGGGAAGTCCGGCTGGTTATTTTCTGATAAACAGCAGACATGTGAAGGGCTCTGAAAACCAAGTAGGAGTTGCCCTTTTGCCTTCATTTACATTTGTAAGGGTGTCTCCCTCTCTATACCTGGAAGAGGAGAATAACCAAATCTTTAGGAACTCTTATCACTGGAGAAGGCAAGGACTTAAATTTGCATAACAGTCTTACCCTTGTTTACTGTGTGTTTCCTGGTCACCTCACTTAACTTACTCTCCTCACCCTCAACATTCTCTTTTGTCTTTAGCTGAGGATGGTATTTAAGGTGAGGGCTTCTGACATTTTGGCAAGTTAATCATCCTTCCTGGGTCTCTCCCATGTTCACATGTTATTCAACTTTGTTTCATTTTCTCCTGTTAATCTGTCTCATGTCAGTTTAATTTTTAGATCATCCCAGAGAACCTAGAAAGGGAGAGGAAAATTTCTTCCTCCCCAATACTGCATTATACCTCTAGGAGTGCAGAGTGGACCAGTCTGACTAAAAAGGCTTTGACTGAGACCTTGCCAGAGGTGGAGAACTATGAGAGCATGAGTTTGAGTTTTCCCCTTCTCTTGAATGCATCCACCACATATTCAAATCCATCTGCATACAAATGATGGGCTACCAAATGAACCTTGAAAAAGAACAAAGTTGGAAAACTCACACTTATCAATTTCAAAATGTACTACAAAGTTATTATCAAAACATGTGATACTGGCATGCAGATGGACATATAGGCCCATAGAATAGAATAGAGAGCCTAGAAACAACCCTCATATATATAATCAATTAATTTTCAACAGGGGTGCCAAGATCATTTAATGGGGAAAGGACCATCTTTTCAAGAAATGGTGCTGGGAAAACTGGATATCCAACAGGCAGAAGAATGAAGTTGGACCTTTCCTTTATACCATATACAAAAATTAACTCAGAATGAGTCAAAGCCCGAAATTTAAGAGCTGAAGCTATAAA
The DNA here is from genome assembly GCF_965194825.1 of Balaenoptera physalus. Lineage (NCBI taxonomy): Eukaryota > Metazoa > Chordata > Mammalia > Artiodactyla > Balaenopteridae > Balaenoptera > Balaenoptera physalus. The sequence goes on from NC_138884.1 coordinate 136,843,639, forward strand.
ACTCTTAGAAGAAAATGTAGGGGAAAATCTTCATGATTTTGAATTGGACAATGGTTTGAGTATGACACCAAAAGCACAGGCAACAAAAGAATATAGAGATAAATTGGATGTCAACAAAATTAAGAACTTTTGTGCATCAAATGATACTACAAAAAGAATGAAAAAATAACGTACAGAATGGGGGATAATATTTGCAAATCATATGTCTGGTAAGGGATTAATATCCAGAATATATAAAGAACTCCTATAACTCAACAACAAAAACAACCCAATTCAAAAATGGGCAAAATGGGACTTCCCTGGTGGTGCAGTGGTTAAGGATCCGCCTGCCAGTGCAGGGGACACGGGTTCGAGCCCTGGTCCGGGAAGATCCCACATGCCGCAGAGCAACTAAGCCCATGTGCCGAAACTACTGAGCCTGCGCTCTAGAGCCCACGAGCCACAACTACAGAGCCCACATGCTGCAACCTCTGAAGCCCGTGTGCCTAGAGCCCATGCTCCACAACAAGAGAGGCCACCACAATGAGAAGCCTGTGCACCACAACGAAGAGTAGCCCCTGCTTGCTGCAACTAGAGAAAGCCGGTGTGCAGCAACGAAGACCCAACGCAGCCAAAAATAAATAAATTAAAAAAAAAAATTAAGTTCTAAAAAAAAAAAAAAAAAAAAAGGGCAAAAGGGACTTCCCTGGTGGTCCAGTGGGTAAGACTCCGTGCTCCCAATGCAGGGACCCCAGGTTTGATCCCTGGTCAGGGAACTAGATCCCACATGCATGCCGCGACTAAAAGTCCGCATGCTGCAACTAAGACATTGCATGCCACAACGAAGATCCTGTGTGCTGCAACTAAGACTCAGTGCAGCCAAAATAAATAAATAAATAAAATAAATATTTTTAAAAAATGGGCAAAAGATTTGAATAGACATTTCACCAAAGAAGATAAACAAATGTCCAATAAACACACGAAACGATGAGCAACATCATTAGTCGTTAGGGGAATGCAAATTAAAACCACAATGAGCTACCACTCATACCCATTAGGATGGCTATTATAAAAACAAAAATTATAACACAACATTGTAATTCAACTATACTTCAATAAAAAATAAACTTAAAAAAATTAAAAAATGGAAAGTAACAAGTGTTAGCAGGGATGTGGAGAAATTAGAACCTTTGTGCATTGCTAGTAGAAATGGTGCAACTGCTGTGGAAAACAGTTTGGCAGTTCCTCAAAATCTTAAACATTGAATTACCATAAGACCCAGCTATCCTACTTCTGGGTATATACCTAAAAGAATTGAAAACAAGGACTCAAACAGATAATTGTACATCAATGTTCATAGCAGCATTATTCACAATAGCTGAAATGTGGGATAACCCAAATGTCCATTGACAGATGAATGAACAAACAAAATGTGGTTTATCCATACGGTGGAATATTATTCAGTCATAAAAAAGGAATAGAATTCTGATACATGCTACAGCATGGATGAACCTTGAAAACATTATGCTAAGTGAAAGGAAACACACAAAAGGACAAGTATTGAATGACTCCACTCAGATGAGGCACCTATAATAGGCAAATTCATAGAAACAAACTAAAACAGAGGTTACCAGGGGCTGGAGGGAGGAGGAAGGAGGAGTTACTGCTTAACGGGTATAAGGTCTCTGCTTGGGTCCATGAAAAAGTTTTGAAAACATAGTTGCACAATATTGTGAATGTATATACTTTTTTTAAGTTTTTATTTTTGGCTGTGTTGGGTCTTCGTTGATAGGCACAGGCTTTCTGTAGTTGCAGTGAGCAGGGGCTACTCTTCGTTGCGGTGGGTGGGCTTCTCATTGAGGTGGCTTCTCTTGTTGCAGAGCACGGGCTCTAGGCGCATGGGCTTCAGTAGCTGTGGCACGCAGGCTCAGTAGTTGTGACGCACGGGCTTAGTTGCTCCGCGGCATGTGGGATCTTCCCGGGCCAGGGCTTGAACCCGTGTCCCCTGCACTGGCAGGCGGATTCTTAACCCCTGCGCCACCAGGGAAGCCCTGAATGTATATACTTAATGCCACTGAGTTGTACACTTAAAAATGCTAAAATGATACAATTTTAATGTTAATGGTATGTATATTTCACCACTATAAAAAAGATTTGAACATAAAACAAAAAATAAATTATGGGCTAGCTGCTTTACAGAGATAGAGAAGCAGGAACTCATAATTGCTCAGAAAATAAAAAGTTAGTTTGAAAGAGGGGGACAGGGCTTGAGTGGCTGAAACCAAGAGTAGTGAGTTGGAGACAGCTTCGTGGAGAAGGCTGAGAAGTAAGAAGAGGGAAAAGAGCAAAAACATATTGGGTACTCATTATTTACCAGACTCCATGAGAAAGCTTTCATATACTTTATTTGTTCCATCCTCACAGCAATTTTGTGTGATAGGTACTGTTATGAACCTAATGTTTTGTGTGAGGAAACAGAATTTTAGGTTAATAACTTGCTCAAGGATTTACACAATTAGTGGCAGAGCCAGAATTTAAAACCCAGTCTATCATCTCTAGAACCCATACTCTTATTTTATTGATCTCAACTTTTTTGGTTAAGAACTGGAACAACAGATCCACCCCACAGGCTTATTGTGATGGTTAAATAAGAATTTTTTGAGCTGGAAAATTCTGAATACACCTAAGGATTTTGTCTTGTTCTTTGATTGCTCTATCCTCTGTGCTACCATTGGAGGCTGAGACTTCTTTTTAAAGCACTCTCTGCCGTAGCGGATGTTTCACTTATATTACCGAAAGCTTGAAAGCTTGGCCTCTCTGTACAAATCAAGTCTCAGAGACAGACTTTTGGGTGAAGTAGAGAAGGATTTCTTTATTGCTTTGCCAGGCAAAGGGAGACACATCAGGCTTCTGCCTCGAAAAATTATGTGTCGCAACCCAGGAGGATTTGATGAGGGGTTTATAACAGTGATTCAAAGGTGGGGTCTCTAACAAGATTAGGGTGTGTGCAGGGCCTGCACTCCCTTAATCTCATCTCAGGTGGTTGGTCTCCTAATCTTGATGAGCTTCTCTGATAACTTTAGTCTTGCCTCAGGTTGTTTCCGGGCTGCTCCTCCTTTGGTTAGCAACTGTTCAATGAATCTACCCTTTGGAACTCAGGGAAGGTCATGGAGGCTGGTGTCTTGCCTACAAGAAATGGGAGACAAAAGGGCCTCTGTGCCTAAGAACCCCACAGGGCCTCCCTCGGTTTCACTTAGTGGTTTGTTTTCGTACTCTTCCACCATTTGTGAATTTCTCAGTGGCAAAGACTCTATCTTATTCATTGTTTCGGGCAGGATTTAAACTGAGCTGATCTCCCTGTGCTATGCGGCTGCTTCCCATTAGCTATCTATTTTACATTTGGTAGTGTATATATAAATCCATGCCACTCTCTCACTAAGTCCCAGCTTACCCTTCCCCCTGCCTGTGTCCTCAAGTCCATTCTCTGTGTCTGCGTCTTTATTCCTGTCCTGCCCTTAGGTTCATCAGAACCATTTAAAAAATTTTTTTAAATTCCATATATATGTTTTAGCATACGGTATTTGTTTTTCTCTTTCTGACTTACTTCACTCTGTATGATAGACTATAGGTCCATTCACCTCACTACAAATAACTCAATTTGGTTTCTTTTTATGTCTGAGTAATATTCCATTGTATATATGTGCCACTTCTTCCTTACCCATTCATCTGTCGATGGACACTTAGGTTGCTTCCATGTCCTGGCTATTGTAAATAGTGCTGCAATGAACATTGTAGTACATGACTCTTTTTGAATTATGGTTTTCTCAGGGTATATGCCCAGTACTGGGATTGCTGGGTCATATGGTAGTTCTATTTTTATTTTTTTAATGAACCTCCCTACTGTTCTGAATAGTGGCTGTATCAATTTACATTCCCACCAACAGTGCAAGAGGGTTCCCTTTTCTCCACACCCTCTCCACCATTTATTGTTTGTAGATTTTTTGATGATGGCCATTCTGAACGGTTGAGATGATACCTCACTGTAGTTTTGATTTGTATTTCTCTAATGATTAGTGATGTTGAGCATCTTTTCATGTGTTTGTTGGCAATCTGTATATCTTCTTTGGAGAAATGTCTATTTAGGTCTTCTGCCCATTTTTGGATTGGATTGTTTGTTTTGTTGATATTGAGCTGCATGAGCTGCCTGTATATTTTGGAGATTAATCCTTTGTCAGATGCTTCATTTGCAAACATTTTCTCCCATTCTGAGGGTTGTCTTTTCATCTTGTTTGTGGTTTCCTTTGCTGTGCAAAAGCTTTTAAGTTTCATTAGGTCCCATTTGTTTATTTTTGTTTTTATTTCCATTCCTCTAGGAGGTGGGTCAAAAAGGATCTTGCTGTGATTTATGTCATAGAGTGTTTTTCCTATGTTTTCCTCTAACAGTTTTATAGTGTCTGGCCTTACATTTAGGTCTTTAATCCATTTTGAGTTTATTTTTCTGTATGGTGTTAGGAAGTGTTCTAATTTTGTTCTTTTACATGTAGCTGTCCAGTTTTCCCAGCACCACTTATTGAAGAGGCTGTCTTTTCTCCACTATATTCTCTTGCCTCCTTTATCAAAGATAAGGTGACCATATGTGCGTGTGTTTATCTCTGACCTTTCTATCCTGTTCCATTGATCTATATTTCTGTTTTTGTGCCAGTACCATACTGTCTTGATGACTGTAGCTTTGTAGTATAGTCTGAAGTCCAAGAGCCTGATTCCTTCAGCTCATTTTTCTTTCCCAGGATGGCTTTGGCTATTCGGGGGCTCTTTTGTTTCCATACAAATTGTGAATTTTTTTCTTCTAGTTCTGTGAAAAATGCCATTGGTAACTTGATAGGGATTGCATTGAATCTGTAGAGTGCATTAGGTAGTATAGTCATTTTCACAATGTTGATTCTTCCAATCCAAGAACATAGTATATCTCTCCATCTGTTTGTATCATCTTTAATTTCTTTCATCAGTGTCTTATAGTTTTCTGCATACAGGTCTTTTGTCTCCTTAGGTAGGCTTATTCCTAGGTATTTTATTCTTTTTGTTGCAGTGGTAAATGGGAGTGTTTCCTTAATTTCTCTTTCAGATTTTTCATTATTAGTGTATAGGAATGCAAGAGATTTCTGTACATTAATTTTGTATCCTGCTACTCTACCAAATTCCTTGTTTAGCTCTAGTAGTTTTCTGGTAGCATCTTTAGGATTCTCTATGTATAATATCATGTCATCTTCAAACAGTGACAGCTTTACTTCTTCTTTTCCAATTTGGATTCCTCTTATTTCTTTTACTTGTCTGATTGCTGTGGCTAAAACTTCCAAAATATGTTGACTAATAGTCATGAGAGTGGGCAACCTTGTCTTGTTCCTGATGTTAGAGGAAATGGTTTCAGTTTTTCACCTTTGAGAACGATGTTGGCTGTGGGTTTGTCATATGCGGTCTTTATTATGTTGAGGTAGGTTCCCTCTATGCCTACTTTCTGGAGAGTTTTTATCATAAATGGGTGTTGAATTTTGTCAAAAGCTTTTTCTGCATCTGTTGAGATTATCATATGGTTTTTCTCCTTCAATTTGTTAATATGGTGTATCACATTGATTGATTTGCATATATTGAAGAATCCTTGCATTCCTGGGATTCTGGAATCCCATGGTGTATGATCCTTTTAATGTGCTGTTGCTTTCTGTTTGCTAGTATTTTGTTGAGGATTTTTGCATCTATGTTCATCAGTGATATTGGCCTGTAGTTTCCTTTTTATGTGACATCTTTGTCTGGTTTTGGTATCAGGGTGATGGTGGCCTCGTACAATGAGTTTGGCAGTGTTCCTCCCTTTGCTATATTTTGGAAGACTTTGAGAAGGATATGTGTTAGCTCTTCTCTAAATGTTTGAAAGAATTCGCCTGTGAAGTCATCTGGTCCTGGGCTTTTGTTTGTTGGAAGATTTTTAATCACAGTTTCAATTTCAGTGATTGTGATTGGTCTGTTTATGTTTTCTACTTCTTCCTGGTTCAGTCTCAGAAAGTTGTGCTTTTATAAGAATTTGTCCATTTCTTCCAGGTTGTCCACTTTATTGGCATGTAGTTGCTTGTAGTAATCTGTCATGATCCTTTGTATTTCTGCAATGTCAGTTGTTACTTCTCCTTTTTCATTTCTAATTCTGTTGATTTGAGCCTCCACCCCTTTTTTCTTGATGAGTCTGGCTAATGGCTTATCAATTTTGTTTATCTTCTCAAAGAACCAGCTTTTAGTTTTATTGATCTTTGCTATTGTTTCCTTCATTTCTTTTTCATTTATTTCTGATCTGATCTTTATGATGTCTTTCCTTCTGCTAACTTTGGCGTTTTTTTGTTCTTTTTTCTCTAATTGCTTTAGGTCTGAGTTTGGGTTGTTTATTTGAGATTTTTCTTGTTTCTTGAGGTAGGATTTTATTCCTATAAACCTCCCTCTTAGAACTGCTTTTGCCACATCCCATAGGTTTTGGGTCTTTGTGTTTTCACTGTCATTTGTTTCTAGGTATTTTTTTGATTTCCTCTTTGATTTCTTCAGTGATCTCTTGGTTATTTACTAACATATTATTTAGCCTCCATGTGTTTGTAGTTTTTACAGAGTTTTTCCTGTAATTGATATCTAGTCTCATAGTGTTGTTTTTGGAAAAGATACTTGACACGATTTCAGTTTTCTTAAATTTACCAGGGCTTGATTTGTGACCCAAGATATGGTCTATCCTCGAGAATGTTCCATGAGCACTTGAGAAGAAAGTGTATTCTGTTGTTTTTGGATGAAATGTCCTATAAATATCAATCAAGTCCATCTTGTTTAATGTGTCATTTAAAGCTTGTGTTTCCTTATTTATTTTCATTTTGGATGATCTGTCCATTGGTGAAAGTGGGGTGTTAAAGTCCCCTACTATGATTGTGTTACTCTTGATTTCCCCTTTTATGGCTGTTAGCATTTGCCTTATGTATTGAGGTGCTCCTATGTTGGGTGCATAAATATGAACAATTGTTATATCTTCTTCTTGGATTGATCCCTTGATCATTATGTAGTGTACTTCTTTGTCTCTTGTAATAGTCCTTATTTTAAAGTCTATTTTGTCAGATACGAGAGTGGCTACTCCATTTTTCTTTTGATTTCCATTTGCATGGAATATCTTTTTCTATCCTCTCATTTTCAGTTTGTATGTGTCCCTAGATCTGAAGTGGCTCTCTTGTAGACAGCATATGTACAGGTCTTGTTTTGGTATCCATTCAGCCAGTCTATGTCTTTTGGTTGGAGCATTTAATCCAATTACATTTAAGGTAATTATCAATATGTATGTTCCTATTACCAGTTTCTTAATTGTTTTGGGTTTGTTTTGTTAGGCCTTTTCCTTCTCTTGTGTTTCCTGCCTAGAGAAGTTCCTTTAGCATTTGTTGTAAAGCTGGTTCGGTGTTGCTGAATTCTCTTAACTTTTGCTTATCTGTGAAGTTTTTAATTTCTCCATCGAATCTGAATGAGAACCTTGCTGGGTAGAGTAATCTTGGTTGTAGGTTTTTCCCTTTCATCACTTTAAATATGTCCTGCCACTCCCTTCTGGCCTGCAGAGTTCCTGCTGAAAAATCAGCTGTTAACCTTATGAGGATTCCCTTGTATGTTATTTTTTGCTTTTCCCTTACTGCTTTTAATATTTTTGCTCTGTATTTAATTTTTGATAGTTTGATTAATATGGGTCTCAGCGTGTTTCTCTTTGTGTTTATCCTGTATGGTACTCTCTGTGCTTCCTGGACTTGATTGACTATTTCCTTTCCCATGTTAGGGAAGTTTTCGACTATAATCTCTTCAAGTATTTTCTCAGACTCTTTCTTTTTCTCTTCTTCTTCTGGGACCCCTATAATTCTAATGTTGTTGCGTTTAATGTCCTAGAGGTCTCTGAGACTGTCCTCAATTTTTTTCATCCTTTTTTCTTTATTTTGCTCCCTGGCAGTTATTTCCACCATTTTATCTTCCAGCTCACTTATCCGTTCTTCTGCTTCAGTTATTCGGTTATTGATTCCTTCTAGGGTATTTTTAATTTTATTTATTGTGTTGTTCCTCATTGTTTGTTTGCTCTTTAGTTCTTCTAGATCCTTGTTAAATGCTTCTTGTATTTTCTCCATTCTGTTTCCGAGAGTTTGGGTCATCTTTACTATCATTACTCTGAATTCTTTTTCAGGTATGTTGCCTATTTCGTCTTCATTTATTTGGTCTCGTAGGTTTTTACCTTGCTCCTTTGTCTGTAACATATTTTTTCGTCATTTTATTTTATTTTATTTTTTGATGGGTGGTGCTGTATTCCTGTCTTACTGGTTGTTTGGCCTGAGACGTCCAGTACTGGAGTTTGCAGGCAGTTAGGTAGAGTTGGGTCTTGGTGCTGAGATGAGGACCTCCAGAAGGCCTCACTCTGACTGATATTCCCTAGGGTCTGAGGTTCTCTGTTAGTCCAGTGATTTGGACTCAGAGCTCCCACCACAGGAGCTCGGGCCCAAACTCCAGCCTGGGAACCAACATCCTGCAAGCTTTGTGGCACAATAAAAAAAAAAAAGAAAGAAAAAAAAAAAGGAGCAGTACAATATCAAAGAATAAAAAATAAAATAGAATTAGAAAGATAAAAATTATATTAGGAAAAATAGAACTATAATTGAAACAACTGCAGCAAGGTAAAATAAAACCACAACAGAAATAAGAAAAAAAAAGGGGGGGGGGGAACAAGCCAAAAGTAGAGAACATTAACAAAGTATAAAGAATAAAATAAATCAGAAAAATAAAAGATTTATTAGGGAAAATAAAAATGTAAAAGAATCAACAACAGTGAATCAACAAGGTAAAAACAGAACCCAAATCCAGTTGCTGGGGGTTCCTCCTGACCCCTTAGGTGTCCGTAGTCCCCCTCCAGTCGGTGCCTGGTAGGTGCCCTAGTTGTGAGGAAATGCGAATTCCACATCCCCCTAGTACACCATCTTGACTCCACCCCTCGAGATCTTAATATATTTTAAGAATTATTTCTTTTTAGAATAGACATTACATTCACACAGCTCAAAATTCGTATCAGTATATGGAGGAAAGTCTTTCTTCCCCCATGTTTATTCCAGTTACTCCATTTCCTGGGTACCCTTCCAGAGAGTTTCCCAGAGGGTTTCCCAGAGGGTTTCTAAACATGCCCTTTAAAAACAATAAAATAAGAAGATTATTTTTCCTAGAGCAGTTTTAGATTTAAAACAAAACCAAGAGGTAGGTATAGAGATTTCCCATAAGTCCCCTGCTCATACATATGCACAGCCTCCCCCATTATCAACATCACTCACCAGAATGGTACATTTTTTACCAAGGATGAAGTTATATTAACATATCATAATCATCCAAAGTCCATAGTTTACCTTAGTGTTTGTTCACTCTTGGTGTTGTACATTCTATGGGTTTGAACAAATATATAATAATATGTATCCATCATTATAATATCATATAGAGTATTTTCACTGCCTAAAAATCTTCTGTGCGCTACCTAGTCATCCCTCTCCCAACCCAGGCAACCACTGATCATCTTACTATCTCCATAGTTTTGCCTTTTCCAGAATGTCATATCGTCAGAATCATGTGGTACGTAGCCTTTTCAGATTGGATTCTTTCGCTTAGTAATATGCATTTAAGGTTCCTTCATGTCTTTTTGTGGCTTGAAAGCTCATTTATTTTTAGTGCTGAATAATAGTCCATTGTCTAGATATACCACAGTTTATTTATCCACTCACCTACTGAAGGACATCTTGGTTGCGTCCACATCTTGGCAATTATGAATAAGCTGCTACAAACATCCATGTGCAGGGTTTTGTGTGGACATAAGTTTTCAGCTCCTTTGGTTAAGTACCAAAGAGGGCGACTGCTAGATTGTATAATAACAGTATATTTAGTTTTGTAATTTCCAAACTGTCTTCCAAAGTGAGGTGGCTATATCATTTTGCATTCCCACCACCAATGAATGAGCATTCTTACTGCTCCACATCCTCACGTGCGCTTGGTGTTGTCAGTGTTTTGCATTTGGTCATTCTAACACCACTAAGTGTTTGTGTCTAGAAGGAGTAATTGCAGTTTGACTTATCTGACCAGATTTGGTCAATCCCATTTCCCTTGAGAGGAGGGGCTTTCAAAATGATCTGATTTGTAATAAGATTAAGAACATTCTAGCATCCTAAGAAGGAGGATTACTACGCTCTTGCAAGAGTGGTCCAGTGAAGGTGGGGGAGGGGCACAGACCCCTTGGGGAGCAGCTGTCTTCCTTCCCAGCTGCCCCTCAGGTTGCCCCTAAAGGAATGGTTAACAGAGGTTGCAAGAAACACCTGATGTTAAGATGCCTGTCCTTTACCCAGTTGATAGCCTCCAGAAAGCCTGAGACTGGTCAGATAAGCCACTTTTGTGGATAACATTCTTATCCTGAAAACTGAAAAACACTAAATGGAGTGAAAATTATCTGTCAGATATAACTCACCAGCTTGGAAGACCATATGGTTATATTATATGAAGATTATATTCTAGTTCAAGGACTCCCCAAAATATCAATTTTTTTGGTATTTTTAAAATTTATATTTGCCTACTTCATTCTGTAAAGGAATAGAAGTAATTTACAAGAATTTTAACCTTATAATAAATGGAAATTTAAAAAAACAAAGGATTTAAAGCTAGGATAGCATGCAGATTTATAGATCATAAAGTAGTTTATTGTTCTTAAAATTGGGCTGCTAATATTTTTTTGAGCTGCCTAATAGCCAAGGTAAAACGAGAAACATGATAGGTTAAAACTTCACATTTCATTAAAGCAATAATGATTCAGTTTCTTAGGAGAAAGGAAACTTTTATTGTTTCTTAGGTCCGTAAGACATTTGTGTGGGGTTTCATGTGTTGGCATCAAGTGCCACATGGACATCTTTACCAACATTCCTCAATAAACACAATGGTGGGTTCTGTCAGAAGTTTCCTCTACCATTCCTCTGTGTAAACCAAAGATATAACAGTATACATAATTCAAAAACGTGTTCTGAAGGAAGAGAGTAGATTCCATATGCAATTCTGTGATAATCCAGGGAATAAAAGTGAGCCATCTAAGGGGATGGAGTAACTGTATGTTCTTCAAGATGGATTCCTTGCATATTTCCTTCAGTTGGACTTTTGATAACAGTTGAGCAGGAGCCTGGTGGTTGTGTTAATTAACTAGATGTGGGAAATCCTTTCACCATGATGACCATTTTAAATATCTTACTTTATATGTCAACTATACCTCAATAAAGCCTGAATTTTTTTTAAAGTTGAGCAGGAGAGAATTCAATGCATAAAATTTTACAATGCATAAAATTTTACATAGACATTCAAATATTCTCTGTAGTTGTCTAAGAGAAGATCCACAGACTTTCAGAATCAATCAAGAATGGGAGGATGGCAACCTTTATAAAAACTGAGGGCCTGGTATCGTGAGCACAATTTTGATTGCAACTTCCAGGAAACCAAAATAGCTTAAAGGCTTAGTTAATTTACTTTAATATTTATTTCCTAAAAATTTATTTAAAGTTATAAATTTCCTTTTAGTATTGCAAAGGTGAATCTCATAGATTTTTGGCATATACATAGTGTTTCCATTATAGGGCTATAAGTGTGACTCATATTTAGTAATATTTTTCAGTTTCTAAACCCAAGAGATTTTAAAAAGGTATCCTTTGGTTGTTAATTTCTAAGTTTATTGTATTATGGCAAGATAATTAAGTCTGCATTGCAATCCTTCAGAATTATTTAGACTTCCATTTGACCTAATGCATGAAATATTTTTGTCAGTTTTTCATGTGTTCTTGAAAGTGTATTCTCTGTTGAAGGTAGAGTTTTATATAATAGCTTGAGCTTATCAAATGCATTGTTCAGGTCTCAGATATAGGATTGTATGGAACTTCACATGCTACTTCAGAGAGAAGGCTGTGGATGAGGAAATTTTGAATTGATTGAATTTAAATCAAACTCACTTTTCTGGAATTGACTACAATTATGGTTTCAACCAGCAGGGTTGTATCAGTTATCTATTGCTGCATAACAAGTCACCCCACACGTTAATGGCTTAAAAATACATCATTCATTTGCTCACGGTTTCTATGGGTTGGCAATGGGCTGGGCTTAGCTGGAGTGGCTCTTTTGCCATTCTTGCCTGAGGTCACTCTTGCAGCTGCAGTTATCTGGGGATTGCATGAGCCTGGACCATCCAACATGGCCTCACTCACAGGTCTGGTGCCTCAGATGGGATGGCGGTCTTCTCTCTCCAGTCTTCTTCACAGAATGCTGGGAGCTTTCCAAGAGGATAAGAGCAGAATCTCTGAGGCCTCTTGAGGCTGGGCTCAGAAGTCCCATGGCACTTCTACTACATTCCGTTGGCCAAAGGAAGTCATAGGGCCTTTCCAGATTCAGGGAATGGGGAAATAGATTTCACCTCAGTGTGAGGGGCTACAAAGAATTTGGGGCCACTTTACATCCATCACAAAGGGAAATGCAAGTTCAAAATAGAGTTTGAATTGGGTTATAGGGTTGTTGAAAGAAAGAAGTTCTACATATTGTATTCTTGAGTACACGGTTTGAATATGTAACTGCTCCATATGGTTGCAAAGGGGCTGTGTTGAACAAAGTGTTCATGTCCTTGTGAGGCATGTTTCAACAGGACTGAGAGCTTGCAGAGAGGGTGTCTGCCTGACTCTTTCCAGTGAGTTATTTCTTGGCTGCTTCAGCTCCTGGCGGACGCCCAGGTAAAAAACCCATTTTTAGAGCCCCATATACTTAGGCCCTGCTTTGTATGAGGTGATATATAAAGAGTATGACTTTTGAAAAGCCTAGGGCCATAATTTATCTAAGGCCTAAATGGGTAAAATTTTTGTGACATTATCTCTTCTTTATGTGAAGTTCACAGTACGTGATTTGTTTTAGCAAGATAAAGCCTGGCTGAAGGTAACTACAAGGGAAGTCCTGGTGACTGCCAAGTTAATGTACAGGCATGAAGCTAGTGTAGAGGAAAATGTTGAATGCCCTTATTTTTTTTAATTATTTATTTATTTAATTTTTTTATTTGGCTGCGCCGGGTCTTAGTTGCAGCTCGTGGGATCTTTAGTTGCGGCATGTGAACTCAGTTGCAGCATGGGGGATCTAGCTCCCTGACCAGGGATCAAACCTGGGCCTCCTGCGTTGGGAGTGCGGAGCCTTAGCCACTGAACTGCCAGGGAAGTCCCTGAATGCCCTTATTTAAATACCACATCCAGAATGACATGGGGCAGGGTGGAGTTGGAATTTGTAACATCCTCTGAAGAATCAATGCCAAAGAGTTTGGAATTTACACACTCGGTTCCTGTGATCTCACCAGGAAAGTAAAAGTTTCTGCTCCTAGGAATGAAGGCAGGGGAAGAATTCTTCATTTGAAAAATGCTATTTTGGCCCTTTTCCTCTCTTTGAGTTGCCTTTCCTTCTACCCCAACAAATCAGATCAGCCCTGTCTTCCCCAGGAGTCTCTGGGAATTCATATCTGGTGTATGAAATCGATTTGGATCATCTAATCTGCTGCTGACCTCCTTTCTGCCAACTGAGCTAGACAAATCTGAGCACTGCAAGGTGTGGTAAGCAAAAGGAGCAGTCGTTTGCTAGCACACCATTTTACCTTTCATCCCATCTCTTAGCTCTCACATTCACAGTACCATCTGTAAAAGTGAAAAGTTCAGTGTCATTGCTGGCCCCACTTGAATGTTCCATCCTATTCCTTTACTGGCTACATTTGGATGAAGAAACATGCCATTCATTTGGCCTTGGGATCCACTTGAAAACTCTCACCAGGACTCAGATTTCTGTTGTTCTTCTTATAAGGCACAGTATATGTTTGTCATCCTCTGAGCACCCTGGTGAGTGTGCTGATGGTGATGTTATTCTCTAAGAGTGCAAACAGTGTTCTCCGCCTGCATGGCTTCACGCTCTGTCTCCCACTGGGGCCTGGTCATGCAAGCTGTGTGTATACTTCTTGAGAAGGCTGATTGTTGTGAAAACCTTTGCCACATAAACAGAAGTAAGGGATTAGGTCTTTCAGATGCGATCGCCAGCAACTTTTCTCTTATAACCTCTGGAACACCATTGCATCAGTTCAGACATGTGACTGGGAAGAAATAACAGCTCAAAGACCATCTGGTTAAAAATGAGGAGTACTTCCCAGCTTGGTGGATGGCAAAACAACAAAATGCCCCAGGTACATCTGCCTTGTTTCCCAATTCCTACAGGATTCACAGACTGACTGACTAGTTTTGACTCAGCCTCACAAAGGTGGGTTTGCCTTGGAGGAAGCTGGAGTGATCCTCACCTCAGGTCTTATGCCTTTTGGAGCAGTCTCAGGGGCTTTTGTGTTTCTGGAGTTAACCTAAAGAGTAAGTGTTGCTTTATGACAAACCTAATTTAGCCAAAATTATTCATTCATTCATTCATTCGTTCATTAATATTTATGTGCAGATACTGTCCTACAGCTAGAGACACAAAGATAGATAAGATTCAATTTCTGCTCCTTAGAGTTCATGCAATAGGGTGAGGATCTAAGAGAGGAAGGGAGGAGAGACATAAAAATAGATGCTGATAATACAGAACTCTTTCCCCCACCTTTTTAAAATGTGAACCACACTTTGTCCTGCTATGGCAAGTAAAGCTTTTATTGATTCATTTATTTAATCAGCAAACATTTGCCAAATGCCTGCTTTGTGCCAGGAGCTGTACCAGGTGCTGTGTCTACTTAAAGAGCAGCCTGAGGGTAATGTTAGGAAGATCAAAGCAGAAGCCTCCCTCATCTCCCTTTGCCCTTCTCACTTGCCCTTTCACCTGGCCCTCTGAGGATGGACCCCAATAGCACCAGATGTGTGGCAGCAGTTCCTAATCCTTTTTTGGGTCGAAAGGAGGAGATGCCCTCAAAAGGGAACTTCAAAAGGAAGCAGAACTGCAATGTAAACATCACCCTCAACCATGCCAATCATTTGTCCTCCCTTGCTTTTCTTTAAACACACATGCAGCTTCATTCAAGGCAGTGAGGCAGCAACCCAACTGGAAGAAGGGAAAAATAGAACAGCCAGAGTATGGTAGCTTTGCCACTGACTGCTTACATCTTTGGTGAGTCACCATCTTTAGTAAATGGAAGCCAAGCCTCAAAAATGAATGGAGGCTACCAAGGTTAGTAATGGGTATGACCCAGATAAGGCAGAGTCTTATCTCCTTCCCCATTTGATACCCAGTGAAGACATCTATACAAATATTTCCATAATGCTTTTTAGTTTACCAAACACTTAAAAAGAGAAAAACTATTCAGATAAATAAATGTAGATATTACTTCTAGGTACTGAGGAGTTGGTTGAAATCATTATATGGAAAATGAGACTTGAAATAGTTGAAAAAAGAAGAGGTAGATTTTATTTGTAATATTATGGAAATATTTCCATAATACATGAAGGGGTTAAACAAACAAATTTTCAAAATAACATACAGTAGTAGGATGCCATTTATGATAAATAAAAGAGGTGAAAATGATAATAGCTAAGGGACTTCCCTGGTGGCACAGTGGTTAAGAATCCGCCTGCCAATGCAAGGGACACGGGTTCGATCCCTGGTCTGGGAAGATCCCACATGCCGCAGAGCAACTAAGCCCGTGTGCCACAACTACTGAGCCTGCGCTCTACAGCCCATGCTCTGCAACAAGAGAGGCCACCGCAACGAGAAGCCCACTCATGGCAACGAAGAGTAGCCCCCGCTTGCTGCAACTAGAGAAAGCCTGAGAGCAGAAACAAAGACCCAACACAGCCAAAAATCAATAAGTAAAAATAAATAAATCTATTAAAAAAAAAAAAGAATCCGCCTTCCAATGCAGGGGACCCAGATTTGATCCCTGGTCGGGCAATTAAGCCTGCACGCCACAACTAGAGAGCCCGCATGCCACAACTACTGAGCCTGCACACTCTGGAGCCCACGTGCGCCACAACTAGAGAGAAGTCCACAGGCCACAACTAGAGAAGCCTGTGTGCTGCAACGAAGAGCCCGTGTGCCGCAACCAAAGATCCCACATGCTGCAACTAAGACCTGAGGCAGCCAAATAAATAAATAAATATTTTTAAAAAATGATAATAGCTAATACTTTATAGTGCATACTATGTGCCAGACACTGTTCTCAGTGCTTTACATAGATGAACTCATTTGATCCTCAAAACATCTCCATGAATTAGGTAATATAATTATCATCCCCATATTATAGACTTGAAAACTGGGCATAGAGAAGTTGAGTGTCTTGCCCTAGGTCACACAGCTAGGATTTAAACCCAGGCAGTTTGCCTACAGATTCTGGAACATAAGCTTTGCAGTATTTCCACAGGTACAGCTATATGAATGTAAATGCTTAGAAAAAAGTTCAGAAGGATATACACTAATCTGAAAATCATCGTTGTCTTTGGAGAGAAATCAGGAATTGGAGTTCAGGCAGGTCAAATATTCTGTTAGCTGCAATGCGTTTTGTTTTCCCCCAAAGATATTTCCCCCAAGATAATGATTTCTTGTTACTTCTGTTAAATTAATTAAAAATGATTTTAAAATATTAAAAAAAAATCTTGGGGTCAATAGAAATGATTATTTATTTATTTATTTTTGGCTGTGTTGGGTCCTTGTTTCTGAGTGCAGGCTTTCTCTAGTTGTGACGAGCCGGGGCTACTCTTCATTGCAGTGCGCGGGCTTCTCATTCCAGTGGCTTCTCTTGTGGCAGACCGTGGGCTCTAGGCAAACGGGCTTCAGTAGCTGTGGCACATGGGCTCAGTAGTTGTGGCTTGTGGGCTCTAGAGCTCAGGCTCGGTAGTTGTGGCGCACGGGCTTAGTTTCTCCGCGGCATGTGGGAATTTTCCCAGACCAGGGCTCGAACCCGTGTCCCCTGCATTGGCAGGCGGATTCTTAACCACTGTGCCACCTGGGAAGTCCCAGTAGAAGTGATTTTGAGTCAAATTACTAGATTATGCTCTTCTCCTAAACTTCACATTGACTTTGGTATCTTTGGGAGCAGAAGGATTAATTGTGTTCATCTTTCCTCTTCGTCAGTCTCATGACCTTTGATGAAATCTTATTTCAGAGATTAGATAAAAACCTATTTCAGATTTTACCTGAAACAATGGGAGGCATATTGGTAAAAGTATTATATTTCATGGCTGAAATGTCTTTCAGAGTTAGAAACTGAAGCCCAGGTATCCATGTCAGCTCATGTAATAAGCACTGAACTAAATCAAGAACGGATTTGTCATTTAGTTACGAAAATGAAGTAAAAGTTTTAAAGTCTCATATGTACTAATAATTAGAAAATAGTAGTATATTAGAGTTCTCCAGAGTAAGAGACCAATAGGAGATACAAATAGATAGACAGAGATATATGTTATCTTTGAACATAGATCTAAATCTTTGGAGATTATGATATATAGAATATTTTATTTTTTTAATATTTATTTATTTGGCTGTGTCGGGCTTAGTTAAGGCACGTGGGATCTTCGTTGTGGCATATGGGATCTTTCATTGTGGCACATGGGCTTCTCACTAGTTGTGGCGTGTGGGCTTCTAGAGCGCGTGGGCTCAGTAATTGTGGCGGGTAGGTGCTCTAGTTGTGGCATGCGGGCTTCAGAGCACGTGGGCCTGGTAGTTGTGGTGTGTGGGCTTAGTTGCCCTGTGGCATGTGGGATCTTAGTTCCCCAACCAGGGATCGAATCAACATCCCCTGCATTGGAAGGCAGATTCTTAACCACTGGACCACCAGGGAAGTCCAAGAATAATTTATCTTAAGGAATTAGTGTACACAATTATGGGGGGTGGTAAGCCTGAAATCTGTACGGCTGACCAACTGGAAACTCAGGTGAGAGTTGATGTTGCACTCTTGAGTCTGAAATCTACAGGGCAGGTCAGCAGGTTGAAAACTCAGGCAGGGTTTCTATGTTGCAGTCTTGAGGCAGAACTGCTTCTTTTTTGGAGAAACTTCAGTCTTAACTGATTGTATGAGGCCTACCCACATTATGGAGGGTAATCTGTTTAACTTCAAGTCAACTGATTGTAAATGTTAATCACATACACAAATACCTTCACAGCAACATCTAGACTAGTGTTTGACCAAACAACTGGGCATCATAGATTAGCCAAGTTGACACAGTTAACCATCATGAGTAAAGTCTAATTTGAACTAAATTCTGACTGCTCAAGAATGTATGTTAGAGATACGTCAGTCTAGTGATTTTTTCATTTAGGATGACTGAAGTTCTAATTTGCTTTAAGAGATTCAATCATTCGAGGAAAATATTTGAACAGTACATTCACAATATATTTAGCCATTCTAATCACCAGTTTTGCTTAACACAAACACAAGCTAGGTTGTGAGATGATTCTGAATTATTTCACGGCAGTTGAAATATAAGGTTAACTAAATGCACACAAATCTGTGAAGCTAAACAGCAAACACAATGAACTCATTGCTGTAATCTCACATTTTCAAATTTGCTCCTAGTTAAAGATAGTTAACTTAGACACAATGTGCATACTGTTCTACAATGAAGCTGGTCAGTAATGAGGTGTTTTCAACTTAATATAATCACTTAGTTCTGTCTCTGACATCTCATCTGCAAGTTACACAAATGGTTAACTAAGTTATGCAAATGATTTCAGGATAATCTCCACCCGAATATAGATTCTAAATAAATTATGAGTTGGGCATTTGAGAATATTAATAAATGTGGATCTATGACCCCTGGCATTATTGCTTAAGTTTAGTATTGCCTTGATTCTCTATTACTAAACACATCAATACTTTGTTACTAATAAACTGAGGAAAAGCTAGTAATCATTTTTCAGATTTAGATCTATTTAATTAACAAAAGATTGTTACCTTTAAAGAAGAAAATTATATACCGCCGAAAAAGATATCTAAATGTCTTTCTACCACTGCAAAGGAGAGGAAGGAGGGAATAGTGTGTTGTATATGTCAGGGAATTGGTGGCCTTTATCTTATTTCTCACCTGTGTGGTAGGTATTATTAGTCTCTGAAAATGAGGAAAATTAGGCTCATAGAATTTCAGAAACTTGCTCAAGGTTACCAGAAAGCAGCAGATTCCCTTCAAGGCCTAAACTCTTCCTCTACAGATCCAGCTGAAACACAGAAGGAATTAAAATGCTTGCTCTTGGGACTTCCCTGGTGGTCCGGTGGCTAAGACTCCGTGCTCCCAACGCAGGCGGCCCAGGTTCGATCCCTGTTTGGGGAACTAGATCCTGCCTGCTTGCTGCAACTAAGAGTCCGTATGTCTCAACTAAGAGCCCGCCTGCTGCAACTAAGACCCGGCACAGCCTAAATAAGTATTTTAAGAAAACCGCTTGCTCTTGCATTTCTTACGTAACAAAGGTGATTTATTCCTATCTTATCTGGCTTTTGTCTCCTTTCTCACCATTAGCACAGTTGTAAGGGCAAAGGTCTTCCCCACAAATAAGGCATTTCTTTCCAGGCAGGTGCAGCAGGTGGGACTGTTTTCATTATGCTTTTATTACATTGCAGTTTGTCTTTGGTGAGATCAAATTTAAACTTGCTTCTCACCTTAACTTGCATTTCCCTAGTCCACTGGAGTAGACTTGGAACTGCAGTCAGTGCCTGTGTGATGGCAGTGGTGGGGATGGAGACCAGGGGGGCATAGTGGGAGGGAACAAACGACTCCTTGGGTGGGATTTCAAAGGCATTGATGAGTGTTTTTAGTTATAAGAAAAAAAAGAGGGAGTCTTCTCCTTCCCTCCGGTTTTCCTTTGGTCACGCCTTTGATGAAGCCTCTAAGGTGTCATTGCTGCAGAACAATTTTGTTTAGAAAGGCACTCAGGACAAGATTGCACTGTGGTGCTTTCACCTAGTTGTGTCATGAAGACGAATCTATATTTTGCACTCATATAGCATTGCTAGATATAAATAAGACTATATGGTTCTACCCTAGAATTGTATTCATAAACTGAAAGGGTACTAGAGATTATCTAGTCCAGTGGTTTTCCCACATTTTTTTTTTTTTTAATAGCACAAAACTCTCTTCAAACTTACTTGCAAGCCCAGAACCAAAACCAAGAGGTGCTGCTACTTGGCTCTTTTCTCAGTTCTTAATGTTTCCTTGGAGCCCTCATTTAAAATCTATTGATATTAGTCTATCCTCTCATTTTATGAACTTAACAAAAAGTTCTGAGCAAATACAATGTCTCTAGCTAGCACTGTACTAAGTTCAGGAAAAACACTGGGCCTCAGATGCTCTGGTCCCCGGCTTATCAGGAAAGACAGATGATTACAACACAACATAGCGAATTCAGTGATTCAGAATTACCTGTGACACTATGGAGGCATGGAATTGGGGCTCTCTAATTCAGTCTGGGGACGCTGAGTCTGAGCCTGGGTCTCTAAGACTGAGCAAATTAGCTAGGAGGGCAGTTAACTTGGGAAGGTGTGGGGAAGAGTATAATACAGACTGAAGAATGGAGTGGGTAAGTAGCTAGGGGTATATTCTGGAAGCTACAAGTCATTTTATGTAGCAGAGAGTTCAGTGGGAACTGGTGAAGAAGCCTAAGGCCTGTCTTGAAATAGGAAGTAGGGTGCCACTAAGGCCTTTAGGTAGGGAGACAAAAGAGGTCAAATTTGTTTCGGATTGCCAACAGGGACTGTGAATTTGATGAGAACAAGAAGGGAGGTAGGAAGACAAGACAGGAGAGTACACAGCAGGAGCGCTCTGACAGAGAACGTGAGAGCAGGAGCAAGTCGGGCAGGAAAATGACGCATTCATGTTGAGGTTCCAGGTAGAGATGTCCAGCATGATTGGACGGGTATCTCACCTGAAGCCTCAGAGAACACACTATGATCCTACATAGAAAGGGACTCGAGAGACATGTGGGGGGAATTCCCTGGCAGTCCAGTGGTTAGGACTCTGCGCTTTCACTGTCGAGGGTGTGGGTTCAATATCTGGTCAGAGAACTAAGATCCCGCAAGCCACGTGGTGCGGCCAGAAATAGAGAGATGTGGGAAAAGGTTAACTTTGCTTAACTCTTAATTTGTGGTTAATTCTTACTTTCCTAATCTTTTTCTGTACACGTATATTACTTTTATAAATGGGCAAAAGCATAGTTGTTCTAAAGTCTGCTGACTTATCTTCCAAGCTTTGCTCTTTAACCCAACTGGCACCATACCATATATGCAATATCCTGCGTTTTCACTAACAGTACTATGTCGTCACTAAAAATCATGCTTTCAAAGGAAAAATGCAAATATTTACCAGCCTTCTTAGACTAAACTTCACAATCTGGTTTAGCTGGGCTCCATGCAGATACAGTAAGACAGAAAAATCTCTTGAGAATAAACCAGTGTTCACAGCACGTTAAGTGCTCTCTTGAAGGAATAATCACGGGCAGCCCTAATGTTCTGTCACTAGTGATGGCAGAACAAATGCGAACCTGAAATGTAGCTCAGGGTCTCCTCAAAGTCTGACTCGCAGGAGTGTGTGAGGAGGTACGGGCTTTTCTGACATGGCCTGGGGATGATGAGCCCCGCCTAAGAGCAGTAAGGAAAAGCGGGGTGGGGTCCGCTTGAACTTCCTTCCCACAACAAATGGGCCCGTAATCTGTGATTCGCATCATCGACCAGATTGATGGCTGACTTTAATGGAGCACACATACTCAAAAGCTGTCCTTGAGCATTTGCTACTTTTAATTCATTAGAGGAAAAGAACCATCACTACAATATTCAATAACTTATTTCCACTATGCTCAAAGCAACTTATACATTTTATAAATTCTTTAGTATAGTATCACCAGCTTATCCTATTTGTTTAATTTCTTCAAACCATTTAAAACAAATCGAAGTATAATTTACAATGTTGTGTTAGTTTCAGGTATACAGCAAAGTGATTGTTATATATATACATATATATCTATTCTTTCTCAAATTCTTTTCCATTCTAGGTTATTACAAGATATTGAATCTAGTTCCCTGTGCTATACAATAGGTCCTTGATGTTTATCTATTTTATATACGGTAGTGTGTATACTGTTAGTCTCAAACGCCTATTTAATTCCCCCTCCCTTCCCCTTTGGTAACCGTGTTTGTTTTCTATGTCTGTGGGTCTATTTGTTTTGTAAATAAGTTCATTTATATCATCTTTCTAGTTTCCACATATAAGTGATATTTTTGTCCGACTTCACTTAATATGACTGATAATCTCTAGGCATCCATGTTGCTGCAAATGGCATTATTTCATTCTTTTTTTTGTGGCTACTATTCCATTGTATATATATATACCACATCTTCTTTATTTATTCATCTGTCGATAGACACTTAGGTTGCTTCCCTGTCTTGGTTACTGTAAATACTGCTGCAATGAACACTGGGGTGCATGTATCTTTCTGAATTAAAGTTTTCTCCTTACCAGCTTGCTCTAACCCATATACGCACTGTAAGGCTATACACCGTGTTCACAAGCCAATGGCATCTATTTCTAGCATGTGCTGCACTTCTCAGTTATCAGTAGAGGTAAATGGAATACTTGGGTGAGGAGAGTCTGATTTACGTCAAGTTTTCGAGGGAATAATTTTCTCCAGTAATAGTTCAATGTATTAACTTTTGCTTTCTAGATTGTAGGTAGGGGTAAAACTGTCAGATTCTGCAGGTTTCAAAAAAGGCAGGTGGAATTACTGTCAGGAAAACATAAGCACCATAGTCAAGGTTTTAAAAACGTGATCTGTAATCTAAATGGGCTCACTTCCTAACAGAGAAACTGGCTAGTATACACGGTATAGACTTTATTTGGGAAACATACTGCCAACTTGGAGACGTTATCAAAAGACAAAAAACTGAAGAGAATAAAAATTTGATATTAAAAAAAAATCACATACTACATTTTTATGTGAAATCTAATTTTTAACTCAGAAATGCTATGGATGTTTTTAGGGAGTGAAACAGAAAACCAAATACAGGGAATCAGATCAAAATTATCTAAGGTTAAGGTCCATTTCAAGTAGATGACAAAGACAGACAATACAGTTGACCCTTGAACATTATGCAGGGGTTCAGAGGTACCGACCTGTGCTGAGTGAAATTCCCCTTACAGCCCTCTGGATCTGCAGTTCCACATCCACAGATTCAACCAAATGTGGATCATGAAGTACTGTAATACTTATTTATTGAAGAAAATAAAGTGGACCCACACAGTTCAAACCCTTGTTGTTCAAGGGTCAATTGTATAACTTGAAAAGACTGGTGTGGTGTTTTTCACATTTGAAAATTCTGATCATAAGAATTACCCAAGGCACTTCTTACAAATAGAGTCTGAGACTCATTCTCTTTCCATTCTGGCTCAGTGGGTGGTAGGTTTTGACCGGGGACCAAGAATTTGTATCTTAAGCACCTCAAGTGGTTCTAATAACCAGGCAAGTTAGGGAAATAGTGGTGAAGGGAGAAACAACAGCAACAATGCCACCACAGCTCCCGTCCCCTTGCTCAGTGACTGACTGCCCATCAAACCACCTGAGAATGAGAACACTCAACTGAAACTGAGGAATTGTCCATAGAACACTGTTTATTTCAAGTCCAAAGCACAACATTACTCATTTTTCTTAACAGACTGCATAATTTTTACTGCATGAATATTTAGGGTTTCTCTATTCACAAGTGTAGATTTACTTCTTAACTTTAGGCTCAAATGATTCATATATATCAGTTTACTCCAGAGGACACATACTTTAACAAATCTGTTCAGAAAATATTTTACATAAAAACACACAAATCATTTACCAACACTCTTCAGTTGTTAACGACCAGTCTTCAGCAAAGATCTGGCTGAAGTTCATCATTTTCTACAAAACATTTCAAGACTGAATACAATAGAATGTAGTATTTTACATACTTTAGCTTATTACTGCAGTTAAAAGTTCCTCTTTCTTTGATGGCTTCTGCATATGTTATACTCATAAAGCAGGAGAATTCTTTTCTCTAACTGCTGACTTATTAAATAAAATTGTCTTTTTTGGTATCACTTGTCTCCAATTAAGAACCTAAATAGTCATGATGAAATCAAATAATGGACACATATAGGGCTTGTAGTAAGAGCTTTTTCAAACTAACAATAGAAGAATTTAATACCTATCAATCAGTATAATATCCTTTATTTTGTGTTCAATAACTACCACCTGGAGTGCTATTACTTCTAGTATTATCAGTTGGCATCAAAATATAAAGTAAAAATATGTACATTTTAATATATCAATTCTTACCTGAATAATCTCAGATCTCTTGAGAATGTTCCACAAAGTGGAATTTCTTCCTAAAGTTACAGTGAATGTGGTACAATGTGTACAACTTGGTTAACCAGTGCCTGCCTTTCATTTCCAAGATTTTTCCTTATCTTGAATCAAATACACAATCTCAACTCCCATATCATAATGCACTGGCTTACAGTTTGTATATAAAGTCCAACTCAAGCTTATTTTGGTTTATTGTACATGCTTTATTAAAATGGTACGGGTATTTACAGTATCTGCAGATCCCTTCCAAGGCGCTCTCACACACACTCAGACACACCCATACGACATCCATACTACAGCCTCATGCACCCACACCAGTGAGATGTGAGTCAAGACTCCTAAAATTAGGCAGCTGTTACGGGATAGAGTTGTTGATTTGTTTTTCAATTTTTTTTTTTGAAAAGAGAAAAGCATGGGGGAATGCATTTGGCCATGACAATGCTAATTAAGTGTATGTATATTAACATATATGGCAGTAACACTGAATATTCCTTTTACATTCTATATACACAGAATGACATCAAGGTTTTGCAGTCAACAGAATATTCCAACTTCAGTCTCAATGCTGCTTGTAGTGACTTCTGAATTCACATAGGGGCTTTCCCTAAAAATAATTCAAGTCTATGTAAGTGAAATAAGGCACAATTAATATTGATTTGATCTAGGGGAAGGAAAGGGATAAAAACCAGTTTCAAATGATCTTACTGTTGGGGAATTAGCTTTGACTTAAATCCACCTGAAATCCCTTTTTCTAATTTCCAAAAATTTCTTAGAAATAAAGGTTTTTTTTTCTTTTCTCTGACAAAACCCAAAAAGAAAAGCTCGGGGATTCACATCTTAGTGTTTCAGTAGCCTTAACTACTCAGACTGATGGGCACCGTCCCCCTCTCCTGCCCAGGTCTCCTCCCTCCCTCATTGCTAAAACAGACCCAGTGCATGAAGTAGGAATTCCTTGCTGTTTTTTTGAGGAGATCTGTACACTTAAGTAGCAAATACGTATCAGGTTGTCTTTGATTTAAAAAAAAAAAAAAAAAAAAGAGAAAAGGAAAAGTAATCTTGTGACTTTCTTGCTCTTTAAAAAAATCCCTGTCTCCTTCTTTTCAGGATGAAGAAGCCCCACCAGACATTACAAACTGCAACAAATGAGTCTGGCAGCATAATGTCTAGTATTCAGATCTTCATAGTGAGACTCATTTAGCTTGTACAAACAATCTGTTGAATGTTTCCTTGCAGCAGGTGAACCAAACCCAAAGACGCTGGACACTCTGTGAAAGGGAGTAAGAATTGCAGTTCTGAAGGCCCCTGACTTTGGTTGTTTACAAAGTTCAATCCTGTTTACTGTGATCCTTGGTATCTTCTTCATCTGTATATTCTGATGGTTCTTCCCCTGGTTTTAGGAGTCTGCCTACATAATCATATTTTTCTGAAAGATACATCAAAAGAAAATCAGTAGCGATCAAATTTGTCTCACTATTCCATTATACAGCAGGGAAGGTGTATGCTTCCTTTAGAGTCATATAGAACAAGATAAGTTTTTCCTATTGTTTACCTTGTCCAGTCTTTGTACTCATGTAACACTTGAACAAAAGAAAACAGGGTCAGGGAACTCCTAAAGTTTGGGAATTGTGCTTTGCAGGAGAGTGTTCCATATAACCAGTTCTTAATCAAGGACACTGCATCAGAATCACTTGGAGACCTTTTAAAAAAAAAAAAGCACGTCCAGGACCCATCTTGGAGTCACCCATGCCAGGCTCTTGGAATAGGTATGAGGATGTGTACTTTGAAACTGGTTTAACTCTAATGTGCACTGAGTCTCAGAATAGTTCTTTAAATTTTAATAGCCCAAAGTATTGTCATTAGATAGATAAGTTGGCAATGTAGGGCATTTCCAACAGTTAGAAGACCATATAAAAGTTAATGGTGACTTTCTTGGGGAGAAAGAGTACATGAGGTGGAAAATCACATGGAAAGTAGATCCAACCAGGAAATATTCTTGGGGAGAAAATGTGACACATGCTGGTAGTCCCTAAGAAAACAAACTAAATGAGAAGATGAAAATTCACTCGTTACTTATTATCCTGTGTTCTCTGAGGTCCCGATATGTGGTGCCTAGTATATTATTGTTCTTTCTCCTATCAAACTCTCTTCTTAGATCTCGGTTACATTGCTTGTTTTTATGTTACCAGGTGTTTAATTTAGAACATCGTTATGTCCAAGGTGATAATATGTTTAGTCATTTCTTGGTCAAGACTCTGAACCTAGTTTAAGGGAATTAACTGACAAACCCAGAGGACAAGATAGGAGGACTGCTTTGTATAGCAAAACCAGTATAAGTGCCAAGAAGCCAGAAGAAGTATTCCAAGGGATCCACAGGTCACATAAATAGCAGTCCAGAGTGTTCACAGAGGCGGTAAAAAACTGATGTTATGAGCATGTAATGAAGGAGAATGACATTTTTCCTTTATGGTTTGAAGGTAAGATCAAGAAAATCAGTTTAGAACAAACTAAAATTACAGTATCAATATCACTAATTAATTGTTTTAAATATAAGCCTATATTTAAAAAACTATACCTTAATGAACAAGCCTTGTAAGACTAAAGGTGTCACAATTTTTATAAATTTTATAGTTTGTAACAAGCCAATTTTTAAATATGGATTTTATAAATAATAAGCATATGTAACAATCATTTTGATAGTTAGCTATGTTTATCATCAAATAATGATGGCAGTGAAAACAGACAGCATCCTTAGGCTCTTTAGTAATGAAATAGTATGCACTTTCTTTGGCCATAAATTTAATATTTGCAAAGAACCCAACAAAATGAAGGTACCTTTAAACTGCATTTCCCATTCTCGAACACTCTCCATTTGTACGGCATTCAAATCTGAGAGATCATCATATTCATCTTTAAGTGCGTCTTTATCTAGGCAAAATGTCGCCAGTCCTCTGGAGGCATCCCTACCAGCAAATATTCCATATGGACCCGCTGGGAAAAGAAAGAAATTTAGATTATCTAACCCTATTTTAGAATGTCTCAAATGAAAAAGTCAAATAAAAGAAACCTCATGACTCTTATTTGGTACACAGCCTTAATTTCAAAACATGCACAGACACTAAATAGGATAATGAGAAGAAATTTCTTAGAATGAGGTAACTCTATATGTACAGGCACAGAAAGAAGTCCATGATATAGTAACTGAAAAAAGCAATTCAGCAAATTACATAGTATGACTCACTTTGAATTAAAAAAACGATATACATGTATTCACATTTCACCCACGTTTGTATATGCACAAAAAAACACCAGGAAGAATACAGACCAAGCACTTTACAGTGGCAACATTTCTGGAGAATGGAGAGGAAAATTTTACTTCACATGTAACAGAATAAAGCATCTTCTAATGAGAAGTACACAAGTAGAAAAAAATGGAAATCCCCTAATTTTTAAATGAGCAAAATAATGATTATAGCCATATTCACATGAAAGCATTTAGGAAATTGAAGGTTATGTGTCAGAAAAGCACCTATACTTTTAAGAACAGAATTCAAAAATTTACTTAAATAGACAAAAATCTCAACATTTATGAACATTAATTTGAATTACAGAAGGCACTGCACCATAAAGTTCACTGGATGTAGGAAAACTCATTTCTTTTAAAATTTGTTGCATGGAACAAAAAAGTGGCCTTAATAAATTTAAAAAGTAGCATTATTAGGTATTAATATATTAACATGAAAATAAAGGCAATACTTCCAGTAAAGTACTTTTTCCTACTTTCCCGTTCTTAAGTACTTTCCATGTTGGTGCTTAATATTAGGTGACTATCACAGTTATCATTTAATGGTTATATATTTTCCCACTGAGGGGATATACCAGTAATTTATTTAATCATTCCCCTATTAATATAAACTTAGGCTATCATTTTATACTTTAAATTTGTCTTCTATATAAGAAAATGGGACACTATTTACAATTGGCCAACATTTGTAACTTTCAAACTTTGCCCATTATCTCAACTGACATTCAAAAAGGTATGACAACTGACATTCAAAAAGTGTTTAAGAGAAGGAAATTTAATACTGTTTCTATTTACAGAGTAAAATCTGAAGTTCTTTAATTGGATTTAATTATTTTGGAGAAACATTTTTTTTTCTTTTTTAAAATTTAAGTATAGTTAATTTACAATGCTGTTAGTTTTAAGTGTACAGCAAAGTGATTCAGATATATATATATTTTTTTTCATTATAGGTTATTATAAGATAATGAGTATAGTTCCCTGTGCTATACAGTAGGTCCTTGTTTACCTATTTTATATATAGTAGTGTGTATATGTTAAGCCCAAACTACTAATTTATCCCCCCCCAATCCCCTTTGGTAACTAACCGTAAGTTTGTTTTCTAAGTCTGTGAGTCTATTTGTTTTGTAAAATAGCTCATTTGTATCATTTTTTAATATTCCACATACAAGTGATATCATATGATATTTGTCTTTCTCTGTTTGACTTACTTCACTTATGATAATCTCTAGGTCCATCTATGTTGCTGCAAATGGCATTATTTCATTCTTTTTTATGAGAAACATTTAACTTTTTTTTTTTGGCTATGCCACCTGGCTTGTGGAACCCTGACACCAGGGATTGAGCCCCAGCCCTGGCAGTGAAAGCACCAAGTTCTAACCACTGGACCGCCAGGGAATTCCCAAAGTTAACTTTTAAAACTAAGCAAGAACAGTCCCTAGGGAAAGAAAGCAGTCCACCTTAAAGCAGTTGTGTTTTTTTGTGGTATAACTCCACATGCTTTGTGGCAATGGCTGTTTTCAGGAGATGGAGAATATATATATATATATACATACACACACATACACATTTATGTATATATATAGAGAACTAATGTGGTTTTTTTTCTTAAGAAGCAACAATGACAAAAAAAATCTGTGAATAATATATAGCCTCTTAATGCTAACTGGACCAATGCTTACAAACTTAAAACAGTGATTAGTCAAACACACAAAAGAAAAAATAAAATTGATCAAGGCTATAAAAAACTACAAATGTAAAATGAGAATTTCAACTTTTTGGAGAATTTCCTAGCAATCTCACTTTCCTCTCTCACAGTATTGCAAAGTGGAAGGGACAGTTTTTGCCCTCCCTATTTGGCAGACAAATAGAAACAGGCATTCAGTGCCTTGCCTAAAATTACTGACAGAACTGGGAAGTAATATTTCCACTTTTCTGATTACCCCAAACACAGCATATCTTGAGAAAACACACAGAGGACCCACAAACCCAAAGATGGAGTAACAATCCTGAAAACTGGAGCATTTCACTAATCACAAAATTTCAGGGAAATGGCTATTTTAGAATACCTGATAAATCAAAATGGAAGAGCATTTACAAAAAAAGCTTTTTTTTTAGAAATCAACAGCTTTTCTTAGCATTGTGTTATAATATTTACCTCGCTGGCCTACAAAAGTCAATCTACTTCAGGATACTTCACAGTATCAACCTTAAAACATATCCAAATGGTAAACAAGAGAGAAGAAAAGATGATCACTAATAAAAAATAGGAGTCATAAAACCCTCCATCTTTGAGTATGTTAACATATAACAGTGTATTCTTTAGTAAAATTGTCTGCCAACTTCCCTAAGAGGGAATGATGTTCTTTTTTTGGTTTGGCTAACTTAGAATGAACTTGAGTCAACAGTTAATAACCCAAACCTAATTCTAGACAAAATGTTTTGTTAACTCTTGAAAAGAATGATTCAGTGATTAACATATATTCCCACTCTCTGTATTAAGTTGTCCTCTCCACATGTTTCGAATTTCCCTCAAGAAGCATTTAACTTCTGAAAAGGTTTTTTTGAAAACAGTTTTCTTTACTTTTTCCTGTAAGACCATAAAGAACGTAATATAAAGATTCAGAACTAGAGTTGGAAAAGGATGAGTTGCTCAGAAAAAGGAGGATCTGAGGTCCAGTTAAAGTATATTTCTCTGCATCCCTAACACAATCAGAACCATATCTGAGAAGTCAGTAATACCTCCCCTTTCCACTACCTCCTTACATAACAGACCTAAATGGTACTGATAATAATATTTTGATAACCACTCTTGGCTATCCATAATACTATAATAGCAGAGAGCTACCCAAGGAAAGCAAATTTTAAATGGTATTAGGTCTTCAGTATGGTATAATTCACACACACACACACACACAAGTCTAGCTTGTATAAATTAATCAGATTGTTTTGATTAAGGCTCATTTAGATATTAACATTTCAATAATAACTAAGTGAATTATACTCTTGCTTTATCAAAGACTAAAATATAGTGCTAATACAAAACTAGATTTACAGTTTCAAGAAAATTCTTGCTACAAAAAATGCACCCAATTATTTAGCCAAGACAGATTCTCTTAAATGTACATATATAACAAATATCCTAGGACATCATTTTAACGATAAATCTTATTTCCATGACATTGTTAAATACACCGAAATGACATTATACTAGTTAGAATTCAGATTTCATTAACAATTTTAAGAGTTAACACCACTTATGATACAGATTTTTAAAGTTCAAAGATCAATAAATCTACTAGTTATTGTATCCTGAAACTGCTTACTTTAATACAATCAAGTGACAATGGGGTGACATATTTTTGAAGGCAACAACATACGGTTACTGTAAAACAATGTTTTAAAGAATAATTTAATGAGCAAAAAATTCCAGGAGGAAGTAAATAAAATATCTAAAATATGTAACACATAATTTTGTAACTATTAAGGTGATTATGTATCTACATTAGTATTTATGAAGAGAAAATTCCAGAATGTTTTAGTTATTTCCATGGTATAAAAACCATAGCTCTCAGAGACAAACTTTAATTCATTAAAGTTTACAAACAGCCCAGTTTTCTGGCATGTTCTGACAATAGTCTTCTGTGATTATTAAAGTAAGTTAAAAAAAATCTAATAATACTTGGTATTGAGTAATTTATTCCAAATAAGGTTATAATGTGCCTAGGAACAAATGAAACAATATGTAAAAGTGACTAAATGAAATCCAACTAATAGATATTATTTTTTTATACTTAGTTCTAGGAACTCCCAGGACTTTTAGAGAGAAGGTAGCATGGTAAAACAGAAAGAATACCTCTTAAGAAGTTAAGATACCTGGGTTCGAGGCCGCACCCTACATTTGACATTGGGCAAATTTTACATGCCTAAAATTGGAGGTCAAACCAGATAATCTCTTGACTACTATAATTCTAAGAGGAACTGAAAACTCAACCTTGCTTCTAAAATTCAAACTAGGAGGCTCTCAGCAATACTGTGGGCTGAGCTAGTGGCCCTGGCCCCAGGGCTCAAGGCTGGGCTGAGGGCAGGGAAGACTTTGAAAAATTAAAACCCCAGGCCTGTGCCGTTTGTGGGAGTGGGGCCTGAGTTTACCTAGCCCAGGTAGAATGAGAATTCTAAGGTGAAAAAAATACAATAGCATGGATTTAAATATCTGTTGGAATTTAGCAAACAGTAATGGTAATACAGCAAGTATTGGGAAAAAGAAATTATTCTATAAATGGTGTTGGGATAACTGAACAGCCCTCTGTAAGAAAACAAAAACAAAAGTTGGATGCTTACTTCACTTCTTAAAACAAAATAAATTCCAAGTGGAACTAACAAACTAAAACCATAAAGTATTAAGAAACTACAGATTTTTAAAAATAATCTTTAAGTGCAAAAAAGCTTTAAGTATGATACAAAACCCAGCAGCAATAAAATAGTCATGATCGAAAAAATGTGGCAAAAAATATATGAATAGATAATTTGTAGGAAAGGAAACATAAATGACTCAAATTTTTGAGGATGTCCAACCTCACTGAGAAATGTAAATTAAAATAATGTTGAAAAACTATTTTAACTTCTCAGATTGACGAACATCAAAAAGTTTAATATCACATTTTTGGCAAGAGGGTGAGAAACAGGCATTTTCTTGTGAGTGTAAATTGGTCCAATGTCTCTGGAGGGCAATTCAGAAATAAGTACCCAAATTAAAAATGTCCATACCCTAAGACTCAGTAATTTTACATCTAGGAATTTATTTTATAGATAATTATGATTTTACTCACGTTTAAAATGACACATGAATATTTAGAGCAGTACCATGTAATAACAAGAGATTGGAAACAAATGTTCATTAAAAGTGGACTATTATGATATATTCATATAATAGAATTTATGCACACATTCAAAGAATGAAATGGTTCTCTTTAAACTGATATCACAGGCTCTCAATATATTAAAATATTGCTAAAGGTTTGTATAGTATGCTACAATTAGTGCATGGGAGGGGTGTACCATATCCACATGCTTTCACTTGCAGAGAAATAGCTCTGGAACAAGACTCAGATACTCAGACTGGTTCCCCACCTCTAGGGAGGGGAACATGGTGGCTGGCTTGTGGGAAGGAGACTATCTTTTACTATATACCCTTTAAAATTTTTCTATCTTGACTACGTATTACCTAATAAAAAATTTTTTTTCCAGAAACTTCCATTAGGCCCTATTTTGAGGCATACCCCAAACCACTCCACAGGGAGACTTCTACAACCCAAGGCTCATGGAACATCACAGAAAATATTCAAGAAACAAAAAGACAGCAATTGCTGAAGTTTGTAATAAAAGTTATAACTACATGAAGAAACAAACTACCATGGAGGAGTGAGCACACAGAACAGATATGAGAAATGGTATCCCAAGAATAAGATAACAGAAGCAGATTAAAGAGATATAGTATGTTTACTTAAAATTATTAAGAAATTAAGGGGACTTCCCTGGTGGTCCAGTGGTTAAGAATCCGCATTCCAACGCAGGGGACGCTGGTTCGATCCCTGGTCAGGGAATTAAGATCCCACACGCCGTGGGGCAAATGAGCCCGTGTGCTGCACTACTGAGCCTGCGCACCTCAACTATAGAGCCTGTGTGCCGCAAACTACAGGGCCCACGTGCTCTGGAGCCTGCGCACCACAACTACAGAGCCCGTGCACCGCAGCTACTAAGCCTGCGCTCTGGAGCCCACGCGCCACAACGAAAGATCCTGCGTGCTGCAACTAAGACCCAATTCAGCCAAAAATAAATAAAGAGTTAATGTGTATCTACTAAGAGTTCCAGAAGAAGTAATAAAGAGAATGGGAGAGACAATAACTGAAAAGATAATGGGTTCAAATCTTTTAAAATAATGACACATATCCTCAGATTTTAGTAGAGCCTGGCACATGTTAAAAAAAACGTTATTGGGGGACTTCCCTGGTGGCGCAGTGGTTAAGAATCCGCCTGCCAATGCAGGGGACATGGGTTTGAGCCCTGGTCTGGGAAGATCCCACATGCTGCGGAGCAACTAGGCCCGTGAGCCACAACTACTGAGCCTGCACTCTAGAGCCTGCAAATCACAACTACTGAGCCCACGTGCCACAACTACTGAAGCCCGCATGCCTAGAGCCTGTGGTCAGCAACAAGAGAAGCCCGCACACTGCAATGAAGAGCAGCCCCCGCTCGCCGCAACTAGAGAAAGCCTGCACGCAGCAACAAAGACCCAACACAGCCAAAAATTTAAAAAACCCAGAAAACAAAAAACAAAAAAACCATTATTGAGGATCTGAGGTAAAACAACAGTTAACCCACAATTTTATTTCCTACATCTATACTATTATTCCTGAGTGAGGGCAGATAGACACAGAATTTTTTTCTATCAATGAAAAAAGCTATAGGACACACCTCACTAAAATGAAAACTGAACCCTGAACAAAGGAATGCGATGCAAGAAATGACAGTGAATAAAGAAAATGGTAACTATGTTGGTAAATTTAAATGAAGATCGACTATTAAAAAAAAGTTAATAATTTAACCAATTTGGGAGTAGAGTTTTAAAAACTGCAGTAAAACTAGAAGTCTAATAGTAATAACATAGAAAATGGAATGTGGGAGGGATTAGAGTCAATGCTTTCTAACCAGGGCCACAATATATGGCTGTGTACCATATAACTCCAGGGGACACCATTTACATTTGTATACATGATAGTTTTGTATATTTAGTATTAAGAAATATTCTGTCAAATGGCAGTGAAGTGTCTTAAAGAGACAGTTCTTTCTAATTCATACAAAAATGTTTGGTTAACATTCTTATATTCTATAGCAAAAACTTAAGAAAAAGAATCTTAGCACCAGAAGAGTAGAAATAGAATGCATCCAAATCAGTAGGGGGATGTGAAACAGAAACAGACACACAGACATAGAGAACAGACTTGTGGCTGCCAAGGGGTGGGTGGAGTGGGGGAGGGATGGATTGGGAGTTTGGGGTGAGCAGATGCAAACTAGTATATAGACAACGGATAAACAAGGTCCTACTGTATAGCACAGGGAACTATATTCAATACCCTGTGATAAACCACAGTG
This sequence comes from Balaenoptera physalus, assembly GCF_965194825.1. Taxonomy (NCBI): domain Eukaryota; kingdom Metazoa; phylum Chordata; class Mammalia; order Artiodactyla; family Balaenopteridae; genus Balaenoptera; species Balaenoptera physalus. The sequence goes on from NC_138884.1 coordinate 136,878,452, forward strand.
GAAAAGAATATAAAAAAGAATGTATAAGTATGTATAACTGAAACAGTTTGCTGTACAGTACAAATTAATACAACATTGTAACTCAACTATACTTCAATAAAATAAATTTTAAAAAAATCAGTAGGGGAGAAAACGTGGAAGAAATAAAAAAATTAAGTTGTTAAAAGACAGTACTGATATTAAATTTAATGAAAAAATCCAGCTATATTTTATAAGGAAAAAAACCAGATTGGTTAAAAGTAAAAGGATGGAAAAAGAAGCACTGAGGTGACACTAATCAAATGAAGCCTCAAGTCAAATCTGAAAATCAGTAAGGGTGATAAGGATGTTTCTTCCTCTGCCGATTAACACAGTATCAGTTCTAGATCTAGTGCTTAGATAGCTTCAAAACATTGATATACCCAATCATTGTAAGGCTGGCTCCTTCAGGTTTTTGCTTAGGTATCAATCCCCACTTTCTTGACAAACCAATATAAATAAGGTACCTTTCTTAACCATCTGATCTAAATAAAGTCCTCTGTTAACCTCTATTACATATCCTATGAATTTCTTTCACATCATATTTAATTACAGATTATAATCATGTATTGAATGCTTGTTTATCATCTGTCTTCCTCAACAGACCATAAACTCCATGAGGGTAGGGAGGCAAATGTTTTGAAGACTCAGAGAACTCTCATTTCTCAAAACATCTTATCTAGGCAACAATGTAATGAAATCCAGGCAATTCGTTCTTAGAGTTTAAAAGTGGAGATGAAACATCTGAGACAAGATGCTGGCTCTAAGAGTACAGCAGTTATTTAGTGATGTCTGTCACAAGTATGTGGGGGAGGAGTGATCTATGTCACACCAGTTGAAAGAACTATTAAAAGAACTTGAATGGCTAACTCCAGATGTTACTAAATGTACTCCTTTCCTCCAACCTGAATAACATCTTCTGGTCTCATACATGCTTTAAGCTATGCTATTATACTTTGTGTTAGTATTTAATACAAATACAATTCCCTCTTAGATTAAAAACATTGGAATGATGTTGAACTCAGAAGAGCCAAACAAGAAGGTACTGTAGAAATTACTAGTATAAATTTGAGCAGAGTATCAAAATTCATCAGAAGACTTAGTTGATCCCTTTATCTGATTGGCAGGTAATGAATAGTAGGTAATGAGTGTGTATGGGCATTAGACCTAACACAGACCCAGCTGGCTTCAAAGCAAGAAGCTAGGATGAGAGCTGGGTAGTGTCAATAGGACATTCATGAAGGAATAGGTTTCTCTATATGCCTCAACTCTTGCTTCAGCTGCAATTATGCAAACTACAAATAAAATTCACATATTGAACATAAAGTTAAAAAAGGAGGAAAGACACATGAAAGGTAACTGTGCTCCTTTCCCCCACCTCCTAAATATTAGGCATCTCATGGGGTACTTCGTATATACTTCTTTCCTTTCCAGTGGAATTTAAATGGTATGTTGGAGAAAATACAGCTTTGGTATATGTCAAAGAATACTCTACATGGAATAATGGGGGAAAGCTATATATCTAAATATGCGAAACGCAGATAAACTATTAGAAAGGTCAATTGTATAATTTCTTGCCATTCTAAAGAATAAAAAACACTGTTTTGTTATAATTCCACTGCAGTAATATTACATCAAATTATTTAAAATTATACTATCTGTTGGAGTCTTCCTCATCTATTATGACTATGGAAACGTGAAATTATATTATGTTGTGATACAGTGGGAGGGGATAGCCAGTTAGACTGGGTTTGATTTCTAGCTTGGCCACTTACTAGATATGTGACTTGGGGCAAAATCTGAGTTTCAGTTTCCACGTTTGTAAAATGGGAACATTACTTATTTCCTAGGGCTGTCTGAAAACTAAATGAGATAATAAGCCCCAAATGGAGTTTCCTACTCCTTCTACCCTGACCTCTAGAATCAATGCTGTTGAACAGAACTCAATGGGAAGATGGAAATGCTCTATAAAGTGCACTGTATAGTATGGTAGCCATGTGGGTACTGAGCACTTGAAATATGGCTAGTGTGACTGAGGAACTCAATTTTTAATTATATTTAATTTTAATTAATTTAAATTTAAAAAGCCACACATGGTTTGTGGCTACCATATCAAACAGCACAACATAAAGCCATGAAGTTTGTTTCTTTGAGGCTTTAAATCGTTATGGAACTAGGAGAGGGTATAAAAAATAACAGCAGTGAGATTCTCTTTAAGTTTATCCCAGAATGCAGTATACCTGAAATAGAATAGATAGGCTTTGTGGTCAAATATATCTGGATTTGAATACCATGTCTGTGTGACCCAAGCCAATTTACCTCAAATTCCTAAACCTCAGGCTCCCCATCTGAAAGACAGAATACTCACTAATCTCACTGAAGCATTGTGGAGATGACAAATTAATGGATTTGATGTAGTAGCTGCTCAACAAATCTGGTTCCTTTCTCCTCCCACATTCATTGTTTCTTACATAACCACTTGCCTCACATGCTGGCCAACTGCCTGAACTGTTACTAAATTTAATATTGACAAATGCAGTTAATGCCAACTGTTTGCCAATATGTGTTTACTTCACTAAATTAAACTGCCAGTATTTAATTTTTTAAGAACCCAAACTTTAAAAATGTATGGCTAAAAAGAAAAAAATATTCAACACAGAAAAAGCCTCACAAAACAATCTTTTAACTCTAAAACCATTACTGAGAAATGGGAGTAGATATTGGTTAGGCACAGAAACTAGGTTTTCTAGCTCCCTTAGCCCATTCTTTCAGCTACTCAGAGTCTCAGATAAGGATTTTTACTTCTGAATTATTCTGCTACAAAACTGCTTAATTGATTTGAGGACGAAAATAAAAAATTAAAACCAAAACCGAACTTATGTCTGTTTCATAGCCAGAAATTTTGCTTCAAGACTTTTGGGAAGTGTTTTATCTTCTCTTAATGTGAAATATATTCCAAGCCCCTAAGATGATCTGGCTACCTTTAAGGTTCCTTTCAATAATAAAATATTCCAAATATCTCTATGAGGTTGTTAATTGATAACTACTTAGAATGAAATAACTGAATATCGCTCTTAGCCTGTTCATTAGGACCTGGAAGTCAGCGGAAGCTAACCTAAAGCTGACTCCTCTGTTGTTATGAGGAACCCCTTCACTGGCTCAAGACACACAAAGGCTATCTACATTATAACTATGACTCAATTTTAAAACTACTGTTGCAGAACATTTGCCACTGGATCCTGCCAAACTGTGTCTAAGGGTGTTTCTCCTAGCTATTTTCAGATAGTGGCAAGGCATAATGTGTGAGGACCGATATGCCTCTTTGCACTAGTACTTTGGTTGCTTCACTGTTGGTTTAGATAGGAGTACAAAGGCAGAGTTTTTAGTTTGGTTAAGCTCTGTATTAAAAATCTAAACCTGTACACAATCTCTAATCATTGAACACACATACTGTGTAAATCCTTGACTAAAAAAAAAAAAAAAAAAATTAACTATTTAATTTGGTCTGTCCGTTTAAATATTGTACTTTGGCCCTATTGTCTTATTCCCCATGCTCATAAGTAAACAAAAAAAGTATTAACTATTTCAGCTGATATGAGTAGGCAGACATCTGGTTTTTATTTTTATACAACGAGAAGCAAGTACTTAATAAGCTATCTGTGACTTGGTTGGATTGAATGTACTATAAATATATACAGAAAATACAAGCCACTAAGAAATAAATAGTTCAGCATGTAGAATCTCCAATTTCTTACCTCTAATTAACAACTAACCAAAGCACTTATAAAATATCTTCCAGCCACTAAGCACAGAAATCTTAAGTATATATTTGCAAGTGTCAATAAATCTCATGGACTACCAGATTAAAGAGGAAACCAACTTGTTTTTAGACTTGCCAACCCCCTTGACTTTAAGACTTGGATGTACCCTTTCGAATAACAGGTCACTCTAGGTCTCTAATTTTATTTACTTTTATTGCAGTCACTTTTTTAAAGCTTAGAATATCTACACAACCAGCATGTACAATGTTGATCAGTTTTATGGTATGCCAACAGGTTCCATGAGTCTGAACTGAAGTTTATTAACATAATCTGAAATGTATGCTATAACTACATTGTAAAAGAAGGGTTTCTAAACCAACCACCCTACACACACACAGTTCTCTGAAAGCAAAGTTTTAAAAACCTTTTAACTTGCATAACTGGTGCCTGGGGGTATGAATTTATAGCTGTTTAAGTTTTTGCTCCTCAGTGAAAACACAGTAAATCATAATCAACGTGTAGTTGAATACTTGCCTTCCTACCAAAAAAAAAAAAAAAAAGGAAAAAGGAAAAAGAGAGAAACCGGACAGGCACGCCTGCTGCGTATATGAGCTCCACCCCCAAAACTCAGGGCGAAGACCCTTGCCAGTATTTATTAGGATCTGCATTCAGGTTTGCCTCATCCCACATATATTGTTAATCTTGGAAAGCATCTTCGTACCAAAACCCGTTTAAAAAAAAAAAAAAAAAGAGTCGAGGTGTTGCTTATATGACAGGACTTTACAGAGGGTTGGGACTTGGAACTCCGTGTACCTAAACGTGGCCTTACGGGGAGTAGTAGAGGGAAAAGGAAGCTCAGTGGCGCGCGCACACACACTCACACAGACACACACACACACACACACACACACACAGAGTAAAGAAAGGAAAGCTATGAAATACAGGGCCTAAAACTTTAGGTCCCTACTTTAGATATCTTTCTTCTCTCCCGCCCCCAACGATCCCAGGAATCAGAAAGCTCAGGAAAGGCTGAGAGCCAGCGTGACTGGCGACAACTAAAAGGATTTTGAAAAATTCAGCACAAGAAAAGGCTGCGAGGAGAAATAGGGTAGGAGAAAAATGAAAGATGAGAGCTGGCTCCTGGGGCGACACTGGGATCCCGACTTCGGGGGGTAAACGCCGGAGGGGCCCGCGGCCGAGGCGTGTGGGGGGCGGGCCGTCTCAGGTGCGGGAGACAAGGCGCGGGGATCCACATGTCGGGAAGGCTGGCAAGCTAACCCTTTGCCCAGGGGCCTCCCTATCATAAGATGGTCGCGCTTGAGCTGCAGGGGGTCCTCCCCCTCCCCGTCCAACTCCTCCTCACCCGGGCCGTAGAACTTGCTGCCTTTGGTCACGTCGAAGACTTTCCCATTGACCGCAAGCAGGATGCGCGGGGTGCGTGACCCGTCGTACTGGCGCAGCTGCTCCAAGCTGAAGTCCCGCTTCTTCATACGAGGCAGAGAGGCAGCGGGGCTCTCCTCGCCCGCCCCGGCCCCAGCACCCAGACCCCGCCGCCCCCAGCGCACCCACAGCCGGTAGGCCCCCAGCAGCACCAGCGCCACCAGCGCCACGTTCAGCAGCATCTCCCCGCCCCCCGTCAGAAGAGCCAGCGCAGCAGCCGACCAGCCGCCCCCTTCTGCTGCCGCTCCCGCGCCGCCCGGGCTCTCGCTGCTACCGTCGCTGCTGCTCTCGCTGCCACTCCCCAGGGTGCCTAAATTCACATCCCCATCACCCGCCGCCATCACTGCCCGCCAGCGCCTTCCTTTCCTCCCCGCCCCCTGCCCTCCCCAACCCCACGGTCGGCCCCGCCCATGTGGGGCCTCCCAGCCAATAGCGTGAGGGTAGGGGGCGGGGTCAGGCCGGCTCCCGACTGGGTGTTGACGCGGTAACGTTGTCTTGGATCTCTCTCTCCCTTCCCCTCCCTCCTTTTGCAGGCCGCGCGCGCGTGCGACGCCCCGCCCACCTCGCCCCACACTTCCCTGCTCTCGTCCTTCGCCTCTAGTTGAAGTAGAAGAGGGGGGCGGGTCTGAAGAAAACGCGCTGCGCCGGCCGCGCGCGCGCGCGCGGGCGGGGCGAGACTATGGCGCGTGCGCGGGCCCCGCGGCGCCACGCGCTCTCCTTTCCTCTGCAACCCCTCTGGGAGACACGCTCCTCCCAGTTCCCTCGCTGTGCGCGTGCGCCCAGGGGTCGCTTTTCTTCCCAGGCCAGGGTTCGCGTCCGCAAACTCCCGCCTCTTCGCTTTGGCTCCGCCCGAGAGCTTCACGTGCGCTGAGGCGGCCGCTGAGGCGGGACCCTCTCTGACGCCTTCCCGAGGGCGTGGGTTGGTGGCTAGTGGGAGGCCGCCACACAGTTATAACTGCTTTCGCACACTGAAGAGGGGGGTCTCTTTCTTCCCCGGGCGCCGTCGCGCCTGTCCGGAAGCCCGGAGCGTGGGCGCGCAGGCAAAGCTACAGCCTAGGAAGTTTTGGCGAGGAGCTGGAGTCGCCTGGCGCGGAGAGCGCGCACGGAGCTCGCCCAGGGATTGTTTGGCAAAAGGAATCTACGTGCTGTCTGCGCCATTCCCCAGTGGTTTTAGCCAAGGCTGCTCTTGTAGAATTTTCTTTCAGATTTTGTACTAAAGGTGTCGTTTTTCCTTGAAACGTTCTCATTGGGGCGAGAGGGAAGTGGATAGGATGAGGTGGTCCTTTTTTTCGTGTATTTAGCTTTATTTACAGTTTCTTTTCATCTTCGTGGGTCTTGTAGAGTCTTTTAGCCTCTCGAGTCCTTAGAATTCCTGTGTAAATGTCACCTCTGAAGCCTCATTCTGAGCCCCTCATCTCACGCTCTCGGGTCATTTGATGTGCTCCCTCTCGCCCTAGTCTGTTTTGTGTCGCTAGTCCCCGCCCCCGTGCGCGTGTGAACTACCCTTGTGGCGAATGAAGGTTTATCAAGGGAGTAACAGTTTTCGTTTTATCTTGAGGAACTGATGGGATGGAGGAGAGACATGGGCAAGCAGTGGGGGCGTATGGTATGCTAATTAGGGAAACAGCAAGTGGCCCATTTTGGCTTTAAGTACTGAAGAGGAACAGTCTGGAAGACTTCAGGTTGTAGTCTTCAGTATCGAGGGATAGGCTTGGACTTTATATTGCCGGTTTTGGAGGAGCCTCTGAAGATATGGAAGGGGCAAGTGACAGGGTCAAAACTGTTCTGTAGAGAGTTATCTACTAGGATTGGTATGAAAGATTGGAGTGGGGAAAAGAATGGGAAACCAGTTAAGTGGGCTACCGTATTGGTGCAAGGAGTACGAGAAGTGAGGGAACGCAGGACTGATGACAGCATTAGAGCAGGGGTCTGCAAGCTTTTCTTCAAAGGGCCAAACATTAATATTTTAAATGTTCTCTGTCATAATTACTCAACTCTGTCTTGCAGTGAGAAAGCAGCCATAGACAATACTTCAAGGAATGAGCTTGGCTGTGTTCCAATAAAACTTTATTTTTGGACACTGAAATTTTAATTTGATATAATTTTAGATATCATGAAATATTCTTTTAAATTTTTTTTTTTTAATTTTGGCTGTGCTGCCCAGCATGCAGGACCTTAGTTCCCCAACCAGGGATCGAACTCACGCTCCCTGCATTGGTAGCGTGGAGCCTTAACCACCGGACCACCAGGGGAGTCCCCTTAACTTTCTTTCAATCATTTAAACATGTAAAAAACTTTTTTTTTTTTTTTTTTTTTTTTACTTTCCAGAGGTAAAAAAACAGCCTACAGGCCACAGTTTGCTGACCCCTGCTTTAGAGGTATTTTCTTGAGGCAGAGTGAACAAGATTTAATTGGGGGTAATGACCATGTGTAGTCTGTACTCCTCCAATCTAGAATACTTTCCGAAGTTAAAGGGGGCACTGTTAATTTCACTGGGAGAAGAGGAGTAAAATTAGACTGTCCTAAGCCAACCTCGAGTGGTCATCCTAAGGTTAATGGTTAAGAGAAGTCAAAACTGCTTTAGGACCTGGTAAAAGGAAATGGAAGTGGCAATGATGGAAACAGGGAGCTTGGGAAGACACTGGTTTTAGAGAGAAGATGGCTGTAGCAGTCCCAGGTGTCATATGGTTGGGACAACATCGACAGGCAGGAACAAACCACCCCAGAGGCTTCATAGCAGGCTACTCCTTGTATCTTATTTACCAGAATTGGGTTGCTAGCTAGTCCCTGAAACAGTGACTGACAAGGAGCATGGGATTACCATGATTGGTTAGTGTTTATCTGGCTTTTGACAGTTCTTATACAGGACTGTGGCATGCATTGCTGGACATTTAGCATCTCTGGTGCCTTCCTACTAAATGTTAGTAGCAACCCCAGGAATTGTGACACCAAAAAAAAAAAAAAAAAACAAACCCTCTTCCCCTCCATCCCACACACACTCCCTAGAGAAATGATACTGGTTAAGAACCACTGGCTTAGACCAGTTGGGATTTACCTTGGAACTGAATTATGTGTGTATAGTTTTCTTTTTCCTAATTGGTTTGGAGGGAAGAGAGGAACTAAGCAGTATTAAAGTTCTGTTGTCAAGGAAGTAGAGTGGGGAATGGTGGGTAGGTAATTAACATTCTGCCCTGAGAATTAAACATTTTCTTGTATATCCCTGATAAAATATCTCAAACTCACACTTGAAGCTCTTCTTTTTTTTTTTTTTTGAGTTCCCCCCCACCCCCCACAGGAAAAATCTCTCCCAGTAGGATACTCTTTTTTTGAATACTGCAGTAACTTTCAGACTGGTGGCCTGCTCTGTCTTTCCCTCCTTCATTACTACATGAAGGGACTAGTCCTGTGTACTGATTTCCTTTACTCAGATACCTATCTCCAGTGGTGCTCAGCTATCTCAGGAACTCAGTTGGCACTCAGAGGCCTCCATAAATCCACAGACAGCTTCCCTGCCTTTCCCTTACAAGTGTAATCCACTGCTTACTGATTGACTTGTCATCTCCATGGAAGATGTACCTCTCTAGGCCTGACCCTTCTCTGGAGGTATTAGTACTAACCAACAAATTTTTCCATTTCTTTTTTTTTTAAAATAAATTTATTTATTTTATTTATTTATTTTTGGCTGCGTTGGGTCTTCGTTGCTGCATGCGGGCTTTCTCTAGTTTCAGCGAGCAGGGGCTGCTCTTCATCGCGGTGCACGGACTTCTCATTATGGTGGCTTCTCGTTGCGGAGCATGGGCTCTAGAGCGCAGGCTCAGGAGTTGTGGTGTGTGGGCTTAGTTGCTCTGCGGCATGTGGAATCTTCCCGGACCAGGGCTCGAACCCGTGTCCCCTGCCTTGGCAGGCGGATTCCTAACCACTGCGCCACCAGGGAAGTCCCTACGGTGGCTTGTTGCGGAGCACGGGCTCTAGGCATGCAGGCTTCAGCACTTGTGGCTCGCAGGCTCTAGAGCCCAGGCTCAGTAGTTGTGGTGCATGGTCTTAGTTGCTCCGCGGCATGTGGGATCTTCCCGGACCAGGGCTCGAACCCTTGTTCCCTACGTTGGCAGGCGGATTCTTAACCACTGCACCACCAGGGAAGCCCTCTTTTCCATTTCTTTTCTCACGTAGCCAACTTGCATTTCCCTCCTTTCAACTCAGCATGGCCATTGAAGTGTGATTGAAGTGATCTGTGTCACTTGCGAGCAAAAGCTTTAAGAACCCGTGCACAATTTCTCATGCTCTTTCCTTCTGGCACAGTGACGGAATGTTTTAGTTATCTATTGCTGCATAACAAACCATCCCAAATCTTAGTGACTTAAAACCGTAACCATTTTATTACTGTCAATGGTTTTGTGGGTTGAATGGGCTCACGGGCAGTTGTCTAATCTTGCTCGGTGTCTCTCACGTGGTTCCAGCCAGGTATTGTTGTACTGGAGTAATCTGGAGGCTCCATGGGGATGCTGGAATGGCTGAGCCTTTCTTTTTCCAGTGTTATTCCAGGGCCTCAGTTTAAATGGCTTCTCCTGCAGAGTAGCCTGACTTCTTCCATGGTGGCTCAGGACTCTTCAAACCACAAAAGCAAAAGCTTCCAGGTGTTTGTAAGACTCAGGCTTGGAAATAACACATACTATTGGTTATAGCAGTCACATGGCCAACTCAGTTTCAAGGGGAGGGTAAATAAACTCCACCTCTTGATGGGGATTGGGGAGAAGAGTGATAAAGAATTTGTGGCCTTATTTAATCTACCACCCCAACAATGTTCCACCTGGTGGCTGCTTCTATCAGCCAGGGTCCTAGGGTCAGGACAAAGTGGAGAAGAGTCCTTAGCTAATACACATGGTTGTATGAGTGAGAAATACATTTCTGCTGTTCTGAGTCACTGAGATATTTGTGGTTGTTTGGTAGCAAATAAAGCCTGATGTATACTAATACAAAAATCGGTACTGGAAGTAGGGCACTGCTGTAACAGAAACCTAGAATATATGGCGTTGACATATATGATTATGTTACAAACGTTAGTGGTTGGTTGTTAGGCAGCATCCAGCTCTGGTTCACTTAGGAATCTCTCAGCAAACGTAGCTTAGAAATTTGAGCTCAATAAATATTTCTTAAATAAGATACACTGTTTTTTGTAATTCTGTTCTATTTCTCTATTTTAGGGGAAAACACTTCTTTCCCACCTCAGATGTTTCTTAAAGTATGGAGGGGGTGCCACTAACATAACACTCGATACCTCATTCCAGCGCTTCTAACAAGTTTCCTGATGTGTAAGTTTGGCGTGTGCAGCCCACCTTCTTCCTCTCTCCTTTCTCATGGGAGCCAGGCCGCCCACAGAAAGTATGCTTTCTACTCTGCTGCTTCATACCATAAGTTTCACAGGGGTCTGCCCATGCCGGCGGGGGGGCCTGCCCAGGACAAGGGAGGCTTGGGGTAAGCTTAAGAGGATAGGCGCTCTGGGGGAAGGGGAGCTTCAGGCTTGGGAGCTAAGCTCACTGCCAAGGAGTGAAAAAACCTGTTGTTTGAACTTTAATTCACAAGCGCAAGAGTGTTAACAAGTTGGAAGTTAATAATTTTCAACTTTAACATGAAGTCGGTACTGATTACTTTGGGCTATAATTCAGAAGAACAAGATAATGTAATGTCTGAACTTTTCATTTCTTGCTGGAAAATTCATACTGGAAAGGTCATAATCAGATTGAGGATGTCTTTTTGGCTCTTAATGTTTAGAGTATTTTTATGTTATCATTTGATCTTCTTTTAGAACTTCTGATAATGTTGAACAAGGTAGTGGGACATAATTTGAGGTGGCAATAGAACAGGTTGTGAATTATAGCCTTGCGTACAGAATAGCATGGGAGCTGATTTAATTGATGTATTGTTCTGACCCATTCAGGGCATTCTGGGAACAAAACCTACCCTTTACCAGTGGCCCCACAAGATTTCACAAAGGAGGTGAAATCAGTATTGAAGTGGCCTTATGAAGATGGGAGCAGGACTACCCTAACTGACTGCTGACTTCTCACCCAAGGGGGATAACCATGTCCTAAGGTGATCTCAGCGGGTAAGCTGAAAGGGTTAAAGCAATGGTCTTCATACATTTTTACTGACATACTACCCAAAATAATTTTTAGGTTCACATGTAAAATTTTTTTGTCCTTAGTTGCAAAAGATGTAATTTCTGGTATAATCTAAATATGAATATTTTAAAGTATAAAGGGTTATATCACTTAAAAATGCATTTAGTGAAATTAAGTCCCATAGAAATTGAATACTCACCATCATCCATATTTACAGAAATTTTACGTTACTCTTTATTTCTCTTTGAATTTGTGTTTTTACTCTACTTCCCCACAGAAGTCTTAAAAATATATTTTATGCTCAAATGTATTTTATTGCTTACCCTATCATTCTTTTCGGCAGTCAAAAAATTGTTTATAATTTAAAAAAATTTCTACCACCAAAAGGTTCTAAATGCCAAAAATTTCTTTTGGATTGAGTTATTATTATAATTATTAGTAGTGATACATAATTAATCTTAAGTACATTACAAATTTTTCCAAATAATTACTAAAGAGAACTAAAATTTTACTGGAAATATGTCTCTTAATGAAATGGATGAAGCTCCTCCTCTCCAGTTAGTTCATGAGTGTAATTTTCTGCTAGGACACAATAAGAAAACATGTTGGGGGACTATTAGGTGCAGGGCTTACAAAAGATGAATAAATGATGTTCAATGCATTATTTACAATAGAAAATTATATATCTAAATCTAAGTTTATTACATAAAAGATAGGAATGAATAATGAGGTGAGAAATGGTTAACAAATAATAATAAGCAGAAGTGTTTGGGTAAGAAAACGAGTATAGACTTACTATATTCAATAATCTTCAGGTTAAAAACTAGCGAAAATATTTTCTCCCATGAGTCTGAATAATTGTTCAAAAAGCACTACAAAACATTAACGTATCTCTGATATATGTTCCTTTTACATGTAACACTGATCTGTTGCAAGGAAATTTGGAATTTTTTTAACATCCTTTTCCTTGAAATCATCTGAAATATGCAGCTGAGACACAGGAGGATGGCACCAAGTTCTCTCTCATTACTGAGCAGATGTGCCTTGTAACTGGTATTTCCCAGAATGTTTTCTACATATCTTCCATTTTTGAATTCTGAGAGAGATATCTGGAGCATGAAACTTTGCTGTGGGTTTGTTACCCACATGAAATAGGGCTCAACCTCCTTCAGTATTTCTTTTTGCTATCTCAACAGTATTGTTTGACACCATCAGGAAATGGAAGAGGAAATGGCGTTAGACAAAAATGATCGTAACTCTTGCCACCCTGCCCTACAATTATCTGAACTCAGAACACCCCCACACAGACCAAAATACCCAATTTCTAGCACCATGCTTTTCTCTTAATAGAAATATATTTAAGATAAGGAAAGCCAGGAAATCCTCTTGCTACTTATAATACATTGATTAAATTAAATATTGACATCAATATTTAGAATTGTTCCTTTGTATGGTGCCTTAGAGGCTTTTTGCACATGGGAGCAAATTGTCATAGTAATATCTGGTATGGGTGAGAGGATGCCTGTCTCAGAAAAGACTGATTTTAAAATAGAATTGGAAAAATTGAATTGTTGTGAAATCTCAACCTCAGTCATATTTTAGACAGCTCAATTTTAGGAAAGAGTAGGTGAAAGTTGAATAAATGGAATTGATTTCCTTAAAATTATCTGTGCTTGTATTCCTCTTGGAAAGTAGAATCCCAGGGTAGGTTTATTCCAGTTTGGAGATTACTAGGTGAAGAGAATAAAATTATGTGGGGAATGTGGTGTAAGTTGCAGGGGGTTTTATTAACGTTCCTGGTGTCTTGGGCCAGCCTTTCCTCTTCCCCATTGAGTAAGATACTACATAGTGAGAAGCTGCGTGAGAAAGCTCAGCCCTTTGGCCAGTCTTGGGGCCCTTGGGGCCAGGCTGCCATCTGGAATCATGACTTCTAGTCTGCTCCTTTATGCTGCAAAATTTACAGGGACAAGTCTTTGGAGTAGGTGGAGGGGAGAGTTTCTGTCATCCCATTCTGCCAGTCAGCAACCCAGTGGTAAGTCTGCCTTGTCCTAGGGTTCAGTGTTGGGAGGCCCACTGGCGCCATCTCGCCTCCAGCGTCAGCTTTATCAGGAAGAGTGACAGTTCTCAGCTGTCTACTTTTTTTTCCTGTTTTTCAGTTGGCTCACAACTTGGTAGGAAGAGGGATGTGGTTTACTGAGTTCCCTAAACGTTCTCAGTCCTTAACAGTGCTATGCATATTAACACAACAAATACTACTGTGAATTTTCCTATGTTTTTTTAGCCATGAAATTACATTCAATCCTACCTGGTTTTTTTCTAATAATATTTTGTATATATTTCATAGATTTGTACATAGTAATAAGTGTAATTTGTTTTCAAAATGTTATTTTCTAAAGGACTGTTACTGGGCAATATATGAAACATCAGAAGAGTTAAGTTCAGGAGAAAGAGAATTGCTCTATAGCCTTAAACAGCTAGTTCTTCAAGACACATTGTTGCCAGAGTTTCATAGAAGGTGAATGAATACATTAAGGGGTTGATTCTAAGGAGATCAGGCTTGCCATTCTGTTTCTTCCTGTACTGTAAGTTACTTGGCCTGCTAAGCCTTTTAACATTCATAAAACAATGATATAAAATATGGCCCTTATATGAGACAATAAGATTATAAAGCAAAATAAAGATGTGATAACTGTGATAGAAGCTCTGAGCTTATAGATCTCTAATATTTCAAGGAAATGGCACTTTTTAAAGGGACACAAATCTTTGTTTTGTAAGCAACATGGGTCTTTAGAAAATGAGCTGCTTTTTAGATTGCAAAAAAAAAAAAAAATCAGGAGCTTAAAGCTTCAGTTTAATGAAGAATAAACTGTTCTTGAATCCTCTGTCATAAATTGGCATGCATAATTCAAATATTGTCATACACTAGCAGAAATTTTGACTGGCTTTGACTTTGTTATGGTTACTGAAAGGAGGTTCTCCAGCAGAACACAGATTTTTATTGGCAAGCAGGTGCAGGAATTTCTGATGAGAAGAACCAAAAGATCACAACTTTGATTCTTCTTTTTTCTCTTGCCTGCAACATCCAATCGAAGATCAAGTCCTGTTAATCCTACCTCCAAAATATTATCCCAAATTTGACGGACCACTTCTCACTATGTCTACTGCTACCATCCTGGCACAAGCCATCAGCAGCTCTCATTTAGACCATGACAATAGCCTTTTGTCTGGCTCCTGGGTTTCCACTCTTGCCTTCCTAGAATTCATTCTCAATCATTAGCCATTTAACAATGTAAATCAGACTATCACTTCCCTACCTATACTTCCCTACCTATACTTCCCTAATGTCTTTCCCTTGCAATTAGAATAAAATCCAAGCTCCTCATCATGGCCTTTATGATCTGTTGTACGTCTACCCTCTGATTGCTCTTAACTCACATTCCTTGTTCATTATGCTTTAGCCAAATTGGTTTTCTATCTTTCTTTGAATGCACCAAGCTCATTCCTACCTTTGAGATTTTGCATTTGCTCTTTTTCCAGCCTGGAATTCTCTGCTCCCAGATTTTCTCATGGCTGATTCATTCTCATTACTTAGGTCGCAGCTCAAATGTCCATCCCTCAGAGACGCCTTTTAACCTGACCACACATCTAAAGAGCTGTCACCCTTTCTCCCCAACTTTAATCATTTCCTATCCTGATTAATTGTTTTCACAGTATTTAGTACTGCCTGAAACTCTCTTATTTTTCACATGTTTATTATTTGTGCCTCTGCTAACCCCCACTAGAATGTGACTCCATGGTGGGTAGGGCTCGTCTGTCTTGTTCCCTGCTATATCCTCAGTGCTTGGAATGAAGGTTGCCATTTAGTGGGGGTTTATTACATGTTTGCTGAATGAGTGAATGACTCAAGGTCCAGATGTAGCCAGAGAAGGCCTCCCAAGAGGCCTTTACCTTAGTAATTTACCATAGTTCAGAGTTGTGGCCCTTTTGTTTTAAATGCTCAGATGTCAGCTTTTGCCAGCACGTGGAGGTTTTTTCCTCCAGGGCAGAACTTACGTTAACGAAAGTATAAGATTGTAAAATCCCTATACCATTTTATTAGTTTTCAGTGAGCAATATAACTGTCACATGGACCTAGACTCGTAGTAATGTGATCTGCTGTGGATTTTCTGCCTATGGGCTAGCACACATAGGATAGGGCATTAAGTGAGAAACATTTTGGGAAAACATGGAATACAAAAAAGGAGAAAGAGTTAGATGGCTTGTATGTTTCAAGACATTTGTTTATTTAACAAATATTTATAGATTTTTGACTTTGTTCTGTGTTCTGTGCCAGGTACTGAAGAATCAACAAGGAATACTATTAAGCACCAGCAGTTTAGTTGGAGAGGCAGACAATAAACTAACAATTACAGATCAATGTCAAAAGTTCTCTCTTTAGGTTCATGCCAGGGTGATGTAGGAGGACCCAGAAGGGAAACTGAGCCTTGGGGGATCAAGGTGAGCTTCCCAGGAGATAGGATTATTTGAGCTGAACTCTGAAGAGTTAGCCAGGCAGAGCAAGGAAAGGTATGGGGGTACTGCTGGCAGAAGCTGCAGCATGAGCAAAGGTCTGGAAGCTGGAGAGAGCAGAACCTTCTAAGAACTGCAAGTAGTTCAGTAAGGTTGGGGCAAGGTGGAATGAGAAGCCTGGCTGTCAGACTCACAGACCTAAGTAGGTCTGGACTTTATCCCTATAAAAGGGAGCTACTGAAAGTTTTTGTTTTGGTGAAGGGGCAGAGTACATCTTTCAGACTGCCCTAGTACAGCCAATACTTTGTATTCCTTTCTTCCAAAGAACTGGAATATCTGGAGAAAGTCCACGCTCCTCCTCCGAGAACACGCAGTCCTTCCTTTACCACCCCCAGCCTTATACCTGCTGCCTCCACAGCGCACTCTGTGCTGCAGACCCACCAAACTTCCCAGCTTCCAGACTCACTTCCCGATCTTTAATTATGCTTTCATAGTCCCCACTCCTGCTAGCACTCTCACCAGGCCACTTTCAAAAAGTGTTACTGGATTAGTCGTCCAACCTATAAAGGCAATACATGTTCCTTGCAACACAGAGACATGCAAAGGAAGAGTTAAAACCTTCTCCTTTCCTCTCACCACCACACACACATACATAGTATGCTTTAAAACATATATACACTTTTAACTAAAATATATCTATGCTATACAATTTGTACAGTTCTTCCCCACTCCCCCAACAGAATATCCAGTATTTGCTGGATGCCAGGCCCTATGCTTTATCTCATTTACCCCGCAACTACCATACAAGGTAGGTACTGTGATCCCCAGTGGATAGACAGGCAACTGAGATGTGACTAATTTGCCCAAGGTTGCACAGTTAATGGGAGCAGCAATTTGAACTTGGGCAATGTGGCTCTCAAGTCCACTGCCTTTTGCTATCTTCCAAATAATGCTATTTTTGTTCTCTTCAATAACTACAATATTTATATGGAGGTCCAGAATTTATTCAATTATTCCTCTGTTGATGCATGTTGAGGTGGTTTTTTGCCACTTAAAATGCCTCAATATGTAATTCTCCAAAGCAGGATTTGAGGTCAGAGGTCATACTTATTTTTAAATCAGTACGTGGCCAAATAATGTTCCAAGGATTGTGTAGCATTTTCATATCCTCAAGAATCATGGGACAGTATCTGTTTCCCTATACCCTCACTAGTTCTAATGATGCTGACATTTTTAGGTTTTGGGGGTTTTTTTGGCACTTTGGTCAGTAGAAACAGTGCACCTTTGTTTTGATTTGCATGTTTCCTGACTACAGGTGCAGTTGAGAATTTTTCTGTGTGTTTTTGAGATATTTGCATTTCCTGTTCCATGATTTGTCTATTCATTTCCTCTCCTGTTCATTTTTTCTGTTGGATTGTTTGTCCTTGATCATTTTTTGGGGGGAGGGAGCATGTTTATAGTAGTAGTAATATTAACCCTTTTTCTGACATGTGTTCAAATATTTCCTCATCTTCTGTGTTCATTCACCTTTTGACTTTTTAAAGGCATCCTTTAATTTAATTTGTATGTGCTCAGATCTATTGGTCTTTCCCGTCATGGCTTTTGGGCTTCTTGAAATTGACAGGTTTTGGGCATCTTTCTTTATTAAGGATTGGACCAGCCAGCCAGGACTGTCCTTGGAGGCTGCTTGATGGGCTTTGATGACTTTTCTCAGACTCTTACACCTTTGCTGCTACCTTGCAATCTCCTTCTGAGGGATCTGTTTTCTTGAGATTTGTTATTACGTTCAAGCAAAGCCTTTCTGGCCTGGGAGTCATTTGTCACTTATAAAAATGCGTTTGCATATCTTTGCTCTGATTCACTGTGTGCTCATTTTGTTTCTCTCTTCTAGTTTTAAGAAGCAATTACCATGGGGTCTTCTATTTTATGTTTTGAGTTTTGGGCCATCTTTAGCCTCCGAGTTCTTAAGCTTTTTAGAGGCAGATTCGAGGGAAGATGTGCCCTTGGTATAAGACTTATGGATGGTGAAGGTAAATTGGTAATGGGGAAGTTGTGGGCTTGAGAGTGAGTTCGATTCTGTCTTTGATTACAGCTGTATAATCCTGGGGAGGTTGTTATAAGCCTCAGGGCCCTTTTTCATAAAATGGACGTGATAATAATACTGCTTTGAGGCCACTTTTTGACATAGGATAGGCCTCCAACAGTTTATTTAGATGTTTCTTCCTTTTTGGTCACATTTCAAGAATATTTTAATGAGGTCAGGTCTTCACAAATTACCTTGGTATCCCTTTTGGCGAAACAAACTCTTTTCATTTGCTGTCAGCTTGTAAAAGAAGGATAAAATTTCTTGGCCTTAAAGACTGGCACTCTTTACAGCTCTCTGGAATGAACTGCCCATATTTCATTATTGAAGAGAGAAACATTTAAACTCTTAGTGAAAATTAAATTTGAGGCCATTTTACACAAACCATGGCTTAGGGCCAAGGCTACAAGACAGAGCATATGTGGGTTGGGGGTAGACACTAGGGAGGAGTCTGGCCTGCATTTTGATGGATTTCAAAATGTGTACCAGAATTTGTTCCAAGTCGTCATCAATGGGCTCATAGAAAAGAAAGTTAGAGGGAATCTAGATTTATCACCCAGGCCTCTTCCCCTGCCCTCAAGCTGATGATCATGAAACCACTTAGCGAAGGAAGTTGGTTGAATCACTCAACTGATAGTATTCCTGAATGATAACTAATTTTAGAGGATTTGGGGCTGAGTACTGATTCTGAGAAGCTAAAAAAGGAGAAGTGGGTCTCAGGAGAACTTATGCTTCATCCTGTGTAATGATCTTTGTTCTTTGTCTCCCACCTCCACATTTGAGGCAGCATTGACCTGCTCTTTCATCAGGATCCAATAGACAAAGGGAAGGAGGCCTAAACAAGTTCCTAGCTTAAAAGTCTTGCTGTCCTTCAAGCTCAGGCCTTGAAGGATGCAGACTTTATGCAGGTACTCAAATCAACTAACACAGTTGAGCGCTATGTGTAAGACACTGTGTAGGATGGTGAGTGTGTATGTTTGAGAGAGGCAAAGAGACAGGGGTTGGAGAGGGAGAAGGAGGTGTATAAGGCAGGTTTCTTGCCCTCAAGTAGCAGAGGTTGCTAGTAACTCAAATGCTTAAGAGGTCAGGCATATTAAGTTAGTTAAGTGACTTTGCATGTGTAAGAGAAACAAGAGAGTAAGCATGATAGTTGACAACAGATACTTGTGTCACTGACCATAGGATGTGGTGTGGGCTATGTTAAGCTGGAGTGTGCATCCCTATTGAACAGGGACAGCCCGTGCAAGGATCTAGCACAGTGGTTCTCAAAGTATGGTTTCCGGACCAGCAGCATCAAAATCACCTGAAACTTGTTAGAAATGCTGTTTTTTTCGGTCCTATCCCAGACCTAAGGAATCAGAAACTCTGAGGATGGGGTCTTGCAGCCTATGTTTTAATGATCTCTTCCTGTGATTCTTATGCTCCCTAAAGTTTGTGTTGCCTCGTGGGAATTTGGGCCCAGTGTTGCTAGATCTTTTGGTTTTTCAAGAGAAGCTAGAAACCTAAATTTTTTATGGGAATTTTGTGATTTTTAAATATAAAAACTAGAGCATATATCTCATTTTTGTGGGGGAGGGAGCAGATGTACCCTCTGTAGGCCAAACAGCAGGCCAAGGAAAGCACATCTTTGGGCCGGTCTCCACGCCTCCAGTTTCAACTACAGTAGAGTCGTCAAATATTTTGTTGACAATAGAGTAATTGAAAATACTCTTGGACTAGAGGAATGACTCTCAGTGTGTGTTTGTCGGGGTGGGGGTGCAGCAGGACACTGGAGTCTGGCAGGAGGAGGCTTTTAAGAGCTGCACAGATTCTGATGCTTTCCCAGCCCAGGTGCTTCCCCACTTCCTATCACGGTGAAAGTCCTAACATTGTCAGCCACTGTTCCTCTTGCAAGTCCAGAGCATCCCTTGGATATGCGGCAAAGGAGGAAAGAAGCTGTGTCACAGGTCTAGAGCACCGTGGTTTATAAACTGCTTTCACATCTGTCCTTTCATCAGATCCTTGCAACCTTGTGTAATAGGTGTGATGGTTATTGTCTTTAAAGCTGCTAACCTAGGCTGAGAGAGGTCAAGTGATTTGTTGAAGGTCACGTAATTTGTAAGGGGAAAACATGAGACTAGATACCTAATCTTATAATTTCTAAACTAGAGTTTTTCTCCCATATATAGTTTTATGTGTTTATCCATACCGTCACTATTTTTTTCTTTCTTTTTTTTTTTTTTTGCTGCACTGAGGCATGAGGGATCTTAGTTCCCTGAACAGGGATCGAACCCGCGCCCGCTGCAGTGGAAGCAGAGTCTTAACCACTGGACCACCAGGGAAGTCCCTAGCATCACTAATTCTTGAAAGGATCTGATGTGGCTCACTTCACTATGACTGGTGACTAGTTTTTTGCCATTCCCATGACCAAGCCTCAGATGGTCCCCTCCCTGGCTTGGTGTGCTGCCTGGGACCCTAGATCTTCTTCTGTGGGCTGGGAAAGTATCAGCTTTTAAAAGTCCCCTCCTGTCAGACTCTAATGCCCTGCTCTTCCCCCGACCCCTGCAGACACACACACAGTCATTCCTCTAGTCCAACAGTGCTTTCAATTACTCTGTTGTAACAAGATACTGAATTGCCCAGACCAGTCGTCCCTCTTGGGACCCTTCTCCATCACCAGCTTTCCTCCTGGGCTCTGTCTATTTGTGGGGTTCTGGGTCTCCTTGTTCTGGCCTATCTTGTCACCTACTAAGCCTCAGGGGGACACTCTGAGTCCAGAGCTGTCCCCAGTACGGGTGATACGTGACCTGGACATCAGCTGTCTGGAACTGGACTAAGCACCGGGACTCATTTTACATAGGCTGCTGAAGAGCAGCCAAAGCAATGGCTTTCTGACGTAGGGCAAATTTGGATGATAGACAAAGGACATTATTAGGGGAGCTAGAATTTAGGATTCTTCAAGTATTCTCCCCAGTCTAGCTTAAAATGCAACAGTCATGCATCTGGGTAGCACTACCAGAAGAATTTTAGTAGTTGGAAATTTCCGGGGTTCGTTAAATGCTACAGTTGACCCTTCAACAATGGCGGGAGGGGGCTGGTGGAATTGGGGGACCCTCCTGGTGGAATCAAAAGTCTATGTATGGCTGCCTCTCCCGCCCGCTCCTCGGCGCAGCCTCTGTGCCCCGCGCTGCGGCAGCGGCACCCAGCTCTCCCCGACCCGGACGGCGGCGCGGCGGGAAGGCCGGGCCCGGGCACTGGGCTGCGAGCCGAGGCGGCCCGGAAGCGCCCGCCAGAACACCCAGTCATGGATAAAAATGAGCGGTGCAGAAGGCCAAACTGGCCGAGCAGGCTGAGCGAGATGATGACATGGCAGCCCGCATGAAGTCTGTAACTGAGCAAGGAGCTGAAGTATCCAATGAGGAGAGGAATCTTCTCTCAGTTGCTTATAAAAATGTTGTAGGAGCCCGAAGGTCATCTTGGAGGGTTGTCTCAAGTACTGAGAAAAAGACGAAAGGTGCTGAGAAAAAACAGCGGATGGCTGGAGAAGACAGAGAAAATTGAGACCGAGCTAAGAGGTATCTGCAATGATGTACTGTCTCTTTTGGAAAAGTTCTTGATCCCCAGTGCCTCACAAGCAGAGAGCAAAGTCTTCTATTTGAAAATGAAAGGAGACTACTACCGTTATTTGGCTGAGGTTGCTGCAGGTGATAAGAACGGGACTGTGGATCAGTCACAGCAAGCATACCAAGATGCTTTTGAAATCAGCAAAAAGGAAATGCAACCAACACATCCTATCAGACTGGGTCTGGCCCTTAACTCCTCTGTGTTCTATTATGAGATTCCGAACTCCCCTGAGAAAGCCTGCTCTCTTGCAAAGACAGCATTTGATGAAGCCATTGCTGAACTTGATACATTAAGTGAAGAGTCATACAAAGACAGCACACTAATAATGCAGTTACTGAGAGACACCTTGACATTGTGGACATCGGATACCCAAGGAGATGAAGCTGAAGCAGGAGAAGGAGAGGAAAATTAACCGGCCTTCCAACTTTCGTCTGCCTCATTCTAAAATTGACACAGTAGACCATTTGTCATCCATGCTGTCCCACAAATAGTTTTTTGTTTACGATTTATGACAGGTTTGTTACTTCTATTTGAATTTCTATATTTCCCATGTGGTTTTTATGTTTAATATTAGGGGAGTAGAGCCAGTTAACATTTAGGGAGTTATCTGTTTTCATCGTGAGGTGGCCAATATGGGGATGTGGAATTTTTATGCAAGTTATAAATGTTTGGCATAGTACTTTCGGTACGTTGTGGCTTCACAAGGGCCAGTGTTAAAACTGCTTCCATGTCTAAGCAAAGAAAACTGCCTACGTATTTGTTTGTCCTGGTGGGGAATAAAAGGGATAATTGGTTCCAGTCACAGGTGTAGCTGTGGGTATTTTAAGGTTTGGAGCACTTACAAGGCTATAGTAGAAATAGATATCCCATGGATATTACATGTTAAACCATGTGTTACCTGTGGAATACTCAGTCTCAATGTGCACACCACTAACTACAGCTACAGAAGTGTTCCTTTAGTTGTGACCCAATTTACTCTGGATAAGGGCAGAAATGGTTCACATTCCATTATTTGTAAATTTACCTGCTGTTTGCTTTCATTATTTTTGCTACACTCATTTTATTTGTATTTAAATGTTTTAGGCAACCTAAGAACAAATGTACAACTAAAGATGCAGTAAAAATGAATTGCTTGATATTCATTACTTCATGTATATCAAGCGCAGCAGTAAAACAAAAATCCCATGTATTTAACATTTTTTAGGTTTTTGTTTTTTTTTGTTTGTTTGTTTTTGATACTTGCCTAACATGCATGTGCTGTAAAAATAGTTAACAGGGAAATAACTTGAGATGATGGCTAGCTTTGTTTAATGTCTTATGAGATTTTCATGAACAATCCAAGCATAATTGTTAAGAACACGTGTATTAAGTTCATGTAAGTGGAATAAAAGTTTTATGAATGGACTTTTCAAAAAAAAAAAAGAAAAAAATCTATGTATGACTTAAAGTCGGTGCTCCCTATATGTGTCCACTTCCTCTGTATCAGCGGTTCTGGATCTGTGGTTTGAACCAACTATGGATCGTGTTATACTGCAGTATTTACTATTTTAAAAAATCCGTATATAAGTGGGCCCATGCATTTCAAACCTGTGTTGTTCAAGGGTCAACTGTACTCTGAAGAATTCTGGAATGTGCAGGATTGGGTGGAAATTGTGGCTTCCTCCCTCCCTTCCTTCCTTCCTTCCTTCCTTCCTCCCACCTTCCCTCCCTCCCTTCCTCCCTCTCTCCCTCCCTCCCTCCCTCCCTCCCTTCCTCCCTTTCTTTTTGTGGCTGTCTTCGACATAATCTTTTGAAGGGGTTGTTTCCTTCATGTCTGGAAACTGGCCAGGGAGGGATGGTGGGGAGAACTGGTTACTGCTGGGTATCTAGGTACTTAACAGCAGGGCTCTGCATGTCAACTGTATGAAAAGCTGTTCAGTCTTCTCTTTCTTATCTTCACTCCAAACCATCACTGTGACTGACTCTGTGTGTGTTTGAGAGGGAGAGAGACAGAGACAGAGAGACACAGAGAGTGAGAGACAGAGACAGAGAGACAAATGGGGAGAGAAAGAGAGAGAGAGAGAGAGAAATACTTAGTGACCAAGAAAGCACTACAGTGCAGAAATGTCTTGGTACAACCCTGCTGTGAATATTTGTAGAAAGACATGGAGCATTTTGCCGGGACCTTGCTTTGCCCAGGATTGGCTTCAATTACAGTTTTTTATCGGGGGTGGCAGATCACCAGTGGGAAGGGTGTGTTTCAGCCTTATCTTGGATGCTTCCTTACTTTACTTGAATTAATTCAGAAACTAGAGAACAATTTAGTGTGTAGCTTGTACCATTTCCTTTGCATAAAATGAAAGTTTTATTTAAAGTCCTCATAATCATTTCCACTGTTTTTCAGCAGTAAGAATAATCAAGTGAGAATTGTAAACACTTTTGAGACCATTTTTACTTGACAAAACAGTTCTCCTAAGCTAGATCTTTCCCTTTCACTGTCTCTGAAACACTTAGGGGCAGGAGAATCAGACTTTTATAGGAAGACTATGAATTCTTGTGCATTGTCACATACTGCTCAAGGCTTTTTCAGTTTAATAATAAATATTTTAAAACCAGAAAGGGACTTACCAATATGCTGGTCTCCAACTTCTTCCAAAAGACATATACAGTGCAAAGTATTTCTCAGATTATATGAAAAATATAACAAGATATTTTAAATTTCCCTCAGTGACCACATAGAGTGTCATTTATCTGTCTACTTCAACACAGAGGTGTTGGGTAGCAAGTGAAGGCTGAAGCTAATTTATACAGTTATGTGCCAGACCTGTTCATATATGTTTGTGTATAAATTCATACACACACACACACACACATATATTCACTTAATCCTCGCAATAACGTATGGGTCAGGTACTATTATCATCACTACTTTACACATGAGCAAACTGAGCTACAGTGAGGTTAAGCAACTGTCCCAAGTCACACAGCTAAAAACTGATCACTTGCATCCAGGCGGTCTGTACTACGTGGACCCCCCCTGACACGTTATTGCAGGGCTCAGTTGAGGATCAAGACTCCCCAGTGCTGGCACCTGTGCCAAAGTTGGCCCACAGGCCAGTTCTCTTGTGGGACATGGCTATCACTCAGCAATCCCCATAGGCTGCAACAGCTGACACCTACTGCGTCCTTACCACGTGCCAGCTAACGTGGGAAGTGCTTTACCTACATTGTCTCACCAGTTCTCCCAACAGCCTTATGAAGTAGGAGCAGTTTCACCTCCATTTTACGTAGGAGGAAACTGAGACCTAGAAAAGTTAAGTCACTTGTTCAAGATCAACAGCCAGTAGGGCCAAGGTTTATCATTGTGCTATCCTACTCTCCTGCTCAGGAGCCAGGCTCCTAACTTCTTTGTGTTCCTAGTGAGTCTCCACCAGCACACGTTTTCTATATGTTATGACTGTTTTGCTAGGAACTTCCTGAAATTAAGGGTTAAGAGTACTTTCAGAAAGAGAAAGCCCAGTGTAACAGGGAATGTGGAAGAGAGGAGGTGACAGGGACTCTTCCCTTCAGGGGGATGTGTGCAAGCACATTATAGTGTGTTCCTGTTGGGGAAGGGGAGCACTGACCATTAAAATGGGAGCTCTCAAAATATTCACTGTGGGCGGTAACATCTTGGCCTTCATCCTTAGTCAACAATTAGCATTTGGTTCCACTTTATTTAATATACAATGTATCCTTCTCTTTTATTCTTTCATTTGGACACTGTTGATGCCTTAAATATTACAGCTGCCTACCTCAGCTGTAAAGCTCTAGCAGAATTACTTGAAAATAGAATCAGCTCATCAACAGGCATACCTCAGAGATATTTCAGGTTCAGTTCCAGACCACCACAATAAAGTAAATATCTCAGTAAAGCTAGTTACACGAATTGTTTGCTTTTGCAGTATATATATTGAAGTTACGTTTATGCTATAGTCTATTAAGTGTGCAATAGTATTATGTCTAAAAAAACAATGTACACACCTTACTTAAAAAATACTTTACTGCTGGGACTTCCCTGGTAGCACTGTGGTTAAGAATCCACCTGCCAAAGCAAGGGACATGGGTTCAATCCCTGGTCCGGGAAGATCCCACATGCCGTGGAGCAACTAAGCCCGTGCGCCACAACTACCGAGCCTGCACTCTAGAGCCCATGAGCCACAACTACTGAAGCCCGTGTGCTACAACTACGGAAGCCCAAGCGTTCTAGAGCCTGCATACCGCAATTACTGAGCCCACGTGCCACAACTACTGAAGCCTGTGTGCTGCAACTACTGGAGCCTGTGCACCGCAACGAAGAGTAGCCCCCGCTCGCTGCAACTAGAGAAAGCCTGCGCAAAGCAATGAAGACCCAATGTAGCCAAAAAAAAAAGAAAAACTTTATTGCTAAAAAATGCAAACCATCATCCGACAATGCAGGGTTGCCACAAATCTTCAGTTTGTGAAAAATGTGGTATCTGCAAAGTAGAATAAAATGAAGCACAATAAAATGAGGTATACCTGTGTATAAACTATCAATATTATATTATAAAAAAGAATAATTGTAGTAATGCCAATTATTGTAAAATGAAAGTATAAATATTAGATTTTACCTGAGAATAATAAATGTTTAATTCTGGCATCTTCCCTAGATACTTCTTAGTTCAACATCCTGTAAGCCCTTACTCTCTCTCAGCCTCCCTGGTAGGTGCTGGGGCTATAAAGATAATAAGCCATGGACCTTGTCTTCAAGGAATGTTCAGTCCCTATTGGGACACAACTGATAAAGGGTTTTGAAAACACAAAGGGCGGGATACAATTCAGAGCAGAGGAGTTGGGGCAAAGATGCTGGCTCGGAAGCGTCCTGGAAGAGACAATTCTGGAGTGTCTAGTGTTCCACACTGATGGGGCAGGGTTGGTTGCTGAGCAAGTAGGCTCTGGTGTCAAGGAGATTCAAATCCTGACTCTGCCACTTACTAGCTCTGTGGCCTTGGGCCTTGATCTGGTCTCTCTAGGCCTTTGTTTCCTTAAGTGTAAGATGGGGTGACACTATGAAGTTTACAGGTGGTTATGGGAATCGGGGGATTGAGCACTTAGAATACTTACAGAGTTAGGCTTAGCACAACGTAAGCATTCAGTATATGAGAGCTGTTGGTTTATAATGTGTAACAACATGAAAGCATTCTACATCTTCAAGTTTATGGACTTAGATTCTGCTTATCTCCTCAAATATTAACCACTTATCTAGATTTTCTAGTTTCTAGAATTCTTCTACAATGCCTCCATTTCTAAAACTACTGCCTACCATACTAAGGCAACTCTAGGGAAATACAGCCAAGGGAGGTGATATTTGGGCTAAGGTGTTGTGACATCAGGGACAGCCTTACCCCAAGATGTCAAGAGTCTCTCATTTAAGACTTGAAGGATGTATTCTGGTCGAGGGTTTGGACAAATCTGACTGACTCTTGGGTAAGGGTGGATTCTAGAATTAAAATAGATCTTGTTCTTTTCTTTTCATTAGGTGTAAAGGTAAAACCCAGTAATTATCCTCAAAGTAAGGAGAACATCAAACCTCAAACCAAAGTATAAAAAGAAATTCCTAACTGTTTCCAACTTAATTCTTTTAGTGAAAATATTAATGAAAAAAGTTGTCATCTAGGATCCCTGCCATTCCTTGGAAAATTAAGTTTAAAAAAAAAGTCATCTTGGATTTCATTACAAATTTCAAATGTCATATTTTTAAACTTTGAAAGAGATGTGTAAGTTCAGTTTTTCCCATTGGCCTGGACTCGAGCACCTGTCTTTCTTTCGCACAGTTATATCACCATTAACAAATGCTCTGGAAGCTCAGATCCTTTGATAGTCAGCTGTGGTCATACAAGAAGATCCTCATGAGACATGCCAGACAGGATAGCAGGAGCTCAGCCAGGCTGAGAACAGCCTCACTGAGAACCCTCAGGCAGCAGCATCTGTCTCTCTGTCTGCAGAGCAGCAAGGCTGCAAGTCCTCACAGTTTTCCTTTGGGGTCTATATCTTTTCCTTTCTCTGCCATTTCCCTCTCTTGGCCATGATTCTCCCCACCGACACAGGGCTGGTCTCTAGCCCCTCCCTCTGATATCAGTTGTTTCCACCCATTCTCAGCCCCCAGACTATTTTTTCAGAAGCCTGGGATCCTCTTTGTGATAATTCTCCCTGCCCCACCTTTAGTCACTCTTTCCTTCTCTCTCTATCAAAATGTGAAAGGATCATGAGGCCCAGATCAGGGCGGGGGTGGGGGTGGGGGAGAGTTCCATCTGTCCTTGGGAGAAGGTGCCTGGGACTAACCACAGTGCACTTTCTGGAGGCCCAGGCCCCCCAGGCTGAGGTAGTGAAGATGGCAGCAAAGACCCTGGCCACTGGCACCAGTAAATTCCCACATAGCGGGTCCTGCCCACTCCTCTCTCTTGCATCTTCACCCGCTCAGATTTAACCTCTCCCTTCCCTCTGCCTCAGAGACTTCTGTTGCATATTTTGTTTTTCAGAATGCCTAGTGCTATTTTAATAAACATTTAATTTTGTTTTCATACTATATTAAATACTTTGCCTGAAATTGGGATATGACTCTCAATGCCTCATGTTATTTCTATGTCTGCAAATGAAGTTTTTGACAAAGAAATATGTTGGTAAAGTATAATATCTCCATCAATAGAAGCAGTTAATACTGACTCAATTGTCATTAAGGAATATTTAAATTTGCTTTTTGACAAAATAGTGATTTATTAATAGTGATTAGAGAACATAAATAGTAATGCATCAACAATTGTTAATTTCTTATTTATCACATCTACATTAAAATAACAATGAGGGAAATAAATATAGAAAGATTTCACTTATAATTCTCCCACTCCGTATAATTACTATTTTTATCCTCTTGTGTTCTCTTCTAGGCCTAGGCCATGTGTTTGTGAAGCTGCCAAATGGGGTTCCTATTGCAGTTCTGTGGTAGAGGAATTCTTGTGAAAAACTGTGTTCCATTTAAGGGTTGTACTTCAAACTAGCTCTAGTAGTACCCACATTCTAACTTGCTGTATTAGCCAGCTGTAGTCTGTTATATAGAACTCTGGCTGCACCATTATGGTATTGAGATGTATCTTTTTTTTTTTTTTTGGTGGTGGCAGTGGAGCTATGACTTTACCACCAGTACGTGGAAGGATAGTTGCATGACACTAGGTTTTCATTGTATGTTTCATTGTATATATTGAGTTTGTGGGTATTAATAGGCCTTTACACATATGAGTTGAATTCCCTCTTTATCTTGGATTCCTGTGTACTGTTTACATCATGAAAAGTTCTCAGCTCAAGATAGGCAGTGGATAGGGCCTAACGTAATAATCTACCTTATCCTCCAAAAGGGACAGCAGCATGTATTCCCAAGCTCAGTGGAGAAACAACTCCCTCTGGCCTCTCCCTTTTCCTAGTTTTCTTTCTGAAATTGTGGATTTCTTATCTTAGTATTTATAAAACTTCCCTAATTATAAAAATCATCTGAAGTGCTGGTGAAAAACACAATTTTCTGGATCCTTTCCAGACCTATTGAATCGGAATTCTGAGGAACTGCTTGGTTTAAACAAGCACCCTGGATAATTTTTACAATCCAGGCAGATTTGAGAAACAATAGTTTATTTGAAGCAAATTCATAGCTGCTGGCTCACACATTTGCTTAGCCCAAGTTTGAAGAGAGATGGACAGTAATTCCATCCTCAGGAGAATAGCAGCTGGGCAGGTCCTGTCCTTATTCTATTGCAAATATGGATGTGGTCATGGCTGTATGAGTTGTAGCACAGGAGGTCAGACCAATGTGGGAAGATCATCTTCCCCACCTACCGTCATCATACAGAAGACTGCCACGGCCTTCACTTTGCCTCAGTGAAGAGGGAGAAGTATATAGATGAGCTTATTTTCTCTGTGTCACTTGCAACTTCAGAATTCCATTTCTCAGTGAAATTATAGTTATGTACATGATGGGATGTGTGTACATTTAGAATTTTTACTTATGCTTTCTTCATGTGGTTATTGGGTCATTTAAAATTCAGTTCATGCACAGAAAAATTGCTCCCTCATTAAGCCCAGTGGAACTAATTTGAAAGATAAGCAGAGTTTATGCAATTCTAGGTCATTGCCCAGATCTGAAGTAGTATTCCCTGAAGTGGGCTGATCCCAGAGTTGGGAAATATTGGGGCTTTTTGAGTTTGAACTCACTTGCTGGGTTCCTCTCCTCACCCTGGGGCATCAGGGCTCTCCTGCTGTCCTCCAGCTGCCCCTTCCTTCTATGGCTGTGTCCCATGCTCCAAAATCACCCTTCCCTCCCTTTTAAGTTCTTCTCCTGAGTCAAAAGATAAAATAGAACGTGAACAATAAAGTGTAACCCAATAACTCTCATCCTCTAGATTTGGTGATTTCAGCCAGCTGGTAGAAAGAAAGGAGTGGGTGAAATGAACACATGCCATAGTAGGAATGACTGATTGATGACTTAATGCATTAACAAACTGTCCCACATTGAGAATAAACTGGTGGTTGCCAAGGGGGAGGCACATGGGAGAGGGTTGTATTAGGAGTTTGGGATTAGCAGATACAAACTGGTATATATAGAATGGATAAACAGCAAGGTTCTACTGTATAGCACAGGGAACTATATTCAATACCCTGTGATAAGCCATAATGGAAAAGAATATGAAAAAGAATGTACATTTATGTGAAACTGAGTCACTTTGCTGTGCAGCAGTAATTAACACAACATTGTAATTCAACTATACTTCAATAAAAAATAAATTAAAAAAAAAAAACTGTCCCAAGGACATTGGCAGTCTAAGACAGCGTGTGTTAAACTAAAGGAATAAGTCTCAAATACAGGCTATCAGGCAGTTTCAAAGGAGAGTGAGAGGAAATTTGGGGCAGAGGGATCTTTAAATCACACCACAAGGGCCATAGTTCACTCTGCTACTTGAGGTCAGCCGTTGTTTTTGGAAACATGGTGATATGGTGTTCAGCCAAGAAGGCCAGGGAAACATGCTTGGGTCTGGTTAAAGGGCAAGTCCAGACCTTTCTCCCCACTTCTTGATCTCTCTCATCTCTAGCAGGGCATTGCATGGGTGCACTCTCTGCAGGGTGGGTTGTTACAGGGAGCAGATAGTTCCACAGAGCCCGGAACTATGCAAATCCACACTCAGGTCCTCACATTTTTGATATTTAAGGCTGTTGACTTGTGGACTAAATGATTGTCAGTTAGAGCCCTTTCACGTAGATAGAATCAAGAACTTTGGCACAGGCTCTTATCACTGTGTGTAAAGGTGAAAAATGGATTGGAAGAAAACGTGGTACTTTATTCTACCTCGTGTCAGTTGAAAGTTTAGTCTCCATGTCTTTCTGTGTCACTGAAATAATAAATTCAAATCCAACCAGGCAGGCTTTTTTTCTTCACTAAAGGATTCTGCATTAGGAAATGAAAACATTTGACAGAGTAAATGCAGTGTGAATAATAGAGTAAGCACATTGTATCCCCCTCCCCTAAGCCTAGATACAAAGCTCATTCATCAGGCTGTGTGTTGCAGCATTTTATGCTATCCTTGGGTCCTTAGGTATCATGACTGCTTGGTGATTTTCAGTGATGGGGCAGACCTACAGAGACAAGACTGGATGTGGCTCTATTGAGTTTCATTTTTCACCCCACCCTCACCCATTTAATGCTTTTCATATTAAATAAAAATCTGAAATGTCGATAACAACACTTTGATGGGCCTGGTTTCCATCTACAAGGTGTACTGAATGATACTGAAGAAATTTTTTGGCTCAAGACCAATGATTAAATATTCCAAGAGACCTATTTCCCTGAGTGCCTTTGTATTTAATGTAGTGTTTTGAGTGACTTTGAGTTACAATAAGTGTTTCAATTACTTATTCTTCAACTGCATTGAAAGAAGCAAGCGTAGATATTTTATTATGAAAGAGTGAAGAGTTTATCAGTAATAAGTGACAACTCCTGGGTGCCAGGCTCTGTTCTAAGGGTTTTATGTGTATCATGTGTTATTCTCACAACAACCTCATGAATGGTTGCCATTTTTGCCGCTCTTTTTGGGTGGGGAAACTGAAGCACAGGGATTTTGGATGACTTCAACAAGGTCTACCCTGGCTAGTGGTGCTGCTGGGCTGTGGACCTGGCAGCACGAGTGCATAGTCTTCATGCTTAGCCAGAGAGTCATATTGCCTCTGCAGCAACAGCAATGAAAAAACCTAGAAGGACACACTGAAACCTGGCAGGACAAGTCCCCTCTTTGATTATGAGAAAAGGGCCATGCTTCTGTTTATGTTGATAATGTATTCATGTGTTAATGTACTTGAAACTTGTAGAGTTAAAATTGTCAGAGTCCTAAGTCAGATTATTAATTTCCATAAGTTTGTTGCAACTTTAAAAATTGTCAATTAGACTCTTAAAGCTGGTAAAGAATTTAGGGATTGTGTTAAAGAGATGGTTAAACACAATCCCCTTGTTTTTCAGATGAGGAAGCTGAGGTTATATGACTTG
This sequence comes from Balaenoptera physalus, assembly GCF_965194825.1. NCBI lineage: Eukaryota > Metazoa > Chordata > Mammalia > Artiodactyla > Balaenopteridae > Balaenoptera > Balaenoptera physalus. The sequence continues at coordinate 136,910,540 of NC_138884.1, forward strand.
CTTAAGCACATTGAACTAGTTAGTGACAGAGCGGGTCTGCTGATTTGGTGTGTTTTCTATTGCATTTTTAAAAATTTATTTATTTATTTATTTATTTTTGGCTGCGTTGGGTCTTCGTTGCTGCGCGTGGGCTTTCTCTAGTTGCGGCGAGCGGGGGCTATTCTTCGCTGCAGTGTGTGGGCTCCTTATTGCGGTGGCTTCTCTTGTTGTGGAGCACGGGCTCTAGGTGCGCAGGCTTCAGTAGTTGTGGTGTGCGGGCTCAGTAGTTGTGGCTCGTGGGCTCTAGAGTGCAGCCTCAATAGTTGTGGCTCACAGGCTTTGTTGCTCCGCGGCATGTGGGATCTTCCCAGACTGGGGCTCGAATCCATGTCCCCTGCATTGGCAGGCAGATTCTTAACCACTGCGCCACCAGGGAAGTCCCTCTATTGCATTTTTGAGACATATCTTACATGGAGTAATTTACAGGTCTTAAGTTAATAGTCTGAGAATTTCATCAAATGCATGTACCCATGTAACCAATTTCAAAGCCATATAGATCATTTAGATCCTGTGATATAGATCATTTCCATCACTCCTGAACATTCCCTTGTGCTAGGCAACTCTTTGAAAACTTTACCCTTGTTCATTAGTGTGTATTAGTAAGAATCAAGTACTTACATTTTATACGTATCCATACATTTTACATTTCTCAGCAAAGATACACCTTAGTGTGTATGTGTGTGCATACTTCCTTAAAGACAGAAATAGGGTTTTCACAAAGTCCCATGCTCTTCTTATCCTTTTACAGACCAGATCCTAACTGATGAAATTGCTAATTGCTGTTCTTGTTTACAATCATCGCTGAAGTCGGTCTTTAGCATGACATAATAATTATCATTACATACAAGATTATTCTTCAGTTGTTTGATGCTCAAGCTCCCCAGACACATTTAGAGTCAAAGTACATGTCTTTTTTTTTTTTTTTTTTTTTAACTAAGCAGTTTCTATATTAAAATCTTGGAAGTTTTGTAAGAATAAGACATATTGACTAAAACCAGTGCATCTGAGCATGGGCAAGTTTGGTCTGCTGTGCTTTGTGTTAACTAGAAAAGCTTTCCAGCTGAGTTGGTGGTAAATCAACACAGCGATAGTCTGTCAACTAGGCTCCTTGAGCATCCTTTTCTTTCTCTTTTTGTTTGCTCTTCAGGCTTGGTGAATGGTGTATGTGTGAGAGAGAGCTGTTGTCTGGCAATGGTACCAGTGTGTTGATGAGTAATTTTCAGAACTGCCTCCATATTCAAAAGTATGGAAAATGTCCTCTGGTATGAGTGGATCTCAATCCATATAAGTTTGACATCTAAAATGGTATAGTCTTCTTTTTAGATCTTGTTCTACAGAATTATTCTAAAATCCCTAGGAAATATTCCCAAAGGAAATAATTTTTATAGCTATGTTCATAGCAGTGATACTGTAATTGAGAAAATTGGAGATAACAGAAATGTTCAATAGAAGAATGATTATATCATAGTGAATATATAGTTACTAAAAATGATTGACGTGTAACCAAGTTGATACATGGAAATGTTTAAATAAGACAATATTAAGAGAAATAGAAGATCCTAAAGTTTCAAGTACTATAAATAGTAAGTTATACTTTTGTAAAAAGCTTATATCTTAAAAGAAATTGGTTATGAAACTTTTATGCATGAAAATAATTTTGACTTTAATGTTTTATAGGGTTTTTAAAAGAGTTTTTATTTTGAAATAATTTCAAACTACAGAAAAGTCGCAAGAATGATGCCAAGAACTCCCCTGACCCTATATCCTTTACTTGTAGTCACGGATTTTTAACATTTTGCTACATTTGTTTTATTACTCGCTTTCTGTCTTTCTGTATATATGTACATATTTTTTTCGGAATCATTTGAGGGTAGGTGGCATACATCATCCCCATTTACTCCCTTAATCTTCAGTGCATTTTTGCTAAAAACATGGATGTTCTCTTACGTTCCTACAGTAGAGTTATTAAATTCAGGAAATTTAACATGGATATAATACTTTAAACAATGTACAGTATGTAGTTCAGTTGTCCATTGTCCCAGCATTGTCCTTTTCTAGCATTTCCCCCCTCCAGTTCAGGATCCAGTCCAAGATCATGTATTGTATTTAGTCATGTTGTCTCTTTAGTTTCCTTTAACCTGGAAGAATTCCTCACCTTTCTTTGTCTTTTATGACATTGACATATTTGAAGAACATGGGCCAGTTATTTTATATTATATTCCTCAGTTTGGATTTGTATGATGTTTCTTCAAGATTAGATTCAGATTTCTTCATGAGGAAATTAGATGTCTGGCTAGAAAACTACAAAAGATATGTTGTGTGTTCTCGGCGTATGGCATCTGGAGTCACGTGATGTCTATCTGCTCCTCTTTGGGCATGTTAATATTGATCATTTGATTAAAGTGTTTTGTGATTTCTCCACAGTATAGTTGTGATTTTCCCCCTTACAGCTGATAAGCATTCTGAGGGGACATTTGTTAAGAGCACATAAATATGCTCCTTGTCCTACTCTTCCCTCTAGACTTAGCATCTATCTTGGTTCCTTTATAAAGCCACATTTCCCAAGACTCACATATACCGTAGGTAAAGAGGAAAGCTTGGGTGATTTTTCTGAGGTTGTATATTTGCCTGTAATACCCCCATTCAAACCTGTCTAGTTTGTACCACAATTTAAGCCTATCTCAAAATGCTATCTACTTCCCTATTTGTAACTAGATTTAATGTCTTCCTCTTTGACCTCCAGGAGCACTTTGTACTTTTCTTGGGGGACATATTAACTTCTACTTTGTGCTTGTAACTCATGGTGTACTTCCTTTATCCCAGTTACCAGACAGCAAGTGCCTTGAGGGCATGGACTGTGTCCTAATCGTTTCTGCAAACTTTGCTGGGCTCAGAGGAGGCAATCAATGGGAGACATGTGACCAGTGTTTATTCATGAAATGTGTATTTACTCCTACTACTCACTGCTTCTGATGTGCTAGTTGAATACCCAATTGCATATTTCAAAAACTCAATTTCATCTGTTTAACATCTCTACACCTCCTGTTTAACATGTTGCTATTTTGCCCCTGAAGGTAGAATGGAAACCCTTCAGTGTCAGTCATTTCTGTATTCTTAGCTCAGGTGTTAAGAAAAGTGTTGTTGAGGGAATGAGTTGCTTCCGTACTGTGAGGATTTGTGTTTCATGTTTCCATCTAAATCTCTTACTAGGGCACTGGGCCAGCTTCTCATGGCTTTGACAAGAAGGTATGATGAGATCTGCTCTTCCTCTAGGGTATTCTTCTAACACTCGTTAAGAATAACTCTGTGAGAGAGTGGCATGGACATATATACACTACCAAATGTAAAATAAGATAGCTAGTGGGAAGCAGCCACATAGCACAGGGAGATCAGCTCAGTGCTTTGTGACCACCTAGAGGGGTGGGATAGGGAGGGTGGGAGGGAGACGCAAGAGGGAGGAGATATGGGGATATATATAAATATATATATGTATAGCTGATTCACTTTGTTATAAAGCAGAAACTAACACACCATTGTAAAGCAATTATACTCCAATAAAGATGTTAAAAAAAAAAACAAAAAACTCCGTATGCGTATAGGTAGGAGAGCAGATCCCTACCTCAGGACTCCTCTGTGTATAGGCTTTAGAAACTGAAAGTATAACCTGCCAAAATCACAGGAGTTAGGAGCCAAGGTTATTAATTTGTTCAGATAGTATTAATTTGTTCTGCCAAGACATGTAAGAACAAGCATTAATTTAGTTAGTAAGTTTAATGAATGATTAGAAGAACCAAAATTTGAAGTAGGTCAATCAAATCTTATGGTACTGATGCTGAGCAGGGCCCTGTGGGGTTCCCAGGCACGGAGGCTTTTTTAATCTCCCATTTCTTGTAGGCAAGACTCCAGCCTCCATGACCTTCCCTGAGTTCCAAAGGGCAGATTCAAGAACAGTTGCTAATCAAGGGAGGAGCAGCCAGGAAACCACCTGAGGCGAGATTAAAGGGACCAGAGAAGCTCCACCCGAGACCCTGCACACACTGTAATCTTGTCAGCAGCCCCACCATTTCGAAACTCTGCAGAAGAAAGAAGAATGCCAGACTGTTACTGCCTTGATCCTTATTGCATACCCCTGACCACTATAAGACCTCTCCCTGTTCCTCAGGGAGTAGGCACAGTTCTTGAGGTACTAGCCTGCTGTGTTCCCCTCTTTGCCTGGCAAAGATTAAAGCCACCCTTTCTTTCTCCTCCAAAACTCTGTCTCCGTATCTCATTTTGGCATCGGGGTACAGGGAGCCAATATTTTGGCAGCAGTACAACTAACTTGCAATTATACTGGGAAAAGTTGTCCAGACAGATGACACTAGACTGCTTGTTACTTTATATAGAAAATGTATAAAATACGTAAAATCCATCTTTTCTAAAGTGTATTTTTTTATGTTAAGTTTTTGAAATGGATGAAGCCATATCTTTCTTCATAGTGGGGCTTTCCTTTAGAATATGAACTGGTCTATTATTTTAAAGATAATTTAAAATTTTTTAATAGTTTTAGATTTCCAGAAGAGTTGCACAGATAGTACAGAAACTCCCATATACACTTCACCCAGTATTGATGCTGAAAGCTCAACTTCTCTGTACACCGGTGCTGCATCAAATCTCGGAGATGGAGTTTTGGGTGAAGTAGAAAATGATAGCTTTTTTACTTTGCCAGGCAAATGGGGACACAGCAACCTTCTGCCTCGAAAAACTATGTGTCCCCACTTGGAGAAGATAGAAGTTTTATAGTAATTGTTCAAAGAGGGCATGATCAGCTCATGGACATTCTTCTGATGGGTTGGTGGTGAGGTAAGTAGGAGTCAACAGCATCAACCTTCAGGTCCAACTGGTCGGGGGGTCTACATGCTTATGTGCAGCAACTTCTCCCACCTGGAGGGGGTTTCAGTATCTGCAAAATTGCTCAAAGATATTGTTGTGTGTATCCGTTGATGGGGAAACAGGACCTTGCCCCAAGGCTGTTCTTGACTGATTCTTTCTTCCTAGTCTCGCATCCCCTCCCTTCCCTAATTAACAACTGCTTGGATCTGCCCATTGGAATTCAGGGAAAGTCATGGGGGCTGAATGAAGGCTGTTTCCTGTAATCAAAGAAATGGGGGACACAGAAAGGCTTTGTGCCCAGGAGCCCCACAGGGCCCTGCTTGGTATCAGTATCCTCTACTGTTAACATCTCATTTCACTATGTACATTTGTCACAAGTTAGAAATAAACATTGGTACATTATTATTAACTAAGCTTAATACTTCATTCAAATTTCACCAATTTTTTTCTCTAATGTCCTTTTCTTTGTTCTGGGATCCCACCTAGGATATCACATTATGTTTAGTTAATATGTCTCCCTAGCCTCCTCTGGTCTGTGACAGTTTCTCAGACTTTTCTTGTCTTTGATGGCCTTGACAGTTTTAGAAGTGCTAGTCAGGTTTTTTTTGTAGAATGTCCCTCAATTTGGATTTCTTCAATATTTTTCTCGTGGTTAGACAAGGGTTTTGGGGAAGAAGACCACGGAGGTGTAGTGCCGTTCTTATTACATCATATCAGGGTTACATACTATCAGCATGACTCATCATGTTGTTGTTAACGTTGCCAAGGTGGTCAGGTTTCTCTATTGCAAAGTTACTTTTTCCTCCTTTTCCATACTCTACTTTTTGGGAGCCAGTCACTATGGCCAACCTACTCTCAAGGGAGTAATGGGGTGGAAAATTAAGTTTCACCCCTTGGAGGGGGGAGTCTCATCATGAATTCTTCTGTAAAGGAGATTTGTCTCTTCTTCTTTTTTTCTTCTTTTTTTCTTTTGGCTGCACCGCACAGCATGTGGGATCTTAGTTCCCCAACCAGGGATTGAACCCGCACCCCCTGTCTCTTCTTATTTATTCATTCAATCATTTATTTATATCAGTATGAACCCATTAATATTTATTTTATACTTTGGATTATAATAAAATACTTTGTTATTTATTTTGTTGCTTAAACTGTTCCAGATTTGGCCATTGGGAACTCTTTCAGTTGATTCCTGTGTCTCTTTGATATGTGCCCATCATTTTTGTTTTTTGAGCACTTCCTTGCTTTCTAGTACTACAAGACGCTCCAGGCTATCTTGTATATTGTCTGCTCCAGCCTTAGAATCAGCCATTTCTCCAAGGAGCCATGGTTCATTTTGTAGGAGAATGGTATTAGAAATCAAGATCTGGTCCATTTTTTCATAATGTAATAGTGAATTTTGGAAAGGAAAGAAATGTGAAGAAGTAGAGAGCATAGGCTTTGATAACAACTTTGAATGATTTTGAATCATAACTCTGCCATGAATAGGTTGATCAGCCATCCCAGTTTGCCTGAAACTGAGAGGTTTCCAGGGATGTGGGACTTCCAGTGAGAAAACAAAGATGAGTTGGCCACCCTAGTCATGGAATTGGTTATGTCTATTGGTTGCAAGGGACAAAAACCCAAATAAAGCTACCTCAGTTAAAAAAGGGAATTTAATGACTCATTTAACTGGGAAATCTAAGGATGAATGGATTTCAGGAAGAGCTGAATCTAGGGATCAAATTATGTAATTAGGGCTCCCTCTGACTTCATGTTTCAGCTCCACTTCTCTCTGTGTGTTGGTTCTTTCTTAGACTTTCTGCATGTGGTGGGAAAAGTGTGAGCTTTCTTTAATGGAGAAGAACAGCTGTCCTCATCCCCTAGGACAGGGATCAAAACTGAAATGCCTAGAGGGGTGAGGCATCTAGTGTAAATGAGTGGAACAGGCTGGGTGGAGAACAATAGGGAGAAGCTCTGGTTATAGAAACTGTGCAGGAATGTAAGTTCACTATTGCCAGATACTTCAGTTTTTCAAAAGAAGCCAGAAATGAGAAAACCTGATTTTTAAATGTTGGCAACTAATTCAATTAAATAACAACAACAACAGCACTATTTATATCAAGAAAATATACTTGTGGGGCAAATACTTGTAAGCTACCAGTTTATAACCTCTGCCTTCAGGAGTTCAGGGCCACTTCCTGGCTGCCTGAGGACACACTTGGGCATATACCTGTGGAAGGCGGTTCACTTCATGTTCTCAGGATACATTTACTACTTTTGAAAATAGACCCCATTTAACTTAATAGTCACTAAATTCATCAAACACTTGCCATGTGCCAGACATTGTGCTAAGCAATTTACACATCTCTTTTAATCCTTAAAATAACCTATGAAATAGTTACTATTATTTTTATTATTATTATTTGGCTGTGCCGCACAGCTTGTGGGATCTTAGTTCCCTGACCAGAGATGGAACCTGTGCCCTCAGCAGTGAAAGCACGGAGTCCTAACCACTGGACCACCGGGGAATTCCCCAATAGTTACTATTATTACCACCATAGCCTTCCTACAGATGATGAAACTGGGAACAGAGAGGTTGTGTATTTTCCTTGATGTTCACAGAAGCAGGTGCCAAGGCAGGATTTAGATCCCTGCTAGATGTGACCCTAGTGCTCAGATTCTTTGCTCCTTTGCTGTATTGTTTCAGATGGCTGCAGAGAAGAGGCATCTTATCCCTCAGGGGCAGAGAAGGTCTGGGATGGAAAGAACCTTGGAGACTACCCAGTGTGTTAACCTCCTTATTTTATAGATGGGGAAATTGAGGCCAAAAACAAGCAGTGACTTTGACAAGGTCTCATAGCCTATCAGTGGCTGAGCTGGGATAAGTCTAAAGCCCTTCTGATGCATCATGTAGCTTCTGGGATTTGCTAACCGCAAGGACTAAGTCCATGGTGGGTTTTACAAAGCATTCTGAAGCCTTGATGAATTATCCCTGCCATTGCTGTTTCTGAATTGCCACATTCTTCATCTCTCCATACATTAGGCTCTTCAGAGGGGGGAATATTTTCTTGTCTTTTTAACCAGGAAAGAAGATTAAAACAATTATTTTTCTCTAAGTTGATAATTTAATCTATAAGCTCAGCCATCACTATAATTTGAGTGCAAGACCAGAGTGAGATGGGGAAGAAATCTCACAGCAATGATAAATATCTGTCTTTTAAGGCCTTTCTGTCAATTCCTAAGAGATATGTCACCAAGAAGCCATGAAAGCTACATTTTGTCTACACAGAAATGATCATAATATTCAGTTTCAAAAATACTAAATTCCAATGTGTGATTTCTTAAAGACATATACATGTGAATTTAATAGATATTTAAAGACAGCCATTTCTTTTTTTCTAAATTGGAGTATAGTTGATTTACAATGTTGTGTTAGTTTCAGGTGTAAAGCACAGTGATTCAGATGTATGTATATATATATATATAGATTCTTTTCCCTTATAGCTTATTACAAAATATTGAATATAGTTCCCTGTGCTGTACAGAAGGTCCTTGTTGGTTATCCGTTTTCTATATTGGAGTGTATCATACATGTTAATCCCAAACTCCCTCCCCCACCCCCTTTCCCCGTTGGTCACCATAAATTTTCCATGTCTGTGGGTCTATTTCTGTCTTGTATATAAGTTTGTTTGTATCTTTTTTTTTTAGATTCCACATATAAGTGATATCATATGATATTTGTCTTTCTCTGTCTGACTTACTTCACTTAGTATGATAATCACCAGGTCCATCCATGTTGCTGCATATGGCATTATTTCATTCTTTTTTATGGCTAAGCTAGAATTTTGCTAGTTTTTTGGGGGATACAAAAATAAGGCATGATCCCTGTCTTCAAGGAGCTTATTACATAGTAGAAAAGGAAGATATATAAGCCCTTAATTACAATAGAATAAAGTAAGAGTCACAAAAATAAAACCATTGAGGAAGTAAGAGTCACAAAAATAAAACCATTGAGGAAGTACTGGAAAAAGAACCGTCAAATCCAACTCAAAAGATCAGGGAAGACTTCCCAAAAGATCTGAGCCGCATTTTGAAGGCTGGTCAGATTTCAGCAGCTATAGTCGGGGATGAAAGCCCTATAGGCAGAAGGAAGCACAAGAGTAAAGACATAAAGGTGAGAAACGTAGGGTGCATTAAGAAAATATTTAGTAACAAGTTTGGTCATATGTGCAAGGCTCTGTTTGCCAGGCTAATGAGTCTGCTCCACTTCGTAAGCATGAGGGATCTATTATAGACTTTTGAACAGGGAAATGGGATGATCAGGGATTTTTATAGGAAAGTGGACTTTGTGGGATTGAAGTGGGAAGAATGAAGGTGAATAGACTACTAAAGAAGCTATTGTGGAGCTTTCAACAAGAGCCAGTACCGGTCTCGTGAGAGGCTTGGCAGTGGGAATAGAAAGAACAATGAAGGACATTGTGGAAATAGTTTTTGGACTTGGTAGTAGGATGTGGGAAGTGGGTAAAAGAATGAAAGATGATTTCTGTGGTTTGAAGCCTCAATAACTGGGAGATTGGTAGCATTATTATAGAAATAGGGAAGGGAGGGAGAGGAACTGGTTTGGAATAGAAGATGGGGTAGTTTCAAATTGTTGAGATTGACGGGCCATCTGGCTATCAAGGGAGATATGTACATTTGTATCTGGAGTTCTGGTGTGAGTATAGTTTACAGATTTAGGTCTGGGAGTCATTTACATGGGAAATAGAGAACACGTTAGCTGTTTATATTATACTATATGCCTGTTATTTTCTTTTTAAATTTTTCTTTTTTTTTTAATTGAAGTTACTCGATTTACAACATTCTGTTAGTTTCAGGTATACAGCAAAGTGATTCAGTTATATATATATATATATTTTTCCCAGATTATTTTCCATTACAGGTTATTACAAGATATTGAATATTGTTCCTTGTGTTATACAGTAAATCTTCTTTCTTATTATTTTGTGTATAGTAGTTTGTATCTGTTAATCCCATACTCCTAATTTATCCTTCCCCATGCCCCTTTGGTAACCATAAAGTTGTTTTCTATGTCTGTAAGTCTGTTTCTATTTTGTATATGATTCATTTGTATTATTTTTTAGATTCTACATATAAGTGATATCATATAATATTTATCTTTCTCTGTATGACTTACTTCACTTAGTATGATATTCTCTAGGTCTATCCTTGTTGCTGCAGATGGCAATATTTCATTCTTTTTTATGGCTGAATAATATTCCATTGCATATACATACCACATCTTCTTAAACCAGTCATCTGTTGATGGGCATTTGGGTTGCTTCCGTGTCTTGGCTATTGTAAATAGTGCTGCTGTGAACATTGGAGTGCAAGTAACTTTTCAAATTAGAGTTTTCATCTTTTCCAGGTATATGACCAGGAGTGGGATTGCTGGATCATATGGTAGCTCTGTCTTTAGTTTTTTAAGGGACCTCCATATTGTCTTCCATAATGGCTGCACCAATTTACATTCCCACAAACAGTGTAGGAGGGTTCCCTTTTCTCCACACCCTCTCCAGCATTTATTACTTATGGCAGTTAGGTATTGAGCCACTTTTGGGTACACAGAGAACTGTAATCTAGCCAGCATTCCAATTAGGTGTGTGGGCTTCTCATTGTGCAGGCTTCTCTTTGTTTTGGAGCACGGGCTCTAGGTGCATGGGTTTAGGTAGTTGTGGCACACGGGCTCAGTAGTTGTGACTCTCGGGCTCTAGAGCACAGGCTCAGTAGTTGTGGCGCATGGGCTTAGTTGCTCTGCAGCATGTGGGATCTTCCCAGATCAGGGATAGAACCCGTGTCCCCTGCATTGGCAGGTGGATTCTTAACCACTGTGCCACCAGGGAAGCCCCTCATTGTGGTTTTGATTTACATTTCTCTAATAATTAGCAATGTTGAACATATTTTCACGTGCCTGTTGGCCATCTGTATGTCTTCTTTGGAGAAATGTCTATTTAGGTCTTCTGCCCATTTTTTGATTGGGTTGTTTGTTTTTTGGATATTGAGTTGTATGAGCTGTTTGTATATTTTGGAAATTAAGCTGTTGCTGGTTGGAAATATTTTCTCCCCTTCTGTAGGCTGTCCTTTCATTTTGCTGATGGTTTCCTTTGCTGTGCAAAAGCTTTTAAGTTTGATTAGGTCTCTTTTGTTTATTTTTGCTTTCTTTTTTTTTTTTTTTTGCCTTGGGAGAAGAAAATATTGCCGCGATTTATGCCTGAAAATGTTTTACCTGTGTTCTCTCTAGGAGTTTTATGGTGTCATGTCCTATATTTATGTCTTTAAACCATTTAGAGTTTATCTTTGTATATGGTATGAGGGAGTGTTCTAATTTCATTTGATTTACATGAGGCTGTCCTTCACAACACCACTCGCTGAAGAGACTGTCTTTTCTCCATTGTATATTCCTGCCTCCTTTGTTGTAGGTTAATTGAGTGTAGGTGTATGGGTTTATTTCTGGGCTCTCTATTCTGTTCCATTGATCTATGTCTGTTTTTGTGCCAATACCACGCTGTTTTGATTACTGTAGCTTTGTAGTATTGTCTGAAGTCTGGTTGGGTTATGCTTCCAGCTTTGTTCTTTTTCCTCAAGATTACTTTGGCAATTCTGGGTCTTTTCTGTTTCCATATAAATTTTCAGATTATTTGTTCTAGTTCTGTGAAAAATGTCATGAATATTTTCATAGGGATTGCATTAAATCTGTAGATTGCTTTGGGTAGTATGGCCATTTTAACAATATTAATTCTTCTAATTCAAGAGCATGGGACATCTTTTCATGTCTTTGAATCATCTTCAATTTCCTTTATCAATATTTTATAGTTTTCAGTGTATAGGTCTTTCACCTCCTTGGTTAGGTTTATTCCTAGGTTTTTGGTTTTTTTTTTAATGTGATTTGAAGCAGAATTTTTTTTACTTCCTCTTTCTGATGTTTCATTGTTAGTGTAAATAAATGCAACAGAATTCTGTATAGTAATCTTATATCCTTATGCTTGTTATTTTCTAGCCCCTAGATAAGTTTTTTTATATATTGTAACATTCAGTTCACATAATAACACCATGAAACTGAGATCCAGAGAGATTGATTGGTTTGCTCATGTTCTCACATTTCATTCATCTCATCACTATTGAAGACCTACTATGTGCCAGAACCTGTTCTAGAAAGAGGCAAAACTTGACGTCTTACTGCATGAGGAAATGAAGGATAGATTAGATCCATATAGGAAGAAATAGGGTGAAAATAACATGAAGATACATCTAGAGAAACACCAAGCTTTGCAGAGTTAGGGGAAGAGGAGAAGGGCCCAGAAGAAGACATATAAGGTGTAGGTAGAAAGAGGAAGGGAAGCAGGATAACATCATGTCTCAGAAGAGGAGAGAGAGCTAGAACTAGAAGGAAGAGATATTTACTCAGCCAACAATGTCAAATGCTGTAGAATGAGCAAGGATATGAAAAATGAGCAAAAGTCTCTCAATTTGGTGATGAGTTGGTTAGATGAACTCCAGAAAAATGTGAAGAAAGTAGCACCAGCATAACAATGTGTATTGAAGCCAGATTTTATAGAATTAAGGAGTAAGTAGGTGAAGAAATGGAAACAATAGACAGAGATAGTTTGGTAAACAAGGGGAAAGAAAGATAGTGATTGACAGAGTGGGAAGGGTAGGAGACCAAAGGGCAGAGATTCTAGGGAGGTAGTGAATTATCTGACTGTTGGACAAGGCTGGATAGGAAAGCAAATCAAGCTGAACTGAAATAGATTATGGGATTTGGGGCCATTATGAAGATCAAAGGGCAGTGGGATGAAAGAATAGGAAAGTTGGGGAGATGGCAGGTGATGGTCTTAAAGGGTGAATTAAATTTCAGTTTAAGAGCTTAGAAATGGGGTAGTATGAATGATTAAGAAAGCTAAGGTTTGGGACTTCCCTGCTGGTACAGTGGTTAAGAATTCTGCCAAAGCAGGGGACATGGGTTCAATCCCTGGTCCGGGAAGATCCCACATGCCGTGGAGAAACTAAGCTCGTGCACCACAACTACTGAGCCTGCACTCTAGAGCCTGCGCTCTAGAGCCTGCGAGCCACAACTACTGAAGCCCACATGCCCTAGAGTCCACGTGCTGCAACTACTGAGCCCACACACCGCAACTACTGAAGCCCACACGCTTTAGGGCCTGCGTGCCGCAGCTACTGAGCCTGCATGCTGCAACTACTGAAACCCATGTGCCTAGAGCCCGTGCTCCACAACTAGAGAAGCCACCACAATGAGAAGCCCGCGCACCACAACGAAGAGTAGCCTCCACTTGCCACAACTAGAGAAAGCCCACGCAGAGCAGTGCAGACCCAATGCAGCCAAAAATAAATAAATAATTAGTTTAAAAAATAAAAGAAAGCTAAGATTTGACTATATTGAAAGGAGGCTGAGATGGAGTGAAGACAGAATTTGCTGGGATTATGGAGGAGGGAGGCCAGTGTCCTGACAGGGTCATCAATAGGTATGGATCTTCCCGAGTGCAGAGGAAGAGCCAAGGATGTTGATGGAGGACTGGGTATGAAAGAAGACATGGATCCTGATTCTAAAGCAGTTGGGGAGGATCCTTTAGGTCTACAGTCAACCATGAAGAGGGATGGCAGATAGTGGGGAAATCAGATGACCTTCACCTGAGGTTAGGAGAGATTATTAAATAAAGATTTCGGAAGACAGGACAGTCAGTGTGAGAGGTGTGTGAAGAAAGCATAAAGAATGCTTATTCACTTTGGAAGGGAGATCTATAGAAGACACATTAAAGAAGTAGATTAAGTGAAACAAGGTGGTTGATAGCTAGAGTACAATTGGATGGGGATGAAAATGCTGGCGGCTGGTAGAAAGGAGAGGAAAAGGGATGACACAAACATTTGAGAGGAGGCTGGAGGGGATGGAGGGTTCTGAAAAAGCCTAATTGGAATGCTGGCTAGATTACAGTTCTCTGTGTACCCAAAAGTGGTTCGAAACCTAACTGCCATATAGCTCAAGTGTGTCATACTATATAAATATTTTGGAATACAGAATGGAGCTGTTGTACAACAATGCCTGGAATGTTTACTTTGGATTGACTAATCAAGGAACAATCAACCTGAAAAGGTCAGGAGAGTTCTCTCTCTCTCTCTTTTTTTTTTTTTTTTTCTCTCTCTCTCTTTTTAATGGAACAAATGGCACCATACATCAGCATTGTTTTAAAACTTGTGGTAGCTACATAAATAATTCTGTGCTTGGGAGGAATAATTCTCACACTTTTTGGGGGTAATTTTACTTTCTTTGAAATACTGTAGAATTTTAAACAAGTTCCCATTTTTTAAAAAAAAATTTTTTTTGGCTGCATCGTGTGCTTGAGGGATCTTAGTTCCCCAACCAGGGATTGAACTCAGGACCCCGGCAGTGAAAGCATCGAGTCCTAACCACTGGACCACCAGGGAATTCTCGTGTTCCCATTTTTTTTTGGATAACTGCCATGCCAGCTTTAAAAAGTGCAAAATAGTTGTGTGTGTGTGTGTGTGTGTGTGTGTGTGTGTGTGTGTGTGTGTGCGCGTGCTACGTGTTTAATAAGAAAGCAACTTAGATTTGTGGGAAGAAGTCCACCCAACTTTAAAAATAACCCCTTTTCTTCTGAATTTCAGGACCCACACTGTGGTTATAAGTGAACAGGGTGTGTTCACGGAGTTGATACAAACAACACAGGATCTGGCATCGAACATCCTGCACACAAAACCTGCCTTACCATATATTAATGGAGTGACTTGGCGAAGCTACTTAACTTCCTTCAGCTTCAGTTTCTTCATTTGTAAAATAGGAATGAAAACATCTTCCCCAGAGATTGCACATGAAGATGAAGTGAGGTAAGGTTGAGATCATCAACCTTAAGGGTTGGGTGCTAGGAACTTACAGTTATGATGTTTCTCCTCACTGGGGAATTCAGATGTACATCAAAGTGTGAGAACTTATGGTCCAGGATATGTCTACTTTCTCATCTGAGTCTCTGGAATGTCCTATAGGTTCTATAACCAAGAATAAAACCACAGTGCTTATTTAAAGGGAGAATAGGGGAAGTCTTTTGGGCCACTGAGGGGATCAAATCACTACAGGAATTTTAAGTGGCCTTAGGTGTGGCCCTTGAAACTGCTCCTGATTCCCTTCTTGAGCTGCCATAAGCCACTGACTGATCCTTCTTGAGAGACAATGACAGTGTCTCATCATAATAGTGAGATTAACCCTGATTTAAGAATCTTGTTTCCCTGGCAAGATCAGGGTTCATGTTCTATTTACAGCAGATCTTTGGACTAAAGCTCCCTGGCTTTGCCTCTGAACTGACTCTTTTACCGCAGGGTTTTTAAGAACAGTTCTGATTCGGAGGTTAGGAAGACAATACCAGAGTGGCCTTCTAACTCTTCCTTTAGGCCTTTCCTACTTCAAATCTACATTAGTCTGGAAGTTGTACTAATTTCTTGGATGTAGAAGTTGAGGAATTTGGAAATTAGCTTTCATTTTGCTAATTAGATTTCTAAATAAGATGATCCTTTTCACAAGATTGTAAGACTGGATTAGTCCAAAGAATACCTAGACATTTTTTTAGCCCTCAAAGGGTTACCCAAATCTTAACTTATCTCTTCTCCTCCCACCTCGCCTTTCCCCTCCTCTCCCTTCCTTTCCTCTCCTCTTCTCTTTTCAGTTCTCTTCCTTTCCTTTCTCTTTCCTTCTCTTTTCTCATTCATCTATTAGCTCTCATCCATCTGTTTATCCACCTGTTAGTCTGCCTATCCTTCCTATCTATCTATCTATCTATCTATCTATCTATCTATCTATCTATCTATCTATCTATGTATCTATCTATCTATGTATCTATCTATCTATCATCTATCTGTCATGTGTCTTTGTCTATCTATATTTTGTTTTGTTTTGATGGGAATGGGAACAAAGGTGATAAGGGAACAGTGGTTATCTGAAGTTTCAAATATCATGGAGTTTTTTTGAAATGTTGCATGAAGACAGTTAAATTATACCTATCTTGTATCATTTGTTAAAATAATGGTTAGGGAAGAAGAGAACTTTTCTGGAGTCCAAAGAGACAAAATTTGGGGTAATGGGACAAAATGGAGCAAAGGCAACTTGTTGGTTAAAGGCTAGAATTCCTGGTGACAAGAAAACAGTTATAATCTCCTGTACCTCTTCAGAAGAAGAGTAACTAGTGGCTCTAGCTCCTCACCTGACCTAATTTCCCAATTGCCATAAAACTTTCTGCCCTGAGATAGACTATGACCCTTCTGTTTGCACCTCCCATCTGGGGAAGCAACCAACAGCCCACTGGTGCTCAGGTTGTGACAGCAGTGCAATGAAGGGAGATACCAGGGTTTGGAGGTCTCAACAGAAACTAGTACTCCCAGTGAAATAGCTCCTTCCCCAGCCAGCTCTGCTCATTGAACAGCCTACTGACTAAAATGACCTTTTCCCAAGGAGACCCTCTTCAATTCCCCAGCCCCAAACACCCCTGATGAGATAGTAAACAATGACCCCACACCTCCCAGGTAAATACTCTGGATGACTCTGGTTACTCACCTTCCTCCAGCTTGTTGGGACTACTCCCAACACACCCCGTATTCCAGTTACCAGCAACTTCCCAGGTCATCACCACATGTTACATATCTTGACACTGCTTTCTACCTCCCTAATCTGGCTCCATTTCCTATGCTTCCCCATAATTTTCAAATTTCTCCACTGTACTTTCTGGGATTTCTGGTTTGCCATCAGCAAACTCTCCTGTGTTCCAGACTCTTCTCTGAACATTTGCTTCGCCTTCTTCTTCTAACTGAAACCTGGCTGTCCCTCTCAAACGGAAGATGTCTTTTCTTTCACCTCTTATTTGTCTCAGGACTTGTAGGTAGAATAGTTGTCTTCTGCTTTCCTATTCATCCTGCCAAACCATCTATCCTTCTTTGGACTTTGAAAACCCCAAGTCCATTGAGCTCATGTCTTCAGACTTTACCACCGAATATCTCTCCTAAATCATCTTCCAGAATCTCTTTGCCATGTCCCATCATTCTTTGGTGATTTTATCATGCGGTTTACTGTCTTTGTTTATTCCTACAATCAACTTAACTATGTAGATGATCCACTCAGCACCTTGGTCTCTTAATTTTTTGAATTTCTCAACTCCAGTAATCTCCTCCACCCCACTGCAGCTGGTCATTGCCATTTTCACACCATGGATATTATTGGTAGTCATTACCAATAGCCTCTCCTCCTTCAAAATCTCTGGACAGCAAATTTTGTCCCACTGTCTGATCACCACCTTTGGAGCATCAATCTCACTCCTACTAGTTCCCTTGGAACTATTCTTTGACATCATAGGGACATTCAATCCACTAACCCTATGCTTTTTATTTTAAAAATTTTTCTTCTCTTTCATATTATCATTTACCTTCTTGTTCAGCTAGTTTTTGTGATCTGGCATTTTAGTCACAACTTTGAAGAAAAGCTGAACTTCATTGTCCCTCTCTCTCTCCGTAGCATTCATTTGAAAAAACCCAACCTTGTGAAACCGAATTATCCTATGCTGTGACTACATCTGAGCAAGTGATGTTTGTAGAGAAAGTTTATACAACCATGCTGACTGGGCTTGTCTAAAGTTATCCACCCTAAATCCCAAATAGTATCCAATGCTGCCAGACAAGCTATTATATTGTAGTTTCCTGTAACGTTCACTCTACTACACTCTAGGACAACCTATCTTCTCAAACCTCTATACTTTCATCCCATTTATAATCTTAACCAGTTAAATGCAGCTAACTAAGTACTACCCCATCTTCCTGTCACTAAAACTTCCTATAAGTGTTAGGGGAAACACTGACTGAAACCACCCTCCCTGCCCAGGCAACATAGTAACCACTTGCATGAGTTACCTTACACAGGAGGTCCTGGTAAGGAATGTGGAACCAACAAGCTACTACCAACCAGAAGAATTCAGGAAAGGTCAAAAGGAGAGAGGAGAATCCAGTCCATATGTCCTGCCAACCTCCCAGAATCCTTCTCGCTGGACTCCATCTTGGCTGAGTGATGTGCATGCCACCAGGAAGGGCCCTGAGTAAGAATGATTGGCCAGAGACAACCCGGAAACTAACCCCATTCCCATAATACCTGAGACTGTGAGCCACATGGCAGAGCAGTCCTCTGGGGTTCCCTAACCCTCCTGCTCTCCACTCGGGTGCCCCTTCCCAATAAAGTCTCTTGCTTTGTCAGCAAGTGTGTCTCAGACAGTTCATTTCTGAGTGTTAGACAAGAGCCCACTCTCGGTCCCTGGAAGGGGTCCCCTTCCTGCAACAAATGGTTACTCTGGTGAGGCCTCTTCTTTGCTATGACTGACATCCTGACCACTTGGGATACTCGGAGACCAGCTTGCCCACCGACGGATCAGACCCAGCGGCTGCAACTGGGACCTTTTTGTCCCTGGTCTCCTCCTGACATGGACGACTGGCCAGAATGCCCCGACTGGGTAAGGAACAAGAGACTTTATTGACCTCTTTTCCCTTCCCTCTTTTCAATGCCTCCTATCTTACCCTTTCTGTTTCTGTCCTGGTCCTGGACACAAGAGTCTGGTTGAAGGGCCTCAGCCTGATCCAAGTGTTGGAGCCTGATCCCCTCCGGTAAGCAGAGAGCTCGAATTCTGGTTCTGGTCTGGTATCTGGTATCTAGTTTCTGGTAGGGCCGAGTTCCCGTCCTCCCTTCCTGGAAGCCCAGGGAAAAGTCCCGTAATGCCTGGGCATCTGCAGGTGGCAGGAGATGTCCGTAAGGCCACCCCCTTTTCCCCCCCCCCTCCCCTCATCTTTCAATCTGGCCTCCTTTCCTCCCTTTGAAATCTTTGAAGACCTAAGATATTTCCGTTTACTCTGTTAGTACTTGGATCTGAAGTTCTGTGTCTCTGTAGGAGGTTTTCTGAGAGACTGTAATCTTGTATTTAAGGGAGTGTCTGATTAGGACAGCCAGGCCTGTGTGTGTTTTATACTTTGTATTCTGTGTTGTGATTTGTGATGGCCATTCTGCCTTGTGAAACGGGAAATTCTGGTTCTGTTAAGCTATGAGATCTCTGGTTGTGTTTGTCTATATGTCTGTGTGCATTATATATATTATATATGTCCATCCTTTTGGATGGTATTATCAAAATTTGTCAATGAGCTCTACTTAATTGGCTTAGAGGAAGTTAAGTGCTTATATAAATTCTGGAAAATATAGAATATAACTGGCCAGAATTAATTTTAGGTTCATGTGAATTGGGAAATATTCAGTATTAAATTAATATCTGGTATTAAACATAGTTTAAGTTTGTTAATCTAATTAATACAGGCATGTCTTTAGAGTCATCAACATTAAGTATAACACCTTTATTGTACCTAGGTTTAATAGAAATTAGAGACATCAATTACTAAACAGAGAAACTACAGGTATTTAAGACTATTAGTGAATATGTTTGGTGCCACCCTGAGATGTTCTCTATAAGAAAACAAATGATTTTAGAAATCATCACTGGTATTTATGTTTACCAATCTACAGAGTGCTAATGTAAAAGACAGTTCATAATTGCTTACTTCTTAGTTTTCACTAGAAATTAAGATTTGAGGACTCATTTAAACATATAATTAGGGCTAATAAAAATAATAAAGGAAGCATTTCAGTATGCAGTAGGAAAGTAGGATATGTGTTTTCAGTGAAGAAGGTATGAGGAATGGAATTACATTTTAATAAGGGAAAAGTAAGTGAGTCTGTCATAGAGCTGGTTCTGGATGGAGAAGAAAATGGGGGATAGACTAATAAGGTTAAAGAAAGTGATGGAGGAGGGTTTGTGGATGTCAGGATTGACTAAGTTTAAAATAAATTTAATTGGGTAAATGAATTTTAAAAGTAAGCTGATGTAAAACTTGAATTTGGCTTTTCTCTCTGTTAAGAGACAAGTTTTCTTAAAATGTTGAGCTGCCTTTGATAACAGATTTTAAGTTTCTTTACCTTTTAAGTGATCTGTTCTGTATTTGTCTTTGAAATCTTCTGTCACTTTGGCTAAGTGAGTAACTATTGTTTCACAGTGACTATGATCCTATCTGACTGAGTGTTCTAAACCCTTTTTGATATTTTTTTGATAAAACTTCCCAAATCAAATTGTAATGAAGTTTCATTGACCTCTAGCTAACTTTGCAATGCTTCAAAGGGCTCCTGAAACATCCCAAAGAGAGATATTAAACTAATTAAGTTCATTTTGTATGTTAAACTACATGAGAAGTATTGTCAAATGAATAACAAATATTCTTAGTTTATATTGTATGGTAAATGTTACTAATATAGATATTCTAGGAATTATATGGAGTTCCTAAAATTCTGTCATGTCCTGGTAAAATGTTGTCAGTCATAATTCTAGTTATTATCTGAAAGTGTTGTATGTCACAGCAGTAACCAAGTTACTTTGTCAATTGCATTGTAATCAGATTTTAAACATGCCTTCCTAAGTCTTTTGTCATTATAAACAGTTACAGTTTTATTCTGATGCCTTTGCAAAAGAAAAAAATGATTCCTCTTCAAGAAGATTTATAGAAAAGACTTTTGGATAAATACAAATTTCGGACTTTCAGACCATAATGCTGAACTGGGTAAGAAATTGAAGAATTCTAATGAAAAACCTGATGGCTTCATAAAAACTTAACAAAAGGACTGAGTGAACTGCTGAATATGGTTATAATTTTTATGGTTTCTATCTGAAAATTTCCTGGTTTGAATCTGCGTTTTCCAGGTGTAAGAAAAACCTTCCCCTCAAACTAATTATGACATACAGTAACTTAGTAAATTATACATTTGTAAGCAGAATTGAAACATTTATCTTTCTCTCTATCTGCTCCCTCCAGAGGTTGGCAACTCTTAGGTTCTCAACAGCTTTATCAGGTAAATCAGGAAGGCTACCTCACTAACAGGTACAGGAATCTCAAGGTATTTTGGGGACCTTGAAAAGGTAGGAATTCACCCAGATCTATTAGGCAAAACGTGTGATAAGCCCTTGGCATGACTTTCCTAGCCCTGAGAGATTTTTTAAAAGTTCAGTCTGAGACTCCTTATAAAAGTTTCACACACACACACAAAAAGTCTATATCATCAATTATAGTTATATAAATCATCAGGCCAAGTTTATTGAGACCAGACTTATTTTGCAAACAAACTGCTCTTAATTTGGTTATATTTGGTAAAATTGAGGGTAATTTTAGAGAGAAAAAGATTATGTTTCAGTGAATATTAAATTCCGGTTTTGTTAATGGGGGGGTCTGTATTTATTAAGACTTACCTCCCAGGTAGTTCCTTGCTGTCATGTTATATAAATGTAAAGTTTAATTGAAGGACACTCTAAGTTTGTTTCTGAAGTTTATCTCAGTAATCTATCTTTGAATGAAGATCAGATGCCCCAGGACCTACAACCAGGAGCTTATGCATGCTGGAACAGACATAATTTAAAGACTCCAACCTGGACAGAAGGACCCTTATCAGGTACTCTTAACTAGCTCATGCACAGTGAAACTGAAGGGAATTGACTCCTGGATTAATTTCCACTCACAAAGGGCCCCTGCACTGGACTGGCCTATGGAGAGGGTGGCTGACCTCAAAATCACCTTAAAACAATGCTCAAACAAAGGAGAAACTACACTCATACCAGGATGAGAAGAAGACGACATCAGAAGTAGACAGCTTGCCCAAGATCCTGGACCTGACTAGTATGATCATTTATAATATTTTCTTGACTTCTTGGACCCTTGCATATGAATCAAATGTTTTCCTATCATGGGCACGATCCTATGCTAGTTTTAAAAATCAATCCAGTTGTTGGGTTTGTGGCCAATTACCTGTGTTTGGTACTTCCGGGTTACCTTGGTGGATTTCTCTACTCCAAGGCTCTTACTGGTTGGCTCTTAGGAAATTTATTCTAGAAGAGAGAAATTATAGTCCTGTTTAGGCCACTATTAATATTACTAGGTGGGATCCCCTCACCTAGCCAATTAATGATCCTACTCTGACTCCGGCCATAAATTTTTCTTTATTACTCAGGCTCAATCATAGCAACAAGCAAAATTTCAGCTAAGGAATAAGACCTCCCACAATTATGGGATGGATTTATGTAGTTAACACCAGGCCATGGTAATTTAAGTTTAAAGGCTCCTCTATGTTGGGAACAATTAAATCATACTAAGGATAATCAGTCTAGTAACACTAGGAAACTGGGCTGGGTGCCTTATGGACAGTGCCAATATATAATTTACCTTAAAGATAAGGATTGGTACAGAACAGCCTAAGTCAGACAACCTGGGATATACTGGGCCACACCTAATGGAAGCTCGCTTAATTCTTACTTATGACTTCACTAATACTGCTAGCTATGTTATTTGTATTTCACCTGTTTTACAAAATTGTTGTTTCTTACATTACCAAATGTGTGACTGAGCCTCTGATAAAGTTATGACATATGGTTCCATGTAAGATCAATGATGGTAATAGTGTAACTCTAGATATGGGAAGAAGCAACAAGAGGGAATATTTTCCTGGACCATAAGAGACTAGTAAGACAGGTGGTCCAGAGACTTTTTGGCTACTCCTAAGGCCTAGTCCAGTAATAGCACATTGAGTAGCCTATCAGAAAACTCTTTGCCAGGCCTGGGAATGAGCATTCCCAGCACCATGGAATGAAATGGTTATGAAATGCCCCCCAAACCATGGTCAAATTTATGGCCATGAAGGGGACCTGTTGACTGGAAATTGGCACTTGCTGTCTGCCTCTACAAAGATTAAATCAAGATTAAATCATGCAGCTGCTGACCTTCAACACCCCCTGAAAGGAGTTCAGAGTGGAGATCAGGAATGAAGCAGTCTGTGCTCTGGGAAAAACTGGCAGAACAGGCCTTCAGATAGTTAGATATTTTCAGGAGAAGATTTTTTGAGCCCAAATTCTTGCATCTTCTCATACCTAGAGAAACACTAACATCATTAATGGTGACATCTGCTTTGGCTATTAAGGAGAATATTACAATTAAAAGTCAAAATGGAGTAGCTATGGTTTAGACATCCAAGGAAATAACTAGATGACACTGTGGGTGTGATTTCAGAAAAGTCCTTGTATTGCTAAGAACTTGAGTTTTCTGAGCTGTGTCAGACTTGGATGCCACCAGCCATTCTCAAAATAATGTCTGCTGGCAGCTGGTAACTGCAACCTTAACTTTTTAAAGGTCTCCTCTTGTAACTATTACATTTTTAGACAACGGAATTCCTTTAGATCATACATTAACAAGAAGAACGACATGTATGATGACCAATAGCACCTGTTATCTATGTGTTAATACCACATTAAAAGTTAAAACCTACCTCAATAAAACGAGATAACTGGCTACCTGGCTACAAGTCTCCCCAAAGCACCAGGTCCAGTCTGTGTTTCAGGCTTATTCTCCTGAAAAGAAATGAGGTTTATTTTGCCTATTAAAATCCTGTTGTCACTCCTCCAACTACTTCTAATTGGGTCTGTTACACCAAAATGGCAGACCAAGGGATTGAGATTTTAATCGTGCAAGACTCAGATCCAGGACTTGGAAATCAGAAATATTTCCAATTCAGTGTCTATTCTCCACATTGAGGCAGGACTATGCCCTGTTGTAGCAGGAAGTGGCCAGCACTGTTGTTGCCCAGTTCCTGAACTGAAACTGAGCAGGACTCTGGGGGGCTCCAGAGTACAAATCCTTTCTGTGTCTCCTGTTTCATGTTTGTAGGATATAGGCTTCACTCAGACTCTTTGACCTTCCCTGAGTTCCAAAGGGCATATTCACACAGTTGCTAATCAGGGAAGGGAGGGGATGCAAAAACAGGGGAGGAGCCATCAAGTGGTGGTACAGCCTTGGGGCAGCGTCCTGGTTCCACCTCAAGGAGTATGCATAACAATATCTCTGAGGTCTTCTGCAGGAACTAAGGCCTCTGCCCAGGTGGAGGATGGTAACTTCAGGCTGAGCACAAGATTCCTGGAGCACTGCCCTGTTACCTCACTACCAATCGATCAGAAGAAAGTCACACACCCTGCAGCCCTCACCCCAGATTTTGCCTTCCTTTTCTGGGCCCGGTGATGACCATCCTGTTAGGCCTCCTGTTTGGCACTTGTCTGTTTCAGCTGCTTACAAGGTTCATCCCCGACAGGGTCCAACAGTTTCAGCTAAATTGTTGTTACTACAGGAGTGAATACCAGTTTCGGGCACAGAATACCTCGATTTAGATCAGGTAGAGAGAGACTTCTACTGTACTAGGCAGGACTACGCCCACTCTCAGCAGGAAGTAGTTACAGAAGAAAGAGACCTCCGCCCCAATTCCCAAGAAGTATCTTGAGTATGAAGTCTCTCAGGGGGGATTTTTTAGGGGAAACACTGACTGAAACTGCCTGCCCTGGCCAGGCAACACTGTAACCACTTGCATGAGTTATCTTAAACAGGAGGTCCTGGTAAGGAATGCAGAACTAACAAGCTACTACCAACAGGAAGAATTCAGGGAAGGGCAAAAGGAGAGAGGAGACTCCATTCCATATGTCCTGCCAACCTCCCAGAATCCCTCTCACTGGAATCCATCTTGGCTGAGCAATGCGTGTGCCATCAGGAAGGACCCTGAGTCAGAATGATTGGCCAGAGACAACCCAGAAACTAACCCCATTCCCATAAAACCAGAGACTGTGAGCCACATGGCAGAGCAGTCCTCCTGGGTTCCCTTACCTTCCTGCTCTTCACCCGGGTGCCCCTTCCCAATGAAGTCTCTTGCTTTGTCAGCACGTGTGTCTCCTCAGACAATTCATTCCTGAGTGTTAGACAAAAGCCCACTCTCGGGCCCTGGAAGGGGTCCCCCTTCCTGAAACATACATGCATCTATACACTCCATATATTTTACTTTTCCTTCTGTTACACTGAGAGTAGTGTTTCGCTCCTAACATCCAACACCTCCTTTGGTATCTTGTATCACATCCTGCTTGTTTACTTAAGGACTTCAGTACTGGAGTTATATTCTGTCTCTTTCATTTTTGTTTTTCCTTTCATCATTTAATTATTCCTAACACAATACAAAGATGTATTATTATGGATCACCTTTAAAAATAAACCTCCCTTGGCCCTGCATACCCTTCCTATGTTCCATTTCTCTCCCTTTCTTTACACAATCCTCAAACTATTTGTTTATACTGTCTCCACTTTCTCACTTCGCATTTTTCTTTTCATAAGCCCATTGCATGGGCACTTTTTATACCCACCACTCGTCTGAAATTGGTCCTTTTAGTACCATCTAGTCTACCAGCTATCAATCTAATGGTCAGTTTTCTATCATAATTTCATTCAACCTCTCACTAACATCTAACATAGTTGACCTCTCTTTCTTCCTCCTCCTCCTTCATCTTCTTTTCACATTTAATAATGTTTATTGTTTGCTTCACAAATGAAACATGGTAGTGAATAATTCTGAAGTGATGACTGTAAATAGGTAATGAAATCCTACTGACAACTCATTTTGACTCCTTCATAGATGCAGCTTTACCATTTTGAAATTTCTCAGAGATCTCTTGATAATTGAATATATGACATATTTTGAAGACTAACTGCTGATTCTTGCTTGAGTAGATAAATATCTCCTTCCTTCTTGAAACTCTTTCTTCTCTAAGCTACCACATTTTTCTCTTTCTTCCTACCCCAGGGGTTGACCTTTTTGGACTTTTGCTGGTACTTGTTCTTTACTCAACCTCTATGTTGGAATACCCCAGAATTTGGAGCAGAGACTCTGGAATCAAATTGCTTGGGTTCAAATTCTGATTCTGTCACTTCCTATCTGTATGCAGGAATTTACTGCATCATTTCCCTCTTTGAAAAATGAGGGAAAATCATGGCACCTACTATTGTAAAGATTGAATGAGTTAATATATGTAGAATATCTTGAAAGGTGTCTGTTATATTAGTGCTATATATTACTGTGCTGTATTAATGGTAGCTGTTATTATTCCCCTCACTCTTTTATTTGGTGCTGAGGTGACAGGGGACTTGCCTTTTGGGTCATGGAGCTGGAAATTGCCAATTAATAACTGTTGGTGGCTCTTTTCTCTGCCATGTGGAGAAAGTCAACATGAGAAGAATGAGGCCAACACATAAAAGTAGCCAAGAAGAAGTGAGTGGTATAATAGTCAGCATTCTTGGTTGTGAACATCAGAATCAATTACAGATAGTCCAGCTAAATTAAACAAAAATGAATTTATTAAAAAATATTAGGTAGCTTGCGGAATTTCCAGGATTACTGGAAAACAGGCTTGATATTTCATTGCCATGTTCTTTGCAACCAGGAACAGTATAGCTGAGAACAATGCCTAACTTCATTGAAAAATTATTCTAGCAGAAGCAACATTCCTACTACCTACTGCTACTTAACATGCCCCCAACCCTGAAACTGATGCCAAAATCTGTTCCATTGATGCCCCAGGAGAATAAGACAACTTGACCACTGATATTGTCAGAAAATCAATCATTTTCCCAGTTCAAGGCCAGCACTGCAAGTCTTGTATGGTTGTATCTGGCAAAGTCTAGATCATATGATTTTGCTCTAGCTGCAAAGGAGTCTGGTAAATGTAATTTTTTATATTCTACTTTTAGAAGGCAGGATTCACAATGTGGAAAAATATAAAAATATAAGAATGGTTTTGGGCAGCAAGAAGTGATATATTTCCAACATAGGTTTGTGTCATGGAGAGGGGGACCTGTTGACTTCATGTGAATCCCTGGATCCAGCTTCACCTAAGCCTACTCCTTGGACCTTCCTGTTTTGTGAGAAGATGAGTTTTCCTCCTTTAGTTAAGATAGTTAGAGCTTTTTGGTCAATTCTATTTAGTGTTCTTATAAGTAGGACTTCTTCTTCCTCTGATTCAAGCTCCATTATTACAGTATCTTCTCAATTGGTGTTTTACTCTAGGCCTGCCCTCCCTCCCTTCTGTTCATTTTCTTCTCTGGAGTTGGATAATCTTTTATCAGTGTAAGTCTATTTGTATCACTCTTCTGGTTAGAACTCTTACTGGCTTTCCATTACTTTGGGATAACAACCATAGTCCTAGCACAGTGTACAGCTCTCTATAATCTGGGCCCTGCCTACTTTAGTTTACCTTTTTGCTGCTTTCTCTGGTCAAGTCTTGGTAGACTTCATTTCACTCTCTAAACATATCACCTTTCCTTTTCACTTTTATCTGTGCCTTCAGACAGACTGTTTCTTGTCCTCCTTACTGAGGACTTAAGCCCGGGATGCAGCCTCTCAGATAGCCCTGAGGGACTGTTCCAAAGAGGTAAGAAAGGAACCAGGATATATAGGAGTTTTTGCAGAGCAAACAAACAAAAAACCAGGCAGTTGAACATCAAAAGATTACTGCTAATTAAAGAAACACCAGATATCTCTAGTTAATGAATTTAGTGCTTTTCTATGTATGGGAAGATGCAAGAGTCTGGGCTTATTGAAACTATTCCTTTGAAATGCACCTTAACTATCTCAGGCCAGTATCCTGTTTATCTCAGTCCTGAGTTCCCCTCAAGGTGCACCCTTGGGGGTGGCTGCAGTGGCTGAAGCCTTGATGGCTGCAACATCCTTTGTTTACTGCAATGGCAGGCAACATTCTTTGTCCACAAGTCCTTGACCTGCTTCTCACTGGGGTTCTTGAGAGGATCAAATGATATGCTCTGTAGGGGGTCTTCTAGTGCAAAGGATCATTCAGCTACCTTTTGCATGTGTCACAGTGCTGGGCTCTTCCCTGAGGTGATGTCTTTGCTGCCCAAGGCAGGAGTGACTTAAACTCACCTCCCTCATCATGCCTCTCCTCCATTGTCAGATCTATCCCAGCTGATGTATCTCAGCTGCTGCCATTCTTTCTCCTTCCCTGGAGGCACTGGAGCTACATTGTGCTTTAAAAGGATGGACCATAAAGCCTTTGTTAAGTTGCCCATATATCCTTTATGTCTGTACTTATATCAGACTGTAAGCCCCTAGAGGAGCAGAGCCAAGTTGTTAACTCACATTCACGGTTCTAAATTCAGTGCAGTGAGCAGATCGGGTTTATCCTCATGATGATGATGAAGAGAAGCTGGAAGATTTTTCTTCCATTATATCGAATGCAATACGGAATTTTATAGGCTCCCTCTTAGAATTTTCTGGATGGTCTCCTCTTTTTCACTTGAATACCTTATTCCCCTGAAGTGAAATGCAGGATAAAGAGGTAAATGGTCTGAAAACAAATGTACTGTAATACATTCACTTTGGCTACAAAAATAAAGCAACCCAAACCTAGTTTTTCTTGCAGTCTTTAAATCCAGATGGTAGTAAAATTTGACATTTCAATTCTGTTTGTGAAATTCATTTTGTTTTTAAATTGGGAAGAACCATAGAGCTAAAAATTGTCTGAAGTACTAGGAAGGCCTGGTGAGACCTCTTTAAGAGTGTTATTAATAAGGACTTGGTATTTTAAATTGAACTTAGAGGCACTGTAGATAGAGACTGCAAATAACCGTAATGGATATGAATAAGGACCCTGATATTGAGAAGTAATGTGCTACCCCATACCTAATATGAAAAAAGGAGAGGACTGGCTTGGACAATGAAAGGAAAAGAGAAATCTGGACAAAAATAGAGACTGTTTTGGTAGCCAAATGTAGTTAATATTTTTAGAGTTCTAATGGTCTCATTCCAAAAGGTAAGTTATCATTCTCAACAAGTCTGTCCTTATAAAGTTCTGAAATTTAGATCATGTAAGGTCTTTTTATAAATAAATATCTATACTGTAAGAATACAGTTTAATCAATTAAACTCAAGATTTAGGGACCCAGAGTTCAGAGAATTCAAAACTAGGGAAAAAAAAGGCTCCCTTACAGAATACTCTATTGGCAAGGCTTATTTCTGACTGGGTCTGATCTAAATGTATTCCTGGAAGAAATCATAGAAACCATTTAGCATCTGTATGTAATAAGCAGTGTGTCAGTTAAGTTTCTTTTGGTTGAAAATGAAGAAAGCTTAACCTAAAAGATTTTAATCAAAAAGGGAATTTATTGGTTTTTATAATTGGCAAGTACAGTGGGGTGACTGGATTAACTAACTGTTGCTTGACACAGATGCTCCAGAAGTATCTCCAGGGCTGCGTCTTACCTCAGCTTCTCTCTCTTCCACATATAGACCTCATTCTTAGACAGAATCATCTACTGGAGAGGAGAAGACCTATCATTCTCAACAGATGATCAAAGGCCCTGGGTCTGGTTCTCAATGCCTGAAGTAGGTCATGTGCTCATCCTTGAATCATTCACTTTGCATGAGAGAATTAAGTCTGCTGATTAACTTAGTTCAGTCATGCCTTTAGATTTAAGAGTGGGGACAAGTCATTCAAACTACATGGCCTGAAACTGGTGGGAAGGCAGTTCTTTTAAGGAGATTCATGATGCATATAGGGGCCAACACAACAGATACCAGCTATAAGTAATATTTAATTAAAGTACTTGAAGTTTTAATGGAATATTTCCCAATATTGACTGTTTACTGTGTGCTGGGACATGCAAAGATAAATAAGAAAGGTCTTCTGCTTCAGATTTCTTATGGGGAAACCTGATAAAGCATCTAATTCTTAAAGCTGAGGCTGCTATGAGAGCTTTATGTTTCCTGGGTCTCATATATTTAGTTACAAGAGTCTGGGTACCTAGCTGCTTTTATTATTGTAGAAAGATATATTAATGAGCTACTTTCTCCTCACTTTTCTCCAGGGAAACACACATTCTCTGGAGATGGAGAGAACAAATTTTTTCATATTCTCTCTTCTCCCTTTTACTAACCACATTCTATGTATAGACTACAAGGAGAAAGAGTTATTTCTGGCATTGGGCTGAAGGAAATTCCTCTGTGTGTGTGTTGCTGCTGTATACATAAACTGAATATTTTTGTGTGCAATGACAGTTATAGTTTCCTCCACTGGCTCTGGTTCAAGTTCTTTTCTCTCTGATGATTTCTTCTCTGTTTTCTTCCATGTCTCTTCTCCTCCTCCATAAATGCATAATGCATATGCGTGTGTGTTCATGTGTGTATACACAGTTGATATTGAAAATATTTAACAAATGATATGGCATATTCATCTCCTAGTTAGAGTGGATGCCACCTATAAACAACCAGTACAATTGTAGTGGGACATAAAGGCTGTAAAGAGGCAGAAACCATGTCTTAGATGAGGAAGCAGAGATTCAGAGGTACAAAGAATAGGGTGAGGGAGCCAATCAAGATTGAGAGAAGAGCAGAACTAGGTTGTTAGTGAGACTGAGAGGGAAGTGAAGAGAGTACTCGGTATCAGAGCTATCTCTAAGTTCTGGGGCTTTCCTTCCCCCTGAGGGCTGTCTATACCATGATTTCTCTGAGATTCCTGTTTCCCTTATTGCTCCATTGATTCTTCCACTAAACCACCCTCCTCCCTTTAAAATCTACCTTGAGGGACTCTGTTAGTATTATAGAAACTAAGGCTAGCTAACTAAAATGAATGAGATCATACTATACATAGTATTTTGTAAGTTGCTATAACAACTTTGTTTTTCTCTTATCAATAACAGACATCTTTCATGTCAGTAGATAATAGAACAATGCCATTGCTTTTGTGGCATGTGGTATTTGTGTTAGACACCTCCAGCTTTCATATCTCACATCTTCTCAGCCCCAGTTTTACTTCAGCCATTGCACAGGTGTTACCTTACACATACCTCCTTTACCCACACCATGTGTTTCTGTTTCTGCCCTGAGCTTCTCATACCCCATGTGGGAAATCTGCAGGGACCCATTTAGCACTTGAGCATGGGCAGACTTGAAGTGTGAGGATATTAATCCTCATGGGAAAAGCTTCACCAATGGGGGATGAGAGCTGGTGGATAAATGTTCCCTGATTCTATCTCGTGGAAAGGCACAATCTATGTGATACCTTAGAGGCCTCCAGTCAGATCAAGCTCCAGTTTCCTATATTTTCTGGTTTGATAATACATCTTTATTGGGTTTTCCTTCTTCCTTGTTCAATTCCTCCTGGTCCCTCACAACCTTTCTTTGGGTTCACTTCTCAAAATAAACTACCTGAATGCAAATCCTTTTGGCCTCTGCTTCTGGCCAGAATCCAGTCTGAGACAGTTTTGCTTTGCCTATATTCATCCTTATTTATTAATTATTTCCCTAATAATGGACATTTAGATTATTTCCTTTTCTTCATTGTTATAAACAATGTTGTGAGGAACATTCTTATCAATACATCTTTGCATACTTGATGCTTATTTTCTTAGGAAAAAAATACTATAAGTGAAATTGCTGAGTCTATTACTGATCAACAGGCACATATATTTTAAAGGCTTTTGATACACACTGGAGCAAAAACATTTGTATTTAACAGTTTCATATGTTTGTCCAAAAAAATTAGCCACTAACCTGAGGATATAATCTATCTACAAAAATTCACCTAAATGACTGATTAGATGTTGAAGGCTGGCTGCCTTCCGTAACTATAAGCTAGCAGCTCAACTGTGACTAAGGTGGGGAGCCTTGCTTCACTTGGTCCAAATAAAATTTACTGCCAAGTTCTCTGGGCTTAGCTTTGCCCATCACATTTTGGGTCTTTTTAACACTCTGAAGTAAGAAGTGACAAGAGATTAAAAAGATTAAAATTTAATCAAGAGGCTCACTTTTAGTTATTATAAGATGATTATGCTAGTGATATTGCCGCTCAAGAAAGTTTTCAAAGACACAAAGACATTTAATCTCTAATGCTTAAGCTTTTAAGTTTACTACAAGAAAATTTTTCTTGAGAAAGAAAAAAGGGACACCAACAATTTAGATATCTCTGTGTCAGTATCACTGAAAAAAGTCACAAGTAGCCCTAGGTCTCTCTTTCTTGAAGATGCTCTCAGAGTTGACCCAAGGTAAACCTCCTAAATTCTATGTCCTTGGTGAAGGTGTCTCTCACCTTCTGCTTTACAGCAGTGAAAATAAAGTAGAAGTTATCAAGTAAGCAAAGAAAATTGTGTAAGTTTTTATAGCATATCATATTAAATGCATTCTTATGATTGTATTACCTTGATGGCTTACGTATACTTTAGAAATCTTTATATTTTACAGTGCACATGGAGGTGACTTATAGTTGACAATAGACAGTGATTGTGGGTTCCACGAAGGGGTGCTCAGTAGGTGCTTGGTTAGAAGTATAGGTATTTCCGTAGAAAAGAAAATCCTACTGATATTGTTTTGATTTACAGCACTTCTTCCACTATCTTGACCTGCAATAAAAATGTTGGGCATTAACTTCTTAGTCAAGAGTTAAAATATTTGTAATGACATTTTTCTATGGGAACATTAGAATCTATTTACTTTATGTTGATTTAAAATAACTTTTCCATTAACTTAACCCACATAAATGAAAGAATTGCTTGTCTCACAAATCTTTTCTCTCTTTGTATAAATTTATAGGACATGTGGTAAAATATATTAGTACAGTTTAAAATTGCCTCTGAAAACTACTCCTGTTGATTAAATTTGGACAGAAGAGGTGGAGCCAGAACTTAGAGGCTGACAGTTGGGAGTTTGAGGTAGGCTGTGTGGAGCCATTTGAAGCTTTTGAGAATTGAACTAATCAGAATAAATAAGGATTTTCAAAACTATAATCTAGTCAGGATGTACATTTTAGATTGAAAGAAAATTGGGAGATCAGTTCAAAAACTGGTTTAGATGATGAAAACCTGGGCTCAATGTGCTGGCTCTAGAAACAAACATAAAAGGGATAAAGGAATAAAAGAGACATCTGAAAGGATGCAGCATACTGAATAACAGAGGGGCTGGGGAAAAAAATGGTCAGAAGGACCGTGACTTTGTGTTTGAGTGACTAAGGGCAAGGACTTTGGCTTTTCCACCACTATATATTCAGTGTCTAAATCAGTGCTTGGCATAGAGTAGATAAATATTTGCTAAGAGAGTGAAGGGCATTTATATCATCAAAAATGAGATGAAATTACCCATATGACCTTCTCAAATTAATTCCTCACTTGATATTTGTGAATCACCCACCTGGGACTCAGGGCAAATATTTACCAACCATATAATGTGGGCTTTTTCTCCCACCAGCAGACCTGATTTGTCAGATTTGTTTTGTAGCATGTACATCATGTTAGCTTTCCATCTTCCTCTAGGAGTGAATTTTAGTCTCTCCAAGGGATGATGCTTGTATGGCTCTTCCTTCATCTTTGGAGCAACAGAATGATTTGCTGGTAGACCTGGCTGCTTATTTACTTCCTCTATAAAGTCATGAAGAGAAACATGTTGCATTAGTATTTGCTTGCTTTGCACGGTGTATGGGAACTGGAAGGAAAGGATTGACTTGCATGGAGGAAGCCTAAGAGGCCAGAGGTTATGACCACAAAATCCCTCATTAAACAAGGATTATGGAATGGAAGGATGGTCTGGAAAGGTAAAGTCCCTGTCCTCAAGAAACTCAGGTAGAGGAGACCAAAATAGTATGGAGGAAAGAATCTAAACCGTAAATAAAGAAGTCTCAAATGACAAGGGTCTCAAAGACCCTTTCTTGGATCTTATTTTCTTCATATGTTAAAAAAGAGAATCTTGGGTTAGGTACTGTAAGATTTTTTCCTGCCCTAAAGTCTACTATTCTTTTTCTGACCTTCGGTGCATTGATGAAAATATCATTTATTTTTCACCAAGGCGTCTGTTCAGCTTCCTTCTGAATACTTACCCGGTGTTCCATGTTCCTTTTAGCACTTGCTTTAAGCCCTTACCAACATTCTGACTGAGTCTCTTAGCTTTTTATCATGGCAGCAACTCCTCCTCATTTTGTTAAGACTTAATTACTTAGCCTATTTAAGTCAAGACAACACAGCTGTTGTGTTTGGAACAGCTAGTTTGATAAGGTTGTAAAAGGTACCCAGAAATTTATTAGGAGCTGCCTCAGACACAAATCAGCTTGTCTGCCCTTAGCTAGTGTTTATAACCCACATATTTACATTCCCACTGCATTTCGCCCTGAGCTACAATATTCCACTTAGGACTTGGTGGCTGTGATTGGCCCTTTCAACTCTAGTCCATCTCTTGGAAGCAACTTTTTTACCTAATGCCACATGGACCCTGTCCTGTCATACGCATTAAAGAGTAAGCAGGTGTCTTGTTAGGCGGCATCTCCTACTTGCTGTAAGAGAAGGTCTGAGCTCTTTCTCATACTCTTGATTAAACAGATTTATTACCAGATCATTGTCTATTCTGTTTTTAAAAGACTACTACATCAAATTTCCTCTCTGAGAAAACTCCTAAATAATTATGCATAGTGTTGTTGACCTCAGATTTCTACGTATTTATTAAATTTGCAAGGTAGAGCTTAACAAGGATGGCATAGATTTACACTGACAGTGTAGTACAGTCATCCCTCAGTGTCTGTGGGGAATTGATTCCAGGACACCCACAGATACCAAAATCTGTGGATATTCAAGTCCCTTATGTAAAATGGTGTAGTATTTGCATATAACTTAAACATATCCTCCTGTATATTTTAAATAATCTCTGGATTACTTATAACACCTAATACAATGTAAATGCTGTGTAAATAGTTGCTGGTATATGGAAACTCAAGTTTTGCTTTTTAGAACTTTCTGGAATTTTTTGGACTATTTTTGATATGCAGTTCGTTGAGTCCACAGATGCTGAACCAGTGGATATGGAGGGCCAACTGTACTGGTTGTATATTATAGGTGAAGATTGAACAGAGATGCAGGGTTTAAGTAGAACTTTCAACATTTGCCTATAAATGCAATGGTGTTGACTCTCTTAAAACAGGCATTTTTTAAAGAAATGAGAATAGCATATAAATGCTTAAAGGTACCAAGTACCCAAAGGGATGTATTGCTCCTTTTACTTTGGTGGTTGTTTTGGATCCTTGGATCACTGTCTGGAATTAGCAGCTATCTCTCTGAGCATTTATAGAGTTTCAGTGGGGACTCTTGCTAATGAACCCTTCATTCACATAAGAGACTAACCAAGACTTTCAATTTCAGAGCTTGTTTCTTAGGGGAACTCATTTACCCCTTGATAAATTTCACATAGGGAAGTGTAAACTTGGACAGTGCTTATGTTCCCACACATGGCATGAGCTTTTTAAATATCTAGACAAAAATAAGTCTTATTAAGACTGAATTAATTAAAGAGTGCCTGCTTGGGTAACTCTATAGTCTAATAGAGCCCACACAGTCCAATTGTCTGTGATTGGGGTAGATTTCATTACTGTCTAGTCTCATTCAAGTTCACAAGCTGCTGAGGGCTCCCCTTTCATAAACCACTGCTCCTCTGGGTGTCATGCACTTATGAGTTTCCTAGGATGCCCCTTAAGAGGCAGTTCATATGGAATTCAGCATGGGCATGAATGGGTGTCCACCTGTTAGATGCTTCAAGGATGATGTGTAGGCCTTTTTCAATAACGTACTTTCACTCTAAAGCTCCTCAGTGTGGCTGATATATGGTTTTCATTAGAATGATATTGGTTAGTTGATGAGTATTGGCTCAACTTCCATGTGATTCCCTGGTATTAGTTACCATGTGGTTCTTCCAGGTCCATTCCAGTTATTTACAAAAAAAGTCACCCCCACCACTATTTTCCTCTGAATCCCAGCCCAAGGGATCCTGGAAGAGACAGAGATTAACTTGGGAGAGGCCAAGAGGAACATTTGCCTTTTTCTAGTCTCTTTCCAATTTATTATTATGACAGGAACTCCATGCCCTGCTCCCTTTATTCTTGCTATAACTGTCCTAATTCTCTGTAAGGCAATGTGAGTGCCTGAGGTTGGTGAAGATAGGGTCCAAGGAAGTGCAGAAAAATAAAGCCATAAAGGTTAATATTTTAAGAAACTACTTCACTACATATCTCAATATAGCATGCCTAGAAGAGTTCCTTACCTTGAGGTTTTATGAAGATGCTGAAAATAATTAATTGTTGGTGCAACTGAACCTAGATTGCTCAAAGACAATTGTATAGGCTCTCTAGGTGTTCTGACATCCCTGAGAAGCTGGTGAGAACACAAGTTGTGTGGCTTAGAGAAGAGTTTAGGTCAGGATCCTGTTCTTGCTCCATGAGGCCTGGAGAATTCTCTTCTAGACTCTGAGTCTTTTATTACTGGTTACAGTCTGTGCCTTCGCTCAAAGTCCAGTCTTTAGCACTGAACCTTTATCAACTGGTTTCTATGGGATGTTTTGCCTCTCTCTGTAGCGTCCTCTTAGAACTGGCAATGGATGTGCAACACCACAGTCCTCTTTCTAATGGACTTAGTATTGGTGTCTGTGTCTTCCTTAGCAGATGAATTCTTTTTGAGGGATCATATCTTTTTGTCCTACTGTGTTGATGAGAGAAAAGTTTTAGAGCCTGTTTTTGGTAGCAGTCTCTCCTTTCTTGTAGTCCCCCGTGTGGGTGGTGCCATAAGACATTTTGAGTAACAACTTAAAAAATCTCCTGGACAACGATGGCTTGGCACATGAGTGTTTTATCACTTCATTCCCAGTCTCTCATTACATTTACTTTGCAAAGTTTGGCCTCAGTTGGGGCTGAGAAGTTAGTTTTCTTGGCTGCTTCTTGATATTTTCACTTTAGATATTATTTCCTAGTATAAAAGATGAGCTTAGCTTTCACTCTTCTCCCCTGCACCTGTGATATATTTGCATATTTCCCATTCCCCCATCCTCCTAATATAGATATTTGGTTGTTTTAGTAGGATCAATATCCAATAGTTATGTGATAATGATTATGTAAAAGTTATTCCCATTTATCCGAGTCATGATAACATTTACTTCTCTATACAACTTTTTGGATTTTTTGGAATTAATAATTTCCATGTTTACAAATTCATTGACTTTTTTCTGTGCTTATATTAGGGGTCAGCAAACTATAGCTCATGGACCAAATCCAACCTACTACCTGTTTTTATAAAAATTTTACTGAAATACAATCATGCCTGTATGTTTACATGTTGTTTATGTCTGCTTTTACCCTACAACAGCAGAATTAATTAGTGTAACAGAGACTGTATGACCTGGAAAGCCTAAAATATTTACTATCTGGCCCTTTATAGGAAAAGTTTGCCTGCATTCAGTTTATATAATTTAGCCTCAAACTCTGCAAATTTTCAGAGTATCTCCTCTAAATATATCCAGAAACATCAGGTATTCTATTAACTTCACTTCTTGGGGCAGTCTATTCTGGAGCTTTCTGATTTGGTTTCTGATCTTTCAACCTGGACTGGTTGCCCCTGGCCTGGTATGCAGATATTTAGTCTGATGTTACCCATTATCACCCATCTGGGGATACCCTTTGCTCTCTTCTGTGTCAGATCCTTTGTTAAGAAAGAATCTTAAAAAATGTAAAATGTGACATAAAAAACAAAATATGTGTGTGGGAGTAAGTAAAACTCTAGAGCTTTAGAATTTTAAATTGTTATCAACTTAAACTAGACTGTTATAAATATAAGTTGTTATATGTAAGTCTCATGATAACCACCAAGCAAAACCTACAGTAGATGCACAAAAGATAATGAGAAAGAAATCTAAGCATGTCACTAAAGAAAGTCATCAAACCACAAAGGAAGAGAGGAAGAGAAGAAGAAAAGAACAGAGGAACTACAAACAGCCAGAAAACAATGAACAAAATGGCAATAAGTACATACCTTGCAACAATTACTTTAAATGTAAATGGACTGAATTCTCCAATCAAAAGACACAGAATGGCTGAATGGATAAAAAACAAGACCCATCTATTATATATGCTGCCTACAAGAGACTCACTTCAGATGTAAGAACATACACAGACTGAAAGTGAAGAAATGGAAAAAAATATTCCATGCAAATGGAAACCAAAAGAAAGCTGGTGTAGCTATACTTATATCAGAAAAAATAGACTTTAACACAAAGACCGTAATAAGAGACAAAGAAGGGCATTACATATTGATAAAGGGGTCAATGCACCAAGAAGATACAACATTTGTAAATATGTATTCACCCAATGTAGAAGCACCTAAATATATAAAGCAAATGTTAACAGACTTGAAGGGAGAAATAACAATACAATAATAGTAGGGAGCTGTAAAACCCCACTTATATCAATGGATAGATCATCCTGACAGAAAATCAATAAGGAACCATCAGCTTTAAATGACACATTAGACCAGATAGACTTAGCAGATATATACAGGACATTCCACCCAAAAGCAACAGAATATACATTCTTCCCAAGTGCACAGGGAATATTCTCTAGGCTAAAGCATATTGGGTTGGCCAAAAAGTACATTTGGGTTTGTCCGTAACATCGGGCAAACCCAAACAAACTTTCTGGCCAACCCAATATATTAGGCCACAAAACAATTCTTTTTTTCTTTTTTTAAAAATTAATTAATTAATTAATTAATTTTTTGCTGCGTTGGGGCTTTGCTCTAGTTTCCTCTTTTTCTCTAGGTAGGGGCTACTCTTCCTTGTGGTGTGCGGGCTTCTCATTGCAGTGCCTTCTCTTGTTGCAGAGCACAGGTTCTAGGAGCATGGGCTTCAGTAGTTGCAGCATTCTTCTCTTGTTATGGAGCACACGCTCTAGGTGCATGGGCTTCAGTAGTTGCAGCACGTGGGCTCAATAGTTGTGGCTCAAGGCTCTAGAGCACAGGCTCAGTAGTTGTGGCGTACTGACTTAGTCACTCCGCGGCATGTCGGATCTTCCTGGACCAGGGCTCGAACCCATGTCCCCTGCATTGGCAGGCGGATTCTTAACCACTGCACCACGAGGGAAGCCCCCACAAAACAATTCTTAACAAATTGAAGATTTCAAGCATATCAAGTCTTTTCCAACCACAGTGGTATGAAATTAGAAATCAATTATAAGAATAAATCTGGAAAATTCACAAATTTGTGGATATTAAACAACATGATCCTGAACAACCAATGAATCAACAAAGATATCAAAAGCAAAATAAAAAATATTTTGATACAGAGCAGAAGCAGGAAGAACTACAATCATGCAGCCTGTGGAACGAAAACCACGTTCACAGAAAGATAGACAAGATGAAAAGGCAGAGAGCTAGGTACCCGATGAAGGAACAAGATAAAGCCCCAGAAAAACAACTAAATGAAGTGGAGATAGGCAACCTTCCAGAAAAAGAATTCAGAATAATGATAGTGAAGATGATCCAGGACCTCGGGAAAAAAATGGAGGGAAAGATCGAGATGATGCAAGAAATGTTTAACAAAGAACTAGAAGAATTAAAGAACAAACAAACAGAAATGAACAATACAACAACTGAAGTGAAAACTACACTAGAAGGAATCAATAGCAGAATAACTGAGGCAGAAGAACGGATAAGTGACCTGAAAGACACAATGGTGGAATTCACTGCTGCGGAACAGAATAAAGAAAAAAAGAATGAAAAGAAATGGAGACAGCCTAAGAGACCTCTGGGACAACATTAAATGCAACAACATTCACATTATAGGGGTCCCAGAAGGAGAAGAGAGAGAGAAAGGACCCGAGAAAGTATTTGAAGAGATTATGTAGAAAACTTCCCTAACGTGGGAAAGGAAGTACCCACCCAAGTCCAGGAAGCACAGAGAGTCCCATACAGGATAAACCCAAGGAGAAACATGCCAAAACACATAGTAATCAAATTGGCAAAAATTAAAGACAAAGAAAAATTATTGAAAGCAGCAAGGGAAAAATGACAAATAACATACAAGTAACATACAAGGGAACTCCCGTAAAGTTAACAGCTGATTTCTCAGCAGAAACTCTGCAAGCCAGAAGGGAGTGGCATGATATACTTAAAGTGATGAAAGGGAAGAACTTACAACCAAGATTACTCTACCTGGCAAGGATCTCATTCAGATTTGATGGAGAAATCAAAAACTTTACAGACAAGTAAAAACTAAGAGAATTCAGCACCACCAAACCAGCTCTACAACAAATGCTAAAGGAACTTCTCTAAGTGGGAAACACAAGAGAAGAAAAGGACCTACAAAAACAAACCCAAAACAATTAAGAAAATGGTAATAGTAGCATACATATCAATAATTACCTTAAACATGAATGGATTAAATGCTCCAACCAAAATACACAGGCTGCTGAATGGATACAAAAACAAGACCCATCTATATGCTGTCTACAAGAGACCCACTTCAGACCTAGGGGCACATACAGACTGAAAGTGAGGGGATGGAAAAAGATATTCCATGCAAATGGAAATCAAAAGAAAGTTGGAGTAGCAATACTCATATCAGATAAAATAGACTTTAAAATAAAGAATGTTACAAGAGACAAGGAAGGACACTACATAATGATCAAGGGATCAATCCAAGAAGAAGATATAACAGTTATAAATATATATACACCCAACATAGGAGCACCTCAATACATAAGGCAACTGCTAACAGCTGTAAAAGAAGAAATCCACAGTAATACAATAATAGTAGGGGACTTCTACACCTCACTTACACCAATGGACAGATCATCCAGACAGAAAATTAATAAGGAAACACAAGCTTTAAATGACATAATAGACCAGATAGATTTAATTGATATTTATAGGACATTCCATCTGATAACAGCAGATTACACTTCCTTCTCAAGTGCACACAGAACATTCTCCAGGATAGATCACAACTTGGGTCACAAATCAAGCCTAGGTAAATTTAAGAAAATTGAAATCATATCAAGCATCTTTTCCGACCACAATGCTATGAGGTTAGAAATAAATTGCAGGGGAAAAAAAAAAGTAAAAAACACAAACACATGGAGGATAAACAATACGTTACTAAATAACCAAGAGATCACTGAAAAAATCAAAGAGGAAATAAAAAAATACCTAGAGACAAATGACAATGAAGCACGATGATCCAAAACCTATGGGATACAGCAAAATCAGTTCTAAGAGGGAAGTTTATAGCAATACAATCCTACCTCAAGAAATAAGAAAAATCTCAAATAAACAATCTAACCTTATACCTAAAGGAACTACAGAAAGAAGAACAAGCAAAACCCGAAGTTAGCAGAAGGAAATAAATCGTAAAGATCAGAGCAGAAATAAATGAAATAGAACCAAAGAAAACAATAGCAAAGATTGATAAGACTATGATCTGGTTCTTTGAGAAGATAAACAGAATTGATAAACCTTTAGCCAGACTCATTAAGAAAAAGAGGGAGAGGACTCAAATCAGTAAAATTAGAAATGAAAAAGGAGAAGTTAGAACAGACATCGCAGAAATACAAAGCATCCTAAGAGACTATTACAAGTAACACTATGCCAATAAAATGGACAACCTGGAAGGAATGGACAAATTCTTAGAAACGTAATACCTTCCAAGACTGAACCAGGAAGAAATAGAAAATATGAACAGACCAATCACAAGTAATGAAATTGAAACTGTGATTAAAAATCTTCCAACAAACAAAAGTCCAGAACCAGATGGCTTCACAGGTGAATTCTATCAAACATTTAGAGAAGAGCTAACACTCATCCTTCTCAAACTCTTCCAGAAAATTGTGGAGGAAGGAGTACTCCCAAACTCATTCTATGAGTCCACCATCACCCTGATACCAAAACCAGACAAAGATACTACAAAAAAAGAAAATTACAGACCAATATCACTGATGAATATAGATGCAAAAATCCTCAACAAAATACTAGCAAACAGAATCCAACAACACATTAAAAGGATCATACACCATGATCAAATGGGATTTATCCAAGGGATGCAAGGATTCTTCAATATAAACAAATCAATCAGTGTGATACACCATATTAACAAATTGAAGAATAAAAACCATATGATCATCTCAATAGATGCAGAAA
Organism: Balaenoptera physalus; assembly: GCF_965194825.1. Lineage (NCBI taxonomy): Eukaryota > Metazoa > Chordata > Mammalia > Artiodactyla > Balaenopteridae > Balaenoptera > Balaenoptera physalus. The sequence continues at coordinate 136,952,408 of NC_138884.1, forward strand.
AAGCTTTTGACAAAATTCAACACCCATTTATGATAAAAACTCTTCAGAAAGTGGGCATAGAGGGAACCTACTTCAACATAATAAAGGCCATATGTGACAAACCCACAGCAAACATCATTCTCAACGGTGAAAACCTGAAAGCATTTCCTCTAAGATCAGGAACAAGACAAGGTTGTCCACTCTCACCACTATTATTCAACATAGTTTTGGAAGTCCTGGCCATGGCAATCAGAGAAGAAAAAGAAATAAAAGGAATACAAATTGAAAAAAGAAGAAGTAAAACTGTCACTGTTTGCAGATGACATGATACTATACATAGGTAATCCTAAAGATGCCACCAGAAAACTACGAGAGCTAATCAATGAATTTGGTAAAGTTGCAGGATACAAAATTAATGAACAGAAATCTCTTGCATTCCTATATACTAATGATGAAAAATCTGAAAGAGAAATTAAGGAAACACTCCCATTTACCATTGCAACAAAAAGAATAAAATACCTAGAGATAAACCTACCTAGGGAGACAAAAGACCTGTATGCAGAAAACTATAAGACACTGATGAAAGTAATTAAAGATGATACCAACAGATGGAGAGATAAACCATGTTCTTGGTTTGGAAGAATTAATATTGTGAAAATGACTATACTACCCAATGCAATCTACAGATTCAATGCAATCCCTATCAAATTACCAATGGCATTTTTTACAGAACTATAACAAAATATTTTAAAATTTGTATGGAGACACAAAAGACCCCGAATAGCCAAAGCAGTCTTTAGGGAAAAACGTGGAGCTGGAGGAATCAGACTCTCTGACTTCAGACTATGCTACAAAGCTACAGTAATCAAGACAATATGGTACTGGCACAAAAACAGAAATAGAGATCAATGGAACAAGATAGAAAGCTCAGAAATAAACTCACACACCTATGGTCAACTAATCTATGACAAAGGAGGCAAGGACATACAATGGAGAAAAGACAGTCTCGTCAATAAATGGTGCTGGGAAAGCTGAACAGCTATATTTAAAAGAATGAAATTAGAACACTCCCTAACACCATACACAAAAATAAACTCAAAATGGATTAGAGACCTATATGTAAGATCGGACACTATAAAACTCCTAGAGGAAAACATAGGAAGAACACTCTTTGACATAAATCACAGCAAGATCTTCTTTGATCCACCTCCTAGAGTAATGGAAATAAAAACAAAAATAATTAAATGGGCCGTAATGAAACTTCAAAGCGTTTGCACAACAAAGGAAACTATAAACAAGATGAAAAGACAACCCTCAGAATGGGAGAAAACATGTGCAAATGAATCAATGGACAAAGGATTAATTTCCAAAGTATATAAACAGCACATGCAGCTCAATATTAAAAAAAACAAACAACCCAATCAAAAAATGGGCAGAAGACCTAAATAGACATTTCTCCAAAGAAGACATACAGATGACCAAGAAGCACATGAAAAGCTGCTCAACATCACTAATTATTAGAGAAATGCCGATCAAAACTACAATGAGGATCACCTCACACCAGTTAGAAAGGGCATCATCAGAAACTCTATAAACAACAAATGCTGGAGAGGGTGTGGAGAAAAGGGAACCCTCTTGCACTGTTGGTGGGAATGTAAATTGATACAACCACTATGGAGTACAGTATGGAGGTTCCTTAAAAAACTAAAAATCGAATTATCATATGATCCAGCAATCCCACTTCTTCGCATATGCCCAGAGAAAACCATACTTGAAAAAGACACATGCACCCCAATGTTCACTGCAGCACTATTTACAATAGCCAGGTCATGGAAGCAACCTAAATGCCCATTGACAGACAAATGGATAAAGAAGATGTACATATATACAATGGACTATTACTCAGCCATAAAAAGGAACGAAATTGGGTCATTTGTAGAGACGTGGATGGATCTAGAGACTGTCATACAGAGTGAAGTAAGTCAGAAAGAGAAAAACAAATATTGTATATTAGTGAATATATGTGGAACCTAGAAAAATGGTATAGATGAACCGGTTTGTAGGGCATAAATTGAGACACAGATGTAGAGAACAAACGTATGGACACCAAGTGGGGAAAGTGGCGGGGGGTGGGGGTGGGGGTGTGATGAATTGGGTGATTGGGATTGACATGTATACACTGTTGTGTATAAAATTGATGACTAATAAGAACCTGCTGTATAAAAAAATAAATAAAATAAAAAAATATTTTGATACAAACAAAAATGGAAGTACAATGTACTAAAACTTATGGGATGCAGCAAAAGCAGTTCTAACAGGGAAGTTCATAGTGATAAATGCCTACCTCAAGAAACAAGAAAAATCTCAAATAGACAACATAACTTTATGCCTCAAGAATCTAGGAAAAGAAGAACAAATGAAGCCCCAAATTAGTAGAAGCAAGGAAATAACAAAGATCAGAGCAGAAATAAATGAAATAGAGACTAAAAAGACAATAGGAAAGATCATTAAAACCAAGAACTGGTTCTATGAAAAGTTAAACAAAATTAACAAACATTTAGCTAGACTCATCAAGAAAAAAAGAGAGAGGAGTCAAATAAATAAAATCAGAAATGAAAGAGAAGTTACAACTGGTACCACAGAAATAAAATGATCATAAAAGATTACTGTGAACAATTATATGCCAATAAATTGGACAACCTAGAAGAAATGGATAGGTTCCTAGAAACATACAACCTTCCAAGAGTGAATCATGAAGAAATAGAAAATCTGAACAGACCAGTTACTAGTAAGGAGGTTGAATCTGTAATTTAAAAACTCGCTACAAACAAAAGTCTAGGACCAGATGACTTCACTAGTGAAACTTATCAAACATTCAAAGAAGAATTAATACCAATCCTTCTCAAATGCTTTCAAAAAATAGAAGAGGAGGGAACACTTCCAAACACATTTTACAAAGCCAGCATTACCCTGATACCAAGACCAGACAAGGATACCACAAGAAAATAAAATTACAGGCCATTATCCCTGATGAACATAGAAGCAAAAATCTTCAACAAAATATTAGCAAACCAAATTCAACAGTATATTAAAAGGATCATACACCATGATCAAGTGGGAGTTATTCCAGGTATACAAGGATGGTTCAACACCAGCAAATCAATGAATGGATAACCACATTAAGAAAACAAATGATAAAAATCACATGATCATCTCAGATGCAGAAAAGGCATTTGACAAAATTCAACATCCATTCATGACAAAAACAAAACAAAACAAAACAACTCTCAACATAATGGATATAGAGGGAACATACCTCAACATAATAAAGACCATATTTGACAAATCCATAGCTTACATCATGTTCAATGGTGAAAAGCTGTAAGCTTTTCCTCTAAGATTAGGAACAAGACAAGAATGCCCACTTCTGCCGCTTTTATTCAACATAGTATCAGAAGTCTTAGCCAGAGCAATCAGGCAAGAAAAAGAAATAAAAGGCATCCAAATTGGAAAGAAGAAGTAAACCTGTCACTATTTGTATATGACAAGACACTATATATAGAAAACCCTAAAGACGCCACCAAAAAACTGTTAGAACTAATAAATGAATTCAATAAAGTTGCAGGACACAAAATTAATATATACAAATCTATTGCATTTCTATACACTAACAATGAACTATCAGAAAGAGAAATTAAGGAAACAATCCCATTTACCATTGCATCAAAAACAATAAAATACCTAGGAATAAACTTACCAAAGGAGGTAAAGACCTGTATTTGGAAAACTGTAAGGCAGTGATAAAAGAAATTAAAGATGACACAAACAGATGGAAAGATATACCATGTTCATGGATTGGAAGAATTAGTATTATTAAAATGACCGTTCTACCCAAGGCAAGCTACAGATTCAATACAATCCATATCAAAATACCAATGGCATTTTTCACAGAACTAGAACAAATAATTTAAAAATTTGTATGGAAACAAAAAGACCCCAAATAGTCAAAACAATCTTGAGAAAGAAGAACAGAGTTGGAGGAATCATGATTCCTGGCTTCAGACTATATTACAAAGCTATAGTCATCAAAACAGTATAGAACTGGCATGAAAACAGACACATAGATCAATGGAACAGAATAGAGAGCTCAGAAATAAACCCATACACTTATGTTCAATTAATCTATGACAAAGGAGGGAAGAAAATACAGTGGAGAAAAGACAGTCTTTTCAATAAGTGGTGCTGGAAAAACTGGACAGCTACATGTAAAAGAATGAAATTAGAACACTTTCTCACACCATGTATGAAAATAAACTCAAAATGGATCAAAGACCTAAATGTAAGACTGGAAACCATAAAAGTCCTAGAAGAAAACATAGGCAGAACATTCTTTGACATAAACTGTAGCAATATATCATTTGGATCTCTTTTGGCAAAGGAAACAAAAGCAAAAAATAATAAATGAGACCTAATTAAATTTAAAAGTTTTTCATCAACAAAATGAAAAGACAACCTACTGAATGGGAGAAAGTATTTGCAAATGATATGACCCATAAGGGGTTAACATCCAAAATATATAAACAGCTCATACAACGCAACATCAAAAAAGCAACTCGATTAAAAAACGGGCAGGAGACCTGAATAGACAATTTTCCAAAGAAGACATACAGATGGCCAACAGGCACATGAAAAGATGTTCAATATCGCTAATCATCAGAGAAAAACAAATCAAAACCACAATGAGATATCACCTCACACCTGTCAGAATGGCTATCATCAAAAAGATGGCAAATACGCATAGCACAGGGAGATCAGCTCAGTGCTTTGTGACCACCTAGAGGGGTGGGATGGGGAGGGTGGGCGGGAGGGAGACGCAAGAAGGAAGAGATATGGGAACATATGTATATGTATAACTGATTCACTTTGTTATAAAGCAGAAACTAACACACCATTGTAAAGCAATTATACTTCAATAAAGATGTTTAAAAAAAAAAAAAAAGATGGCAAATAGCAATTGTTGTTGAGGATGTGGAGAAAAGGGAATGCCTGTACACTGCTGGAGGGAATGTAAATTGGTGCAGCCACTATGGAAAACAGTACAGAGGTTCCTCAAAAAGTAAAATAGAACTATTATATGATCCAGCAATTGCATTCCTGGGTATATATCTGAAGAAAACGAAAACACTAGTTTGAAAATGCACCCCATGTTCATCGTATCACTCTTTACAATAGGCAAGATATGGAAACAACCGAAGTGTTCATTGTCAGATAAATGGATAAAGAAAATGTGATGTGTGTGTGTGTGTGTGTATATATATATATACATATCACATTTTTATATATATATAAAAACACACACATATACACACAATGGAATATTATTCAGCCATAAAAAGAATGAAATCTTGCCATTTTTGACAACATGGATGGACCTTGAGGGCATTATGTTAAGTGAGATAAATCAGACAGAGAAAGACAAATACTGTATGATCTTACTTATATGTGGAATGTAAACAAACCAACAAGCAAGCAAAAACAGCAAGCTCAGAGAACAGATTGGTGGTTGCCAGGGGCTGGAAGCGGGGGCTGGGCAAAATGGTGAAGGGAGTCAAAAGTTACAAACTTTCAGTTATAAAATAAATGTGTCATGGGGATGTAGTGTATAGCACGGTAACTATAGTCAATAATACTGTATTTCGTATTTGAAAGTTGCTAAGACAATAAATCTTAAAAGTGCTCCTCACAAGAAAAAAAATTCTGTAACTATATATGGTGATGGGATTTAACTAGATTTATTGTGGTGATCATTTAGCAATGTATAAAATATTGAATCACTATGTTGTACACTTGAAACTAATATAATGAATGTCAATTATACTTCAATAAAAAAATTTAAAAAGAAAGGATCTCATGTCTTATTTTTTTCTAAAAATATTCTTCGTTCTTTCACTTTAGTGGAATACAATCTCCTGCTTTCTGAAAAAGGGTGTGTGGGATAATTTTTTGAGCCCTTGCATGCCGGAAGATGCTTTTTATATTATCTTCATTTGTGATTAATTGTTTGGCTGGGTGTAAAATTCTAGATTGGGGACAGTTTTCTTTTGATTTTGAAGCCATCATTCCTTTATCTTCTAATTTCCAATATCGTTGAGATGTCTAAAGCCACTCTGATTCCATATTCTTTTTATGTGATTTAAGAGAAAAAAATCTCTTCAAAGTTCATTTTCTCAGTGTTCTGACATTTCATAATGATGTGCCTTGATATGGATCTATTTTCATCAATTAGGCCAGGCAATTGTTTAGCCCTTTTAATCAGTAAATTCGTGTTCTTCAGTGTGTGAAATGTTTTTGAATTATGTAGTTGATGTTTTACTCTGGCAACATACCTGAAGGTAGAGCTTCTTAATCAGATGAGTGTATACAATTACTTGGTAGAATTTTAGAGATATACATGCCCAGGCTCCAGCCCTAGAGTTTCTGGCCGATATATCTGGGTTATGGCTCTATATCTGGGGTATGACTCTCAGTATGTATATTTTGCAAAAGCTCTTGGGGTAATTCTGAGAAGCACCTCTGAAAAAGAGCCATTACTTTAGGGCAACAACTCTTAGAGTATGGTCTCAGGAGTGTGGCATCATGGAGTAAAATAGTATGGAAAAAATAGTCTTTGAAATCAAACTTGAGTTCAGTTACTCCTTCCCAACCATCACATTTGGTTGCTGTGTGATCTTGGGCAAGTATTAAATGGGAATGATGATGATGATGAACTAGCTTGGGTTTTTGTGAGGTTAAATATAAAAATGCCCACCAAAGTGCCTGGCAACACAGTAAGTCCTAGATTTCCTCTCCCCAGCTGCTGCATGTGATATGAAGAAAATAGGTCAGGGTTAGGATTGTTTTTTGACTTCAAGGGAGCATGTAAACCATAGCCCGTGCTGTATCAGAAGGACAGTGGGTATCAGGTAAATGCTCTGGTTTGAGTCTTTCATACTTCACATTCTCACAGCACTCGGAAGCTTGGTTTATACTATATTGACTCGTGTGTTTAGATCTTATGTCACTCTATAATTGCTCTTTAAATAGTTCTGATGGGCATTTTGCCTAGCCAGTCAGATGGCAAATTACACAAAGGTGATTACACTCTGAGTAATCCATAGTGCCTGGTACAGGGTTCTGTGTATCAAAAATTTCTTTCTTGAAATGAGATAGCAGCCTAACATTTACCCACTTTTCTTATTGACCGAGGAGACAGAACATGAATAAAACAGAGCTTAGGAGTTTAGGAGAACATGATTATCAACTCAAATATCCGGCATGGTGTTTCTCAGCAGTTATCTGGATGACAACATAATGATGCTGATTTATTGGTGCTTTGCTTTAAAAACCACTTAGGAAGATAATAGCAATAAATTTTTTATCTGTACTTACTGTTGATTGGTTGGCTATTCACCCCTCTACTGTTCTGGGTGATGTTATTGGCATATGTAAAATTGCAATATGTAAAACATGCATGGTTTTTGCTTTATTCATAAGATCCTTTAGGGCAAGAACCTTGCCTTAATAAATTTCATATTTCCAATGCCTAGAATAGTGTGTGATACATAATAAGCACTCAGCATAAATTCTGTTGATGAATCTTCATATATATACATAATGCTGAGTAAAGATGTAGGCCAGTAATTCTTTGGGATGCTGAGCATTTATTCATTTTCAAAATAGAACATTAGTTTTTCTCAGACTTCTGAGAATTTGTGGTCTTCTAGGCATTTAATCATAGATATCTGTAATCATCTTACATTACCAAAATTGTTATGAATTTGGGGTTTATGTTATTTGACTTTAGAGCATTTCTACTTTTTAATATACCAAATATTCACCAAATATCATCTGTTTTCAAGATTCTTTGAAATTCTACTGTAATGGTATATTTATTTAGATTTAAGGCCGACATTTGATAATTCAAGCAATTTACAAATACTTGTATTGATAAATATACTTTAAAGTATTATTACTATGGACTACCAGAACTATATTACATCTTTAAAAATTATTTAGTTGCCAAATGATTTTTTTTGTAGTAAAATTCATGTAATATAAAAGTCACATTTTAACCATTTTTAAGTGTACAATTCAGTGACACTTAGGACACTCACAGTGTCATGCAACTATCACCCCTATGTAGCTCCAGACATTTTCATCATTCTAAAAGGAAATGGGAGATATTAAGCAGTCACTCCCATTCTACCCTCTCCACAGCCCCTAGCAACTAATCTGTTTTCTGCCTCCTCTAGATATTTCATATAAATGGAATCATACAATATGTGGCCTTTAGTGACTGGCTTCTCTTATTAGCATAATTATTTTCTAGGTTTATCAATGTTGTAACATGTATCAGTACTTCATTCCTTTTTAAGGCTGAATAATATTCCATTGTGTATATATACTACATTTTGTTTATCCATTCATCTGTTGATGGACATCGTGTTTTTCCCACCCTTTGGTGTGAATAGTGCTGCTATGAACATTCGTGTATGTGTCTATTTGAGTCCTTATTTTCGATACTTTTGGGTATATACCTAGGAGTGAAGTTGCTGGATCATATGGTAATTCTATGTCTGACTTATTGAGGAACTGCCAAAAGTATCACCATTTTACATTCCCACCAGCAATGTATGAAAGTTCCAATTTCTCCATATCCTCATCAACACTTTTTTTTTTTTTTAAATATAGCCACCTTACAAGTGATTTTAAACTTTATTATAATTTCTTATCCTTCCATGGGGCATATTTGCAGCCCTCCATTGTGTATTATCTGGGGCAGCTTTGAGTTTTGGTCCATTGCTGGATTAAGGACACTTGTTCCTTGGGAAGAGGGAGTGGGGTGTTCTGTGTGATTTCCTGGTTAATGCTAACAGGGCTCTTTGACCCGTCAGTACTGTGTTGTTTAGGTGCCTGAGAGTGTCAGACTTGGAGTGTTGCTGTTGATTGCTGTGGGCAGTTTTTGTCTTTGTAGGGAAGATTTACAGGTTTATGGCTAGAGTGAGGACTGTTCTTGGAGCTATTTTTACCACATCCAGATAACTCTATTGCAACAAATATAGGATAAGTAATCATTCTTACTATTTTGATGTCAGAAAGAGTACATTAGTAATAATTTCAGTTTTCTGCTGAAAAGAAGCAGTGTCTTCCTCTTTTAGAAAATTATTTTAGACTGCAGAATGTTGGCAAGTTTAAGAGTTTTACTGCCTATTTTATGATAACATTTTCTCCTTTGAGAGACAAATTTACACAATAAAGTATATAAGTAGTTGTATAGAGCAGCAATGTTTAAATACATTGTTATGTGCAGGCTTAACATCCTGACCTAAACTTTTGAAAGAATGTATAAAAGAGGTTGTTTAGTTCACCTAGGGGTGATCAAGGCTACCATATTTATGCCACATTTTCAAATGCCTTAGGCTGCTTTCAGAATCCAGAGGAGGTCTTTAAGTACAAAGATCCAGAGGTAAATATAGAAAGACAGTGGTCCATTCTTTCTATTACTTAACAGTCTCCCTCAGGATGTGAGTTAGGTGCTTGGGTCATGCAATTATAAAAACCAAAGCACAAAAAAACAAAAAACAAAAAAACACCAAAACACAACTTATTGATTGCTCAGGAATGTGGGTTAAGTATTAGGCTGCTACTAACTTTCTCATGCAGTTTCCCAAAGAACCCATTGGGTAGAAACACAAATGTATGGAAATATTTTAACACTACCTGATATTATACTATTTGGAAAGAAATTTTAGCTTTGTTTGGAGGGAAATATTTATTACTAGTGTAAGCACCTCAAAAGATATGTCTTCAAAGTGCTAATAACTCACCTGGTTGGTACAGAAACCATTAGTTAAATAAGAAAATTAATGAAAGACCAGTAGAGATAAAAGGCAAAGAAAGCCTATATTTCATAGTTTTTAGCATATAAACATAGGATTTTAGGAAGCACTATTGTACATGCTTAGTAGGCTTTCAAAAAGTATTTGTAGAATTAATTTGAATAACATAGGAAAGAGAAAATGTTATAAACTGAACTAAAATATTTAACTTAATGAGCCAGCTAATCCAAAGAGGAATCTTTCTTTGTTGCTATCTCCAAAGGAGCTCAATTTTTCTGTTTACCCATCATTCAACAATGTTTATTTAGTGCCTTTTACGTGCCAGGCACAGAGATGAAGCAAGGAGGTGAGACGATGAAAAGACAGGGAATGAGAGGAATGTAAACAAAGATGTGCAGTCATAGAAGTCTACAAAAGTCAGGAGCAGACAGAAGGAAGAAAGAGGAGGAAGACATTAATACTGACAAAGTAACGGTGGCATATTAGAGAAATTAACAAAGAAATGACTCACGCTCAGTTTTGAAGGTAAATGCTGGTTTATCAGAAAGACAATGCCCAAGGAAATTCTGAGTAGCCAGAACAGCATGGGCTAATGTGGAGGCATGAAACAATACAGTGTGCTCAGGAATTACAAATAACTTAACGCTGGTGGTTCTGAAAGTGTAAGGTTTGAGGAGGAATAGTGAAACATGAGGCTGGAAAGATATTCAAGGCCTGGGTCTTGGAGGCTTTATATTCCAAGATAAAGGGCATGGAATTTATCCAGCTGGTAGTGATGAGCCATTTAATTGCCTCAAACAGAGGACTGGCAGTTGAGACTTGGGATTCTTGCTGAGATTTTGTACAGAGCGGCATCTCTCTTAGGACCACACACATTGCCACCTTCTGCAATACTTAAAAAAAATTCAGAGCCCTGAACTGCACCTTAGATCCACTGAATCAGAATTTCCGTGGGGGGAAACTTGGGAATCAGCATGTTCAACCAGATTCTAAAGGATTCCCTTCTACCCTGCAGTTTCAAGCTCAATGCTTCTCAAATTTGGATTGAGGGAGGGGGCAAGACTAAATGCAGGGAGATCATCTAGGAGGTGATGTGATTCTCCAGATGAGAACGTTTGAGCCAGCCACAATAGGGATAGAGGAGAAGAGGATGAACTTGAGAGATACTTTGGAGATAAAATCAAATGCAGTTGGTGATTAGACTGAGTGAAAAGGAGGGTTTCAAGCCAGGTTTCTAGAATAATTGGGTCATGCACAAATAGCTATTATTAATAAATCATAATTTTCCTTTAAATATATGATTTAAAAATTTTATGCATCCTTAAATTTGATTTATTGTTTTTTTGGGGGGGGCAGTTCATTGTTTTGTTGTCACTGAGTTTTGTGGTAAAAATAAATGGAAAAATACGTCAATTTATTGATATCTGTTACAGTCAACTTGTCAGGAAAATATTTCTTTAGTTGTAACTCTCCAAATACCTACTTGCCTCTGTGAATAAAACAAACATATTTAGTTCTGATATTTCTGAAGGTCTAAATCATTATATAACCAAAGCCCTTGGAAGCCTGAGCCAGGAGCTGGAGACACAGTGAGGTTTGGTAGACTGATTTTTCAAGTTGGACAAAACCCAGCAAAATTGTCAAGTATGTACATTTGTCTCTGTCACTGTCTGTTTTCTATCTCTTCCTTTCTGGCTCTGTCCTGAAGAAGAGATTCCTTACATACTACTTGTGTCTATTGTTGTTGCTAACTCTTAACTAATGTACTGACAGATAAGAACCAAAGCTATAATTCTTTCAGGAGTGTGGTGGAGATTATAGTGCTCACCCACTCCTTTGCTTTCCTATACTTCCCAGCTACCTGTGCAGTTAGGTTGTCCATGTGAGTGATTTCTGTCCAGCAGAATGGGGGTGGAAATGATGTATTCTGCTTGTAGGCCTGCATGATCTGCATCTGTGAATCTAAAGCACCCTACACTGTCCATCTTCCATGCTCGCCTTGTCTCATCCCCAATCCTCTTTAAAGGACTCCAGACATCTGCATCTGACTTTGCATGAGCAAGAAATACTTTTATTATGTCAGGCTACTGAGATTCCAGTTTAGTCTGTAGCATAGCACTGTCTACTCTGATCCATGCATAGGTTATTTTAAATTTCATAGATGACTATTAAGGGTATTTAAGTCACAAATACATGGAGCTAATGACAGAATGACAGGCACTGGGGTGACTCTTCTGGGACTAAAGGGGACCCTTTTGGTACAGCCTTAAATCACATCACAAAGTCTACCCTCCTTGAGCCTTAAGGATATTGTATTGACATCAGAATTTGTCTCTTACTTGTTTGGTCCTGCTCCCATCATGTTTTCATTCTTTTGATTTGCAAAATGGGGTGATTAATACCCATGTAATAGGATTATTGAAAGGATTAAAGAGATGCCATATGTAAAATGTCTAGACCGGCGCCTAGCACATAGCAGGTGCCAGAGCCATCCTGGGAGAGCATCAGAGTTGCAATCCCATAATTAACTTCATAAATTTCTGATGTGATTCACAGATGGGTGTTATTTACATTAGTGGCATCTAGTAGTTTTAAGATTCCTGTTTAAAAATGGAACTCTCCAAATTCCAACGTCATAGGGCTCTGACTGCCCTGCCCAAATTGATGCATAGATAAGTGCCCAAATAAAGGGTAACTATTGTATTTTTCTGTTGCTCTTCAAAAGGAGGTGAGGGCAACATTGCCATTTTGAGGACCGATTATTCTCCAGGCTTGGGCCAGAAAGTCTGAATCTCCATGGCTATGCTTGCTAGCTAGGCAGTGCTGTACAACTGATTGGATTGATGCCAGTCTAACTGATTTGTTCTAAAGGCTAGAAAAACTTGATTGAGCCATGGGCATAATAACTACATGTTCTAATCTTGTTTATACTCAACTTGTTTCTTTCTATAGACAATAGCAGGAAGAGTGTTAGACGGGGGTGGGGTGGTAGATTTCAAAAGACTTGAGATAGATCTCCATAGTTCCCAGTTTTACTAGTGTTCCCAGCTTTACTACTGAGACAATGAAAACTTAACCTTTCCAGCTTCATTTTCTCACCTTTGAAATGAGAGCTTGGACTAGTGTATCTTTAAGGACCCCCTAGGATCTAAGGATCTTTTCTCTAATCTATTATAACCCAAACATCATTGAAGTTCCACATGGCTCAGTCTCTGTGCAAGGATAATTCAAAAAATGGTGTGGTACCCCAAAAGTCATTACAGTTCTTAAAGTATTTTTTAGTTTCTCAGTAAACTTCCAAAGTGGAGTGTGCATTTTTCTGGGAGGGTACTCTGTTTAAAAAAATAGCTTTATTGAGATACAATTCACATTACCATACAATTCACCCATCTAAAGTGTACAATTTAATAGATTTTAATATGCATTCTTAATATAGAAAGAGCATCTTAAAATCTCTCTACTTCACTGTCATCCTCATGTCCTTCCCACATGGACATCAGGTGCTCCCCAAAGCTCTGAATCTCCGCCTGACACCTCACAATCCCGCAAACACTCCCTGGCACCCATTTCGCGATTCTCTGGTCTCCCTCCCTCCTTGTCCATTTTTGTATTGTCTCTCTATCTGTTCCTTATTCAGATTCTAAAGAACAAAGGGATGTCCAAAAGCAACCTGGACAGGTAAGAAAATTAATTTCCCCTTTAGTCATACAAGGGGGACATGAGATATGGAGGGAAGACTGTGAAGTCTCACACTGAACTATTCTTTTTTTTTTTTGGCCACGCCTCACGGCTTGCAGGATCTCAGTTCCCTGACCAGGGATTGAACCTGGGCCATGGCAGTGAAAGCCCAGAATCCCAACCACTAGACCACCAGGGAACTCCCATACTGAACTATTCTTATTCCTGTTGTACTATGGGCACAGTGTGACTTGTTCACCCACCTGTTTTTCCTCTCTGTACTTGCAGTCAACTCTGCCCTTATGCATAACTAGAGTGCAGTGTTGTTTCTGAGGAAGACCTAGAGTCTAGGGGACAAACTGTTAAATTAATTTCTTGCAGATTGACACAAATTCCACTTGTCTCATTTGCTGTAACAACTGAAAAGCTGTACTCACATTGGTTACTTCTGCCTAAGGGGAGTGGAGCTCAATAGTATCTCTGGGATTGTGTGGGTATGTCCAGGCAGTGACAGGCCTGCCCTTGCCTGCAGTGGCAGGCCCTGCCTGATAAGGCCACACCATGCCTCTCAGCTCACTGGGAAGTCATCTCCACGCATTGTGAAAATTTCACTGTGACCCAGTCTGTTCAGTGAGTTGTTTTACTGAATTTCATACTGATGAAAATCAACTAAAGAATAAAAATTTATTAAGCACCTACTGTGTTCAAAATATGCCCTAAGTATTCTGTGGTCCCTAGCCTCATGCAGTTTTAAAATGGAGAAGTATATATAAGCACATGGAACATTATCATATTAGACCTAAAAAGACACATCTTTTTTTTTTTTTAAAGGTTTAATTTTTAATTTATTTTTGGCTGCGTTGTGTCTTGGTTGCTGTGAGTGGACTTTCTCTAGTTGCGGTGAGCAGGGGCTACTCTTCGTTGCGGTGCGCGGGCTTCTCATTGTGGTGGCTTCTCTTGTTGCAGAGCATGGGCTCTAGGCGTGCGGGCTTCAGTAGTTGTGGCACGTGGGCTCTCCAGTGCAGGCTCAGTAGTTGTGGTGCACGGGCTTAGTTGCTCTGTGGCATATGGGATCTTCCTGGACCAGGGATAGAACCCGTGTCCCCTGCATTGGCAGGCAGATTCTTAACCACTGCGCCACCAGGGAAGTCCCGACACTTGTCTTTTAGGATAATTTGAATTCTTTTTTTTTTTGAATGGAAAATATCCTTGTAATAAGTTGATTAATAAATAATACATTGCTTACTGTAAAATATTTTGTAACACATAGAATTATGAAGGAGAAAGTATAAAGGATGAGAAATTCTGCTCCCTAGAAATAACTACTGTTAGAGTTTTGATGAGCATTCTTTGAGCCATCTTGCTATGCATACACACACACATATTATACATACATAATTTTACATAAACAGATTTATAATATACTTGCTATTTGTAACCTGCCTTTTTTTGACTCAAAAGTATGTCAGGAAATGGCTTCTCTATCAATAAATGTAGACTGACATCATTATACTTAATTTAAAAATGTATTCAATTTTACCACCATAATTTATTTAACTAATCCCCTATTAATGAAAATTTAAATTATTTCCAATTCTTTAAAATATTACAAATAATCATTGCATATGTGTCCAATTATGCCCTTACATAAATTACCTGGAGGTAGAATTGCGGGGTCAAAGATATGAGCATAATGTCACACTTCCCTCAAAAACCAAACCTTTGATTCAGATACTGTTAGTCCCTGGGGCCACTCTGGAGGCCCCTCAGACAGCCTCTTGTGTGTCTCTGCCAAGGTCATTCTCTAGCTGTGGAGCCCTTCCACAGTCAGGGAGGCAGGAAGCGCCAGAAGTGCCTGGGAGTTAATATGACTCCTAACTAATAAATTATGAGAATTGGTGGATAAATGCCCCAGTTTCTTTGCCCTTTGGTGAGACTATTCTGATATGTGTTCTAGTCCTCGGAGGAATTCAGTCTGTTGCCTGTAATAATATCTTGCTCATTAACTCACTTGTTTGCTTTCCTCCCTTATTGCCTGACTTCCCCACTCCTTTACTCAGCTTCCTGGGATTTGTACTCAAATTCTAGTCTCAGGGTCTGCTTTTGGGGGAACCCAAATGAAGACATCCTTCATATTACAGATGAAAAGTATGGTAGGCACAATAATGGGCCCCCAAAGATGCCCACCTCTTAGTTCCTGGAACCTATGAAAATGTTACCTTACATGGCAACAGGGATTATGCAGATTTAATCACATATTAAGAGCCTTGAGATGGGAAGATTATCCTGGATTACCCGAGTGGCCCCAGTGTAATCATATGAATCCTTAAAAGTGACAGAGGGAGGCAGAAGAGGAGAGTCAGAAGGAAATGTGAAGAATAGTCAGAGGGATGCAGCATTATTGGCTTTGAAGATGAGGAAGAGGGCCATGAGCCCAGAGTTGTGGGCGCCCTCTAGAAGCTGGAAAAGGCAAGGAAATGGATTCTCCCCTAGAGCCTCCAGAAGAGAACCAGGCTTGCTAACATCTTGACTTTAGCGGACCAAGGGGCAGACCAAGACTGTAAACGTCGTGCAGGGTATGTAGTAGGGATGGAGTGTATGGTCAGGCCACTCAAGATGGCTGTTCTCTTGCTCTCTGTGCATCCCCTGC
The DNA here is from genome assembly GCF_965194825.1 of Balaenoptera physalus. NCBI lineage: Eukaryota > Metazoa > Chordata > Mammalia > Artiodactyla > Balaenopteridae > Balaenoptera > Balaenoptera physalus. The sequence goes on from NC_138884.1 coordinate 136,968,593, forward strand.
CTGACCAGTGCCTGCTTCACCTACACCCTACACACATGACTGGCCTTCCTATGTACTTGTCCCAGGCCCCAGCTAGTGATTGTTCTTATCAAAGGGCGTGGTGAGGGGTGTGCCCCTCTACTGGTTCCGCTGGCAACTAACGAGCCCGCCTGATGTCCATTCCCCTATAACTGGCAATCCCCAGCAGCACCCCCCTCCCCTTTTCTGCCTGCCATGCGCCTTACATGGTGGAGTGTTGCTCCAAGACCTTGCTTCAGACGTGTAAGCTCCCCATCCATTAAATCATTGATTTCTCTGTTGCTGACTCTGGGCTCTTTCTTTGGTCTTGAAGCTGGACAAGCGCAGGGCTTGTAGGCCTGTGAGGTGCAGCCCAACATAGCCCAGTAGGACCCATGTTAGACTTCTAACCTACAGAACTATAATATAATAAATTTGTGCCAAGTTTGTGTAATCTGTTATGGCAGCAGTAGAAAACTAATAAAAAAAGTTAAACAATACAAGGCAGCTGATGCCAGAAGCATCATATGGCAGTACTTATGATCCCAAAGGAAGAGCATGAACAATGAGACTTGGAGAAGTAGGAAATCATGAAATGCATTCCTTCCTCTTGAGTACAGTCACAGTTTGCCTGTGGGTGAGCTTAGGGTAGATGACTCAATGACCACTAAACATAGGCCTGTGCCCAGAAACTCTCCCAACAAGCTGAGGGTTTGTGTGAGTTTTAATTTACTTGAAAATTCGGTCAGACTTTAAAAACTTCGGTGTGCATAAAAATTATCTGGGAAAATAAAAGTTAAAGAAAGATCATCTGGGGAATTTGTTAAAAATGCAGATTTTGGATCTTATGTGCCAGAGGTTCTGATTCAAAGGTTTGGAATAGAGCCCAGGGACTGACATTTAAAACTAGGTTATTCTGACACATGTTGCTTTAGGGACTCTCCTATAAAAACCTTTGCTCCTTGGTGGCTGGGGATAGGGTCTCCACGGTGCCTGCTTTGTCAGGCAGGTTGTGGAGGCAACATCAGAAGAGAAGGGAATCACTGGAAATTATCTACTGTGGTATCATGTGCAGAAATCCTAGTTTAGTTTCTGTTTGGGGGAGTCAGTCACAACAGTAATGAGAGTCAACTGAAGCCTGATTTTAATAGATGGAGGTGGCCTGTGTCACCAAAGACAGAGTATCTGGGCTCCTGGACCCCTGAGGATCGTTTGATCTTATGGTTGGTTTGCCTGCAGTAGCATTTCCTCATTTGGCTAATGGGTATATCATTTCCAGATGACCTTGGAGAGCCAGGGCAGTTCAGCTCTTACTCACTGGAAGAAGCACACTCAAACATTTGGAACATCCTAAGGATTACAGATGTGCCGAAGGGTGTCTTGGATCTCCTCCAATTAGGACCGTGGAGGTCACTCAGAAAGAATTCTTGCATTTGCCTCAAGCCTTTTTGAAGGAGGGTCTGTGTTTGTCTAGCTCCATGCAGCTCTCTGAAATGTCAGAAGATGAGAAATGCCTCTCAGCATGAAGGCTTCCAGACACATATGTGACAAGAAATTTGGCATCAGCTTTACAAGTGTCAGATGTCTAGGATAAAGCAATATGGGTATAGTATTTCTAGTGCTATTTTGGTGCCTTGTGCATGAGCCTGCAGCATTAGAAAAACTGCTTTTCAGCTTTGGGTGATAGCCTTACTGGCTCTCGGTGTGCGTGTCTGAAAGTACAGTTGGGTCACAAACTAGTGATGGGCCGCAGCATGTCATCCACAGTCATGGTACCAAGCTTTGAGGAGTGCCTTTGAGGGAACCATGCATACCACAGCCTATGATGACTTGGGTGGTACAGCCAGAGCCCCTCATCAGATGGTGCCTTATAAGCATTAATCAACTTTTGCAACACCTACGTGAAGTTGGTAAACACTTATCCTCACTTTTCAGACAGGGAACTAAAGCATGGAGAGGTCTAACAGACAGGGTCACAGAGTTAGTTGGTTTCCTTACCTATTGTTTAATGATAACAGGTGAATGAGTTCAGAACAAATTTATACTTTATATAATTCAGGGAATATGTCTCCTGGTGAGAGAGCATTTTTGGCAGTTGTGACTCCCTAAAAGACTTAAAGTTCTCAGTCTGGCTGTTAAATGGTTAGGAGCAAATGCCTGGGGCACTTGGCTTAACGACTGTCATGAGTGGTGTGAAAAAATGTGTAAGAAAAAACAAAATATGGTAATGTAGTGAGGTTTTTACAGCAATAATATCCAAATAGGAATATTTTATGTCTAAGGAGTAACCCAGCCCTCTCTCCCAAGATATTTGACTCCTGTGTCTGGCTCCTCTTTTAATTTTATTTCTATTTATTTTTTTTAAAAGTCCAATGATAAGCTGTGGACACCATAGTTTAAGAAGGTCAAAAAGAACTGAAAGTGGTGAGTCCCCCAGATGATTCAAATGTGGAAAAAGAAGACCTGTGAGAAAAGATGAAGGCATTGCTATTAACTTGAGAAAGAAGGTTGATGGAAAATTATGTGGTCTACAAATATATCACAGAGTATTATTTTGTAAAAGTCAAGTTAATTATCTATTGATGGCAAAACTTGAAAAAAATGGTTTTATCCCAGAGCATGAAAGGTTTAAAGAGTCATGAGAAAGAATTTTCTGGTGTGGGACTTCCCTGGTGGCACAGTGGTTAAGAATCCACCTGCCAATGCAGGGGACGCAGGTTCAATCCCTGGTCCGGGAAGATCCCACGTGCCATGCAGCAACTAAGCCTGTGTGCCACAGCTACTGAGCCTGAGCTCTAGAGCCCGTGAGCCACAACTACTGAGCCCGCGTGTCACAACTACTGAAGCCTGTGTGCCCTAGAGCCTGCGCACCGCAACTTCTGAAGCCCGCGCGCTTGGAGCCCACACTCCGCAACAAGAGAAACCACTGCAGTGAGAAGCCCTCACACCTCAACAAAGAGTAGCCCCTGCTCACCACAACTAGAGAAAGCCCTCACGCAGCAACGAAGACCCAACGCAGCCAAAAAAAAAAAAAAAACCAGAAAGAATTTTCTGTTGTGAAAGATGGTTAAAAACCAGAATAGGCTACCCACAAAGGAACTGCCCTTTTCTTAAGGTCTCATATAAGTAGGCGGCATCAGCAAGGCATGGCTAGTTAGCAGGGTTAATGGCTTCACATGGTGTCCCTTGTGCCCTAAGTGGGCTGCCTAGGAGTGATGGTAGTGGGATTTTTTTCTTTGAACTTTTTAGTTTGAAATAATTTTAGACTTATAGAAAAGTTGCAAAAGTAGTACATAGAGGTCCCACATATCCTTTACCAGCTTCTCCTAATGTTAACATTTTACGCAACTATAGTACAATTATCAAAACTAGGAAATTAATATCACTGCAAAGCATGGATGGGGGCTTTTGAGGGGAGGCAGAATAGACAGGGCTATGGATAGCCACAAATCCTTCAGCAGAAGAGATTACTTTTATTTGTTTACTATGTTGCAATTCCACGTGAGACTTTGTTTCATCAAGTGATCCAATTGCAAGAAATTTTAAAACCTTGGCTCTAGGAAGAGGGGTAGTTAGATTGACCTCTACTACCAAGATTTTGTGCTTTTGGTAATTATTTCACCTGTTAAATAATTACAGGGTAAATGTGTTTGGTAAAGACATTTATTAATATAACTCAATGGTACATATACTTTTTGTTGTTGCTTCTTGATCTCTTCAGGCTTGTCCTGCGTTAGGCAGAATCTTTATACTTGCTTTCTCTCCAGCACCAAAAATGATTCCTGGCCCATAGTCTATGCTTAATTAATATTTGTTCATTGAATCAAATTGGCATGCTCACCCTTCTCTCATTTTTTCATATGGCTTGCCCCTTATTCAAATATCTGGTCAGGCCTTACCTGACCGCCATAACTAAAATAACATTGATCTTTTCTCTCTCTCTCTCTTTCTGCTCTGTGCTATTTTTTCCCTTTTATTCAGCGTACTTTTCACTACCTGAAAGATAATTTGTTTGTTAAAAGTGTATGGTCTGTCTCCTACTAACAGTAAGCTCCTTGAGCACAGTGACCTTGTCTTGTTTTTATTCACTCCCTATGCCTAGAATGGTATCTGGTAGCTGGGAGTTTATACGAAACACGTGTTAAAAGAGTGAATGAATGAATGCAGCCGTGGTCACTTGTACTTTGAAGAGACAAATAGTCAACTTCAGAAATCTCCACTTAAGCATCACTGACTTTACAATTTGCATATCTGAAAACAATCAGTTTGGCTATTTTTTTCAGTCAGATCACTGTATTTATAAATTTCCTTATGCCTCTCACTGATGTTTGAAAATTATTTCTTATTTTAATCTCAAATAGTGATATTGCAGTTGGTAACCCCATAAGCATATATTTTGAAAGAAAAAGGATAAATTCTGTCAAACCCTTTGAGCTCTAAAAAAGTTGAAAACTACATTCAAGATGGTTGCATTGTCATTATTAATTAGTGTTATGCAAAAGCAAAAGAATCACATAGCCCTGTCAGTGTCACGGGAATCATACCACCCACCAGATTAATAGGGACTCAGATCGCATTAAATGAATTAAAATTATTCAAAATATTATGCATGTGGGCATCCCATCACATGACAACTGGGTCATTTCTTAGGTCCAGCATTGTATGTACACAGAGAAGGATTCAAATGTTGTTATCTGTCTATATGCATGTGAGTGAAGCACCTAATGTATACCTGCTATTTTTTTTTTTTTAACATTCTTTGTGCACAAAGGAAAAAAAAATCCTCATGGTGGCTCAATTGTGCAAGGTTTTGGAGAGGGCAGTTTAGGGCAGCTCAGTCTAGAGCACTATGATTTCATCATGGCATTTATGATTTAAGAGCTGGATAGAGGCTTCCTATCCTATACTGCATGTGGTAGGCAGAATAATGATCTCCAAAGTTGCATGTCTGAATCCTTGGAACCTGTGAATATGTTAGGTTACGTGGCAAAAGGGAATTAAGTTTCACAAAAAAATTAATATTACTAGTCAGTTGACCTTAAAATGGGGAGATTATCCTGAATTATTTGAGTGGGCCCAAGGTAATCACAGTGAAAGAGAGAGGCAGAAGAAAGTGTCAGAGTGTAGTGATGTGAGAAAGGATGGTCATTGCTGGCTTTGAAGTTGGAAGAGGGTCATGAGCCAAGCTCTAGGGCAGCCTCTAAAAGCTAGAAAAGGCAAGAAAATGGATTCTCCCTTAGACCCTCCAGAAAGGAATGCAGCCTTTGTCTGGTAAGACCTATTTCTGACTTCCAGAACTGTAAGATAATAGATTTGTGTTATTTTAAGCCACCAAGTTTGTTGTAATTTGTTACAGTAGCAATAGGAAACTAATATACAAAGTCTCATTCATATCCCTGTAAGACCCTCCCACACAAAATTCTCATTCACATTCCTATAAGACCCACCACCAGACCTACCCAACTTTATCTGCCTCTCCTATAGCATTTCTGCTTTTCTGCTCCTTCTCACACCCTAGCTGTTAACCCACATGTGGGTTTCTATGATTGAGAAAGCATTTCTCCCTCTTGCTGGAATGAATCTGTGTGAACATGGCTTATTCTTCCCATGAACTACTAGATCAACCTTGATGGCCCCGAATCTTCAGGTGCCCAGATGTTTTTTTTTGTTTTGTTTTTTTTAAAATTTTATTTATTTATTTATTTATTTATTTATTTATTTATTTATTTATTTATGGCTGTGTTGGGTCTTCGTTTCTGTGCGAGGGCTTTCTTCTAGTTGTGGCGAGTGGTGGCCACTCTTCATCGCGGTGCGCGGGCCCCTCACCATCGCGGCCCTCTTGTTGTGGAGCATAGGCTCCAGACGCACAGGCTCAGTAATCATGGCTCATGGGCCCAGCTGCTCCGCGGCACGTGGGATCTTCCCAGACCAGGGCTCGAACCCGCGTCCCCTGCATCGGCCGGCAGATTCTCAACCACTGTGCCACCAGGGAAGCCCAGGTGCCCAGATGTTAAAAGAGTTTAACCAAGATGAATTGAATTTTTGCCATGTGCCAGTACTGATGTCATGAAGATGAGGAACATTAAAAAGCTTATTTTTACGGACACATATGTTGACTAGTTGAAGAGAGATACACAGAAGCATTTACAAAACAACATGCCATATTCTATAACTGAAATATGTTTAGAATACTGAAAGAATTGAGGGAAAGGAATGACTGACTGCTTAATGGGGTAGATACGAGGATCACAGATTGGATTTCGGTGAAACTTCTCAGATAAGGGATGTGTGTGGGCTCAGTCATGAACGATGAGGCAGCAAAAATATCCAAGGCCTCTGCTTCCTTTATGGAATAGGCATATTCCATAAATATCAGAAAAATTTTAAGATTATTTTGCTTTACCTTTGGAAATAATAATTGGCAAGATGTAACAAAAGTACAGAATAAAGATGGCAACAGGACACACAGAGACAGATCTGGAGTCTGGCAATGCTCTCACTGGGCACCAGTATAGACTGGCCAATACAGCAGTCCCTGAATCATTGTGTATGCAGGCAGATCAAGATTCGCGTGGGCAAATGAAGTGATTCCAACGACATTAACACACTGATAGCAGTTAAGTGCACTGCTTGTTCAACAATTCTTCAGTAGACTAAAAAATATTTGTTTAAAGTAATGAGAAACCGAAAACATTTTTTTTCATTGAAAATATTTTATTTGAATAAAGCATAAAATAAATTTATACTATTATAATTTATGTCAATCCCTACATTATGCTTACGTTTTATTTATTTATTTATTTTTCTTTACTACAAACTTTTACTATGGTAATATGTGTTGTGAATGATCATAAGATACATTTAACATATAGCGTTTCCCATACGTAGTTTTCCCCAGGGCTCTTCCTTTGGGAAGCATCTCCTGGAAGTATGGTTGCTCACAACACACTTTTGGAAGAGTGAAATTAATCTCACTGTCAGGGGATTGTTTTTACCCAAATGAAGGCTGTAGATTTTCCCCTGATGAGGTTATTTGGTTAGCCTTTACCAGCCGGCCATAATGATTTTTTTTTTGTATGTATATATGTCAATCCCAATCTCCCAATTCATACCCGCCCCCACCTTCCCCCCTTGGTGTCCATAGGTTTGTTCTCTACATCTGTGTCTCTATTTCTCCCTTGCAAACTGGTTCATCTGTACCATTTTTCTAGATTCCACATACATGTGTTAAAATACGATATTTTTCTCTTTCTGACTTACTTCACTCTGTATGACAGTCTCTATGTCCATCCACATCTCTACAAATGACCCAGTTTCATTCCTTTTTATGGCTCAGTAATATTCCATTGTATATATGTACCACATCTTCTTTATCTATTCGTCTGTCGATGGGGATTTAGGTTACTTCCATGACCTGGCTATTGTAAATAGTGCTGCAATGAACATTGGGGTGCATGTGTCTCTTTGAATTATGGTTTTCTCTGGGTGTATGCCCAGTAGTGGGATTGCTGGGTCATATGGTAATTCTATTTTTAGTTTTTTAAGGATCCTCCGTACTATTCTCCATAGTGGCTGTATCAGTTTACATGCTCACCAACAGTGCAAGAGGGTTCTCTTTTTTCCACACCCTCTCCAGAATTTGTTGTTTGTAGAGTTTCTGATGATGCCCATTCTAACTGGTGTGAGGTGATACCTCATTGTAGTTTTGATTTGCATTTCTCTAGTCATTAGTGATGTTGAGCAGCTTTTCATGTGCGTCTTGACCATCTGTATGTCTTCTTTGTAAAGATATCTATTTAGGTCTTCTGCTCATTTTTTGATTGGGTTGTTTGTTTTTGTAATATTGAGCTGCATGAGCTATTTATATATTTTGGAGATAAATCCTTTGTCAGTTGCTTCATTTGCAAATATTTTCTCCCATTCTGAGGGTTGGTTTTTCGTCTTGTTTATAGTTTCCTTCGCTGTGCAAAAGCGTTTAGGTTTCATTAGGTCCCATTTGTTTATTTTTGTTTTTATTTCCATTTCTCTAGGAGGTGGGTCAAAAAAGATCTTGCTGTGATTTATGTCAAAGAGTGTTCTTCCTCTGTTTTCCTCTAAGAGTTTTATAGTGTCTGGTCTTACATTTAGGTCTTTAATCCATTTTGAGTTTATTTTTGTGTATGGAGTTAGGGAGTGTTCTAATTTCATTCTTTTACATGTAGCTGTCCAGTTTTCCCAGCACCACCTGTTGAAGAGACTGTCTTTTCTCCATTGTGTATCCTTGCCTCCTTTGTCTTAGATTAGTTGACAAAGGAGTGTGTGGGTTTATCTCTGGGCTTTCTAACCTGTTCCATTGATCTATATTTCTGTTTTTGTGCCAGTACTATATTGTCTTGATTACTGTAGCTTTGAAGTATAGTCTGAAGTCAGGGAATCTGATTCCTCCAGCTCCGTTTTTTTTTCCCCTCAAGATTGCTTTGGTTATTCGGGGTCTTTTGTGTCTCCATACAAATTTTAAGATTTTTTGTTCTAGTTCTGTAAACAGTGTCATTGGTAATTTGATGGAGATTGCATTGAATCTGTAGATTGCTTTGGGTAGTATAGTTATTCTCACATGATATATCTTCCAATCCAAGAACATGGTATATCTCTCCATCTGTGTGTGTCATCTTTGACTTCTTTCATCAGTGTCATACAGTTTTCTGAGTACAGGTCTTTTACCTCCTTAGGTAGGTTTATTTCCAGGTATTTTATTCTTTTTGTTGCAATTGTATATGGGAGTGTTTCCTTAATTTCCCTTTCAGATTTTTCATCATTAGTGTATAGGAATGCAAGAGATTTCTGTGCATTAATTTTGTATCCTGCTACTTTGCCAAATTCATTGATTAGCTCTAGTGGTTTTCTGGTGGCATCTTTAGGATTATCTATGTATAGTATCATGTCACCTGTGAACAGTGCCAATTTTACTTCTTCTTTTCCAACTTGTATTCCTTTTATTTCTTTTTCTTCTCTGATTGCCATGGCTAGGACTTCCAAAACTATGTTGAATAATAGTCATGAGGGTGGACATCTTTGTCTTATTCCTGATCTTACAGGAAATGCTTTCAGTTTTTCACCATTGAGAATGATGTTTGCTGTGGGTTTGTCATATATGGCCTTTATTATGTTAAGGCAGTTTCCCTCTGTGCCCACTTTCTGGAGAATTTTTGTCATAAATCGGTGTTGAATTTTGTCAAAAGCTTTTTCTGCATCCATTGAGATGATCATATGGTTTTTTTCTTTTTTTTTCTTTTTTTTTTTTTATAAATTTATTTATTTATTTATTTATTTGACTGTGTTGGGTCTTCATTTCTGTGCGAGGGCTTTCTCCAGTTGCGGAGAGCGGGGGCCACTCTTCATCGCGGTGCGCGGGCCTCTCACTGTCACAGCCTCTCCCGTTGCGGAGCACAGGCTCCAGACGCGCAGGCTCAGTAGTTGTGGCTCACGGGCTTAGTTGCTCCGCGGCATGTGGGATCTTCCCAGAACAGGGCTCGAACCCGTGTCCCCTGCATTGGCAGGCAGATTCTCAACCACTGCACCACCAGGGAAGCCCCGATCATATGGTTTTTATTGTTCAATTTGTTAATATGGTGTATCATGTTGATTGATTTGCATTATTGAAGAATCCTTGCATCCCTGGGATAAATCCCACTTGATCATGGTGTATGATCCTTTTAATGTGCTGTTGGATTCTGTTTGCTAGTATTTTGTTGAGGATTTTTGCATCTATATTCATCAGTGATATTTGTCTGTAATTTTCTTTTTTTTTGTAGTATCTTTGCCTGGTTTGGTATCAGGGTGATGGTGGCCATGTAGAATGAGTTTGGGAGTGTTCCTTCCTCTGCAATTTTTTGGAAGAGTTTGAGAAGGATAGGTGTTAGTTCTTCTCTAAATGTTTGATAGACATCACCTGTGAAGCCATCTGGTTCTGGACTTTTGTTTGTTGGAAGATTTTTAATCACAGTTTCAATTTCATTACTTGTGATTGATTGGTCTATTCATATTTTCTATTTCTTCCTGGTTCAGTCTTGGAAGGTAATACCTTTCTAAGAATTTGTCCATTTCTTCCAGGTTGTCCATTTTATTGGCATAGAGTTGCTTGCAGTAGTCTCTTATGAGGCTTTGTATTTCTGTGGTGTCTGTTGTAACTTCTCCTTTTTCATTTCTAGCTTTACTGATTTGAGTCCTCTCCCTCTATTTCTTGATGAGTCTGGCTAAAGGTTTATCAATTTTGTTTATCTTCTCAAAGAACCAGGTCTTAGTTTTATTGATCTTTGCTATTGTTTTCTTTGTTTCTATTTCATTTATTTCTGCTCTGATCTTTATGATTTCTTTCCTTGTACTAAATTTGGTTTTGTTTGTTCTTCTTTCTGTAATTCCTTTAGGTGTAAGGTTAGATTGTTTATTTGAGATTTTTCTTGTTTCTTGAGGTAGGATTGTATTGCTATAAACTTCCCTCTTAGAACTGCTTTTGCTGTATCCCATAGGTTTTGGATCGTCGTGTTTTCATTGTCATTTGTCTCTAGGTATTTTTTTATTTCCTCTTTGATTTTTTCAGTGTTCTCTTGGTTATTTAGTAACGTACTGTTTAGCCTCCATGTGTTTGTGTTTTTTACTTTTTTTTTTCCCCTGTAATTTATTTCTAACCTCATAGCATTGTGGTCGGAAAAGATGCTTGATATGATTTCAATTTTCTTAAATTTACCTAGGCTTGATTTTGACCCAAGATGTGATCTATCCTGGAGAATGTTCTGTGTGCACTTGAGAAGAAAATGTAATCTGCTGTTATCGGATGGAATATCCTATAAATATCAATTAAATCTATGTGGTCTATTGTGTCATTTAAAGCTTGTGTTTCCTTATTAATGATCTGTCCATTGGTGTAAGTGAGGTGTAGAAGTCCCCTACTATTATTGTCTTACTGTTGATCTCTTCTTTTATAGCTGTTAGCATTTGCCTTATGTATTGAGGTGCTCCTATGCTGGGTGCATATATATTTATAATTGTTATATCTTCTTCTTGGATTGATCCCTTGATCATTATGTAGTGTCCTTCCTTGTCTCTTGTAACATTCTTTATTTTAAAGTTTATTTTTTCTGATATGAGTATTGCTACTCCAGCTTTCTTTTGATTTCCATTTGCATGGAATATCTTTTTCCATCCCCTCGCTTTCAGTCTGTATGTGTCCCTAGGTCTGAAGTGGGTCTCTTGTAGACAGCATATATATGGGTCTTGTGTTTGTATCCATTCAGCAAGCCTATGTCTTTTGGTTGGAGCATTTAATCCATTCACATTTAAGGTAATTATTGATATGTATGTTCCTATGACCATTTTCTTAATTGTTTTGGGTTTGTTTTTGTAGGTCCTTTTCTTCTCTTGTGTTTCCCACTTAGAGAAGTTCCTTTATCATTTGTTGTAGAGCTGGTTTGGTGGTGTTGAATTCTCTTAGCTTTTGCTTGTCTGTAAAGCTTTTGATTTCTCCATCAAATCTGAATGAGATCCTTGTTGGGTAGTGTAATCTTGGTTGTAGGTTCTTCCCTTTCATCACTTTAAATATATCGTGGCACTCCCTTCTGGCTTGTAGAGTTTCTGCTGAGAAATCAGCTGTTAACCTTATGGGAGTTCCCTTGTATGTTATTTATCATTTTTCCCTTGTTACTTTTAATAATATTTCTTTGTCTTTAATTTTTGTCAGTTTGATTACTAAGTGTCTTGGATTGTTTCTCCTTGGGTTTATCCTGCTTGCAACTCTCTGCACTTCCTGGACTTGGTGGCTATTTCCTTTCCCATGTTAGGGAAGTTTTCAACTATAATCTCTTCAAATGTTTTCTCGGGTCCTTTCTCTCTCTCTTCTCCTTCTGGGACCCCTATAATGTGAATGTTGTTGCGTTTAATGTTGTCCCAAAGGTGTCTTGGGCTGTCTTCATTTCTTTTCATTCTTTCTTCCTTATTCTGTTCCACGGCAGTGAATTCCACCATTCTGTCTTCCAGGTCACTTATCTATTCTTCTGCCTCAGGTATTCTGCTATTGATCCCTTCTAGTGTATTTTTCATTTCAATTATTGTATTGTTCATCTCTGTTTGTTTGTTCTTTAATTCTTCTAGATCTTTGTTGAACATTTCTTGCATCTTCTCAATCTTTGCCACCATTCTTTTTCCGAGGTCCTGGATCATCTTCACTATCATTATTCTGAATTCTTTTTCTGGAAGGTTGCCTATCTCCGCTTCATTTAGTTGTTTTTCTAGGGTTTTATCTTGTTCCTTCATCTGGTACATAGTCCTCTGCCTTTTCATTTTGTCTCTTTCTGTGAATGTGGTTTTCGTTCCACAGCCTGCAGGATTGTAGTTCTGTAGACAGTTTCTGCTGTCTGCCCTCTGGTGGATGAGGCTATCTAAGAGGGTTGTGCAAGCTTCCTGATGGGAGGGACTGGTGGTAGGTGGAGCTGGGTGTTGCTCTGGCAGGCAGAGTGCAGTAAAACTTTAATCTGCTTGTCTGATGATGGGTGGGGCTGGGTTCCCTCTGTGTTGGTTGTTTGGCCTGAGGCGACCCAGCACTGGAGCCTACAGGCTCTTTGGTTGCACTAATGGTGGACTCCGTGCGGACTCACACTAAGGAGTACTTCCCAGAACTTCTACTGCCAGTCTCCTTGTCCCAGCAGTGAGCCACAGACACCCCCCGCCTCTGCAGGAGAGCCTCCAACACTAGCAGGTAAGTCTGGTTCAGTCTCCTGTGGGGTCACTGCTCCTTTCCCTGGGTCCTGGTGTGCACACTACTTTGTGTGTGCCCTCCAAGAGTGGAGTCTCTGTTTCCCCCTATCCTGTTGAATTCCTGCAATCAAATCCCGCTAACCTTCAAAGTCTGATTCTCTCGGGATTCCTCCTCCCATTGCTGGATGCCCAGGTTGGGAAGCCTGACTTGGGGCTCAGAACCTTCACTCCAGTGGGTGGATTTCTGTGGTATAATTGTTCTCCAGTTTGTGAGTCACCCACCCAGTGGTTATGGGATTTGATTTTATTGTAATTGTGCCCCTCCTACCGTCTCATTGTGGCTTCTCCTTTGTCTTTGGATGTGGGGTATCTTTTTTGGTGAGCTCCAGTGTCTTCCTGTTGATGATTGTTCAGCAGTTATTTGTGATTCTGGGGCTCTCGCAAGCGGGAGCGAGCACACGTCCTTCTACTCTGCCATCTTCTCGAAAACATTTCTTATTCATATTATAAAAATATGTTTCTCGTGCCTTCAACTAATAGTTCTGTGTTTATGATTCTCAAATATATCTATCTCTAGTCATTAGTTCTCACTTTTACTCTAGTCCCTGATTGAAAACCCTTACAGGACATTTCTAATTAGAAGTTCTCTCATTACATCAGATATGTAAACATTTACATGTTTACATATCTAAAACCAAATTAATATTATCCAAGAGCCCCAGTAATCTTTCCCCAAATCTCAATTTCTGTTATGGATATCACTAATATTATAGTCCCCAGGATTTTCTAAATTGAGAATAAGTTATAGCAGAAAAAATTCTGGAATAGTTGTTCAAGATTTGGGGGTTTAGTTTAGATTCTGCTGCTCACACATACATACTTTTGGTTAATTCACATAACCTTCAGGATCTTTCCTCATGGGCAAAATGAAGGACCTGGGCTGGAAGCTAGGTGGTTCACTTATTTATTTAACAAATATATTTTCAGCATCTACAATGTGTCGGTCAGTCATTAAGAGACTGGTGTGGGGGTATGACAGTGACAGAGCTGGGCCCAGATCCCAACATCACAGACCTATTCTCCAAAAAACTCTTGCATCAGTCTTTCACTAAGTCCATTGATTCCATCCTCAGGGTATCTCTGGTTGGGCTCTTGCTTCTGTCTCCTGCTGCTGTCATTTTAGTCAAGGCAGGCCCTCTCTGCCTTGTGCTGGGGTGCCTGCCAGAGACTCCTCCATGTCTCTCTCCATTCTCCCCATACTAAGCCATGCTGCACAGTGCACTCTTAACAGGTGACTCTCCTCCTCAAGAATCTAATGCTTCCTATTGCCTCTTATAAACAATGTCTCATTTTTTAGACAATTGTCAAGGGTCTTCCTGTAGTTTGTCCTTACTTCACGTCTAACTTTATTGTCCAACATGAAACCCATCTTTTGTCAGGCCAGTGTCCTCATTCTTCCCCAAACAAGGCTCAGATCTACATCTCTGCACTTGGTGAGTCTCCCTCCTGAGACATTTCCTTCTCCTATCTCACCTCCTGACTAACCACACTCCCTCAAGGCTCAGTGAAAGCTGCAAGTTGTCTCGGAAGCCTTCCCCAGAACCCACAGGCCACCATCCCCACTCTCTCATTTATTTTCCAAGACCCTTAGAGTATATTTTTTGTACTTTGGACATTTGGCTACAGAATATTATAGTATACTTATTTGTTAAATATGTAGGTCTTATAACTTGAATATGTTTGGGAGCTCTTTAAGCACAGGGACAGTCAGATGTTTTTTTTGTGGCCCAGCCCAGTTCAGGAACATAAGAGTCAAGGTTAAGACTGTGAACTCATAAATCTGGCTGCCTGAGTTCTTAACATGGCTTCATGTTTTCCTGGCTGTGTGACCACAGGTGATTTACTTATCCTCTCTGAGCTTTCTGTTTTCTTATTTGCAAAATTGGGACAACCATATTACCTGCCCAAGTTACTCAGCAGTTAATGTGAGTAAAGGGTTTAGAACAGATCTTGGAATATATTGAATGCTCAAGAAGTGTTAGCTTAGCTTCATTGGATTTTTGTTAGAATTTAACAGAATAATTCATGTAAAATCCTTAGCATAGTGCCCGGCTTGTAGTAAGTATTCAGTAAATATTAACTATTGTTATCATTATTCTATTTAGTGGGAGAGGAGGCTTTGTGGAAAAAAAAATGGCCAAAGTCATAATTGTTGTCAAATATTTAAAATTTATGAGGTAGCATGATAATGATCTCTATTTTTTAAAGATGAGGAAACTGAGGTTTAGAGAGGTTAAGTAATTTGACGAGGTCACACACCTGGAAAGTGATGGAGCAGATTAAACAACCAGGAAGGCCAACTGCAGAATCTACACCTTTTAAACCATTATTCTTATGCCTCTGATTCTGGACTAGGCAACGTAGGGGAAATTTTGATCTGGTAGTGAAAATAAACATAGAATTTGGGTTTTCACAGTCCTATTTCCCATCCTGGCTTTACCACTTACCTGGGCAAGATATTTAATCCTTCAGAGGTTATGTTTCCTTATCTGTAAGATGAGGACAGTAATACCTCCTTCATATGATTGTAGTGGGAATTAAAGAGGTAACATAAGTAAAGCTTCCAGCACAAGACCTGGCCTTTAGTAAGTATTCAGTACATTTTGGACTCCTTTCTCTCCCTTTTGAAAATTTGAGCTAAAGGTTATACTTTTTAGTGCCTTTAATTAGTCTGCGATGTGAACTAAAATGCAGCATAGCAACCAGATACGCAGTCTGTAGGACTCAGCACTCTGTTGCCCTGACTTTGTGTTATAAATAACCAGACATGGCTGGTATTCATGACATGTGAACACCTGGCACAACTTATTCATGACCGCTGTCCATGCAGCATTCCTAACTAGATGGAGTTCTTTCCACAAGTTGTGGCACGTTCCAGCAGGGAAAGCCTTTTGCCAAGCAGGTGGGGGTGAGTAAAGAATTTGAGATTGCAAATATATTCTGAGTTGGGAATGCTCGATTGTGCATGTGAAGAGCAGAGAATGCTGGGACTTTGAACAAGCATTTCAGTGAGTCTTTTGAAGGGCATATCCCTCTTTGATGAGTATGCCACGGGAATTTTCCAAGGATTGTTTTACTTTAGTCTTTGGACTGAGTTGGTGGTGACACAATCTGTGGTTGAAAATAGCATGAATAATTAGGTTAGAGAGAACATTAATGTCCCAGAATGTTAATAAAGCCAGCTACTAGGAATTCATAGGTAGGAATTCCCTTCCCAAACTTGATTCCTAAGTAGGCACAAGTTATATGATATGTTTCAACAGCCAGTAAGAGAAAACATCAGCCTCTTGCATATGTTGTAACCTTCAAGTAGGCAGTACAGAGGCTACACTTTCCTTTTCTTCCTTTTAAAAATTTAATGAAGACGTGTTATCTTACACAGAGTGGATGATCCCCTGTGACTTCACTGCTCCCTCTAAGGGACATCTGCTGGCTGGTACAGTCAGCAAAGACAATCAGCACCTTGGGTTTCCATGTGCTTTCCTGTTCTGTTTCCCACCTGAGCTCTCATTTCAAAGGTCCTTCATAATAGAAGTCTATCCCATTTCATGGGATTAATTTAGGCATTAAATTATTTCCTAAATATATCCTGCATAATAATTTGCATCAACATATTTGAAATATTTCACATCTGTGATAGAATGAAAGCAGTTGATCATTAAGAATAAAACACTCAAAATATCTACATACAAAAATGTGGTGATTTTGTCAGAGAGACTAGCTTAAGCAAGTAGTGCTCTGAATGTAGATTGTCTGAGTTCAAATTCTGGCTCTGCCACTTATTAGTTGCGTTGTCTTAAGCAGGCACTTAACCTGTCTGAGCCTCATAGGGCTGTCATGAGGATAAAATGAGACAATATATGTAAAGCCGTAACAGAGTGCCTCTCAATAAATGTCAGCTATTTTTGTTATTGTTAATATCAGTATTACAATGGTCTACAAGGTTGGACTCTCCAAGAGGGAAATGAGATGGTACTTAAGAAGCCCCTGGGACTTCCCTGGTGGCACAGTGGTTAAGAATCCGCCTGCCAATGCAGGGGACATGGGTTTGAGCCCTGGTTCGGGAAGATCCCACATGCTGCGGAGCAAATAAGCCTGTGCACCACAACTACTGAGCCTGCACTGTAGAGCCTGTGAGCCACAACTACTGAGCCTGCACACCACAACTACTGAAGCCCACATGCCTAGAGCCCATGCTCTGCATCAAGAGAAGCCACCGCAATGAGAAGCCTGTGCACTGCAACGAAGAGTAGCCCTCACTCGAATGAAGACCCAACGCAGCCAAAAATAAAATATAAGTAAATAAATAAATTTATTTTAAAAAAAAAAGCTCTGTACTTGAAACTGACTAAGCATATCCTTCTGAAGAAACTTGCTTATCTGTAAAGAAAATGGTTGGATGAAGAAGACTGGGATTCTTTTTCTGCCCTTTGAATGGCTAGGAGAACGACAAGGGGGAAAAGGAGTAGAAGTTGGTTGATGGTATTGTCATCTCTATTAGTCTCTCAACTTATCCAGTAAAAAGATGACATCATAAAAGAGAAATTCAGGTTAGATTTGCTCAAGCACCTGCTTCTTCACAAAGTCTCTGAGGATTCCATCTATCTGTCCATCCATGCATGCCTCCATCCATCTAAATACTTGTTGATCATCTACTATATTTCAGGGACCTAGCATTTTGCTGAGGCTACAAAGATAAACAGAACCAAGTTCCATCCCTTAAGACATTTACAGACTGGTAGGGGAGACAGATATGAAAACAAATGGTTTTAAGGCATTTACAGACTAATAGGGGAGAGGGATAAGAAAACAGCAAATGACTTAAAAGAAAATAATAATAGAGGAACATACAAAATACCAAGGAAACTCAGAGGGAGGTATTATCTTTATTTGGCTTTTACTGAATTCTAAGCAGTTTGCAAATGTGAGTGCATCATTGCAGTAATAACAATGTTTGAGAAAAAAAAAAGAGATACTTCCACCTGAAATGTACATATCTATTGTATGACACATTCTGACTTCAGAAATAAGAATGGGGGCTTCCCTGGTGGCGCAGTGGTTAAGAATCCGCCTGCCAATGCAGGGGACACAGGTTCGAGCCCTGGTCTGGGAAGATCCCACATTCCGCGGAGCAACTAAGCCCGTGTGCCACAACTGCTGAGCCCGTGTGCCGCAACTACTGAAGCCACGTGCCTAGAGCCTGTGCTCCACAACAAGAGAAGCCACCGCAATGAGAAGCTTGTGCGCCGCAACAAAGAGTAGCCCCCGCTCTCCACAACCAGAGAAGAGTCTGCGCGCAGCAACAAAGTCCCAACTCAGCCGAAAATAAAATTAAATAAATTTATTAAAAAAAAAGAAAGAAAGAAGAATGGGTAAAAACTCTGTACCTTGCCCTTAAGAGAATACAGAAGTTGGAAGACAGGATTCTTAAGGAGTCTCTCAGAGCACCCCTCCAATGTGCCTGTCTATGGAGAGGTGTGTAAAGATTTAGGAACGGTCTTGCTGGGATTTAGCCTCCTGAAGTATCAAAGATGGCACCTCCTGATGGCTGAGGACTCAGAAGGTATCACAGAGGAGGGTGTAATTGAGCACAGAGCTGAGAGTAGGTAGAATCTTGAGTGATGGGCTGGAATTCTCCAACATTCCTAGCTGTAGTGAGTGTTCCATGCCAGAAGCTGAAAGGAGCAGCTTAGACCTCGTCGTAGGCCCTTCCCTCTCTTCTCCAAACAAGGGTCCCCCAACCCCAGTTCAGGAAGTTAGTGTCTCAGAAAGGATTAATTGATTTAGAGCCTTTCCTTGCGAAGAGGCTTGGAAGAGCCATGGGTCCAAAGTCTTTGAGATAAACCAACTGCTGGGCTCCTGCTAGGAGGTCATCGATGCCTGAAGGTCATGTCTGATTACTTTTGTAAAAACACATCCTTGTTGACTTCAAAGTAAATAAAAACTTCAAAGGTGGTAATCCAACAGTTGTGTAGTTGGCTGTGTCCTTATGAACTGTGGACAGACACTGAAACAGGCAGGTGTCAGGCAACTTTCTGGACCACAGATTAAACCTATGAGTGTGCTGCTAATTTCAGTGTGATTATGGTACCAGTAAAAAGCTCTCAAGTCTTCTGAAGCATGAGAGGCACCATGACTTACTGGATAAAATAGGAGCTTTGCACAGCTACTGGCTAGTCTTTTATATAGACAAATTAACTTTCGGTAAATAAATTCTATGAGCCTGTAAAAACAGTGAGAACATTTACTTTAGTGGTTGTTGTGAATATTAAACTATTTGATATGGCCCAGAATAATACCTGGCAAAAAAAAAAAAAAAAAAAAGGATTTACTTTTAGATTTCCCTTGCTGGATGTGGCAGCCAGTCATTAAATAATTCTCCAGTGATTCATTCTCAAGGTATAACAATAGTGAATGTTTACTGAGTGTTTACCGTGTGCCAGATATTATACTGGCTGCTTTACAATGTTATCTCATTCACTCCTTGTTATAAGGCTTTTTGAGATAACAGTATTATCCCTATTTTATAGATAAGGAAACTGAGGCTTAGACAGGTTTAGTAGTTTACCCAAGTTCACAGAGGTACCTAAGTATTAGAGCTAGGATTCTCTCCTAGGAGGTCTGACTCTGGAGCACATGTGTCTAGCCACAGTATTATGACATACATGGACTTGGTAAGTGAGGACACGTAGAGCTGTGGCATTCTCTCCTGCACTGTGAGCACCACTGTGGTCTGTGATCAAGAGAGCCCTGAAAGGGGGCTTACCTGGTGGCGCAGTGGTTGAGAATCTGCCTGCCAATGCAGGGGACACGGGTTCGAGCCCTGGTCTGGGAAGATCCCACATGTCGCGGAGCAACTAGGCCCGTGAGCCACAACTACTGAGCCTGTGCGTCTGGAGTCTGTGCTCCGCAACAAGAGAGGCTGCGATAGTGAAAGGCCCGCGCACTGCGATGAAGAGAGGCCCCCACTTGCCGCAACTAGAGAAAGCCCTCACACAGAAACGAAGATCCAACACAGCTAAAAATAAATAAATTAATTAATTAATTAAAAAAAAAAAAGAGAGCCCTGAAGGAAACATGCTACCATTCTGGGGTCTGGTGGGTTACAGGTTTGTGAACATTAGGCCCAGAATCCTAGACAAAAACTTAGGATTTCCATAGACTGGCAAGGAAGGGACTGTATTCTGTGGTTTGAAGTATAGAGTAAGGGTCATAGGAGGACTGTCCATGATCACACAAGTGGCAGCTACCCTGTAACTATAATAGAAAGGCTGGCGGAGGGTGGTGGTGTTGAGGTCCTTCACTATTTAAATCCATGAGGGAACGGGGAGATACTATCATCAACGATATCTCATGTGTACCCACAGGCTGATGAAATTTAGATTGTATGGTTTTTATTACTCTAATTGTTTTTAACAGTATGAAGGTTCTCTCCTTCTGGCTATATAGATGGACTGGTGAGAATGTTGGGTCTGGGAACTCAAGGAGGCTATTTCACTCTCTCTGTGTAGTCTGAAGTTGCCACAGTGGCCTCAAAGCGGTAGCTTTGGTTGAAACAACTTTCTCAAAATTTTCTTATGACTTTGTAGTCCTAGTCTTTAGTTTGAGAAAGAGACTCAGTTTGTTTCTTTTCCTGAACTAGACACTATTATAGCTGTGTTCAGTGATACCAAGGATGTATCTGATCAGACAGATATTAATATTGCCCAATATTGGGTAGGATATGAAGGAAGTGGGAGCCACAATCCTGTCCTCAAGGATATTTTAATTTTCATTAAAGGGAAAACCAGAACACCACTAGCAAAGATTAATTGCTGTTTTAAGGATTAAGATCGCAAAGTGGAGTTAGTTGAAATACTTTATGAGGAAACTCATGAAATTTTACTGGCAAAATTATTTCAACATTTACAGGTCTGAACACTTGACATTTGGTTGTGAGCCTAACTGAATGTTTATGAACAGAGAATGATGATTAATAACTATTTCTCCAAAGAGGTTGAAATGTTTGGGAGGGATGAAACAAGGGCTCTTTCAAAATTCAGCACATTTACTAATAGACTAGGTGAGGGAATAAATAATATTTACAAGTAGTAATTGAAACCCATTCATGATAATGAAGAGCAAATGGTGCTGGGTTGCCTCTGTGTCACTTCAGGGAAGTCATTTGGTATCTTTGGACTCAGGTAAGAAAATTTTTAAAAATTATTGAACGATTATTATTTTCCATGCATTTGCTAAGAGATTTACATATGTCATGTCATTTGGTTCTTACTATAATCCTATGAGGTAGATACTATTATAATCTGCATTTTGAAATGAAAGTTCAGAGAGGTAAGAAAACTTGCCCAAGTTTGCACAGCTACTAATTGACAAACCCAGAGTTCAAACCCTTGAGTCTCTGACTCCAAAGCTATTTTTGACCGTTCCTCCCATATATTTTATGAGGATGTTGGTTGGGAGTAATATAGGATTATCGTATGCAGCAAACCTCAGTGATAGGGTTCCAAAATCATGAATATTGAGGATTTGATGTGACTTACCTGGAAGTGACTAAGCTGTCTCTCTGGTCATCATTAGCTCCCTTGCAAACAGTTCACAGGTGCAGGTGTTAAAGCTGATGCCCTGGGTTTAGCCAGACGTGGTGGACAGAGGAGACTCTCAGCTCCAGAAGTGGGATCCGGTGAGAGACTATGGCAGTGCAGTGATGGACTATTTAGCCAACCGTCTTTTCTCCTGTGTGCTGTGGTCTCTTCAACACAGATGGATTAACTCTTTGGCCAGAAGTACTTTTTAGCCTCTGGCATTTCTTAACTCAATAGAGTATTTCATGAGCTTCAGGGTTAGAGGCATAATCAACATGTCTCAAAATCAATTCCCTCCTTCAGAGGCTACGGACTGGTTTGTTTACTTCTGGATTCTGTGGATTAAGTACTGTAACAAATAATTCTAAAAACAAATTTGTTTTTCATTCTGTGCTTTTCTCTCTCTCTTTGCCCTTCTAATTCTTCTGTCATAGCCTCTAATGTACTCCTTTCTCCTCCTTGTTCTGGCCTTCTTTCCTGGTGACCTCTGAGAAATGGTGTTGAGTGATTTTGTCAGCACCATCTCGTAACCCAGAGCCCTGTACTGAGCTGATTTCCTCACAGCTTCTTGAGTGGAGACGTGCTGGAAATGCTAAATATACTGTGCTGGTGTTTGACCAGGCTTCTGATCTACATACTTGAAACCAGCAGTCCCTGGGCACTTGTGGTTCACGCTGGTATTCAGGCCTGAATACAAATCAGACCTCCATGTTCTTCAGGAAGTGTCGGCATTCATGAAAGTTGAATATAAGTGAGCGACTCTTATTTTTATAATTCATTTAAATAATATAATTTATTATCATAAATTTACATGTTGCTCTACTGCAAATTAAGCCATACCAGGCTTAGCTCCAAGCACAAAGTATATCCCTTGTGACTATTATCCTTTTCATAGAGACTCTTAGGAGGGACATAGATTGTATTTTATATTTTAAGAAGTCATTTATTTTCAGAGAATTCAAGGACTCAACCACTGTGATTATTTGTCCAGTCTTCCCAAGATCCCACAAAGCAGGCAATGTTGGGCTGGATGGAATAATGCACTTCATTTATTTATTCACTGCATATTTATTGAATGCCTCCCTGTTCCAGACCCTGCTGTGTGTTAGAGCTGTGGGGAGAGTGGACATGGACTGGGATTACTGCCTTGAATGTAGAATGTGTCACTTGACTCCACACCAGAGAACCCAGGTGGTCAGAAGTAAAACCGCTTAGCAGTGGACACAAGGGAAAACGTCTTCTCATGAAGTGGCTGATTTGACATCGAAGAGAGATTTATGACTGAAGCAAAACAGAGCCTGCTGACACTCCTGGCTGCTTTAGGGCTGCCTACGTAGGTTGCCTGCCTATGTAGGTTGCCTGCCCAGGGCAACCTCCTACCTCTTAGAACTGGGGGTTCTTTCAGGTACCACCACCTCCAGGGCCACAAGAGGGTGCTTTCCTCCTTTCAGGTTATGCCTTTTTGAAATGCAGCTCTTCAGACTTCTTAGAGGTAAGTTTCCTGGGTCTTGGGAAATTCAGTATATTCAGCTGTGGGTCAATAGACTTGATTCGAGGGGAGAGAAGTGTAGGTTTGGAAGTATATGTTTGTTTGTCTAATGTCTGTTTCCTCCACTGAGCTGTAAGCTCTGAGGACCGGGTCTTGTCTTTTCGCTCATCCCTCTTTTCCTGTGTCTGGCTTAAATTCTGGCACATACAAGGCCCTTAATAAATATTTGTGAGTTTAAAAACCTGATCTTCACTTCAAGTCCTAGCTCAAAGGTTCTTAACTTTTCTGCCTATTAGAATCACCCATGGTCAGCTGGCCCTGGGATTCTCATTCAGTAGTCTGGGGTAGGGCTGGGAATGTGATTCCAGAAAACTCTTGTGTTATTCTGATTTGAGGACTGCTGTCCAGTTGTTCCTGCCCTGTACATAGCTATTTCATCTTGTTGCTCTGGACTTTGGGGCCTGTGGGTCCTCAGCTGCTTGAGTCTGGGCAGCACATTCCTTTTTCTTGAGCATGCCACCGAGATCCCTTCAATATGACCAAGGCTCCCTCTCGCTCTCCTCTTCCTGTTCCTCTTCTCATGAGCATCTCTTGCTGTCATCCCATCCTATAGGAGAGGGAAATGTTCCCAGAGATGCCTTCATCTGCTGGCCCAGGGAGGACACCTGGGAAGATACAACATAACAAGATCTTGGTTACCACCCACAGGGGGTCAGCCTCTTCTGAAGTCTGGTGTTCAGGGCCATCATTGATGGATGCCACCTACTTCAGTTACACGTAAGCGGATACTTACATACACACTGATGCTGGAATAGAGACCACTCTAAAGTTAATGAGGGCCCTTTGCTTAGAACAGAGGCTTCTAACATGGTCTCCTGAGAAAATCTGTTTTCTATGTTTTTGAGAAGGAAATACATATGTATCACGTCGACTTTGGAGGAGAATAACTTTTTTTTTAAAACTGGAAAAATTTATTTGAAAAATATATGGCAGAAAAACAATTAACCTTCTTAATATAAAATAAGAAATTATGCATCAATTAAAAAACCAATTTTTATACATATTTAATAATGTTGAACCTCATTCACAATTAGTGAAACAGTTAAATGAGATGTTATTTTCACCCATTGGGTTGACAAAGATTAGTAGTAATAATAATTGTAAAAAATTATGCTTCCTATGTCCTATTATGGAGGAAAATAACTTTTGATAAAGATGAGTCCTTTGGTCATATGGTTTGGCATTGCTAGAGTAGTACAGGTAGTACAAAGAGCTTGGGCCTTGGAGGCAGATGGCCCTGAACAAACCCCCTAACCTTAGTGTGTACCTCATTTGGTGTGTTTGTGACCAAATCAGTTAACCTCTTTGAGTCTTAATTTCCTCATCTACAAGGCTGGAGAATAATGTTGACTTTGTAAGGGTTCAGAACAAGCATCCTCCGGGATTTCCCTGGTGGTCCAGTGATTAGGAATCCGTCTTGCAATGCAGGGGATGCAGGTTCCATCCCTGCTCGGGGATCTAAGATCCCACATACCGGAGGGCAACTAAGCCTGCAGGCCACAACTAAAGAGCCTGAGTGCTGCAACTACAGAGCCCATGTGCTCTGAAGCCCGCGCACCACAACTAGAAAGAAGCCTGTGCACCGCAATGAAAGATCCCACGTGCTGCAACTAAGACCCGACACAGCCAATAAATAAATAAATAAATAAAAACAAGCCTCCTCCAAATGTTCCACTTTTGCATGAGGATTATTTTGAGTTAAGGGCAATTGAGGCTGTAGGTTCAAGAGAAACTACTGCCCTTCCCTTAACTACCTAGAAGAATTTAAATTGGGGATTTATCCCAGAAAAGAGTTATTACTGAATATAAATTTTTTCTAGGTGGACCCATCTATAGGCAGAACGAACATCTAATTACCAAATTCAGGCCCCTATCCCATTCTTTAGCTCAGGATGGCATGTATACTTCATTTAACCTTTCTGTCTCTGACCCTCTTATGTACATGGGACTCCTGAACATACAAAATTAAATTTGATTTTCTCCTGTTAATTGGTCTCATGTCAATTTAATTATTAGACCAGCCAAAAGAACCTAGAAGGGTAGAGAAAAATTTTCTTCTTTCCCAACAACTTTAGAAAGTTATGAAATAACACAGCTCTGTGCACACTTTCTTTTAGTTAGTTATAAAGTCCTCAGCTTATATTCAAATGTCACTATAAGAAATAGAGTTTGACACTTGTATTTGAAATTCTATTTTAAGGATGTTGTAGAGGAAGTTGTTTTGTCCATCATGCAGTGTTCCTCTCCATTGAAGAAATTCTCATTTGGTCTTAATACCAAGAACAGTTTCACTTCTCCTGCTGTGCTTTAATCTTATGGATTTGATGATTTGTATAGCTGAATGGTTTTGCTTCTTTGAACTAGCTGCTAGAAAGCCTAGAGCCAAATGTGTGGTCCATCAGTTTCAAGTGTGGACACATCATTATGGTGTGCAGTTTTGGCCTCATACCTGGCTCCATTTTTACACTGTCATTGTTTCGTTCTGTTTTTCAGATTTGCTCTCACTTTTCATTTATGTTATTGTGTTGTTTTTTTTTTTTTACTGTACTGCTCTTGAGAATGGTTTTATAGAAAATGCTTATTGACACAGCAATATATCCAAAATACATTAGGTATAAAAATCAAGTTTAACATGGTATATGAGATATGATACTTCTTAAAATGGAATTTAAATATATGTGTATTATATTCTGGAAGGATATTGGCATAATTTTAACAAGGGTTAGAGTTAAGGGAAGAATTATTAATGAGTTTTTTTCATTATGATTACCTATAATTTCTTTTTTTTAAACATCTTTATTGGAGTATAATTGCTTTACAATGGTGTGTTAGTTTCTGCTTTATAACAAAGTGACTCAGCTATACATATACATATATCCCCATATCTCCTCCCTCTTGCATCTCCCTCCCACCCTCCCTATCCCACCCCTCTAGGTGGTCACAAAGCACTGAGCTGATCTCCCTGTGCTATGCGGCTGCTTCCCACTAGTTATCTAGTGGGACATTTGGTAGTGTATATATGTCCATGCCATTCTCTCACTTCGTCCCAGCTTACCCTTCCCCCTCCCTGTTTCCTCAAGTCCATGCTCTACATCTGCATCTTTATTCCTCTCCTGCCCCTAGGTTGTTCAGACGATTTTTTTTTTTTTTTTTAGATTCCATATATATGTGTTAGCATATGGTATTTGTTTTTCTCTTTCTGACTTACTTCACTCTGTACTACAAATAACTCAATTTCGTTTCTTCTTATGGCTGAGTAATATTCCATTGTATATATGTGCCACATCTTCTTTATCCATTCAACTGTCGATGGACACTTAGGTTGCTTCCATGTTCTGGCTGTTGTAAATAGAGCTGCAATGAACATTGTGGTACGTGACTCTTTTTGAATTATGGTTTTCTCAGGGTATATGCCCAGTAGTGGGATTGCTAGGTCGTATGGTAGTTCTATTTTTAGTTTTTTAAGGCTCCTCCATACTGTTCTCCATAGTGGCTGTATCAATTTCAACAGTGCAAGAGGGTTCCCTTTTCTCCACACCCTCTCCACCATTTATTGTTTGTAGATTTTTGATGATGGCCATTCTGACTGGTGTGAGGTGATACCACATTGTAGTTTTGATTTGCATTTCTCTAATGATTAGTGATGTTGAACATCCTTTCATGTGTTTGTTGACAATCTGTATATCTTCTTTGGAGAAATGTCTATTTAGGTCTTCTGCACGTTTTTGGATTGGGTTGTTTGTGTTTTTGATATTGAGCTGCATGAGCTGCTTGTAAATTTTGGAGATTAATCCTTTTTCAGTTGCTTCATTTGCAAATATTTTCTCCCATTCTGAGGGTTGTCTTTTCATCTTGTTTATGTTTTCCTTTGCTGTGCAAAAAGCTATTAAGTTTCATTAGGTCCCATTTGTTTATTTTTGTTTTTATTTCCATTTCTCTAGGAGGTGGGTCAAAAAGGATGTTGCTGATGATTTATGTCATAGAGTGTTCTATGTCTAGAACATAGAACATAAAACCTATGTTTTCCTCTAAGAGTTTTATAGTGTCTGGCCTTATATTTAGGTCTTTAATCCATTTGGAGTTTATTTTTTTGTATGGTGCTAGGGAGTGTTCTAATTTTATTCTTTTACATGTAGCTGTCCAGTTTTCCCAGCACCATTTATTGAAGAGGCTGTCTTTTCTCCATTGTATATTCTTGCCTCCTTTATCAAAAATAAGGTGACCGTATGTGCGTGGTCTATCTCTGGGCTTTCTATCCTGTTCCATTGATCTGTATTTCTGTTTTTGTGCCAGTACCATAATGTCTTGATGACTGTAGCTTTGTAGTATAGTCTGAAGTCCGGGAGCCTGATTCCTCCAGCTCTGATTTTCTTTCTCAAGATTGCTTTGGCTATTTGGGGTCTTTTGTGTTTCCATAGAAATTGTGAAAGTTTTTCTTCTGGTTCTGTGAAAAATGCCATTGGTAGCTTGATAGGGATTGCATTGAATCTGTAGATTGCTTTTAGTATAGTCATTTTCACAGTGTTGATTCTTCCAATCCAAGAACATGGTATATCTCTCCGTCGGTTTGTATCCTCTTTAATTTCTTTCATAAGTGTCTAATAGTTTTCTGCATACAGATCTTTTGTCTCCTTAGGTAGGTTTATACCTAGGTATTTTATTCTTTTTGTTGCAATGGTAAATGGGAGTGTTTCCTTAATTTCTCTTTCACATTTTTCATCATTAGTGTATAGGAATGCCAGAGATTTCTGTGCATTAATTTTGTATCCTGCTACTTTACCAAATTCATTGGTTAGTAGTTTTCTGGTGGCATCTTTAGGATTCTCTATGTATAGTATCATGTCATCTGCAAACAGTGACAGATTTCCTTCTTCTTTTCTGATTTGGATTCCTTTTATTTCTTTTTCTTCTCTGATTGCTGTGGCTAAAACTTCCAAAACTATGTTGAATAATAGTGGTGAGAGTGGACAACCTTGTCTTGTTCCTGATCTTAGAGGAAATGGTTTCTGATTTTCACCATTGAGAACGATGTTGGCTGTGGGTTTGTCATATATGGCCTTTATTATGTTGAGGAAAGTTCCCTCTATGCCTACTTTCTGTAGGGTTTTTATCATAAATCGGTGTTGAATTTTGTTGAAAGCTTTTTCTGCATCTATTGAGATGATCATATGGTTTTTCTCCTTCAATTTGTTAATATGATTTATCACATTGATTTGCGTATGTTGAAGAATTCTTGCATTCCTGGGATAAACTCCACTTGATCATGGTGTATGATCCTTTTAATGTGCTGTTGGATTCTGTTTGCTAGTACTTTGTTGGGGATTTTAGCATCTATGTTCATCAGTGATATTGGTCTGTGGTTTTCTTTCTTTGTGACATCTTTGTCTGGTTTTGGTATCAGGGTGATGGTGGCCTCATAGTGTGAGTTTGGGAGTGTTCCTCCCTCTGCTATATTTCGGAAGACTTTGAGAAGGATAAGTGTTAGCTCTTCTCTAAATATTTGATAGAATTCGCCTGTGAAGTCGTCTGGTCCTGGGCTTTTGTTTGTTGGAAGATATTTAATCACAGTCTCAATTTCAGTGTTTGTGACTGTTATGTTTGTATTTTCTATTTCTTCCTGGTTCAGTCTCAGAAGGTTATGCTTTTCTAAGAATTTGTCCATTTCTTCCAGGTTGTCCCTTTTATTGGCATATTGTTCCTTGTAGTTAACTCTCATGATCCTTTGTATTTCTGCAGTGTCAGTTGTAACTTCTCCTTTATCATTTCTAATTCTATTGATTTGAGTCTTCTTCCTTTTTTTCTTGATGAGTCTGGCTGATGGTTTATCAATTTTGTTTATCTTCTCAAAGAACCAGCTTTTAGTTTTATTGATGTTTGCTATTGTTTCCTTCATTTCTTTTTCATTTATTTCTGATCTGATCTTTATGATTTCTTTCCTTCTGCTAACTTTGGGGGTTTTTTGTTCTTCTTTCTCTAATTGCTTTAGGTATAAGGTTAGGTTGTTTTTTTGAGATGTTTCTTGTTTCTTGAAGTAGGATTCTATTACTATAAACTTCCCTCTTAGAACTGCTTTTACTGTATCCCATAGGTTTTGGGTCGTCGTGTTTTCATTGTCATTTGTTTCTAGGTATTTTTTGATTTCCTCTTTTATTTCCTCAGTGATCTCTTGGTTATTTAGCAGTGTATTGTTTAGCTTCCATGTGTTTGTATTTTTTACAGATTTTTTCCTGTAAGTGATATCTAGTGTCATAGTGTTGTGGTCAGAAAAGATACTTGATACGATTTCATTTTCTGAAATTTACCAAGGCTTGATTTGTGACCCAGGATATGATCTATCCTGGAGAATGTTCCATGAGCACTTGAGAAGAAAGTTTTTTCTATTGTTTTTGGATGGAATGTCCTATAAATATCAATTAAGTCCATCTTGTTTAATGTATTATTTAAAACTTGTGTTTCCTTATTTATTTTCATTTTGGGTGATCTGTCCATTGGTGAAAGTGGGGTGTTAAATTCCCCTACTATTAATTGTGTTACTGTCGATTTCCCCTTTTATAGCTGTTAGCATTTGCCTTATGTATTGAGGTGCTCCTATGTTGGGTGCATAAGTATTTACAACTGTTATATCTTCTACTTGGATTGATTTCTTAATCATTATGCAGTATCCTTCTTTGTGTCTGGTAATAGTCTTTATTTTAAAGTCTATTTTGTCTTATATGAGAATTGCTACTCCAGCTTTCTTTTGACTTCCATTTGCATGGAATATCTTTTTCCTTTCCCTCACTTTCAGTCTGTGTGTGTCCCTAGGTGTGAAGTGGATCCCTTATAGACAGCATATATACAGGTCTTGTTTTTGTATCCATTCAGCCAGTCTATGTCTTTTGGTTGGAGCATTTAATCTGTTTACATTTAAGGTAGTTATTGATATGTATGTTCCTATTTCCATTTTCTTAATTGTTTTGGGTTTGTTATTGTAGGTCTTTTCCTTCTCTTGTGTTTCCTGCCTAGAGAAGTTCCTTTAGCATTTGTTGTAATACTGGTTTGGTGGTGCTGAATGCTCTTAGCTTTTGCTTGTCTGTAAAGGTTTTAATTTCTCTGTTGAATCTGAATGAGATCCTTGCTGGGTACAGTAATCTTGGTTGTAGGTTTTTCCCTTTCATCACTTTAAATATGTCCTGCCTCTCCCTTCTGGCTTGCAGAGTTTCTGCTGAAAGATCAGCTGTTAACCTTATGGGGATTCCCTTTTATGTTATTTGTTGTTTTTCCCTTGCTGCTTTTAATATTTGTTCTTTGTATTTAGTTTTTGATAGTTTGATTAATATGTGTCTTGATGTGTTTCTC
This sequence comes from Balaenoptera physalus, assembly GCF_965194825.1. NCBI lineage: Eukaryota > Metazoa > Chordata > Mammalia > Artiodactyla > Balaenopteridae > Balaenoptera > Balaenoptera physalus. The sequence continues at coordinate 136,998,845 of NC_138884.1, forward strand.
CTTGGATTTATCCTGTATGGGACTCTCTGTGCTACCTGGACTTGATTGACTATTTCCTTTCCCATATTATGGAAGTTTTCAACTATAATCTCTTCAGATATTTCCTCAGTCCCTTTCTTTTTCCCTTCTTCTTCTGGGACCCCTATAATTCGAATGTTGGTGCGTTTAATGTTGTCCCAGAGGTCTCTGCGATTGTCCTCAATTCTTTTCATTCTTTTTTCTTTATTCTGCTCTGTGGTAGTTATTTCCACTATTTTATCTTCCAGGTCACTTATCTGTTCTTCTGTCTCAGTTATTTTGCTATTGATTCCTTCTAGAGAATTTTAAATTTCATTTATTGTGTTGTTAATGATTGTTTGTTTGCTCTTTAGTTTTTCTAGGTCCTTGTTAAACGTCTCCTGTATTTTCTCCATTGTATTTCCAAGATTTTGGATCATCCTTACTATTATTACTCTGAATTCTTTTTCTGTAGACTGCCTATTTCATCTTCATTTGTTTGGTCTGGTGGGTTTTAACCTTGCTCCTTCATCTGCTGTTTGTTTCTCTGTCTTCTCATTTTGCTTAACTTACTGTGTTTGGGGTCTCCTTTTCGCAGGCTGCAGGTTTGTAGTTCCCGTTGTTTTTGGTGTCTGCCCCCAGTGGGTAAGGTTGGTTCATTGTGTTGTGTAGGCTTCCTGGTGGAGGGGACTGGTGCCTCTGTTCTGGTGGATGAGGCTGGATTTTGTCTTTCTGGTGGGCAGGACTGCATCCGGTAGTGTGTTTTGGGATGTCTGTGACCTTATTATGATTTTAGGCAGCCTCTCTGCTAATGGGTAGGGTTGTGTTCCTGTCTTGCTAGTTGTTTGGCATAGGGTGTCCAGCACTGTAGCTTGCTGGTCGTTGAGTGGAGCTGGGTCTTAGCGTTGAGATGGAGATCTCTGGAAGAGCTCTCGCCATTTGATATTATTTGGAGCTGGGAGGTCTCTGGTGGACCAACGTCCTGAACTCGGCTTTCCCACCTCAGAGGCACAGGCCTGACACCCGGCCAGAGTACCAAAACCCTGTCAGCCACACAGCTCAGAAGAAAAGGGAGAAAAAAAAGAAAGAAAAAATAAAATAAAATAAAGTTATTAAAATAAAAAATTATTAAAATAAAAAAATTAAAAAGTAATAAAAAAGAAAGAAGAGAGCAACCAAACCAAAAACAAATCCACCAATGATAACAAGTGCTGAAAACTATACTAAAAAAAACAAAACAAAAACGGACAGACAGAACTCTAGGACAAATGGTAAAAGCAAAGCTATACAGACAAAATCACACAAAGAAGCATACCCATACACACTCAGTAAAAGAGAAAAAGGAAAAAAATAATATATCTATATATTAAAAAAAAAAAGGAAGAGAGCAACCAAATCAATAAACAAATCTACCAATGATAATAAACTCTAAATACTAAACTAAGATAAACATAAAACCAGAAACAAATTAGATGCAGAAAGCAAACCCCAAGTCTACAGTTGCTCCCAAAGTCCACTGCCTCAATTTTGTGATGATTCGCTGTCTATTCAGGTATTCCACAGATGCAGGTACATCAAGTTGATTGTGGAGATTTAATCCGCTGCTCCTGAGGCTGCTGGGAGAAATTTCCCTTTCTCTTCTTTGTTTGCACAGCTCCTGGGGTTCAGCTTTGGATTTGGCTCTGCCTCTGCATGTAGGTCGCCTGAGGGCGTCTGTTCTTCGCTCAGAGAGGATGGGGTTAAAGTAGCAGCTGATTAGGGGGCTCTGGCTCACTCAGGCCGGGGGGAGGGAGGGATACGGATGTGGGGCAAGCCTGTGGCAGCAGAGGTCAGCATGATGTTCCAACAGCCTGAGGCGCGTGGTGTGTTCTCCCGGGGAAGTTGTCCCTGGATCACGGGACCCTGGCAGTGATGGGCTGCACAGGCTCCTGGGAGGGGAGGTGTGGATAGTGACCTGTGTTGCACCCAGGCTTCTTGGTGGCTGCAGCAGCAACTTTAGTGTTTCATGCCCGTCTCTGGTGTCCACGCTGATAGCTGCAGCTCGTGCCCATCTCTGGAGCTCGTTTAGGTGGTACTCTGAATCCCCTCTCCTTGCGCACCCGAAACAATGGTCTCTTGCCTCTTAGGCAGGTCCAGACTTTTTCCCGGACTCCCTCCCGGCTAGCTGTGGCGCACTAGCCCCCTTCAGGCTGTGTTCACACAGCCAACCCCAGTCCTCTCCCTGGGATCTGACCTCTGAAGCCCGAGTCTCAGCTCCCAGCCCCCGCCCGCCCTGGTAGTCAAGCAGATAAGACTCTCAGGCTGGTGAGTGCTGGTCGGCACCTATCCTCTGTGCGGGAATCTCTCCGCTTTGCCCTCTGCACCCCTGTTACTGCACTCTCCTCCGTGGCTCCCAAGCTTCCCCCACTCCCACCCCCTGTCTCTGCCAGTGAAGGGGCTTCCTAGTGTGTGGAAACTTTTCCTCTTTCACAGCTCCCTCCCAGAGGTGCAGGTCCTGTCCCTATTCTTTTGTCTCTGTTTTTTCTTTTTTCTTTTGCCCTACCCAGGTACGTGGGGAGTTTCTTGCTTTTTGGTAAGTCCAAGGTCTTCTGCTAGCACTCAGTAGGTGTTCTGTAGGAGTTGTTCCACATGTAGATGTACTGCTGATGTATTTGTGGGGAGGAAGGTGATCTCTGCGTCTTACTCCTCCACCATCCTGAAGGCCTCGCCTGTTATTGTGTTCTAAGTACTCCTCTAAGCTGCTTTTTTAGCCTTTCTGAAATGAGACAGGATAAAAAAACATCATCACTAAATAAAGAAGCAAACACATTTAAAGCAGTTTTCACAGTGCCTGGCCAATAGTAGGTACCTAACATAAAAGTTAGTTTTATATATCCTTGTAAACAGTCTAATCATCCTTTGTGGATCCAAGTTGGTCACTTGTGGAATATATTAGAAAGGGCATGGAAAAGTGATTTTTACCATAGACAAGTTTCCCAAACTGGAAAGATGTTACTGCATTAGGTAGGAGTAGGTATAACTCTAAAGCAAGCTGAGAGCCCAAATGGTCCAATCTCTACATGGAATTCCCTATAAGTAAGCCCAGCCTAGACCAAAAATAATTTAAAAGTGATTTCAATCTTTACTTAGGTCTTTCAAAGGACATGAAAGGGAACTTGTTCTTATCTGTCAGCCACGTATCATAAAATCTTGCTTCTTTTCCTTTCCAATTCTCTTTCACTTGCTACCTCTCAACATATCCACTGACAACTAGATTTGCCCCCTCTAACACCCACCTCCCAGCTCTGTATCATGTAGACTGACCAAGCCTCTCTGATTGGGGTTTCCCTTTTTTCTCATGCCTCTCTGGACTTTTCCCGCTACTCATTCTCTGATTCTGTATCATAAAAGATTTATGAACTAGGCTGACAAAGACAATTCTTCTGCTTGCAGGTGGGTTGGGGAATTCTTACAGGTTAATAAATCTCCTCTGTCATCTAGGAAATAAAGGGTGATTAATGTGTGGTAGAAGAGGAGAGAACTTTGGAATGTGGCTGTAGCTCAGGAATATACTCAGGCATGTTGGGGCAAAGGTCAGGACTTGGTTCTTCTGGTCCTGCCTTTACCAAGGCTTCCCTTGCCCCATGATAAGGGCTTTATGACATCTGTAACTTGGGAGTAGAGTCATGATGCCCTTATGTTGAATGGAATGGAAGGTATTGCTGCAGAGTAAGGGGATAATGACAGTGGGCAAATGATCTGTCCTATTCTTGGTTTCCTGTGGACTGTGGGCTTGCCTCCCTCTCCGTGGAGTAAGCAGAAAGGACACAGTCTTAGATTCATTGTACCCAATTTGCTAATGGAAAATGGAGGCATCCATACACTAGTTGTCTTCTTGCTCTGATAAATCCAGTAAATAGTATGTCAATTTATTGTAAACCTATATGCCTATGTATCTGTTGCACCAACTTCAGGGTACCTAATCCAGACTCTGATGTAAGGATCACAGTAGAAGAGAACCAGAACGAGAGCTAGGCCAAGTCAGAAAATTGAGCCACAGAAATATTGACTCAGTACCATGGGGTTAATTAATTAATATGATCATTTTGAATTGAACTGATGTTTTTTCCCCTCACATTCTTTTCTTCGATGAATATTTATTGAATGCCAACTTGCCAATTCTTCTAAGTGCTGAGAACATTAAGATGATAGGGCACTGGCCCCTGCTCTCCAGGGGCTATAGTAGAGATAGGGAGACCGATGTAAGAAGGATAATCAGAAACAAGGTGTTCAGTGCCATAACTGAGGTATAAACAGAATGTCTTGGGAACCCAGAAGAGGGAGAGACTAACTTGAGAGAGTCAGAGAGGAGGGAACACGAGAGTTGGGATTTAAGGATAAGGAGGCATTTGCTCGTTTGCTGGGATTATATTTACCTGATTTTAGTTAATACCTTATTAATATTAGAAAACATTGTCTGGCCAAATATGGTCTTAGCATTTGGTCTTTTGGTTTTGCAGTTAGTGATAGACCGGAGTAGAATCCCTGGAATGTTCTTCTGAGCTAAAGAATTTAAAATATGTCATACATAGTCAGAGACAAACCACATCCTTGGGGCTTAGCAGATAAATGCTCTGGGACTTTGTTAATGACGATTATGGGAGACTTTCACTTGGGCCACCCAGTATTTACTTCCTGTGGCAGTAACACCGTGTAAAATATATGCTGACCGGGAAAGATGGCCATTCGGAAGCGTGAACGTGGAGCTCCAGGCCGGGGCCAAATGGACAGAAGTTGCTGTTTCCGGGGATGTTGGGAACGATGTGGCCTCAGCACATACAGTGGGGATTCCCTTCAAGCAGGAGTAAGGTTGTTGGATCCCAGCTTGAAACTGGAGGTCTTGGTGCTTGCTTCAGAATCAACACCAGGAAGGGCAGCACGTAGCCCTCTCTCTCTGTGGCCTTCCTTAGCACTGCAACACATTTCTTTCCATTCTTTAGAAATAAATTCTGATTTAGAGCTTTATATTTCTTTAGTGTTTGTTATAAAAGTGACCATTAAATACGGCGTTTTAGTGACTAAAACAGTTGGAGACCACAACCAGGCTGACAGCTTTAGGAGAGAGTTTATTTTCAATTTTTTTTTTTCTCCAGCCTACCTTTAGCTTTAAATTAGATTGTAATAATCATAACAAAGCTCCCCCCTGCCCTTACCTGAAAGCACACTGCAGATCTGATCTCTTTCTGGGACTTTATTTATGACAGAATCCCACACTATTTTAGAGCTTTCATCTTCCAGGTTGCACGGCATTTTATGGGTCTCCGTTTTCTATAGCATTTCAGAAACCAGTTCAAAACAATATGAATTCTCTAGGGTGCTAGAAAGATCTTTAGGAAAAGCGGCTTCTCCCTCCACCAACCACCACCCACCACCCACATTGTCTGCATTGATGTGGCTCTCATTGTGTTAATACTGGCATACACAGTAAAGTAGGTTAGTTAAGGTATTAGTTCTGGAGCCTTATTATCTGGGTATATTTCCCTGCCTAGCCATTTACTCGCTGAGTGACCTTAGACCCCATACTAAACATTTCAGTGCTGCAATTTTCACAGCTGTGAAGAGAGAACAGTGATAGTACCAACCTCAGAGGAAGGTTGGGAGGATTTATCGAGTTAGAGTACTTAAAGCACTTAGAACAGTTCTCTGCAGCAGCAAGTGCTTAACAAATGTTAGCTGTTGTCATTAGCTCAGAAGCTCATGAAGTTACCTATAATGGATGAAACCGAATGGTCTAGTGGTCATCAAATGATTCCACTTTGGTTGGTCTGTACATACATGCTTGCTAATGAGATGGTTAGGAGATTTTGAACTCTAAACACTATACTCAATTGGTAGCTACTTAGAGTTATAATTTCCTAGGGACGGTAGGAGGCAGAGTGGCTTAGAGCATTGAGTTTGTTCAATTTGAGCTCTTAAGAGCATTGGGGTTGGAGTCAGACAGCCTAGTCAAATACCGGTTCTATTATTTATGTAGCCTTTTAGTGGCTTGGTTCCCTTATCTGTACCATGGAGATAACTTCTCACAAGACTGTGTAAGGACAATGAATATGAATGTTTGGGACGCATACCAAATATTCACAACAGTTGTCGAGGGGGAGGAGAGGAGGGATTGATTGATTGTGGGTCAGGATTTTTATGATTGGTTCCCTGGTAACAAGTGATTGGAGACGGGGATTTGCTCAGGGCAGCAGGCATTCGACAGCAAAGGGGAAACGCTCAGCCCTTTTAAACTTCAAGAATGCTGAGAGAAATTACAAAACTCAGAAGGGCAAATGACAGTTTGTTGCTGTCAGTATTATGAGTGTGAGTGTGGACACTTTAGTTCAGATGAATCGTTCTGGATGTGTCCCTGTCTCATCCAAGAATTCCACTTGCATAAGATGGGGTGACATCAGCAGAGAAAAGAAGGTAAAGGACCCAGTCTTTCTTCTTACTCCTGGAAATAGTGACGGTGGCTGTGCTGTCCTGGGGTTTATTCACTCTTACAAAATTCTCAAACTGTAGTGGGTGTAAAACTCAAATATGGAACTTGTTTAAAGGACATCTTCCAAAGTCTCACCCACAGAAATTCAGTAGGTTGTCAGCGTAGCCCGGGAATCAGCTTATTTTGTTTCTCTAGGTGCTTCTGATGCAGGTGGTTAGACTAGACTTTGAGAAAGACGACTCTAGTGAGACTGGGCAGAGTAAACTCCCCTGCAGAAGGCAGCTGCCCTGTCCATTGACATTTTCCCCAGCATGATGGTTTGCTTTTGGAAAGGCAGAAACAAAAAAATCCAGTTTTGGTTTATTTTGATCCAAAGCACTATTTAATAACCTATGTTATTTGTTAATTGTTTCTCACAACACTGCATGGAAGACAATATTAATTGCATTTGACACAAGAGGAATCAAGGACACAAGGAAGATTTCTTTAGGGGTGCAATGTGGTTTGGTGCAAACATGAAGTATGGGCAAACATTACACAGGTCCTTCAATTTGTCCCCAGCCATCTGGGTATTGCTAAACACATCTGTTCCTTCTCCTGCAGAGGATGCTCCAGTGCTGCCACACGATTTAAATTATGTCAAGAGAGAGGGTTCCATTTGTCCACTTCTCTGGTGCACAGGGATGGCTCCCGGCAGCCTTGGTTCGCCGGGATTGGCGTTCGTTCAGCGCCTGGGTACTTAACTCTGAATTTTGATTTGGGCGTTTGCCAGGTACAATATTCTGCCAGGGCCTTCCCAGTCTGTTCTCTGCTGTTTTGCTCCTGAAGATTTACAGCTAATGACGGGATAAAGAAAGGTCACGGCAAGAGGCGGTAGCATGTGGCGGTGACTCATGGTCTGGGCCTGGTGAGGCGCCAGTTTGGGTGGAACGCTCTACTAGCTGCTGAGCTTGTTTTCACGTGGCTCTCTGCCACGGCCCTGCAGGAAGCAGTTTCTCGCCTGTTGCTGGTCAGAGGGAAGGCCTGGTCATTCTCCCCATCCCTGCTGTTATGGTCTCAGCTCGGGCCAATGAAGCCTGGTGGCCATTTGACAAAAAATCCCATGGAATAGGAGCTCAGTAGACAGTGGGATGGGCCAGGTCTTAGAAATCAGCCACAGACACCAGCTAGGGGCACACTGACAGAAGGGGCTGAAGGACGTTGGGAGATGCCTGTACTGGCAGGCAGCATTTCTCAACCTTGGCACTATTGACATTTTTGGACCAGATAATTCTCTGTTGCGGGCAGGAGAACTGTGCTGTGCGTTTTAAGACGATTAGCACCACCCCTGGCTTCTACCCACTAGATGTCAGCAGCACGCCCCATGCCTCCCCTTTGCTCCCAGTTAACGCAACCAATAAAGTCTCTAGACATTGCCAAGTGTCCCCTGGAGGCAAAATAACCCCGGATTGAGAACCACTGAAGTATGGCTGAATCCCAGGCATGTGGCCAGTTAAGAATATCCATCTTTCATCCTGTTTTCCTCAACCTTTTTCATCATCATCCCTAAACTGTATTGAGCACTTACCATGTGACTGGTACTCTGTTTTACATTCATTATCTCATTTAATCCACACAACATCCTAGGATGAAGAAACGCTTATTGTTCCCATTTTATGGATAAGAAAACTGAAGTTTATAAAAGTAACTTGCCCAAGGTCGCACAGCTGGTATTTGGGGCTCAAGCACAGGTGTAGATGCCTCTTCTTCACCCTGTTGCCATATGTAATGGTGCCATAATATGGGAGTCTGTGAGAAATGCTGAGAGGCAGGGGAAAAGCTGGCATGCAGCATAATAAGAGGGCTGCTGGCTGGACGCGGGGCCTCTACTTCAGGACTGGGATTCAGGATTTTAACAATAAACTCTGTGGAGATAATTAAGGGCTTAGATAAACTTGAATACTAGGTAGGGGATTCAGATAGAGATCCAGCTACAGGCTTGATCACAGGTAAACCTCTACCCGTGCCCAGCTGTTGTCTCCTCTCTGTTCATGACACCTGATCCCTGAGATATGACACCTGATGGGAGCCCAAATGTGCCTTTTTCATTTCAAATACTGTCCATTGGACTGTGGTCTCCCACCCCAGCCCCCATTCCTTCCTTCGGGATCAGTACTTCTGCCTGAATCCCTGCTTCTTCTGCTGACCCCCAGCTGCCTTGTGCTGGGGGCATGTCTGTTGAAGTGACTGGACAACACGATGTTGCCTGTCACCTCTGGCCCACTAAAGTTCTGTGACATGGCAAGTGAGGCTGGTGTGATCTCCGGTCTATGTAAAATACTTGTAGTGTGTGGGAACTGATGATTCTGAATTGAATGCCAGTAGTCAGAGCCAACCCTGGCAAGGTTTGTTGGGCAACAATTGTACTTTTAAAGGAAGGGTCAGGGCTTCTGGTGTTGTGGTTTCCTTAATATTAAGGGCATCAGGCGGAGGTGAGGAAGATGTTACTTGAAACCCGAGTGAGCCTCTCCAATGGTCCTGTTAAGTATATTTTACCATTAATGAAGCAGAAGAGATTTTGGAGTGCACAGCTGTCTTGTAGTCTGCTTGACACCTAGAACCAAATGGCCTTTGATATTATCAGACAGCTCTTGCTTCAGTTACACGGACTTCTCCTCTATCCACTCCCAATTAATTAGCACGTAAACTCATGTGTGATGTGAAAGCTGCAAGTACCTTTGCAGAGGGAAAATTCCAGCTGAGCTGCAGAGGGCTTACTTGGGACCAGCAGTAGTTTGGGGGCTTCTGCTGCTCGTGTGCCTGGTGGTTACCAATGTCCTGCTGAGCTTCGTCCACGTATTAAAGTGTATCTTGCACAGTCACCACACAGGCTTCAGCATTCCTGTAAGACCGTGAAATCAACTCTGCGATTACCCTGTATTCTGAATTCCCTTTGCCCTTCCCTGGTGGTCTTGCCCTTTCTAGAGGGTACTGTAGTTGATACTCGCTGGTTCAATGAGGTGTCATTCGAGGGAATCATCATAGTACAGCAAGGCTGCTCATTGGAAAGTTCTTGCTTTTGCTCACTCTCTCGTTACCTTTGACATATATTTTAAATATTAGAAAAATAATACAATTTTATTGACGACAAATTAGAAAATACAAATAAACAACAAAGAAAAGGAAAATAAAAATTAACTTATAATCTTATAACTCAGATACAGCCACTGTTAACATTTTGGTTATGCCCTTGTGTTTCTGTTTTGCTTTATACAAAAGGAGGAGTTCGAAGAAATTGCCATAAGACATGTGGCATATTCTTAGTAGAATATTCAAAATGATGCTTAAATAAATCTTTTGATTTCTTGGCAAATGGGTCCTGATAATCTTCGAAGATATACATGATTTTAGAAACCTAATAAGAAATGCCATATATTTTTCTCCTTGCTGGTAAAGGGCATATCTACAAGAGACAACGTATGTGCACATGCATGTGTATGTGTGCATGTGTGTGTGTGTATGTAAATGGAATGTCTATGGCTCCTGAAAAAGAAATTCTGTTGCTGGATTTGCTGACTCACTGCCAAGCCCTGCTGCAGGCAGGGAACAGATTCTGAGTTATTCAAGCCAAACATTTGGCCCTCGTGGATTATTGGCCACTGTGACAGACTTCTCCTCACGCCTCACCTCCTCACGTCTTCCTCACTGGCACCTGGGCGTATCTGGCATTTTGTTCATTTTGCCTCCTCATCTCCTGCTACTTCTTTCAGTTACTCTTTAGAATTTCTCAAATTCCTATCCGTACCACCCCAACTCCCTAAAGCACAATGTTAGAAATACCCAGACACTTCCTTCCTGAGGTCACTGCAGGAATTCGCTGTCTCTCTTTCTAGGACCTTGTTTGTGCATGCTGTGTCTTTTCCGGGCTCCTAATGCAATGAGGGGAGGGTGACTTACCCTCATTTGTTCACAGTCTCTCATGGAGTGGCTCCCTGTTTCCTTTCCTAGCCCAAAGTAAGATCAGGGTGTTCAACTGAACTCAAGTTTTGTCACACCCTGAGGTGGACAGGCTTGGTGACATGAGGGAGAGGAACTCTACGACTTCATGGGATGATTCCGCGCCATACTGGGTAAAAGATAATTTTGTACAGACTGGCATGACCAGTAATGCTGTCGCTGAGAGGATGCATCCTAGGATCATAATTTTAAAAAGTTAAAAAAAGAAGTGTTTAGCTCTAGTTGGCAAAGGAACTAGACACGGAACTATACTGTAGCTTGCTTGCCTTAAAGGATCACGAGGTATTAAGGAGACTGGAATGGCAAGGGCTTTATATGAAGAACTTGTTTCCCAGCTCTGTGGTGTTTTCCCCCCTTCCACAGTCAGCTTTTTGGTTTGCTGTTTGATAAGTTTGGAAAGGATCCTCAGCTAAAATGAGGCTAACGATAATTGCTTTCTAAATCCCAATAGTTGTCATTCTAAACACTGATCATATACTCACTCATTTATACCTTACAAAACCTCCATGGAAGGATTAATCACCCCTCTTATACAGATGTGGAAACAGAGTATAGACTTTAAGAAACCTACCCAAGGTCACACAGCTGGTCAACCACAGAACCAGCATTCAGACCAGGAGTCTGGCTTCAGAGACTACACTCTGTTCTGCCTCCCTCTTGCAATAAATCAGGTGATAGGACTCTGAGTTCCAGTCAGAGCCTTGCTGTGTTATCTCAGGCAAGTCAGTCACCTCTCTGGGCCTCAGTTTCTTCATTTAGCTAAAAAATTCTGATACTACGGATAGATTTATGCCATTCTCCTCCCCACCCCTGCAATTCTTGGATGCAGCTAGAGAAAGAAATGCAATTCTCCTCAGAAGAAATCTGGACTTGGTTTTGCATCTAGCTCTTCTTTTGGTCTTGATTCCATTTCCCCTGTAGGAGAGAATTGCTGTTCTACAGGAGGGTCTCTGTTATAAGCAGAGACAGTTCCCTTGGGGCAGCTAATCTCATTGGGCCAATCCTACTTAGTTATAAAGAAAGGTTCATTATAACTTGCACAGGAAAAGATATGAGAGAGGGCAATCCAGAGAAATGGAGACAGTTCTTCAATTAGGAAGTGCACTATTCCATGTTTCCAAGAAAATTTTTTAATCCACAGACCCAGGACAAGTTTAAAAGGAGAGACAAGATGGTTCAGAGGATGAAGCACGAAACTGGCTGAGGGAAATGCCTTTTTCCTGCTGATTTGTCACTTGTTCCCCGTAAAACATTTGGCCATTTTAGGCTTCTGTTTCTTTCGTGAGGTTGCTATGGTAAGGCCTGAAGAATCACCTGTACAGCTCTCTGCAAATACTGACTTCTGATGATCTCGTTCAGTCTCAGGAAGTGAGAGCATCCTGAGGAAGTTAGGAAGTTCTCAGCATCTCATCTGTCTGTAAGCCTGCCAGGGGTCCTGCAGCCCTGGCTCCTACTGGTTGAGCAGCACTTTCTGACCCATGTGGTAATCTGAGCCAATTCCAGCAGTGTGGGGGTCTGGGTGTGCAGAGAGCCTGCTCCAGGTTGGAAGGCTGCTGTTGACTGAAGCAACATAGATCCTCTCCACGGTTCTTGTCCTGTCTGATGATGGGCTCAACTGAGATCGAGCTCTTTGTGACAAAGGCGAAAGCAAACATGGCGAATGGGAAAACCCTGTTGACTTTGTGCTGACTAATCATAATCAATAAAATAGCTTACTTCGTGACATACAGCATGGGGGACTGTGCATATATTTGTAAAACTCGTTCTGCTTCAGCTGTTACAGTAAACTTGGGACCGACTCTCTAATTCTTTAACTCCCAGAACAAAATCCATCCTTCTTCCCCTTTTCGCATGAATAGGTAAACATTACCTATAGTCATGGCCTAGTTTTTCGAAAAAAAAAATTTAAGCCTGAATTTCTTCTCTCATTCTTTTACAGTGTCTTTGTTTTCTAGCTTTTGTTCCATGCACTACATGACCCACTCTTGTCTTTGCTTCTGACCTTTATGAGAATGTCTCAAGACTCAACTTCCATTAGGTGAGATCATCATTCCAAAAATGTCTAGGCAATGTGCCTAGGAGGAGAGCACATCCTTGCCCTGACATCAGAGAAGCTGAGCACAGATATTATGCTGAGGTGGAGCATCAGGGGATTATGCCAGAAGGGAAGATCGGAGTCAGAGTGAGCTAGATCCCCTATGTCACACTGAGGAGGTTAGATTTTAAGCTGTAAACAGCAGGAAACTCACAGAAGCTTTAGACAGATAATACACACACACACACACACATACACACATACACACACCCCACATGGATTCAAGACTTGTTTAATTAGGTTTAGTTTATAGTTCAGCACAAACATTTGATAAGCACCAATTTTATGTTAGGCTCTGCAATAGGTGCTTGGGGTACAAAGATGGGGAAAACATCGTTCTTTCTTTCAATGAGGAGTCAGAACTACATCATGACATATAACTCTATAAGAGGAGTTCAGATTAAATGCATAGTCTTCATGCTAACAGAAGTTTTTTAGGCAGGAGAAGGACAATTTTTAAAATTTAAATAAAAATAGCTCTGATATTGGAGAGAGCATAGCACTGGCAAAGTATTAACTCTAAATTTCTATTCAGTGTTGGTTGTCTTCATTGTTATGATATCTCCTGCCGACTTTGGTCCTTTTGACTTGTGAAACCTGGTATTCCACACTTTGGGAAATCCTACCCAATGGATTTCTTTCTAGGATTCAGTAGGTAACAACCACTTGGACAGAAAAAACAAAATGATGATACGAAGGGAAGAAGTCAATTGGTGCATGGCCAGATTTGCTTTATATACCACAAGTTCTTGCCTGTTTCCAAATGTTCTGGGTAGATGCAGACTACTTGGAGATGGTCCAGCTGAGACTTCTCATGAATAAAAAATGTTGCTATAATTAAAATCTTTCAGACCCAAGTTACCTTTTTCCAATAATTCACTTGTGATTTATGCTTAGAGACATACATAATATCAAATTACTTAAGTGGGGAGGAGGAGGGAGGGAAAGAAAACTAAGCTCTGTTGTAAGGATCAGTTGTCAGAATATTGCTGACTTCATAAACCACTCAGGCTTTTTTCCCAGGCAACACTTGATGTATTTATAGCCTTGTAATTTGGTTACCTATCACTTAGCTTATATATGAGTCACCCATGAAATATATGCACAGAGACCAGATGTACTAATTACAAAGGTAGAGTGCAGGTGGGAGAGCCCTGTTAAGACCACTGTTTAACAACAGTGGCAAATTGTGGGGAAAGGATCATTTATCATTAAATGACATTAAGACTCAATGGCAGAGCTGTTGAGTCTGGATTTAGAGAGCTATTCAGCTTTGCTCCTGTCAAGCTGGGCTTTCTATCTTGGAGTCACAGTTTTCCAGTTTGATGTGGTACGCTTGCTATATGGAGTGGGGGCAGCAGGGAGAGGACAGTGGCGGGAGGATGGTAAGGGAGATTACAGGAGAGGGAATAAAGAGCTATTTGAGCAGAGTCATTTGTGGTAACTCACTTTTGCTTCAGAAGTGACATTCTGACATAACTGTCAGAAATTACTTTTTATTTATTTATTTTTAAGCCTCCAGATTCTTCTTTTCCTGGAATGATTTTCCATTCCAGACTTTACCTGGTGAAATCTTATCCATCTCTCAAAATCCATTTCAAGAGTGACTTCCTCCATGGAAACGCAGGTCTTAACGTTTTCTTTCAAGCATATACTAGCATATTACATTCAAACTGAAGGTATTATATTTAGGAGTAAGAAAAACTTGAAGTTGAAAGTGAACACCTTGACTGGTATCACACAAAGGTATATTTAAAGTTACTTCATTGATTATTTCTAAAGTTTTCTTCTCTGACTTGTAAAATTGTGGTTTCCACCTAGCATTAAGAGGAATGAATTAGTTACATTCAGGACAGATGGCGTACTTTCCTCTCCCTGTGCTTGTCCTTACACAGAAAGAAAAAGAGCCAGATGCTGGGGAATTTTCTTAAGCAAATGTATGTATTCAAGAGCCAGCTAGACCTGGAAAATTAATTCACCCTGCTCTGAATTTGTATGCAGTGTTTTATCTCTCGACCTAGCTGTCTGAATGGTCCATTTCAGCTGTGGAGACCTACCTTCAAAATGTTTTGGTAGCAGAGGAACTCAAAGCCAGATTAATTATTAAATTACAAACAGTGAGCCACAGTATTTAAAATCAAGTTCAACACAAAATAATGTATTCATGCTATTAAAAGACTCACTCCAAGCCTCCTTTTGAAGGTGGAGTTGCAGCTAAATACACCTAACAGGTACAGAAGGAAAATTTCCCCTCGGTGTTTGGATACTCTTGTGGAGCTAGAGTCATAACTGGGCGCGGGAGAGGTGAAGTCCCTGTAGCCAGTGCTGAGCGTGGTTACTGGCAAGTCTTGGTAGCAGTGATTCAAAGGCTGCTGGTGATCCCTAGGAGAGATCTGGAATTACGCCAATGCCCAATGTAGGGCCTTTGGATTGGAAAGATTCAGCTACATCCACTCAAACAAATCATCCATTGTACTCTAGCCCACCTGAATTCCTTCATTGTACACACAAAGACTTCATCTGAGACTTAATGGCTGAAACCTGAGATGTCATTCATTCATTCATTCATTCAAGAAAGAGTTGTTGAATGCTTATTATATTCTGGGTACTGTGTGAGGTGGAAAGAAATAAATAGGATCTTTTCCTACCAACCTCCTATCCTATCCAGGCTGGTGTGGGATAAGTTGTTCTTGGTGAGCTCATAGGATGTCCTAGAGATTAGTAGCTTTTTCTAAACTGCCCATGTATCATTTTAAAAACCGTTTTTAAAAAATGTAAGTAAACCATGAACATGGTTTAAGGTAAAAAATATTAAACAGTGTGGAAGAGTTAATACTGAGAAGTATCATTATTCCATCCCACTCCTCACTTCTCAGAAGTTCGCACCTTTAACTATTTCTACTTTATTTCGTTTTCTGTTACTCCCAAATCTCTAAAAGCACACTTACTACGTGTTTCTTGATTCATTTGCTGCAGGCATTTTATAATGACATCCTGCTATGGTAGGTGAGAATTTAGTTCATTCATCACCCCCATCTTTCTTCCTTTTTGTGTTGTAATTATATCACTATTTTTAGTTCTTCTAAAGGTTACTTTTTTAACTCAAGATAATGTACTTAAATCTTTTTCTTGGTCAATCAACTACTGACTTAATTTCTTGACCATTTACTTTCTAAGATGAGGATATTGATATCCATACCTCCCTGCCTTTTTAAAAATACCTTCTTGGAACTTCCTGGGTGGTCCAGTGGCTAAGACTCTGCACTCCCAATGCAGGGGGCCTGGGTTCGATCCCTGGTCAGGGAACTAGATCCCACATGCATGCCGCAACTAAGAGTTTGCATGCTGCAACTAAAGATCCCACGTGCTGCAACTAAAGATCCTGCATGCCGCAACGAAGATCCCGCATGCGGCAACAAAGATCCCACATGCTGCAATTAAGACCCGGTGTAGCCAAATGAATAAATATTTAAAAAAATAAAAAATGAAAATACATCCTTTACCCCCTCACTCCTCTCAGCTGTAATTTTGCTTTCAGAGTGTCAAGGTTGATAATATTTACACTCTGTTCTATAACATAATTATTCTCAAAAGTCATTTGAAGTGATCCACTTAAGATTTTCTGAGGATTTATGTTAAGCTCAGTTGATCATTATTTCTGAAAAAGGCCCCTCTTTGAAAATTGGGACAGTATTCTGGCCTCCCTCCTACAAAATATGGTTCCTTAAAGGTTCTGAGCTCAAACCTAGAAGTCCTTTTACTATCTTTTATTACAATATGTCTAGCTTAGAGTTTTGAGTTAAAGTTAACTCTATGATTTTTCAATATCTCCTCACCCAATCTTCCTATTTCCTCCTGAAGTTTTTATCTGGCCTTTCACACTTGAAGCCATCTTTAATGGGGACGAGACTACAGCCACCTGCTGTTACCATCTTCTGTCATCTGTTGACACTGCGGCATATTCCTGGGGCTAGGCCTTCCTTTCCTTATTCTTCTTGTCTAAACAGAACTGTAGCCATCCCTCATCCCACGCTGCAGTTCGTTCCTGGTGAAAGTGAAGGCTCGGGCCAATTGTGTGCCAGTAATGAGAAACTTGGGTTACCTTACTGGATCCATACTATGACAATAATAACACTATTTTAAAAAACACTTTTTGATATACAAAGTACTTTTCCTATATTATCTCATTTAAACCTCACACCAGGGACTTCCCTGGTGGTCCAGTGGGTAAGACTCCACGTTCCCAATGCAGGGGACCTGGGTTTGATCCCTGGTCAGGGAACTAGATTCCTCATGCATGCTGCAACTAAGAGTTCGCATGCCATAATTAAGAAGCCTGCATGCCGCAACTAAGCAGTCCTCATGCCGCAACTAAGCAGTCCTCATGCCGCAACTAAGAGTCTGCATCCCACAACTAAGAAGTCCTCATGCTGCAACTAAAGATTCTGCCTGCTGCAACTAAGACCCGGAGCAGCCAAAATAAATAAATAAGTAAATAAATATTAAATAAATAAATAAACCTTACGCCAACTTGAATTCAGAGAGGTCCAATAGCTTGATTAAAGTCACAGCTAATATATGATAAAGACAACCCAGTTTCTCAGATCCAGGACCCTCTCCCTTCCACATGCACCACATGCTGCTGGTGCAAGTTCTCACCATTGGGAAATTTTTATAAGTAACCTAAATCCCTCTTGCTATAATATAAACCAATTTCTTCCCCCCAAAACCCTAGCTTTATTAAGATATAATGGACAAATAATATTAAGTTTAAGGTGTACAACATGTTGGTTTGATACACTTATATACTGCAAACTGATTACCACCATAGCATTAGCTATTAGCTAACACCTCCACCTCATCACATAATTACCACTTCTTTTATGTAGTGATAATATTTAAGATCTACTGTCTTAGCAACTTTCAGATACATAATACAATATTATTAGCTGTAATCACCATGCTGTACATTAGATCCCCAGAACTTGTTACTCTTATAACTGGAAGTTTGTACCCTTTGACCATTATCTCCCCATTTCCCCCACCACCCAGCGCTAGGAAACCACCTCTCTATTCTCTGTTTCTCTGATGAACTGATTTCTTTTTATTCTAACCTCAACGAACTTATAAAAAGTGATACTCAATCACCCTTAAATTAAAAGATAATATTCCATGATACCTGATTATTATACTGCATGACAGCTTCATACAGTATTAAAGTCACAGAGACCTGAGGGAAACATTGAAAGAGACTGACAGGTTTCAGACAAGGCTTAAATCACGTGATCACAGGTCTCATTTTAAAGCAGTGTGTGTGTGTGTGTGTGTGTGTGTGTGTGTGTGTGTCTGACATGATAGCCCCTTGCTTGTTC